>NC_134852.1:75306109-75906665 GCF_049852395.1 Peromyscus maniculatus bairdii | reverse complement strand
ATCAGCCATTTTACAACTTCCCTGCCAACTCACCCAAGCTCCCTATTTTAAAGATGCCTGCTGCGAGCTTTTCAGAAATATCTCCTAGTGCTAGGCTGAGTGGTATCATTAAAAGGCACATTTTCAGGGCCATTAAGACTGAGTGGAATCTTTGTCTCTGCTGCGAGCATCTCATCTCACACCTACGTGCACAGCTCCAAGGCAGTAGCAAGACACATTCTGACACTCTGGTGAGTGTGAGGACCAAAGCCTTCATCCCATCCTTGTCTGGTGAGCTGAGCTGAGGAGGCATGGAGACAGCCCCACACCCAGACTGCCTGGCCCATCTCTGAAGGAGCTCAGCTCGGAGAGCCGGGTCTAGGAGAATGAGCTTTGGGGGCCCCAGCTGATATGGCTCACCTCCTTGCAGTTCTCCGAGTTGGAGAAGTGGATGAGGTCATCATTGTACATCTCCTGGGTATTTATGATGTCGCTGTATTCCTTCTGGCTCAGGTCTTCAGGGTTGATGCCATTGGCCCTCAGGAACTCCTGGTAGGCCACACTGAAGGCCTGCCCTATAGACTGGGCTATCAGCTGGGCCTGTGGGAGGGGAGCAGACCTGCTAGACCAAAGCATGGATACACAGGCTCCACTAGGTGCCCATGAGCCCTCGAAGGAGCCCTTGTTTGGGCTTCAAAGATGAAGGGAGTGACTCTGGGCTCTAGGCTGGTGAAAACTGTCTGCCACTCACATCCCACCTCAGGCTGCCATGATGAACCTCTCTGCTGTCTGTGTTACTTCATGTCCAGACACTGGGACGAAGCAAGGCTTTTGTAAAAAATCACAGAAAGTGACAAAGTAGAAGTATTTGCTAAATTTCAAACTATGGCTTTAATTAGGAACTGTAATTTATTTTGATTTTACCTATTTTATTCTAAAAGTAGAGTTGAGGTCCTACCCTACCCCCCACCCCCCAGAGTGATGCCTACCTCTCCAAAACTACAAAGCCCAAATAGGTAGAGGCTGGTGTGAGTGCCACATTGCTCTGGTCTGGAGGGGTGTGCCAAGCTGAGGGCCACAAGAGGCAGACTCCATATCATTGAGAAGGTCACTTCTTTCTCTGCCCCCAGAAAGAAATCGATGGAAGCCTGGACACTGATGACAGACAGTCTTCCTGCCTGTGGTACCAACAGGACACTGGGAGGCAGGCTCCAAGGAGGCCATCTCCTGGACCACACAGGCATCCCCCAAGCTGTGCGTGAGGGAAGGCATGGAACTTCTGGGAACATCTCAGTGCATGGCAAAACCAACATCCCCTCCCCCACCAGTCCCCTTGCTGTGTGTGCTCCACCCAGCCCAAGTCCTCCCTAGGTCCTCCTCCCCCACACCTGCCATTGAGAGGCCTCTGCAGGGTAACCCCGAAAACCTTGGTTCAGTATGAGCTGAGAACAGGAGGGGTCTGGCTTCAATTCTTTTCTCCCTCTGCACAAAACATGATTTAAGTGCTTCCAAATGAATAAGCATATCTAAAAATCAAACTAGGCTGGATCATAGCCTCAGCATGTGGGGCCTTGCTTTAAATATGCAGATTTCTAGGTTGAACTGCATGCCCAAATCGGGCCCTGAACAGCTTAGAGGAAGGATACCACAATGTTCTTGTTCCCACGTCAGCCTATTAGCAGTGGGTGGCTATGGCAGCCAGAAACCGCTAGGTGGCGCTGCCGACCTGGATAAGAAAGGAGCTGGTGCAGGAGCAGATGCGGGTCTTGAGGGTAAATCAGCAAAGCGGGGTCTGTGGGACCCGCAAAGGAGAAGAGTCACAGATTGGAGGGGCTGCCCTGTCTAACTGGCATCTCAGTGGTCCCGCCACCAAACCCTTACGTCTCCACCTGGGAAGGACGGACTGACGGCATCAGACGTCTTTACACTAAAGCTCCAGACTGCCCACTGTCCTAGGTTCTTCTGAGACACACCACCCATCCTCCAACCCACTCTTCCTGCTAGATTACGCCCCTTCTTCCTACCCCACGGGAACGCCTGGGAGACTTAAGTCAGCCTCGCATCTTGAAATGATCGCGCGCTCTTCAAGAACAATCCACGGACCCTCGGAGTCCGCACTGCCTGCTGTGAAGTCTGCCTTCCCTGCTGCCTCCCCACCCTACCCCTTCCCCTTGTGCCCTGGTTTCCCTCCTGCCTGGACAGGAGCCAACCCCGGAGGCTCACTAGCAGAGACCCTACTCCAGCCCTTCCGGCAGGGCTTCCTGATTGCTCCAGTTCACAGCCAGGCCTGTGGGTATAGGCTGCTGCTATAAGGCCCCAGCTGACCTGAGGGCTAGGTACAAGGGTCTCAGTGCCTGGTGGCCTCCTACAGGTGGGCTCAAGGTCCCACAGAAGTCAGGAGGAGGCCACGTGCCGAGCATTACTCTTCCTGGCTCCATCATCTCCACGGTAGTGTTTACCCTTGCCTTAGCCCCAGAGCACTGAGTTCTACCTTACAGAAGGGCAGCCAGGACTCAGCAGCCCACCCGGACAGGTTTACCATCACATCCTTTCTCTGAGCAGCTGCTCTGGGGTGCCTGACATTGTCAGAGCAGTTTTTTCTCTCACTCCTTCAAGTATTATTTGAGCCCTTCCTTCACTGTGCTCCCAGCTCCGTCTCCTGCCCAGTGGATGGCAGCTAATGGTCACCAAAGCAGCTCCTACCTCAACCCCTACTGAAAGATGTCTGCAGCAGCTGTGCTGGGACCCCCGTAGTCCTGCTCCTCCGTGGTCTGCACATGAGCCCCAATGCCTGCTGTCTATTGCTCGCACTAATCATCACGTGACATCTACCACACTGGCTCTCTAAGACATCCCCAACCCCCAAGCACACTAACGTGCCTGTCCATCTGTCCACAGATCCCCATGCAATGGTGGAAAGTGTATACCTGTGCACTAGCAGGTCAGCACAGAAATACTGGCCTCTATTAGAAAACTCCCACTACTTCAAAGCACTTTCTTTTTTTTTTTGGTTTTTCGAGACAGGGTTTTTCTGTGTAGCTTTGCGCCTTTTCCTGGAACTCACTCTGTAGTCCAGGCTGGCACCGAACTCACAGAGATCCACCTGGCTCTGCCTCCCAAGTGCTGGGACTAAAGGCGTGTGCCATCACTGCCCGGTCTATGCCGTGTTTCAAATCACGAACTATAAGGACCCTACACAGACCCAGCGATTCTTGCGAGCCCTCCTGTGAACAAGCATGCCTCAGCCCCTTGGGAGATGGGTGCTGCCACAATATTGTCACCACTGACAAAAGCTTGGAATGGCCTCTTCCCAGAAGGTCAACAGAGAAAAGATAACAGCCCAACTTCAGCCTTCCTAGACGGCCAAGGACCTCATCAAGACACTGGTGCCCCGCCCCCTCTCAAGGCCACCTCTGGTTCTCTTTTATTTGGGTTTGTTTTTGCTTTTTAGGCAGTTCTGACTGACACACGTGATCCCACTGCCTCAGCTTCAGAGGAGCTAGGAGTACAGGCTTCTGCCACCCCAGGATCTCCAAAGGATGGTGCTGAAAACTTCAAAAACTGTTTTAAGTTGTGACATGGTAAAACGACACAGCAAAGCGGAGCTTCCCTAGCCTTGGTGAAGACACCTCCTCCTGCGCATCCTTGGCAGGTAAGTATGTGCATTTTCATAACAGGAAAGATAGGCCAAGATGAACTCTCAAAGGGAGAGGCTCTACAGAATGATTTCTTTGGTTGGATAGTTGTTCTGTATTTAACAGATCTGGAAGCTGCAGTGGGGTGTCTTTCTGTATGCTGTGAATAGATGCTGTTCCCACTGGTTAGTAAATAAAGCTGCATTGGCCTATGGCAGGGCATGATAGAGCCAGGCGGGAAAATCCAAAAGAGATAATGAGAGGAGAAGGAGAGTGGGGGAGGGGGCAGGGAGGAGGACACCAAACCGCTGTCCAAGGAACAACATGTAATGGGACACAGGTAAAGCCATGGAACACATGGTGCTACATAGATAAATAGAAATGTTTTAATTTAAAATGAAAGAGCTAGCTAGCAAGAAGCCTGCCATAGGCCATACAGTTGGTAATTAATATAAGCCTCTGAGCGATTATTTTATAAGCAGCTGCAGGACTGGAGAAACACTGGGCCACAGAGCTGGGCAGAACCGGAGAAACTTCCAACTACAGGAAGCACCTGTTCTATGAAGGGAAGTCAACCTGTTTATTCACAGATGCAAGTGTGAGAAAAGGTGCTGATTCCTCTCACGGGTGGACTCTGGAGCCGAGTGGCTTGCTGGCTGTTGGGAGAGCGGCCAACTCCCCGCACCCCACACCTAGCCTTTACTTACATCCTCTGACTCGAACACGTGACAAATCATCTTGTACTGCTTCTTCCCCTCCTGGGCTCCAGGCGTGGTCTCAATGCAGTCCTGAGAGGCTGACCGGGGCATGCGGCGTCTGGCCATCAGAACCACGATGTTCCCGATGTCTGCAATGTAGGAGATGGTGCGCAAGGCATGGTCCATCATGGTTTCCTGTCGGGAGGAGGACAGGCCACATCAGGGAGCACCGAGACTATTTGCCACTAACAATCCGTTTAACCTGGTGTTTTGCAACCTTGGCCCTCCTACCATTTGGGGCCAGATCACTCTAGAAAGCAGGGCTGTCCTGTATACTGGAGGATGGCAGTAGCATCCCTGGCCTCTACCCACTGGATACCAAAACCAAAAATATCTCTGGTCATTGCCAAATGTCCTAAAGGAAGGGTGGGGGTGTTGCAGTGGCCCTTGTTGAGAACCACGGCTCTAGTTAACACAGTGTTTCATGATGGTCCTGGAGAAAGTAGCCTGTGTGATGCTGGGGTGGGGCTATTCAGCCTTGGAGATGGAGCACATCCCTTGTGCTGTGTACACTTCCACACAGGCAGACTCCATGCCCTCCCAGCTTTTCTGGGTCAAAGCCAATGATGCGTTTGTCACAAGTCAGGAGAGGAAGTAGCCAGTGAGCTTGCCTGTGGTCGGTGAGTCTCCACAGTGGTCCCTAGCCAGGTCCATTACTCTTGATGTCTTTTGTCATTTGATAGGAATCTCCTTGGGCATCTTGCCCAGGACCCCGTCTCCTAACAAGGCTGCACACAAAGGCTCTGAGAAACTAATCAGTTGGTCTTTTGTGCCTTTGTTCTCCCGTCACAAAGGGAAACCGGGTGTTTCTGAGGCTCTGACCTCTGGAGTTCTTTTCTTCTGCACGGATTCTTTCTCTCGTGGTGTGCACTGCACGCACCTCTAGGCAGTGGTCTGCTTTCTGTCAAGGTTATGAGGGGGCTCATCATCCACAGCACAGGGGTGGGGAACCAGCACAGGGAAGGTGGGGGATGAGTCTTCAGCACTGAGACACAGGCATCTGAGACACTGGCCGCTGGCAAAAGCTCCCGAACCATTCCCCAGCTGTGACTCCTCAGACAGAAGCTGCCAGTGTAGTGCCCTCCTCACTCTCCCTGGCCATGCCGGGCCGCTTCAGCCTCTACTCTCTCACCTGTTGCCACCCCTCCAGCCATCTGCCAGTGTTTCAATTTTCCATTCAAACCAGCCTCCCGCTGCCGCCTCCTCTCCAGCTCATTCTAAACGGTGACTCGGAACGAGCTCACTAGCTATTGATGGCCTCAGCCAGGGACAGGGGATGGAGACAAACGACCACCTCAGTAGGCTAAATGGTGGTCCCAAGAGAGGCTTGTCTACAAGGCCCACCCTCTGCTGGCACACGGGAAGTATATTTCAGAACAGCTGCCATCACGCTACCTGCCGAGCATGACCCCCATTGCCTGGACTGTTTGTGTGGACGGCAGAGCCTATGTGGGACACCTCCACTCTTTCTGGAATTCTGCAGTCTTGCTACACAGCGTGGAGAGAGTCCCTATGTGACCAATCCCCCAGACAGGACCTTGGGTGCTGAGACACCTTCCTGGCAGATACACTAGCATCTGCATTCACTGCCCGGGGAGCTGAGGAGTCCCTGGGGACAGACTCTGAAGACGCAGCAGGGATTCTTCGGCACTTCGCCCAGACACCCTTCCCCTTGCTGACAGCTGCAGCTGCATCTGGGATGTCCCCAAAGGCCCCTCCCTACCTGTGGGGCTGCTGAGAAGTGGCAGACCCTTCAGGAGGCTGGGCCTGGGGGAATAAAGCCATGTCAGTGGCAGCACATCCTGGGGTTTATTAGAACCTCGGGCCACCGTTTCCTCTCTCTTCTCCTGAAAGTCACCAGGAGATAAACAACTTCCTCCCCCATGTGCTCCCACTATGATGGCTCCCTCACCATCAGTGTGTAAGCAGTGGCGCCAGCAGGCTGTAGACTAGCAGCTCTCAGCCTTCCTAAAGCTGTGACCCTTTGATACCATTCCTCATGTTGTGGTGACCCCCAACCATAAAGATATTTCATGGCGTCTGCATAACTGTGATTTTGCTACTATTATGAATTGTTATGTAAATATTCAATATGTGACACCCAGGGGTCGCAACCCACAGGTTGAGAACAACTGCTGTAGACTATCACTGCCCCAACAGTGAGCCAAACAAACCTTTCTTCTTTGATGCTGATTGGCTCAGGCATTTTCCCCCACGGCAATGAAAAGTTAACTAAATGGCAGAAACTCTGATGTTGGGAACCAGGGTCCACCACAGTGCAAGACAAAGGGGAGTGTATATGGACTGGGGAGGAGAGCGCTACAATCCCAATAGGGGTCTCGATAGGATGAACTCGCAGCTTTTTGCAGCACATACACTCTAGCTCCGTGAACTGTCAGGGCTCAGGGGCAATGCCCCGCCAGTAACAGTGAGCACAGCCAGCAGCCAGGCCCACATTTATACGTGTCATCGTCTACTAAAACAAACTGCGGGTCCCTGAGAAAGATGCCTGGCTCAGGTCTGAGGACGGCAAAGCGCAGAGTTATTGCCAAATACTTAGGGTCCCAGAAAGTAAGAAAGGGCTCAAACGTTGGAGGGAGAGCACCAAAATATCACCACGAACAGCAAGGGTCTCGGCGTCTAGCAGGAAAGTGAGCAGGGAAGACGGGGAGGACCATTTCATAGAGCAGCATGAGTCGGCAGTAGAAATCATGGTGTCATTATAAACCACTGCTGTGTATTTTCTATGTTGCAAACAACATGGGCAAGGCTGTCAACCTCTGCCAAGAGCTCAGGGTGCTAGGGATCAAGGGCACAGAGGGTCTAGTGCAGGGCTTCTCAACCTGTGGGTCGCAACCCCTTGACAAACTCCCAGCTCTACAACTATCTACATCGCCCTGCATAACAGCAGCAAAATTACAGTTAAGAAGTTAACAATGAAAATAACTTTATGGTTGGGGGTCCCCACAACATGAGGAACTGTATTAAAGGGTCGCAGGATTGGAAGGTTGAGAACCACCAGGTCTAGTATGTCACCTTCCTGCCTCCCCGACAATGACAAAGAAATAAAGGTACCTTGAACCTGGGCACAGAAGCACAATCCTCCTGGGGATAGCTCTTCTACAGCTAGAAGCCCGCCCCCCTGAGGCCCCAAGCTCAGCCGCTGGCTATCATGATTCGGGACAACAGTCTGTCAAGTGCTCACCTGCGTGTCAGCATTTAAAACCTTGATCCTCTGGGTGGAGATGAAGAGGTCTACTTCCGTCAGTGTCTGAGCATCGCCCTCAGAATTCTAAGAGAGAACAACAGATGTTGTCACAACCCAGAAGTTGACCACAGTTCACTGCCTCATGCTTGACTATAGTGACCCTGAGGTGCTATGGAAGGAAACACTAATCCAAAATGGGGCAGCCGCTGGCAGCCTGCATGCATGCGTGGTGGGGAATCCTCTCTTGAGTGTGAGCTCTCAGGGTACAGAACACAGGGAGAAGAGGCTGCTTTGCCACAGCAGGTGTCTGGGGTCTTACTGGGCCCCCCTGGCAGCAAGCAGGGCCCCCTGGCTAATTCCTGCTGGATGCCGTGATGGTGACTGGTGATGGTGACTGTCACCACGCTCCAAGTACATTCTTGAGGTTGGAGACTCTAGGAAATGGGGGAGGGGAAACTGTCCTCAAAGAGGTTGGGTTCAGACCCAAGCCCTTCCTTTTTCCTTAAATGATCACGTGAACACCCTTCCAAAGGTCATGAGAGATGCAGGACAGGGCCAGGCACTGCCTGACAGTGCCATGCGTGTGCAGGGTGAAGTTGTCACACCTCCTTTGTGTCCCCCACTGGAAGCAGCTCCGTCTGTGAGCTGTGTTTCAACCCCCTGCTCTGAAGCTGAATAGCTACTCAAGGCCTGCCCCTGAGAAGGACGGCTTCTGGTTGTTTTACATTGCCTGTGAGGACCCTCATTCCCTCACAGTGGCACTGAGAAAGAACCCCCACCCTGCCGCTTTGCCCACTGGGGAGAATAATTCAGTGTGGTCACTGGGGGCCTGCGGTGGTGTCCTCCATCACAACAGAGCAGAGACTGTGACTTAATTGTTCAGTAGACAGACTTCCACTGTAGGGAAAGGGAGCCCAGCATGTGTGGTCCTTTGGCCACAGAACCAGAAAATGTTGTCACTTTGCGGACAGGGGAAACTAAATCTCTTGTTGTTGAAATGTAAGGAAAGAAAAGGGGACAGATGACAAGCTACTGTGCTGCATGTCCATGGACTTACCCAAGACCCTCTCACCGAGTTTGCTGGTGTCTTGATTAAGTATGTAGAAAGTAAGCAGCATTTATGGACTAGGTCAACAACCAACGACTGTCAACCGAATTTCTGAAAGTCTACCCAGGCTTAAAAACCTCTTCTTTTCTTTCCTTTTTCTTCTTTTTTCTTTTTCCTTTTAGGTGTTTGTGTGCCAAGACCTTTGCTCGCTAGGTAGGTGCTCTACCACTGAATCACATCTGGTAGAGAGGGCAGTTCCAAGACAAACTACTCTTTGTCCCGGTTTAGAGGGTGAAAACTAATGGGCCCAAGAAGCAGAACAATGTAGTTAATGATATGTGGGAAGCCGAGTACTAGGACATTGTCCTAGCAAATGTCCTGTATAGAAGTGTCCATGCAAAACAGAGTTCTGCAGACATGAGCCATGCTCCAGGACATGGGAGACAGTAGATAAGAAAAGTTGATTAACCTGGGACAACAAAATAAGCATGAAGTGTGGCTTCATTCCCAAACCCAGCATTCTCCTAACAAGGAAGAAAAGCCTGCGAGCTCTGTGGTGGTACTGCTTGAATTCCTACCGGAAGTCCCCATGCATAGAGTAAGACACGCACACATGCGTGTATGCACGCACGCACACACGCAAACACCACTGTCTCAGGCCCACACAGGTCCTACACACCGCTTTTTTCTTGATCTTAGCAGCCTTCTGCATCCTCTGAGCAGCATGGAAGAGAAAAGAAAATCAGGAAGGAAGCTGTGGCAAGGTTAGTGCAGCCTTGTGCTTAATAGAAAGAACCCAAACTCTGCAAGTCTGGGCCGGTGGACCATCACCACTGTGCTGAGAACACACAGTAAAGACAGACCTTTCACGCTTGCCACCCCCAGGGGTAGAAATGGCTGCCGGCCACTCCATATACCCGAGGATGGGACTGGGTACCAGGAAACGGGCCACGGTGGGTCATGAGCCATAGGGCCCGGCGCTTTGGTCTAAGGACAGGAGCAGGCTGGGCTCAGCCCTGGCTCTGCCTGCTCTGCCTTGCCTTCGCCAGCACAGAAGGTCTCGTGGTGCCCTCTGTTCCATCCAAGGAGGCTAGTGTGTAGTGAGGACAGTGTCGGGGTAACATGGTTCCTCATTCCCACAGGCTGGCAGGATATTCAGGCTCCACCTCATGCAGGGTGGGGCACCAACTCATATTGCCCTGTCCCCTCCCCTTGACCTTACTTAACTTTACTGGTATGGTCTCATGTTCCCCCCTGCCCATCATCACCTACCGGAAACACCACAGTCCAAAAAGCCTACAGAGCTCTGAGGACACCAGTTCTCCTTGAGGCCATACATTTGAGTGACACTTGATGTATGTCCCCTGCTTCTAGAAGCACTTTGGAGCTAAAAATACACGGTTGGGACAGGATTTAAGGCTCCAAACAAATATGCTTAAAGACGGGAATGCTTCGGAACTGTCGGCTTTTCTTTGAAAAATCGTTTCCCAGTGACTGAATGGACCACGTGTAAGGAGCTAGTGATGACTGTGCCCGGCTGAACATTCACCAGCCAGGCTACAGGTCTCTTTGGAGATGCTGGGCCATGCCTGGTCTCTGTGCTGGGCAAAGCTCCTGAACCCCACTGTACTCCCCCACTTCAGTGTCCCCCCCCCAGGGACCCACTCCAGTAGCCCTCAGGGCCCGGAAGCACCCCACCTTGACCCTGCTGACAGCCTCCTGAGCTTGCATCATCCGGATGTTTTTAGAGGGGTTACGCTCAGAGAGCAGCTGGGTGGAGCCCAGGTAGTTGGCTGCGAAGATGATGCCATCGATGAGGTCTTCCGGCTCACAGGGCCCTGGAACTGAGGAGGTAGAGAGTGAGTGCCTTCCTAAAAGAGATCCACCAGGAACCAAGGGCTTAGATGCCCAGCCCAGCACCAGGGACACAGGGACCAGGAGGGTGAAGCCGGAGGACTGAGCTGTGTAGCAGATCTGCAGCTCAGGGGAAACCAGTCCAAGCCACACAACTGACACACGGCTGGACAGCTCCGCGTGAATGGTGTGATGAGGGGTACTCCTGGAACCCAGGCGACTGTCTCCCAAGGTAGCTCAGCCTCCAGGGTGACCCGCACCCGCTGTCCTCCCAAACACAGCAGCACTTTCCACCCTCTCATGGAGGTCCGTGAAGGTCCATGCTGAATTCTTCGGTGACTTTGTCTCCACCCCTCTCCAGCGGGGCTCCTGCCAGCCTGCAGCTTCTCATCCCACCCAACCCAGGCCTCAGCAGGGCAGCACAGCCCTGATTCTATCTGCCGCCTCTAGACTCAAAACAGAAGCTCTGATGGAATGCTCCACCTCTGCTGTCCAAGGCAAGGAGGACCATGGCCACTGGTGCTCTGAATGCTTCCACTAAAGACCAACTGTTCCCAAACGTGCAGCTGACTGATGCTCTGTATCTGTGACCCACATCTGGGATCTTTCAGATCATGCACTGTGTAGTGAGACCTGAGATGGTTGTGCCCACGCTGAGCAAGTGCAGACTTTTTCCCTGGTGGTTATTCCCTGAAAAACTACAGTGTAACCGTTGTTCACATGACACTTCTGTTGTCGCTGGTACTTTAAAGCCATCTAGAGATACATTTGAGTATGGAGGAGGGTCTGGAAATTACATTTTTATCCAAGGGATGCAGGCAGCTGTGGACTGGCTTCCCAAGGGGTCTGGGAACCAGTTCTTGAGAGACATCAAAGGAGGAATGACTAATTTCAATAAACTGTAATATTGAAAGCCACAGGTTAGTGTCCCATGGCTCCTGAACAGGGCACCGCAGCTCTAGTGAGGGGTCTACTAACGTGCTCTGTAAGGGGCAGATGGTGACTATTTCTGTGCTTGTCCTGTCTGTAGCAAGGACCGACTTCTGCACTTGAGATACAAAAGCTGAAATATGGAAAGGATATTTACAATATCAGGTAGGACTACAGTCAGCCGACAGGCAACCTGGTGTAGGCTTACAAGGCTGCTCCAGCTGCTGGTCAGGACCTCCCTGAGCATCCTGCATAGATGGAAGTTCCAGTGGTGACTTCCGGTCTGTGGCACAGCCCTTACAGCAGTGCAAAGCCATTGAGCTCCCCGGCCACTCCACATCCTCAGGGAAGAAGCCTGTCCCCCTGTAGAACCCAAGGACAGTTGGAAGGCAGATGTGATGATTCAAAGGGGAAGGGAGGTGGTCCTTTCTCAAGCCTGTGTCCAGAGGTGGAGATGCGTCCAATGACCCCTTGCCCCCCTTCACCATGACAACCAATGTGACCTGGCTGACACAGTTCTACCTGGAGATCCTTGGGCAGGAGCCATGCTGCAGGGCTGTCTGGGGGCTCTGCCATCTGCATCTGATAAGCTCAGGCTTTCTGGGTTCAAACTGGCAATCCAGCAAGCACCCAGATGCCTGGCAAATGGTCACATCGCAGGTTGCTCCTCCCTCTGTCACTGTCCCCTTGCTGATGGGCAGTGCAGCTGCATCCTGCTGCTCGGGTGATGCTTTTGTTACCACACTTCTTCCGGCCACCCACGCTAGCATCGAGCTCGGTGATGGCTCAGGTCAGAAAGACCGATCCAGCTGAAGCTCTCTGGTGGGTGTCAGGCCATCGTGGATTCTCGTGGAGCTTCCCTCACCTAGAACTCCCTCCTAGATCATCAGGCTCCTGTCCCACAGTGCTGGCCACCAGTGCCCCAAATGCACACATAGACACATGCTACACACACACACACACACACACACACACACACACACACACACAGGGAAGGGGAGTAAGAGGGAGAGCAAGCAGCTGCCAGGGGTGGCACAGGCTGTGTCTGGACCTTGCACACTGGCCCCGTGCTCCTCCTGGGAATGGGGGGGGGGGGAGGGAGTGTGAGCTTCCAGCAATGAGGAGTTCTTAGCTCTGAATGGAGAGCAATAGCCTCTGTGGAAGACACCTTAAATTATTAAAGCAGCAAAGTGCCTGTGATTATCTTAGCCCAAACTCAGATGAAAGAAGAGGGCTATGAAGTCCGAGGGAATTGCTGGCACCTGAGGGAAGCCAGTCTGGCATCTGATGGCCAGGTGCCGGGTTCCGGGGAGATGGTGTTCAGGAGCCAGCACTGCTCTGGGAGCCAGCTACCTTACCCTTAGTGGGGACAGAGGGAGCAGGGGGGTCACAACACTCAGAGAAACTCCCGATGAGGACAGAGCCGTTCCGGGAAGGGACTCGTGAACACAAAGCGGCTGTGGCTGCCTCAAAAGATTGGGTCTCTCAACATCATGGGAGAGGGAGGGGCTCACGAGGGTTCTCCTCCCTAGATCTACTAATGGTGGCTCAGGGAGGCATGTCACTCTCTTCAGTGACGTGACCACTGACAAGCTGTCATGCTCAAGTAAAGAAACCCTCACCTATGCCACGTAAGTTGCCAATAGACACAGTGCCCCCTCTCTTTCACATGTGTGTGTGCATGCATGCATGCATGCATGCACACACACACACACACACACACATGCACACACACACACCATGAAGACAAACATCATGAAGACATAAAAAGGGAGGCAGAAAAGGAGGGGACTTATTGGGGGAAGGTTTCAGTAGGAAAAAGAAGGATGAGATGGGATAAAGGGGTGTGAAAATGACCAGCGTTAATTATATACCTGTATCAAATTATCAAAGAACAAAAGAGAAGAATCAAGGCCGTGGCTCTCAGCTCTGGGCTGCTGGGCCTCTGAACCTGCTCTGAGTGTACAGCTGAGACGACAGAGGATGAAGCCGGGGCCCCGTCCAGCACCTGGGCAGGCCTAGTGAACTCCGCAAGCCCCAGGGTTGGGACAGGCATGCTCAGACTGCAAGACTGCCACAGTGGAGCAGAGTAGAATCGGGAGACTCCTCCCCAGTCAGGCCAAGTACCCTCTGGAAGCCATAGAGCCACACTAGCTTTCTCAAGCTAGGTCTCCCGCACCCTGCCCCCAAGGACATGCCAGCTCTCCCTGCAGCTCTCCAAGGTCAGG
Source organism: Peromyscus maniculatus bairdii (assembly GCF_049852395.1). NCBI lineage: Eukaryota > Metazoa > Chordata > Mammalia > Rodentia > Cricetidae > Peromyscus > Peromyscus maniculatus. The sequence goes on along the minus strand of NC_134852.1, from coordinate 75,893,025 downwards.
GCCTCATCAGGCCACCTCTTTCTATGAAAAGCACCATAGCACTCGGTCTGGAGCTGCCTATTGGCAGTGATGGTCCTACCACCGGGAGAGGTGGGGGGGATGGAAGGGGCGGGGTTCAGAAGCCACGCAACACAAGGGACAGGAACCATCCCAACATCACAACCTGGACACTGCAACCCTGACTTCTGGGACTTCGGACTGAAGGACTTCAGTTTGTCCACCATAGGCCACCTGGGGCTTCTTTCTCTCCAGCAAGCATGGGTCGGAGATGTCTGTATCACTGGCCAAGGGGCAGCTCATAGGCCTGCATTCCCCAAGTGGGGCCCAGTGCAATAATAATAATAATGTGTGTGTGTGTGTGTGTGTGTGTGTGTGTGTGTGTGTGTGTGCGCGTGTGTGCATGCATGCGTGCGTGCGTGTGAAAGAAGAGGGCCACTACTGTGTCCTGCAGCTGGTGCAGGGACTTTATCTACCCTTGGTGAGACTCAGCCAATACCAAGGTCTCAGCCAGGTAAGTGTCCCCTCCTCCTGTGGGAGGGAGGGGCAGGGACCGGTCTCTCTTCTGACTTTGACTCCCACTTTCGGAGGCTGCTGTCTAGCGGCTCCTTCCATCAGTTCCCCAGGCAACATGGCCAGCTTTCTGGACCTCCATGGCGCTCATGTTCCTGTTTTCAGCCATGCACCTGAAGAGACTGTTGGCAGGACTCTCGCTCCTCACTGATCTGAGAGCAGTGGAGGGCACAGACCCCTGTGTGTGAAGGGCACTTGTTCTTCCTTTGCTGAACTCCGGCAGCAACGCTTGGCTGACACCAGCAGAGGGAGACAGAGAGCACAGTAACTCCAAACGTTTGACAGACAGGTGAGCCTGAGTCCCCAGAGGGCGACGTGCCCCTTCCTGATGTACCTCTGACTCACACAGCATATGTCCCCTGTGTGTGCAGTTGACAGGGGTGCGGGACACTGTTCTTCCTTCCCTTCCTGAAGTAGCAGCATGGTTAAAGAGCCCGCTGTCCTGCCCTGGAGAGTCCTTGTGCTCTATGTGTGACCTTGGGGTCCGCACTTGGACCTGGACCTGAGGCTCCTTGCCAGCTCTGTGGACAGGGAAGTGCTGGGGTCTTGTGGAGCTGTACCTGGGGTCACCCATCTCTGTTACTTGGGGAGGACAATCCTGCATGTTAGGAGTGGGCAGAGGCTGCTAGACAGCCGTCTGTTTCCGTTATTCTCCTCGGCTCCAAAACTGCCCACCTCTCCCTGGGTGCCAGAGAGCACGGTTGTGGGGCCGGAGCACAGCACCGGGCGGACAGAACTGTGTGCGGCTGGGAGGCCCTGGGTGCAGCTGCCATGTCTCACTCACCAGCCCTGTGTGAAAGCAGAGTCGCGGCCATCCGTCCTTCACAATCCCATGAAATCAACCTCATTATCCCACTGTAGGAGAAAGACCATTGAAGCGAGGTCAAAGGACTTTCCCCAAATCCGCATCCAGCCTGTGAGGACTTGTGATGTCACAAAACATGGCTCACTGGCTGGAGGGTGAGGCTGACACCAGTCCACAGGCCAACAAAACTCATCAGGAAGGACTGTGGTGAGCATCAGGAAGGGAGGGTGTGGCCCCAAAGGAAGAGGAGCAGGCTCAACCTCTTGAGGAACCTGGGCGGGGCTGCCAGTGAGTGGGAGTCTGCAACACTGGACACTATCAGCAAGTCGGGGAAGAGAGCTTTCCAGGCTGAGTCAAGAGCCGGCGCAAAGGTCCTGGGGTGGCAGAGAGAGAAGCAATTCAGAAGGACTAAAGGCTGTCCAGATGACCTGGTGCAAGGAATGAGCCAGCAGCTGGAATAAGTCAGAGTGTAGAAAGAGCACTGGCCAGATGTGAGGACTTTGGAGCCCTTCCAAAGATGGTCACCCTGGCCTAACAGCCAGGGGAGTAGCCCAACCACACCACTTTCTCCAGAGAGATAAAACAGGGAGGAAGAATGGACAGCCGCTAAGTGGCCACTGCAGGGGTCCAAGCCAGCAAGAAAGGATGCTGGTATAGACCAGGAGGAGGATGGAGACTGAGAAAGTCAGCCAAAATTTGGGCTGAATGTGAGGTGAGGTTGAGGGGGATTGGAAGACTGCCCTTGGCTAGATGGTTGGAGCTTCTGCTCACTATAAAGGGTTTCTTGGGAAAAGATTGGCCTTGGGGTGGGGCTTTTGGACCAGTTTAGCTAAAGGGGCCAGGGCACCTTCCAAGAACAGCTTAGAAGGCAGCCCAGGTTAGACAACAGATTAAGAATGAGCTGTGAGAGGTGCAGGCGTGGGTGAGTCACCGTGGAGAGGACAGGGAGAGAGGTGGCAGAGGGAGCCCCCGGGAACCAGCTCTGCCAGGCATCATGACAAGAAGGGGCAGAGAGAGAGAGAGAGACAGAGACAGAGACAGAGACAGAGACAGAGAAGAGCCCATCTGTACCGTGCTGCCAGGAGGCCGTCTATAAGGGGCCCTCATGTACTGGGCACCCTGACAAGGCAGCCAGCGGTGACCTTGGAGCAGTTTCAAGGGACAGCAGGCGGGATCCAGCCCATGGGGTGAGGAACGTGGGCAGGTGCGGGCTGTGAGCCATTCCCCGGATCTGGCTCCAAGGAGAGAATAGGATTGCTAGTTTGCAGATATGTAAGACAGACAGATGGATTCAGTGGGAGGGAGTGAGAAGGAATAGGCATCGGATCTTGTGAGGACTATGGTGCCGAGGGACACCTGTCTCCACGGCCTCAGAAAGGCCACAAATCCGATACGTCATTCTCGGGAGAGTCTTCAGACCACATGTCAGGGCAACCACCCAGGTCCATGAAGGGCCAACCCATGGAAAGAAGGCCTCAAGAGGGGAAGGAATGGCCTCCAGGCCCTCGGGAAAGGCTCTGGGGTCTACATTGCTTCCCTCTCTACAGCAGCAAGAGCAAGGCTCGACTCTGCAGCAGCTTGGGCCACCGAGAAGCCCCTGTGCAGCTCATAGATGGCACTACCTGTAAATTCAGGCCTGACATGGGCAGGGCCGTCATGGAGAGGGGCAACTCACAGTGACATGGTGTGGTGCTTTAGAACACAGTGAATGACAAGGTCAGTGGGTGCAGGAGGAGAAGCTGTGGCAGAGAGGAAAAGGCCAAAGCAGAGAAGAAAAGGCCAAAGCCAAGTCCAGCCCAATCCCCAGCACTGCTGAGGACACTGTAATCATTAGCTTGTGTATCTGGGTGGCTGACTTCCAAGAAAAAGGAAAAATAAAAGAAAAGGAAAGGAAAGAAAGGAAAAAAAGAAAGAAAGGAACGAAGGAACAAAGAAGAAAAGAAAAAAGAAAAGACTGGCCAGACAGGAAGATGCATTTTTCTATGGCATTATTTGTGAAGGCAGAAACCTGGGGAGTCCCCAGGCACAGCCGAACAGGAGCCATCCTGCAGTGGAGTCCTGTGGAGCGGCTTGGGAGGTGACTAACACCATGCAGCTCCTGAGCACATGGCTAGGATGAGTGTTTAGAAAAAAGGCATGATGGAGAAAAGAAATCTAAACTCACCCCCACTTACCTAAACCGGGGAAGGTAAGCTCACAATAAATATACATGAAACGTTAACCATCACATAAACCAAGTAGGTAAAGAAACTTCATATAACGCCCCCCCCCATAATATCCTATATAAAACTTAAAAAGGTCTTTTATGTTTTATGTGTCCATTTAGAAGTTTATACAAAGAAAAGAGCATTTTGGAAATCTAAAAAAAAAGGCTATGTTAAACGTTATAAATGACTGTCTATATGGAGAAGTATCCATAGAGAAGAAGGAGATAAGGATCCAGGACTGGACACCTCTGCACACAACAAAACCCTGTGTTGTGTGTTTGACTTTAGACCCATGCAAGTACTTTCCATAGTCATACTAACAAAAGCTTATTTCCAAGAATTAAAAGTAATCTAAGTGTTCATTTGTGACATAATCAAAAGACTGAACATGAATCCCAGGTATTTTAAAGAGCTGCTGCAGGACACAGTATTGGTCTGGGATAGGCTGCCATGGAAAGAGAGGCACCGGAGGCCCCAGAGCTTCCCCAGGGTTCCTTTCCTACTTGAGGTCATTTGGTGGTCCATCCCGCTAGGCTTTGCTGCAAAAACAAGAATGAAGGCCAAGAAATCCTAACTGAGCCTCCAGCCCTGAATCCTTGGCAACACCGATACTGTTATCTCTGGAACTGGAGTGTGATTAGCAGAGTAAGACAAATGCATAATCACTTTGAGAATCAGAACCTGAGACACGGGAACAAGAGAATATGAATGCAAGAGCCCCGAAGCCCTGGCAAAAGATATCAGTACGAACCATCATGCAGTGCAACTTTGAAAATACAGCACACTCGTTATTGTTTATTGAGTATAATTGCATAAAAATTACCCCCAAATTTAGTGGCTTAAAACATCAAACACTTATTATCTTGGGAATCCAGCTATGTCTCAGCTGGGGCCTCTGGCTCTGTGGAGGCTGTAGTCAAGGTAGCTGGGAAGCCTGTTACAATCTTAGGCCTGAACAAGAAAAACCAATTCCAAGTTCCCTCCCATGGTTGTTGGCAGAGACTTAGCTCCCTCGCCTGCTGGCCTCCCTGCAGGGCAACTCGGGACCACAACAGAGCAGCCTGGCTCCCTTAGAGAACAAGCAAGATAGAGTGAGGCAGACACCACTCTCTTCCTATTTTTCTCAAACCTAATTTTGCAGGCAATATCCTATTATCACTTTTCCCATCTCATGGTCAGGTTGAGGGGTTTGCATGGCTGTAACTATCAGGAGATCGTTGTCACACATACATACCATATGTGCTCACTTCCTAAGCTCTTCCACAGGGAGCCCCTACTTCACCCAGATTATGGTCTCTAAACAATATTTCCACCTAGCTCCATGATGAAAGGATTAACTGATTCCATTCCCAGGACAAAAATAACATTGAATTGTGCCAGAATTTTAGAACATATTGAGGTCATAAGACTGAGGGACTAACAGCACAAAGCCAGTTGGCTAGAGACATGGAAATATCCATAAGCATGGCATCTTCAGGGCTACCCCACCAGGCTGCAACCCAAGGATGCCCAGTGCCAGTCCCTAAGCCTACTGTTAACCTATATAGATTGATAGAGAAACTCATTATTTTAAACACTGTTAAAGAGAAGAACTCAAGACAGCCAGCTTTTCTTGCGTGCACTATAATCAGGGAAAGTTTGTCTGGATAGAAGTTCAAAGAATCAACAGGGAAAACGGTTCTATCAGAATAACCAATGAATGGATCTAGACAATAATTTATTGCTGGTAAAAATCACTGAAAGAGAGACACTGAAAGATAGCCAGATGTAATGCTATCTATGAAGCTCTGCCCAAGCAATCAAACTTATTATGACTGGGCTCTATCTAAACCCTGACCATTTTCCTGGACATGGACAGAGGGCCATGCAGAAGACACCCTCAAGATGCAACCAACCAAGCCCAGGGTGCTGAAAAAAATGCCACAGGATGAATAGACTTCCACAATGCATCATCAAGACTGTGAAGAAGAAAGCAGATATCGTTAGCTTTGTCAACTTGATGCAGTCATCTGAAAGGATGACTGGGAGGCCTCCCTTGGGGAACTGTCTAGATTAGATTGGCTGGTGGGCATGTCTGTGGAGTCTTGTCTTGATTGCTAGTTGATGGAGGAGAAAAAGCTCATTATGGGTAGTGCTTTCCCCAAGCAAGTGGTCCTGGGTTATATAAGAAAAGCTGAGTAGGCGTGGGGTCTCTGAGCAAGCCAACAAGCACACTCCTCCATGGCTTCTGATTCAAGCTCCTGCTTGAGTTCCTGCTCTGACTTCCCTCAATGAAGGACGGTCACCTGAAAATGTAAAACAAATCAACCTTTCTGCTCCTAAGGTGATTCTGGTCACGGTGTTTTATGACAGCAACAGAAAGAAAATTAGAGGAAAAAACAAACAAACAGATGAGTGGAGAATCTGTAAGAGGCAGAAGAGAATTATAAAATCTATCAGCCAGGCTCACTGAGGACCTGGTTTAGATCTCTGTCGGAGGGACCCTGTGCATGGGCAAATGCACACACAAGCTGGCACCGAATGACACACAGAAATGGCTGCTAGCTTTCTTTTAGTTGTGACAATAGCATTGCAACAGTTTCCAATAGAGTTCCCATATTTTAGAGATACATAGTTGAATTAGTTAAAGGAAAAATGGGATCGCTTTAGAAAACCAGGGAGAGTGTGGGGATGGAGGTTAAGACTACGGGTCATGAGGAGGTGGGCACTGGGAGTCTGGAGCCAGTGAGGGTGCATGGTGATGAGTATGATTTTCTTTCTAATTTCTGTATGTGTGAACATTTTATAACAAATTAAAAGGATGGATCTTTCAAAACTAGTGGGCACATTCCGTTATTATATAATACTGTTCCTTATTTTCTACCCAATTTAGTGAGATAAGAGCAAGAGTTGGTAGAAAACAAGAAAGGAGAGAGTGGAAGACATTTTAATTTGCAGATGGTATGATTCTAAGCCAGGGAAGAGCCAAGAACACACATAAAAATGTATTGGGGGGGGGATAAAACTAAGAAAATTGACCAAACCAATGGTTTAGAATTTAATTTAAAAAAAATCAATAGGTTTCTTTGGACCTACAAACAAGTCAGAAAAAAATGTAACGAAGCAAAAGATAACATTTACCAAAACAACAAGTGGGATAAAAGACCAAAGGATAAATGAAAAGGATATGCCCCAGAGTTTCCGAACAAGCTTTAAAGATAAATACGTTTGACCTGATGGGATGAGAAGCCTCTTTGGGCATCAGAGATGTCTACGCTGTAGAGCTGACACTTTTCCTCTAACTAGATAAACTGAACGGACGCCAAATAAAGATGCCAAGAGGAATTTGTGTGTGTGTAACTAGATAAGCTGATCCAAAAACCATATATAGAAAAAGAGCCACACTAAAGTCTCCGGGGAGGATGTGAAAAAGAACAGTGACAGCAGAAACACACAAGCCCCAGCAAATTATAAAATGCATGGAAATCCCATGAGGAAAGCAGCCTCAGTTGGGACCCCGGTGGACCATCCCCAGATGGACCCAGAGCCAGAAAAATACAGCAAAGGCAGAGCCCTCCATACTGACGATGTTCTGCCACAGCTAGCCAGCTGCTTGGGTACAGGGTACTCAAAATGTGACCTCTGTCTGCATCTATACACCCAAACTTTGCAGATCTATCAGATTTATTTTTTAAAAATTATATAAAAGTCCTAGATGAAAACTTTAAAAAAATAATCTGAACCATGAGAGGATTATGCTGAACTTAAAAGTTACAAATGAAGATTGATCATTTGAACCCATAAAATTTCAGCAAAGTAATATACGTGTGTGTGTGTGTGTGTGTGTGTGTGTGTGTGTGTGTGTGTGTGTGTAGAGAACAAGGTCTGGGTGTGGCTGTTCACACCTGTGAACCTAGCACTGGGGAGATTTGGGGAGACTGAGATAGGAGGTTTCCGAGTTCAAGGCTACAGGGTGAAATTCTGTCTAAACAGAATAAAACAAACAAAACCACGAAGTATAGATGAGGATAACCTGGGACAACTTCCCAATGTGAATCAAAGAGCTCACCTCTTTCAAGTGAAGAGATAGCATGAGTCCATAAGAAACATAAAGGCCAGGGCTTAAGCGAATATTGGTCAAAGTGTAACAACATTCAGCCACAGACAGTGAACCCTGCCGACCCAGTATACAGCATGGTGACTACCGACCACCATCACCAGGTCCACAGTCCCCGATCTTCAGTTCAACCAAGCGCTGACTGAAATGATCTTTAGCTGTATCTATTGAACCTATACAGACATGTATTCTTGTTCTTACCCCCTAAACGATAAAGCATGACAACCACTTGTACAGCATTTACCTGCGTTAGGTATTGTATGTCACACAGTGGGGAATCAGGCACCCACAAGTATGAACTTGCACAGATTCCAAGTGTGCTCTATACCATTGGCTATACAGGACTTGAGAATCTGTGGGGTTTGAGTATCTTGGGGGAGCCCCTGGACTGTAGGCAAGGAATTTGCTAAGATCGTAGATATTAAGTGTTCTCTCTCTACTCCACACAGGAGGGGGCTGTGATAGAGGAGGATGTGTTAACTAGCTTGGCTGTAGAGATTATATCACAATGTATTTTTATATCAAAACATGTGCATATTCACAAACACATTTTGTACTTTCCAATTATATTCCAATACATCTCAGGGAATGGAAGGGTTAAATCCAATAGAGGAATGGACAAAGAATAAGATTTTGGTTGTTTGGTTTTTTGTTTGTTTGCCTGTAGTTTGGGGGTGTGTATATGTGTGTGTGGTATGTATGCGCTTGTGGGTGCAGGCACCCATGTGTGTGTGTGGAGGCCAAAGGCCAATGTTCAATGTCTTCCTGTGTTGCTGCTGCTCTTCACTTTATGCTTTGAGGCAGGGTCTCTTACTGAACCGGAAACTTGAGGTTCCAGACAGACTAGTGGGCTGCAAGCCTCCTACCCCCAGGATTTCCTCTCTCCAGCATCCTGCTCCCCTGCTCTCCAGTACTGGGGCTACAGGCATGTTCCACTATATCTGGTTTTTAGGTGACTGTTAAGAATTGGAACTTGGGTCCTTCAGCTTATGCAGTAAGCATTTTTGCCACTGAGCGGTCTCCTCAGCCCCACAAATGCTATGTTAACAATTTGGATCTGAAGTGTCCCCCGGAAGCCCATGTACTAAAGGCTAAGACCCCCACTGACAGCTCTATCATGAAGTAGCAGGACCTTTAACAGTTATTGGGGTGGCCTTGAAGAGGATTGGGGACCTCAACCCTTTCTTTCTCTCTTTCTGCATCCTAACTGCCACGAGATAGAATCTCATCCTGCCCTGTGCCATGGAGTTCTGCCTCACCACAGTCCTCCAACACAGCCAATCAACCACAGACTGGAAGTTTTGAAACCATGATCCCAAATAAATTCTTCCTTCTTGTAAGTAAATCTGAGTTACTTTGTCACAATAGCAGCACACGGGAAAGGCGGGAAGGAGGGAGGCGCAAACGGCTTAGCTTAGCTTTTGAACTTCTGGCACGCTGTTTGATTTCACTTCCGAGGAAAGACACGTATGTGAAATCTGTGTGATGCCACTGTGTACCCTGTGCCTGGGGTAAGAACGTTGAGCTGGAGGGTGCAGTGTGCTAAATGTGAAGTCAGTACTTCCATCAACAGCTGTCAGAGTGGTTATAGCTCGGATATGAAGTGTCTCACCAAAAGTCTTGTGACCCAGTCACTGATTGAGAGGTGACCTCTAATCACTGATTGAGAGGTGCCCCCAATCACTGACTGAAAGGTGACCCCCAATCACTGATTGAGAGGTGACTGGAAAACACAGTCTCTGACCCAATCAATGGGTTAATTCAGCAGTGAGTTCATAACTTGCTGACACCATTGGGAAGTAAGGAAAGCTCTTAGAGGTGGAGCCTAGTTAAAAAAAAAGTAGGAGGCACATTCCTAGGGGCTGTACCTTGGGGCTCTCTTTCTCCTTCCTGTCTGCCATGCAGTGAGCTGATCTGCCCCACCACATGCCCGATCACCACAGGCCCGCTGCCATGGAGCCCTGACAGAGTGACACAGATTAAATCTTTCATCCTTTAAGTTGTCTATTTGGGTATTTGGTCACGACAACATAAAAATGATCAGCACAAGGACCAAGGGCGGGTCCACTGTCCCCTCCTGCAAGGCACTTCAGCCATGCCAATCAAAGTTAGCATGCTCTAACATTGACATAGCTGCTGACCCTGCTTTATACAAGGAGCGCTTCTATGGAACAACTCACATCCCAACACAAGGCTGTTCACTGCTGCGCTGGCCAGAAACCAGAGTTGGTTTGTACCAGACTAGTTAAAACGCCACTGCCCACCCACGGGCCATGCCCTGGATGACTGCTTAAATAGTCAGCTGGATCTGGGTGCTCACCAGCATTTACTAAGAAAAGAGAGTGCGTGGCGAAGACCCCACTTGGCCAGTGCAGTATCTGTTTAAAGGAGAAGTCTGTATGTAAGCTGGTGTACATCCAGGAAGCTTCAGGGGGAGTCACAAAAGAGAAGACAGGGTGTGAACCGAATTTTCTGTACTGTGCAGGTACAAAAAGACATTCCTCTGGGATCTCCGGAGGGAACTCTTTTTCGCTTCTGCGGATCTTGGCCTGATCCAAACTCTGTCCTGAAGAACTCTTTCAAGCCCTCTGCTAAGCAATAAAAGTTCCTATTTTAAAACACGTGTAATACCTGTCCTTGAGTGCTAATAAAAATGATCTTGTTTGGAAAAGAGAAGAGCTGTTTGCCTCTCTAACCCCTCTTTGAACTCCCATGATCCTTGTGGTCCCACAGAATCACCTGATTCCCAGCCTGTCAACACTGTCCCAGGCCTATGCCATCTCAGGAGCCTTGTCCCCTCACGGTCAAAGAGGACACCTCTATTCAGGTGTCTGCTTAGACAGGCTTGCCCCCAGGTGTTTATTTTAAGAGCAAGTGAAATCTTGGACACAAGCACCCAATAGGGTAGCTTTGTCACTGTGAAAACCCCCGAGAGAAGAAAGGTTTGAAGAAGAGTGGTCTCAGGCAGGACCAGAAGCCTCATGGGCTAGGGTCCCCATTCTTCCTCTTGGCCAGCATGCAGACCAGGTGTGACACACTGACAAGTTATAGATGGGTCATTAAGGAACCTCACGACTCTGACATGTGAAGCTGAGAATTATGGCAGGACTAGCCTCGAGCTGAAGGTGATGTGCTGGGATTGCAGACATCTCACAAGAGCTTTGGCTCAATCACAGAAGGAGCAGCAAGTGTGAGGAATGGGGTATGAGCTTCTGATCTTGGTTATTTTGGACTAATGCAGACACAGTTAGGTGCCATTGCTTGTGTACCAACCTTTGGGCTTTAAGAAGCACATGCAAGCTGGACTTTTATACAAGCTTGTTCACAAGCTGCAACTTTTGCAACATCCTCTACCCTGGATTCATGTGCTTCCAGCTACCATATCCTGCAATGGGGGGGGGGGCATCTTGAATGTGCCTTCTATCTTTCATCACTTATGGAAGTCTTTAGGAGTCTCCTGACATCTGCAGGTCTCTTCTCTAGTGAAGCCCCTGGAACCTGAATGGTATGTCTTCTATTCCTCTTCAGGGGCTGTTGCATACCAAGCTTTGCTTAGGCAGCTCAGCACAAGGATGATGAGCTGAGACCAAAGCCTGGGTTCCAACCCCATTCAGCCACTCCATATCTGGTGACTTTAAGTCAATGACTCGTGCTCACTGAACCTCTATTTCTTCCTCTGAAATGACGCCTACCTCTTACTGCTATTAGAGTGACTGGAGAGTTAATTTATTGGATATCAACTCTTGATATATTAGATATCAATATATCTAAGTACTGATATATTGGAAGACTTAAATCAATCGTGCCTGGCTCAAACTAAGTACCGCTGGGTGTTGCCTTCCTTCTTATGCAAGTTTTCACCATCTTTCTATTCACCCACCCATCCATCTATCCACCTATCAATTTCCGGTGCTGGGATTGAACTCAGCGATTCACATATGCCAAACATGGGCCCAACCACCAAGCCACAGCCCCAATTATCCTCATTATCAAGGGCACATTGGACAGAAATCACAGGCTAAGAACTAATGGGTCTAAGTGCAGGCATGGCATTATCCCTCTTCAGCCACAGGACATCAGCTATGTTACTTTAGCCTTACTGTGCCATGGGACAGAAAGTCCATATTCCTCATAGGGTAACTGGTCAGGTGACATGGTACAGGCATAATAAACAGCATGGGGCTGGGCCACACCATGCCCAGGTGTCGGCTAGGATTTTGGTTTTTTGTTTTTGTTTTTGTTTTTGTTTTTTGTCAACTTGACATAAGCAACAGTCATCTGAGAGGAGGGACCCACAGTTGAGAAAATGACTACACAAGATTGGCATAGAGGCAAGCCTATGGGACATTTTCTGGATTAATGATTGATGTGGGAGGGCCCAGCTTATTGTGGGCAATGCCATCCCTGGGCTGCTGGCCTGGCACGGTATAAGAAAGCAGGCTGGGGAGGCCAATGTGCAGCATTTCTCCAAGGTCTCTGCTTCAGTTCCTGCTCCCACATCCCTGCCTTGAGTTCCCGCCATGACCTCCTTCAGAGATGAAGTGTGACCTGAGAGTGGGAAGCTGGAATAACCCCCTTTCCCTCAACGTAGTTTTGGTCATGGTTTATCACAGCAATAGAAACCCTAAGATACCTGGTCAATGTTAGGATGAAGCCGATCTTACTCAAGTTTTACTGTTCTCAAAATCGTAACAAGCATCCCAAGTGAAATAAGGCCTGAGCTAGAGTGAAAGGCCATCTCCCATTAACTTTCCAGAAAAGCAAGTTTCCAGGTAACTTAGACTTCTGAGAAGGATATGTGTGTCCACTCCTAAGCAACGGCCTCACAGACATTTATTTCTCAGTTCTTCAGCATTTCTACCACAGTTCTCTCTCTCTTTTTAATCTGCTCTTTTAACTTTTTAAATTTAATTTAATTTTTCTTTATTAAGAAATTTTTTTACTCACTCCTCATGCTATCCACAGACCCCCCTCCTCCCTTCTCCCACCCCCCAGCCCTCTTTCCCAAGCCACCCTGCATCCCCACATCCCTCAAATCGAGGTCTCCTGTGGGGAGTCAGCAGAGCCCAGCTCACTGAGTCTAGGCAGGTCCAAGCCCCTTCCCACTGCACCAAGGCTGTGCAAGGTGTCACACCACACGCACTGGATTCCCAGAAGCCTGCCCATGCACCAGGGACGGATACCAATCCCCCTGCCTGGGTGCCCCCCAAACAGTTCGAGCCAAACAACTGTCTTCCATGTCTAGAGGGCCTAGTCCAGTCCCATGGGGGCTCCACAGCCACCAGTCCACAGTTCATGGGTTTCCACTAGTGCTACCACAGTTCTCTTCCATCTAGAAGGTTGAAATGCTCACTGGCCGGAGGCACTAGTTTAGCAGATGAGGGTTTGTTCAATCAGCACCTCTCTAGACCTTCCCCGCTGCCACAGAAAGCCTAGTACACAGCTCCCCACTCACCCACCATTAAAACGGGGAGGGATTGGAGGCTTCCTACAACACAGCTCTGCCCATGAGAGGTAACAAGTGCATTGAAGAGATCCTCTAGGTGTTTTGTTTTTGAGACATGGTCTCATAAAGTACAGAATGGCCTTAGATTTGCTATGGAGGATGACCTTGAACTCCAATCATGCTCCTCTGCCTCTGCCTCCTCAGTGTTGGAATTACAGGCCTGTACCATCACACCCAGATTCCCCTAAAGTCTTCTAATAAATTCCCTAAACAGTCAGACTCTTGGGGGACCTGAACCTCAACTAGACACAGGGCCATTTGTTTTGAGGGAATAAGATGGGAGCTATTGATCACTTGCCTCTTCCACCGAATCCATACAGAATTATGTCCATGCACTGTCCATAGCTGGTCTAACAGGGCTGCTTGATGGCCCAGCTATGAGCATACAAAGCACCTACTATGAAGAGCATATGGACCTCATGCAGTTTAAAAACCTCCTGTTGCCAAGAGTTGTCATGGTCATGTAGTTCTCAAACCACTTACATGTAGCTTCCAGGGACCCTCCAAGAGACAGACTGAATCACACGAGTGACACCCTCAATGATTATTACTCCCCACCTAGATACAGAGCCGATCAGAGCCAACTTTATCATAGCATTACTGCTCACTGAGAGAGCTGACATTCCCCCACCTAGACACAGTCTGCTAATCCAAGCATCTTTGTCATAACAACGCTGCTCATTGATAGAGCTGACAAACTATTTCTTAGTTACCTGGTGAACAGGCTTAGAAAGATAATGGAAAACACAATTCTCAGACAGATAACATATTTGTGTGTGTGTGTGTGTGTGTGTGTGTGTGTGTGTGATATGTATGTGTTCACGCAGGCATGTGTGTGTGGAGGCCAGAAGTCCGTGTTGAGCATGTTCCATGATTGCATTCTACCTTACTTTTGAACATGAAACCCAGAGCTCATGAATTTGGTTAAGCTAGCATCCAACAAGTTCCAGGGGTCTGCTTGTCTTCAAGTCCCCCCAAAAGTGTTGGGGTTACAGACATGCATCACTGCACATGATTTTTTATATGGGTGCTGGGGACCCGAACTCAGGTCTTCATGCTTACACAGCAGGCACTTGAATAACTGACCACCTTCCAGCCCCTTTACTCACTCTTATTCACAGAAATCCTTTAACGTAAAGGGAGAGACAACAATGTTGGTTTGGACATTTCCCTTCCTTTCTTTTCCTAGCTGGAGCAGGAAACAATGGCTAGAGTCCTGCAGACAATGAGGTTACAGGCCTGAAGACGAGACCAAGGGAAGCCAGGAAGCTAATCCAACATTACAGTCACTGAATGGTCAGTGGCTCCCCTTGAGACTTCTTTACACCACTCACATGCTTCTCTGCTACACAAGCAAATGTCAAGTGGGTCCTTGCACACAAGTCCATCCCAGCTGGTAAAGATATCTAACACCAGATGCATCTCTAAGCTCATTATAGTCTAGGTTTTCCTGTGACAGATACTCATCACTGTCTCTTTCTGTAGTTTTATAAGAACTATTGGTCCATGAGGGTTTTGTTGGATGTGAATTCTCTCATATGAAGGGATGGGCTTTTGATTAAGATTTCCATATTTTCATAATGATCTATTAGTTTCTCTCCTAAGTTGGGACTAATTTTTGAGTTGTCCAGGCTAGTGTGAGCGGTCCATACTGGTATGAGCTGTTCACATGCAGTTTACACCATCTGAGCGGGTATGAAGACTCTATCTCGTTCTGATGTGGTAAGAAACACTCTCAGGTGCTCAAATACATGAGCCTTCTAGAAAGTGATGTGATACAGTCAGATGGAACACATGGACAGCTTCTGGAATACCCCCTTCCCCACCTCCTGCAGATTTAAGATTACCCAGCTGTCTCTGCTAACCATGACCTGTCCAGAGACAGTTTGAAATTCTTTACAAACAAAACCATGCTCTATTGACAAGTCTGTTTCTTAGGTCCATAGACCCCAGATCCCTGAAGGGTTGTGACTGAGTTGTGCCCATTTTATCTGCAGCCCAACAAGAAAAATAGTAGGGAGAGATGTGATGTTCTTCATTGATGTTTCCTCCTTCAGATCAGAACCCAGTCACGCCCCTCCATGGAGTGACAAGAGGGGTGTGGTCTTTTCCTGCCAATCATAAGACCCTGAAAAACTAAGGCCAGCCAGGTAACAACAATCACCTGCTGTGATCTAATGCAAACCAGCTGGAGCCAGTTGGAACCAGTAAAAATACACATAAAGCCACAAGTAAATTGTTGGGCAAAACCCTTTTGAGCCTATTTGCATTGGGCATTATAGAGTCTAGCCTACTTGGGTTTTAAATAAGAGTTCTCACAGTTAAAACTGATTATCTTCTGAATTAAATGGCATTAAGCTGGTTATAGCAGTCAACATAGTGAACCAGTTGGAACTAGTTAAGCCTGGTTCAAACTCATCCTTAAAGGGGAACTTGGAGGCTTCTGTTATTTACCATGAATGCAAAGCAGAATGGCAAAGGTTTAAAGCCATTTGTTTCTGAAGATCCATTTACTTTGCTCCTATAAATATTCATAAGAATTAATTATCAGCTTATTGAAAGAATTAATAAAACTCACATTGTTTATTATAACACATTAGAGGCAAGAAACATTCTCCTGGCGGAGAAAAGGCCTGCTTAAGAGGTTCTTTGCTCTGATGTTGGACCCAACAGGGACCCTGTGGGGACACCTGTTACATGAGGCCACTGTAAGTCCGCTTCATCAAAAGCCGAGTAGGAGTGTCCCCACCCCAAACACTGACACAGAACCAACCCATCAAGTCAGTCTGCTTTGCTCTTTATGGGATGTGAAGATGCGCTGCTAATCTTGAAAAGGGTGGGAGGAGAAAGTGAGAGGGGGTGTGAAAAGGAACAGCCAGCTTTTGGATGTCATTATAACCACCCTGATGAAAAGTAGATCATAATGAGCTACTTAGATAGACACATCTCAGTGCATTAATCCAGCCCTCCGTGTCGTCTGTGATGCAGTTCGCGAGGGTAAAACACATGAATGGTCCTCGCTGTTCATTGCATTGAATCAGGCAGATAAGCCCCTCTCTCCACCACAGCTAATGCAGCACCCAAAGGGCCAAATGCCTGAGGGCACCTTGTTGGAAACAGTGCTTTCCAAGGAAGAGTCTCCAGAGGAAACCCACACACAAAAGGACCATTTGCTTTTACATAAAGTGTAACTGCCTCCTGAGAGATCAAATCTGAAGTCACTTACCAGCCACAAAGCTTGGAAACGATGCCACCTTCTTTGTCTGTTGAGAAATAACAAAGAGAATGAAACATAATCATTGCAAAAAGCTGACTTCATGAGAACTATATCAAGATATATACCACCCTGGGCTGGAACAGTCTAACCCCATGAATGGCTGGTATTCCCAAGAAATCAGATCCACACAGCAAGCTGGTCTTCTATGGGACACAGGATGCTGAAAAGGATCACACAAGCACACAAGTCAGTCCTCAAGGACCCCTAGCTTAGTATGTCACAGCTGGAAGGAGCTTTAAGAGCAGTCAGCTCAATGGTTCTCAAGTCACTGGGCATGAGAATTTCCTGGGCATGTCTTCAAGACCACAGTAAAGGAGATGGGAAGCCAGTCCATTGATGGCTACAACATTTCAATAGGGCTAGATAATCTTGTCTCAACTACCCCAGAGAGGAAAGGTAACCTGTCTAAGCCTTAATTTGAATCAGATAAGCATGTTATTGGTTTAGGCAAGTAGCTATCAATCAGGATGATTTTTGTCCTTAAGGGCACATTGGTCAATGTCTGGAGACATTTTGTTGTTATAACTGAGGTACAGGGTAGTGGCTGCTGGTATCTAGTGGGTAGGGATGCTCATAGACCACCTATAAAGCATAGGGAAGCCTGTCAAAAAATGACTGTCCACCCTAAATGTCAATGACTCTGCTATTGAGAAATCCAGGCTACCCTTGAGTTTCTACCAGATTAGGGAGCACTAAGGATTCCCACACCATCATCAGGGAGCACCGGGGACCCCCACACCATCAGCAATGCACCAACAGTGCCCAATGCAGCTGTGAGTCCTCAGGATATGTGAGTCCCCTCCTCCCAGGACAAAAAAAAAAAAACCCACATCTCTTCCTCAGATAGTGGTCCTACGTTGGCTTGATCTGAACTTTCTCTCCCCAGGATCCTGGGTGGTACAAGAACTAGGAGAGTGAGCTGACCATCACACAGCCAGCAACTCCATCATGAGAACTCTGGCCCAGAGCTCTCATCTTTGGAAGGGAATTACCTCTGGGATGTTGTTATTGTCAGTGGGTCCATTGAGATCAGAGCGTTGCTGCTTCCTTGGCTGCTCCAAGCCATTGCAAACCTGGAAACCAGAAAGTTGATTATGTTTTTATATAGTAGAAAATTGAACTCAGGTTAAAAGAAAACAATATTCAATGAAATTCGGTCTTAAAATACACATGTGTAGGGACACATACACATGTGTCCAAGTAGCCATACACATTCAATTAAATTGCTATACAATGAATATGAATACTTTTATATTTCTAAAGTTTTAAATTATTTATCTTTTACTATTTACTGTTATTTTTTTTTTTTTTCCGAGACAGGGTTTCTCTGTGTAGCTTTGCGCCTTTTCCTGGAACTCACTTGGTAGCCCAGGCTGGCCTCGAACTCACAGAGATCCGCCTGGCTCTGCCTCCCGAGTGCTGGAATTAAAGGCGTGTGCCACCACCGCCCGGCATTACTGTTATTTTTATTTTAATAAAGCACATCATTTACCACCTGAACTATTTTCAGTGTATAGTTGAAAGAAATAAAGTATATTTAGGCTGTTGTACGTCATTCCCACCATCCATTCCAAGACACAGTTCAAAATACAAGACTGAAACCTGGGCTGGAGAGACTGCTAGGCAGTTAGGTATGTGTACTGCTCTTCTGGAGGACCTGAGTTCAGTTCCCAGAACCCACATGGGGCCACACACAGCTGCCCTTAACTCCAGCTCCAGGGGATCTGACACCTTCTTCTGGCCTTCATGGGCTCTCATATGGACACATACAGACACATACAAATAACTAAAAATAAAGGTAAAATGTTTAATAGCAACCTGACCAGCAACTACAATTCCCAACTCCCAGCAATTTTGTCATGGCAGCCTCCATTCACTCCACTCTACTTTCTGGATCTATGAAGCAGACTGTTTTAAGTGCCTGGGATACATGGAACTACATCGTGGTTATCTGTTGGTGAATGGCCTGTTTCACTCAGCACGATGTCCTTAAGATTCACCCATGTTATACTATCAGAATCTCCCTTTTCAAGGCTGAGCAGTGTTCCACGTTATGTATGTGGCACACTCTTTTTATTCATCCATTGAAGGCAGCTTGGGTTGCTCCTACCCTTTGACTATGCCAAGTAATGCTGCTGAGAACTTGGTTGGGGGGGGGTGTCTTTAAGACTTTGTTTTTGTTTCCTTTGGACCCACATTTTATTTTATTTTATTTTATTTTATTTTTTATTTATTTATTTATTTTTTTTTGGTTTTTCGAGACAGGGTTTCTCTGTGTAGCTTTGCGCCTTTCCTGGAGCTCACTTGGTAGCCCAGGCTGGCCTCGAACTCACAGAGATCCGCCTGGCTCTGCCTCCCGAGTGCTGGGATTAAAGGCGTGTGCCACCACCGCCCGGCTCTAGTTTTTTTCTTTTTTAATGATTCTATATAGTATTTCCCAAGGTGGTACCTTCCTCTCACAGTGTTCAAGAGTTAAAAATCATATTGTTAGAATAAATTTAGGTTCTTGAGTGAGAGTAAATGCAAGTGAGTCAACCTACTACTATGACAAAAAAATAAAACACAACATGAAACGCAATTTCCCCTTAAAATACGATCTCCACCCATAACTTCCCTCCCTCAAACAATATGATTTAACCCTTAAGGTATGTTTTCTGCATTCAGTTCTTTATGCCACGCAGAAGACAGATGCAAGATCCAAGGTACAGAAGCCACCACCCAAACCAAACAGCTCTGGGGAGCAGCCCCGTAAGTCACGGGACTTCCCGGAAGTAACAGCAAGCGGTAGGATGATGACACAGTACCACAGTACCAGGAAGGTGCATTTATACACCGTTGAGTGCATCTTCCTGTTTCTAGGACATGAGCTTCTGCACAGACTCCCTTTGTTGCAGGCCTGCCCTGCCTCCTGCTGCTGACCAGTCCCACTCAACCCCAAGAAGCCCTTGAGAAAGCAACACACAGAACCTACCACCCATGCTACAGCTGGGGTGGTGCCTAAACTTCAGATAGATAGATAGATAGATAGATAGATAGATAGATAGATAGATAGATAGATAGATAGACAGACAAATAGAGAAATCTTTACACCAGATATGGGGAATGGAACACAGGGGGCTGCCCCTGCCCCCAGGTTTGAAACAGGCCAGCCATTAGGCCTTTGGGTAACTTTAGGCTAGAGTTCATGACTTAGCCAGAGGACACAGGAGAAGTCTCAATTCTTTTCCTATGCCCTGCCCCGGGACTGCTTGATGTGGGGCTATGGTACGGGGCATCCACGAAAACACAAGGTCTTCCCTAGGTACCACCCCTCCTCCATGTCAACATCTCCTCGAATGTATTCCCAAGTGGGCTGCTCGTCACCATGACAACCACATCTTTCCATAAACAGCCAGGCTTATTTTCAAAGAAGAAGGAGGGTGGGCTTGTGATGTTTCTCTTGAGGAAAACCTGTCTGGTGATGAGCCCCACCCAGGGCCTGGAGTGGTAAGGGGGCTGGCAGCATGGGAACCAGCATTGGAAGCTCACAGGGTTTGAGGTCTAAATGAATTTGGGGATTCAGGCCTCTTGGGTAAGGATGCTACCTAGACCCTGTTGGACACTCCCTTGGGTACAGCAGCTAGCCACATGTCAAAATAAGACATGACCAGGGATCTTCCAATTACCAACAGTGTCCTCATCCTTGGCAGCGGCCCAAACCATCAGCCATGCACGGAGAACAGACAATGCTAGCACTGAGCCTGTAAAGGGAAGCGTGCTCTCACGAGGAGCCCCACTGTGGTGTTGTGAGGGTAGCAAGTCAGTGTGTGGTGTGGCACAGGCTGGGTGATCATGCTGGGATCCAGGGACAGCTGCTCAGTGCAGAGATAAACACCCTTAATAAAAACACTAATGGGAATAAATCATCTGAATAAATATGTTGGCTCCAGTTGGTGTAAAATAAAGTTTGGCATTTTGAAGGTGTCGATTCTGATTTGTCGGCTTAACTCAACTGAAAACCCAGTAATATAACCCACACTGATTGAGATGAACTCACAGGAAACAGGCTCACACCCACTCAGCTCACGCCATCTGGAACAACAGCCTTCTCCTGAACGGCAAACATGTTAGGAACAGACAACATCAGCTTAGATCTGGAGAAATCACAGCATTTCACTGTGTCACACCTCCCCCTCCAACATGACCCTGCCACAGACAAATCCCAGGGCTCATGGATGACTCAGACGACTGTGTCCTCTGGGGACTATTTCAGACTTTGTTTTTTAAAAAAAGAGCCAGCCTGCCCTGATCATCTGATATCCCTACAAAGATTTCTTCCTCCACCCAACTTGAGTGGGTCAGGCCAGTTCTGCCACACAAGGGTAGCTCTGAGTGGGGATAAACCAGAAGCACGATCTGCCAGGGTCTGTCTCGGGAACATGGAAATGTTCTTTCAAAAGCTCCAAGAAACCACCCTCTGACACACACAGAGCTCTGGGGGAAAAAAAAAATGCCATTATTCGTTTTCTCCATTCCTTTTACAGCTCTGGCCACTACCGTGATATTTACCTTGAGGGAAATGGGACTGGGACAAGGTGTTTATTCTTGGGATAGGGTGATCACCTTTGCAAAGAGATGTATGGCTTAAGAGTGTCACGGCAGACACAGTAGGGACCACCAGCTGGTCAGAGAATCTGTCTTGTAAAATCTGTAGGTGGGTCTGTAAATGGGAGGAGGAAGGGCCATGCACTGCTCATGCCAAGAATTTCATGAAACACATTAAACTAAAAATTATGCATCATCTGCCTGAACTCCAGTTTTTCCATTGCATAAAATGTGCCCTCTCAATTATGTGTGCGTAGAGTTTAGTATCACTAAGTGCGTCTATAATGTTGGGCAATTATTATCACCATCTTTTCATCTTGTAAAACCCAAACTCTAGACACAACATCAGCTCTCTAAGTTAAAGGGTCCCTTTATTGTGCTATTTGTCAGTCTGGCCACCCTTCCAGAGGCTGATGGCTGATGCCTTTTCTCCAGCCTGACTTTGGACTCTAGGTCTGGCCCTCTGAGATCCTCTCCACTACAGACCAGCATAATCAGCCAGACACAGCATCTGCTTTTCTGCTTGTGGGCTTTCCATAGGGCCTGGGAGAGTACAGGCCGTGGAGGAGGGTGCCTTGCCATGCATTTCAGAGCAGAATCCCATTTGTTCTAAACTCACATTTGCATGCCAACCTTTGTGAAGGGACTGTCCTGTCCACAGTGGCCAATCTTGAGTGTTTATGTGTTCTGCACTATTCAGGGCACTTCTAACTAAGGACAGGACATATGCCATGAGGACCCTACCCTTGACATTCCACAGGCAGCATGGAAACTGGACTTACCATTTTTGCCAAGTTTAAACCTTCCCTGGGATAACCCAGGTTATAAACAGATTTATACTATCCTTTAGAGATTAGGCCCGGGGAATTGGAGAGGCCAAGTCTGGCCTGCCACAGGATTGGGACTATTATATTTTTTTTTTTCCAATTTCAGAGTAAGCAGAACCCCCACTGGCTGCTGGTGGGGATGGAAAATGCTCCGCCACTGTACAGACATAAGCACTGATGATCGCACAGCCCAGAAATTCTGCTTCTCCCTATACACTCCATAAAGCTAAAAAAAAAAAAAAAGAGTCCGTGAAAACTGATACATGCATAACTCAAAGCAACTTTGACATTAGTCATAGAAGTAACCTAAACGTCCATCAGTGGTTGGAGATGGGCATGGCATGCTCCACTCATCCCCTGCAATATCATGCAACCCCAAAGGAATGAGGCTCCAACACACTGCTGCAACACAGGTGATCCCCTAAAGCAGGCTAAGGGAGAGGCCGGACAAACAGGACAGCATAGCATAGACTGAACTATCTAGACTAGAGGAATCCATAAAGATAGAAGGCAAATTTCCCGTTGTAGGAGGTTAGGGCAAGGGAAGATTACTTAAGGGTGAGAGGTCTTTGGAGGCAATGGGAATGTGCTGGGACCAGATGGCAGCAATGGCTACAGCATTTATTAAAAGACATTGAATGAGCACTCACTTCAAAATAGGCCCAAGGTCAAATTTTATATCATGTGTTTATTACTGTAATTTCAAAATAATGGCAGCTGACAGTGTCCAGCAGTAGTTCAGCTCTTGCCTAGCATGAGTGAGGATTTAGGATACATACACATACACAGCCTGCCGAAACAATGAATGAAAAAAAACAAAAATAAAAACAATGAATGAAATGAAACTACTGAACAACAACAACAAAAAGAGTGAGCAGGACCCTCTAGACATCTAAACATCCTGCCTGCTTCGTGACCCAGTCCAGCTCAGCAGTACCCTGCTGCATGACCGTCACCCCCCAGCTGCAGCTTACAGGCAAAGTAGAAGGGGCTGCCAAGGAAAGGGGTGAGCCACACAGACCTCACACCATGTAATTGTTTATCTCCGGAGCACCTGCCTCACATGTGGAGCGGTCACCCTAAGGACCTTTAAAGGGACACAGGTGTTCCATGGCTCAAGGCAATGCACACTACAAGCAAGGGAGAATCCTACTTGGTTGTGATCAAGTTTTCAACAAGAATATCCCAACCCTCCCCGCCCCCTCTTAAATCCTGCTTTGTGTCACCATGGCGTCTTCCACCACTGGCTCATAAACAACTTCAATCTTCCCTCCTGCTCATCTGAAGGGAAGATGTTGTATGGACAGATTTCAATAGTAACAACACACTGGGGTGCAAAAGCAATGACTTGGAGTTACTCACAGCTCAGACCTGGAGTCCTCCCAGGAGCCTGGCCTGGGCCATCCTCTGAATTCCCCTAGCTGCCCTGCAATTAGCCTCAAGCCTTGTGCACACATTCCAAGAAAACGAGCTTGACATCGGAGAGAGGAACGGGACAAAGGTGCCATGTCAAAAAGAAAGTCAATGGCCAATGCTAAGTCAATATGAGGCTGCAATTTCCAGGGGACATCTTTGGTATTTACCTCCTGTCAGACCACGTGGGCTGGCATGCCTGGCACGGAATTGCTATTGCCAAAGCTGTGTTCTCCTAAGAAGAAAGAGTCCCCAGCTTCAGTCAACATGATTAGTCCTCAAAAACAAACAAGTGACCTCAGAGTCACGGGAACGGCCTATTGCAGCCGACACAAAGGCTAAATCCCGCAATCCAGAATTTAAAAGACATTTTGCCAAACAGCATAGTAAAATGATACCAAGGATCCAATCAGCTTCTCCCTGCCAAGCTTTTGGGAAATGTAAAAATGGAATGTTTGCTTTTTTTAAAACTTGTGGGAAGAGAAAGAGTAGAATTAACAGTCGACGTTAGATATTACAAGATAGGAGGCCCTCACTTGATGACCAGACTTTTCCATTCTTCGACTTCACACTGATGCAATACAACATGCATTCAGGAGGAACTGTACTTTAGACGGTGGATTTGGACCGTCCAAGGACTGAGAGCATGCAATGCAGTCGTCTGTCAGGATGCGGGCCAGCACAGCAAGCCACAGCTCCCACCAGTTGGGAGCAGAAAACACAGCTATCCTCAGCGTCCTGTGCAGCTAGGCCCTGGTGCTGGGAATGTGGTTGTGCATTTTTCACTTACAGTTTTCCACATTAAGACTCATGGGCTCACTATAATGTAAACCCTTTGTAATTCAAGGCATGTCTCTGTGCTGACATTAGTATTCACCTCAGTCACTCCCCCTTGTCAGTTGTTGGTGCTTACAACATTTTTAATAATCTTTTGTGTGACATTTCTGCCAAGGTGTCCGATACTGACCACAACCCAAGACCTAGGAGAGAAAGGAAGCCCTCCCTTCCTACTCAGTGCTGAGTCTCTCACAGACTGTCAGTCCTGAGAGTTTCTAAAGAGCAGACCTCATGACCACATACATGCCCTGTGCCCACGACCTAAATGGGGGTAGGCAGTGCATCTACTGTTGTTCTAACTAAACCAGTTTGATTGGCCTAAATCGCTTTGGCTGTGTTTGTGATTCCAGACACTCACCTTCAGACGGGCTCAGCTTGGTTACTGATGTTCCAAATAGACTCAAGTCAGTTAGTAACACAAAGATCTTCTATAATAGTAAGTTTACCCTGCCAACCATTTTAAAGTGCACAGTTGAGCAGCTTTGAGTCTATCCCCATCACCCACACTCGGCTCTCCTGGTGTCCTGCACAACTGAAAATCCTATATCTCTTAAACCACAGCTGCCCACCAAACCCCTCCCAGTCCCTGGAAGACAGAACTCTGCTTCTGTCCTGGGAAGTTAATGGGACTCCAGTCACATGGCATTTGTCCTTTTGTGCCTGGCTTACTTCCTTCTGTTCACTGTCCACTGTTCACTGAATAATGTCACTTGTAGGTAAATGCTTCTCTTTGTCCCTTCATCACAACTGAGTCACATATGAGCCACAAACCCCAGAGAAAGTTACCAGGCCAAGATCTCTCCCCACCAGCCAGATTGCCCACGTTGCAGGCGTTCTGGTTTTTCCCATTCTGCCTGAAGTTCAAAGGGAAAGGAGAGGAGAGAAAGTCTAAGTGAACGAGCTATTAAACAACAGAAAGCACTGCTTTTGTGTCTCTGGGTTTGGAGGACTGGGCCATCTTTCCTTTGTTGAAGACTGAATGCTGCTTCAGAAAGGGGCCGTCATGCTGGCTTTTACAGACCAGAGATGAAGGAAGGAAGGAAGGAAGGAAGAAATGAAGGATGGGAAAAAATGAATGAACAACGAGGAGGTTAGAGGTGCGTGTCAGTGGTAAGAGTGCTGGCTTAGCATGTACAAGGTAATGAGTTTCCACCCCTAATACCACACACACACACACACTATTAGAGGACAAGGAAATGGATCAGGGAGTAGATCGCAGCAAGGCAAGGCTTCTGTTTTTAGCGACTAGAAAGAGAGGAGTAACATAGGGGCTTAGGGCCCTTGAGAGTCAGGGCCTTCATATGGAGTGGTCTCCATCTGAGGCTCTTGGGTAGGTGAGGCTATGCAGGAGTGCACAATGGCCAAAATCACCAGACATCTCCCACCCCCAGCACTCAGAGCAAAGGTCAGTAACAGATGTCTCCCAGCTGGTTTCCACAACTGCTTTGAGGCGAAGCAAGGCTGTGTGGGAAGTGTCAGAAGCATCGGTAGGCTACAACAGAAAGTAGAACGAGCACACCAGTCTCATGGGCAGAATCAGAGGCTACTTGCAGGCATACAAGCCAAACAGGATGACAAGGGTGGATGGGTAATGTCTCCTCCAACAGCAGCATCTGTCTGGCCAGAGCCATCTCTAGGAGCTGCTCCCTTGGACCAGCAGCTTCCCACCCACCTACCCATCTCCTGGGTGGGCTCACAGTCTTACGTAGTCAGGCTGTAGGCAGAGCAGGCCACCCTGAGCTAGCGCTGCAGTGCGTCAGCACCAAGGACAGTGCCCACCTGATTTCCATAGCGGGCTCAGAGATCAAAGAACCATGAGCATTCCTGGCATACTTGTCAGGGGTTAAAACAAGAAGAAGCAGGCACTGGGCTTTGGAAAACTTAAATGTGGCTATCTCTCAACTCCAACTGTTTGGACCTTAGCTTGGCCCCAGGTGGACAGACACCAGCTTCTTTCCTGTGATGGTAGGCATTCTAGAAACGTAAGCCATGGGATCCGTGGGTAAACCTTGATTCAGCCAGTTTGGGATGTCACCATCTGTTCAGGGACACCACCCTACACACATCCTTTCCCAGCATGCCTGGGATGTGCTTGTTTTCCCATGCTGTCTGCCATATGGTTACAAGTTATTGCTGATGAACCCCTTGCTCCAACAGCCCCTACCTTTCTTAGTGTCTGATTTAACCCTGACTAGGAATGGAGGCTATGGGGTGAAATCCCATGACCGCCATGTCACACTGTCACACTTCAGGTGAACACA
This sequence comes from Peromyscus maniculatus bairdii, assembly GCF_049852395.1. Taxonomy (NCBI): domain Eukaryota; kingdom Metazoa; phylum Chordata; class Mammalia; order Rodentia; family Cricetidae; genus Peromyscus; species Peromyscus maniculatus. The sequence continues at coordinate 75,866,642 of NC_134852.1, read as the reverse complement.
CCACGTGTGGCATCATGCATCTCCACATTTCATGTTTATCTGTGCTGACTTCCTTCCCAAACAGATGGTGCTTCTAAAAATTAGTGCATGAGGTCGGTACTTCTTTGGCAATGTCATGTGACTAACCATGTTTGTCAGCTGGATATTGGTCCAGCCTCTGGTAAATATGAGGCCCTGTGCAATGCTGTGGGCCATGGACAGGAGCCAACCAAGAACAAAGAGCGGAAATGCACAGAGCTTTTCTTCCCGACAAGCCTTCCCATGCTTGCCCCACTGACTTTGGCCTTCATGTTTCTAGCCCTTGGCTTTTATACTTCAATTCTCTTCTAGCTTGGCTCCTCGCCCATGATGACCAATCTCTGTCTCCCTCTCATTACCGTCCTCAATCTGGATCCTCCGTTTTCCCTGTGTCCTCTCTGGGCTCACAATCCATCAGCGCTATAAGCCCAGTCCATGCTGAGGATATTCATGCACCTCCATGGCTAGCCTCACTCATGAGCCCCCCTCACTTCTCACCCATGCTGGAGTCTATCTTCTTCCTGGAACTCCTCATCGTGGTAGGCATCTTTCTTGAATATCCAGCTCCACCTGGGAAGGGGTCTCTCCTCATCTTTCTCCCCCTCTAGAATGAGTTCTGAAATGCAAGAGTAGGGCCATCCTCACTTTGCCAACCTCCATGCCTGATACACACAGGCACCAATCAAAATGGGTGGGAGGGAATGTGGAGCCAGCCAGCCCAGGGCACCGGGTTACCTCTAGGGGGAGTTGGCTTTGAAGGAGAACAGACTTTAAGAGGAAACACTGGTGAGATGGTGCCCATAGTGAAGAGAGCCTAGGGCAGCATTTGAAGCCAGTGAGAAAGCTCATCTTGATGTCTGTGAGGCCGGTGTGGGTTCCCCATTACCCTGTCCATTAGAAAGCAGGTATAAGAAAACCAAGGCAACTACAAAGAGTTATGGGTGTCCCCTGTCCTCCAAATGCAGGGCTCCAGGGAGGAGAGGCTGAGGAGATGGCATGTGAGAAACTACCCCTGGGGTGACCTTGCAAGAGCAGCAGCTGCCCCACTCACCCTCTGCAGCTCTGCAGTCTCAGCCATCCTCCCACCCTGCCTCATCAGCTGGGATTACCTTTCCCTGTGTCACCCTGATAACAAGGCCACCATTTAGCTCTACTGGAACCCCCAGTCTCCGGCTGGCATGGCCTGTCTCACAAACTGAAGACTTCCCTGGACTTAAAACTTGTTATCATCATCATCATCATCATCATCATCATCATCATCATCATCGCCAGTACCGCACACCCCTCACACTCCATCAGCACTCAGGTCCAAGTCGATATTCCTCCCCAGACCCTGGAGATTGATTTAGCCAGTACAGGCAACCTGCCAAAAATGTTCTGAAAAGCAAGGTGAGGTCCAAGTCTCCTGACTATGGCAGATACATTACATGCTGCACTCTCTATAGGGACCAGGAAAAGGGCACCTTCTGAACGTCTATTAGTAGACAGACTGATAATTTTGGAGGGTGTGTGTGTGCTGTGTGTGTGTGTGCGTGTGTGTGTGTGTGCGTGTGCGTGTGCGTGTGCGTGTGTGTGTGTGTGTACACATGCATGTGAGCATGTTCATGGGTGGGTGCATGTTTGTGCTAATGCACATGCCCAAGTGTGTGAGGGCTAGATTCTGACATTGATCCATGGGTCTCCACTTGGTTTACAGAAGTAGGGTCTCTTGCCAATTCAGCTAATTTAGCCAGCTTGCCTGGAGGATCACATCTTTGCCCTTTGAGTGCCGGGAGTAAAGACTTCATTTTTTTACATGGCTGCTGGAGACCGGAACTCCAATCATCACACGTGATCATCCAGTGCTTTATCCACTGAGCCATTTCCCCAGTCCCTGCATTGACAATTATCATAAAGAACCAAGAATGGTCTAATTAAGCCATTCTACACTGTATACATGATGAAATTATGACACTGCACTCCCTTAATTTGTGCATTGAAAATAAAAAAAATATATAAAGATCAGTTCATTAACTTTTGGAAACTAAAATAGTTTACACCTTGACTTTAACAGAGTTTTCTAAACCTCTGCCTACATTCTCACTTCCTGCTAAATTAACTGCTTCCTGACAATAACAGCCACCTCTGGTGACACATACCAAGCCCCTTCTTAAAGCCCAGTAGAGTGGTTCTGCTGGCTGGGCCGACATGCCCCAGCATCAAGTTCAGAAGCTCTGGGAGAAGGGGCGGGCAACAACATCAAGCAGCACCCACAGGGTTTCTCTTTCAAAAACAATCCTGGGAAATTGTTGAAGTAGGAGCAGAGGTCACCCTGTCACATTGCCCAGAGAGAAGTGTGATTAAAAGAAATAAAGGCCCAGTGCACCAGGTAGTATGGGCTACAGAAATCAGCCCACAGGCAGACACAGAAGGCATGTGTGAGCAGAGGCACGTGTGGATGGGGAGGATGGGTTGTAGGAGGGCTGTAGGGAGGAAGAGGCCAGGGGTCCTCCACAGAGACCCAGGGCCTGAGGAGTCTGTCCTCCTGACTAAGACTGGAGAAGTCCTCAGGAACCCCCCAAACCCTGCGTCCTGTAGGCACTTTCCAAAACACCACCTGAACTGGGATAGTTTGCACCCTCTGGGCACAGGGCAAACACTAAAGCCTGTCTTCCCAGACCTTTCTGGACTCCTCCTACCCAATGCATACAGACCAGGGAGGCACCACTGCATACAGACCAGGGAGGCACCCCTGCATACAGACCAGGGAGGCCCCCCTGCATGCAGACCAGGGAGGCACCACTGCATGCAGACCAGGGAGGCACCACTGCATGCAGACCAGAGAGGCCCCCCTGCATGCAGACCAGGGAGGCCCCCCTGGATACAGACTAGAGAAGGCGCCACTGCATGCAGACCAGGGAGGCACCACTGCATACAGATTATAGAGGCACCCCTGCATGCAGATCATAGAGGCACCCCTGCATGCAGATCATGGAGGTACCTAGATGCTAGCAATCCACTTGAACTCCTCTCTTGGTTCTCTTCTATATAGTGGGAGCTAACCCTTGTTTCACATACCACCAGACGGGACATGTGAGGTACCCTTCCAGAATGTGCATGGCACTACCGACTCCACTAGAAGTAGGTCAAAGTCAGGCATGCAGATAGCACTGTCTCTGCCCATTTGGCACCAATCTTCACATGGCAATTTGGAAAAGTCCTTTACAAAACAAGCCTCAGTGAAATGTCACAGACAGAACACCTCTGCAATGAACAGTGATGGACGGGGCACTCAATGTGGCTGAAGGCTCTGGATCACACTTCACTTTAGCTGTTGTATTAAGCTGGCTATGAGGTATTGATTTTCTTGTTTTCCTATTATCAGAGGGCTCTTGCTAGAAAACACGCTGGCTGGGTTGGTGATAAATAGAAATGATGAAAACTACAAATAATCAAAACATGCACTTGCTTCACTGGACCCACAGTGTAGAGCTGCTGAACTAGGCTGTAACCCAAATGCTATCAACTGAGTGGTGTTAAGGTTCCAGAGAGGGAACAGCCTGAAATCCCCAATGTCCAAAGGACTAAGTTGCTCTAGGGCCTTTTCAGAGTGCTTTATCTCACTACAGACCGCATGAGGCAGCAGCAGGTAAGGGGACAGGAGCGAGGGGGGACAAAGCAAGCTATGTAGCACTTGTTAAACCCAGTTGCTCAGCAGCCCACATGGAGAACTTGCCACCACGCAGGCCACCGTATACACCCATAGACCAGGATCTTTGGCACTGGACAGATGTGTTCTCACAGCATTCCTCAAGAGGACAGGTGAGCAAAGCCAGGGAGCAAAGGTCAGCCCCAGGGAGCAAAGGTCAGCCCTTTCAGCTGTACAAGGAGGAGCTACTTATCCAATGTAGAGCTCAACCACCTTGTGGTTGGCTGAACGACAATGGCTCCCATAGGCTCATAGATGTGAACGCTTGGTTCCCAGTTAGCAGGCTGTTTAAGGAGGAATGGGAGGCGCCGCCTTGCAGGAGGAAGTCTGTCACTGGGGGTGGACTTGCTTTGAGGTTTCAAAAGGCCACACCATTTGCAGTACGCTCTCTGCCTCCTGCCTGCAGATCAGGATGTAAGCTCTTGGCCACGGCTCCAGCACCATGCTTGATGGCCTGCCACCATGCTCCCCACCATGATGATCATGGACTAACCCACTCTGAAACTGTAAGCAAGGCCCCAGTGAAATGCTGTCCTTTATAAGCCGCCTTGGTCCTGGTGTCTCTTCACAGCAATAGAACAGTGACTAAGACACACCTCATTTGTCTCGTGAGTCCGACATTCAGCACTGAATCTTCGGATGCTCCAGGAATTCCTGAGATCAGAGACTTTCAGCCCTTTGTACCATGCCACAGATTCCCCTGCCACCTTCACAGTCACCCAAGAATTCAGTATAAACTGAAGCCAACTGATTATCAACTCTTCAGACACGAAAGGTCCCAATGATGCCAAGAGGTGAGTATGGGTGGTATGGTGGTGCGCACAGCTGCCTTCCAATAATGACAAGAATGAAAAGGGCCCATCACCTACCATTTTGGGCCCCCCATCCACCATTTTGGGCTCTTCATCCACCATTTTGGGTTGGTGTTAAATCATCCTAGAATTGAGTAAGAGATGCTGGACCTTAGGATGAGATTTGGGTTTCTATTTTCCACATACTTTTCTCCTAATGGAGAGAAAAGGGCTTGAAGCTATGGGATGTTGGCACACTGGCCCCACAGTGCAGGTATCCTGTGCAAGCAATGAGTGATCCCTGAAGGAGAAGGAAGTGGTGTCGAGAAACTTCCTTAATTCATCCGCCAACCAAGCACAGCCAGCCCTCTGCATCCGTGGGTTCCACATCTGAGGATTCAGATGACTGTGGGTGGGAAATATTCATAAAAACAAAACTGAGTTTGCGTTGAACATAGCCTCACTTTCTTGCCATTACCCAACAACTGACATGGCGTGACACTCTGCTAGGCATTATAAACCATCTAGAGATGATCTAAAATAGAGGTGGCTGCTGGAAGTTAAACGCAAACATTATATGTAATACTTTTCTCAGGGATTGGAGCCTTGAGGATTTGGAGATCCCAGGGACTCCCGGAAGCCACTGTCTCAGTCAATCTTCTCCTCTGTGAAGCTGCTGCTGCTGAGTAGCTGTGCCCTCTGTGGTTACAGCCTTCTACCTTAGAAGGAAGCTCCGTGAGACACAGGAGATGTCCTGGTTGGCTTTTTGTCCCCTTCACACAAGCTAGAGTCGTCTGGGAAGAAGAACTTTGGTTGAGAAAAATGCCTCCATTTGCCTAAAGGTAAACCTGGAGGGCATTTTCTTGATTCATGATTGTAAGTGGTCCTGAGCTTTATAGGCAGGCTGAGCAAGCCAGCAAGCCATGAGAAGCAAGCAGCTCTCCTCCATGGTCTCCCATCAGGTGCTGCTTTGAGTTTCCGCTTTGGCTTCCCCGATGATGGACTATAACTTGGAAGAACTGGAGCCTTTTGAGCATGCCTAGCAACTTAGAGCACGGGCAAACACTACACGCCATCCATCCCACTTCCTGTCACACCAAGTGACGTGCTTTCCAGAGGCCAAACTAAAGCAGTGTCTACTATAAATTCATCTCCCAAGTGTGGGAAAACAGAGTCATATGACTCCCCCCATATCCCAAAGAGGCAGGAGGAAAGCTGATAGGTCATCTGCATTTTAATAACCACAGAGATGATGAGCACGGTCCCCATTCAAAGGGAAACATGCTGAAGGAAACATGCAGCCGAGGTACATGAAGCACTCTGTGAAATGGAGAAGAAGAAAATCCCAGAGATGAGAGGTGGGGACCATTATCTCATGGAAAAGGGGAACATGGCAGACAAGTGAGCGGAGTGGAATTTAAAGTGTCAGCATTGATATAAGACTCGGGCCCTGGCCCTCAAGAAGCACATCAAAAGACAAAACACCACTGGCACTAAAATGTCTGTGCCAGTCTCACATACAGAAAAAAGCACCACCCACCACCTGCATGCTCGGTAGTGGGGTAGGCACAGACAAATAAATAAACGGCAATCGTGTGGCATGTCACCCAAATGCAACATTAAAAGGTCAGTGAAGCCGGGTGGTGGTGGTGCACGCCTTTAATCCCAGCATTCAGAGAGGCAGAGGCAGGTGGATCTCTGTGAGTTCAAAACCAGCCTGGTCTACAGAGAGAGTTCCAGGATAGCCAGAGCTACACAGAGAAACCCTGTCTCTAAAAACTAAATAATAATAATAATAATAATAATAATAATAATAATAATAATAATATAGAACAAAAGGTCAGTGAAATAACCATGAAAATCCTATGGAACATGGAGAGATGTTCATGATACGCCAGGTATAAGAATGCTGAACGACAGAGATACCTAGGCCACACTGATAGCTGTGTGCTCTATATTCAGTGCTGCAGTTTGAAAGGGAACACAGGAAACATGTAAACAGTTCTTTAGGATGGGTGGTTGGCCTGTGGGAAATGCATCTCTCACACTTATTCTGTGTACCTACTGTCCTCCATGCAGGGACTGAAGGATGCTCTTCAGTACAGCCTAAGCATCCTGCCTGCATAGACTACCTGGGAGCATCGGTGGGTTTAGATTTGTGGTATTTTTCGGACTTTGCAGTGTCTGCGTGTGCATAAAGAGATATGCTGGGGATGAGACCCATGACATGAGAATTCATGTGTACTTCCTGTATGAAGAGCCTGAGGGCACCACACTTAATGTGCTTGTGCTTTGCCTGTGGCCTGTCTCGGGATGTCAGGTGTGAAATTTTCCTCCTATAGCCTACCTCAGCAATCACGCGGCTGCAGCTTGGGCGTATTTAGGATTCTGTATTTTCAGATTAGAAACACTCAAACCACACTTCAAAAACTAACCCTGACTGTATTTTTCAAAGTTTAAAATGAGTAGGGGAGAGGTAAGGGATGCTGCCATGTCCTTCCAGCTAAAGACTTTCACAGCTTTGCTTCTCTGACTTGAATGCGCCATCTTGTTGAAATGCACATAGGACTGAACAGTTCTGGGGTGCCTGCTGTGAGGCCCATGCTGTAGGCCAAGGGCACACTTTACAAAGAAAGTCTACACGGAGGCCAGGAGGCCAGGGCTGTCCAGCCCTCTCTTTGGCTGCTGCCACCTCAGTTCTAGGCAGCTCTGCACTAACCACGTGGATGGCTCCAGGTACCGGACCAGGGACTCAGTGGCACTCTGACTTGCTGTCTTAGGCCAGGCTTTTGATCGTTCCCGGCACTGCTCAGCTGTCCCCAGGGGAGTAAAATATTCCTTTTAGGAACACAGCTGTGACTCAAATGAAGCACCTTCGAAGTATTCAGTACCATGCATTTTCTAGAGAAGCTGGTTTCCAAGGCGATCCCATCACCAGTGGATATTTATGGTCCAATTTCAGAGTTCCTTGTGTAAGAAGAACTACCCAGGACTACAGGATATATGCCTTACTCACATAGCAAGGGCCGACAGAGTCTTCCAAAGGCACTCAGCTCATTTATTTGTGAGGGCCTGGTCAGCCTCAAGCTGGGTCCTGCTTGGCTCTCTCTTGATTGGATTAGTTTGTAAATGAATGGACAAATTAATGAATGAGTAACTACAAAAAACAAACAAACAAACAAAAAAGAAAAAGCAACCTTATATAATCATTAGCTAACTTTCATGAGTTTTTCTAATGTCTTGGCTCAGAACAGTGCTTTAAGGATACCTTGGCCTTAGAGACGACAGACTCCTGCTTTTCCATTCATCACCTGTCTCTGAGAGAGCAGACTTCCTTCTTGTCTCCCATGATGGCTTGAGACTTGTCCTACTTCCCCTTCTAACTAGTCACCACCACTCATTCATTCATCCATTCGTATCCATCACCCCAGCCCTAACACTCTAACCCAAAGGTCTCTGGAATCTCATTCAGTTTAGCATCTGGTTATCATGAAGCAAAACAGAGAAAAACACTGGGTCTTCTCACTCCACACCAGGTGCCGAGATAATTTTCTCTTGACAGACCTTTGACAGGGAGGCCACTTATTACACCAAAACACAATATGTCACATGCTCTATACAGCCCACGTCCACCCCTGCAGTGTCATCGCTGCTGTTGGGGACAGGCCCATGTTCTGAAAATGAAGGAATAAACATGTGGGCATTTTGGTCTAAAGCCCAGACCAGGGCCCAGAACTCCTGCCCCTAACGTTCACTAGTACAATAGCGCTTTATACCCCACGGCACTCCCCATGAAGGCAGAACTGCTGTGAATGAGAGGCGCACCCCCAAAGTGAAGTCAGCTGGTACTTATTAACTTAGCAAGAACAAAAGGCACCAGAATGTATGGGGAGTCTCACAGCAAGTCAATGTGATTCACGTTCCAAATACAAGCTTTCACTGTGTGTGTGTGTGTGTGTGTGTGTGTGTGTGTGTGTGTGTGTGTGTGTGTGTTTGTGTGTGTGTGTTCAATTCAATATATTGACTAAATATTCAAACTCACAAAACCTTCTGGGGAAAAATAAGGCTTTACAAACCAGGGAAGTGGTGCACACAAAGGGCCAAAGAGAAATTCTTTTATATAAATACAGTAATTACTTCTACTCACAGTGATTTCTTTTTCTATTTGGGGGGTTGGGATGGTGGTTTTTTTCAAAAGAGTTTATTAGACTACATACTTGTTTGATGTAACTTAAACCATGGTTGTGCTTAGATCCCTTGTGTTAGAAAACATTTCTTCTCTATGACATTATCAAATTTCAAATAATGATGTTCAAGACAGTAGCTTTTCATAACTAAGTCAGTTGTGTCGGGTCAGGAGAGCTTTGGAGACATTGCAATGGGCACTGTGGAATGCACTTATCTCCCTAGGCGGGGAAGTGCATGAAAGCCTACATCCTCCTTGCCACCATCCTGACCAGGGCCCTGCTGGCCTGAGGAAAACACCTCAGTGAATCAGAAGGTAACATGGATACTCTCCTGCCAGGAGCAGGTTCTGGCAGTAGAGTAAAGACTGAACCTCCTGAGGTCAGGGCATTTCCTGGGAGACAAGAGCTGCTTATCAGCCCTTTGGTGGTATGGGTTCCGGAATTTAAGGGATGGATTTGTAAGTGAGCAGAGAATCCCTAAACTATCACAGGTACTGAATGAACTGCACAGCAGCTAACTCTCCTCCACCAGCCATCACCCCACCCCTCGTAGGCTTCACTATCTGCTGGGTGATCTCTCACTCTCCAGCGACCTCTACCCCTTCCCTGGGGGTAGTTAAAGCCTACCTGCTCTTGGGGCCACTTTGGCCTCTCCTCTGGGGTCCTGGTCTTGGTCTTGAGTCCTCTCTGGGGGTCTCCGGGGTGTTTAACCTCAGCGGGGAGGTTCAGCGACTTGGGCCTCGCCTCATGCCTATTGGGCCCATGGCCAGTCTCGATGGGTGGACAGGCCTCTGTGGAGTCCCCAGGGTCCAGCTCAGGCATGTGCTCAGGGCTGGCCTCACTGGCACTGGTGATACTGGTCATGCTCAGGCTCATCTTGATCTCAGCCACTATCTGGTCGATGTCTTCCTCTTGATCCTCCAGTTCCCCATCCCCACGCCTCACGCGATAGGGGGAGGCGCCACCTGTGTTCCCATTGGCCTCTGTGGGGTAATAGTCCTGGTAGCTCTCTTTGCTGGGACAGTAGTGGTCATCTTCTTCCTGGTCATGGGCCTCCAGGGCAGAAGGGTCATCCTCTGGGATAGGCAGGTGGCTGTCCGGGTATTCCTGGCTGTTTTCAGCCCCGTGGCTATGAGTATGAGGGCCCACTGAGTCCGTCCACTCCTCCACTGCTTCCTGACACTCATCGGTGTCCACGGGATGGGCACCATGGGCTATGTACTCCTCCCCATTACAATCCATGCCCTCCAGGTAGCTGTCATCCTCAGGACAATACCGGATGTAGTAGGTGACACCCTCCTCCTCCTCTGGGAGGCCCTCATCATAGTCCTCCTCCTCAGATGTGTTGTTGACATAGTCAGAGCTGGAGTCCCCATCAGGGCTATGGTTGTGGCACTCCTGTTCCTCAGGTGTGGGGCTCTCTGGCCGCAGAGTGTCCAGCTCCAGGCCAGTGGGTACATAACCCTCCAAAGGCAGCTCTGTGTCCTCGCTCTCAGGCTCCTGGTCGTGGGGGATAGGACCTGGCCTGGTCCTGTGGTCCAACATGCTGCTCACAGTGCTCTGGCGCTTGCGGTGGGCCATGGCAGACACTCACACAGCCATTATTACCTGGAAGCAGCCACTGTGGAGAGGAAGGCAGAGAGAGCTATCAGAGTCACATACCCATGGCCAACCCAAGATACATGCCCCTTGTTATGTGACCATACCCACGTCGCTCTATCTTGACAGCACATTTGCTCAGAGCACTGTGAATGCGCAGTCATTCAAAGGGCGTGACAGTCCTGTCTGAATGCCTCATGGGCAGGGGAAAACCTGTGACTGGGCCAGAGGGGTCTGAGGAGAGGCGGAGCTGGAACAAAGACATGGAGGAGAGGACAGTCACCAGGATGCCCAACCCCACCTTAGAACTCATAGACTCACTGGTTTGTGACACTCTGGTGCTAGGGGTGGAACCCAGGTAGGTGCCCTGCCACTGAGAACACTATGACATATAGGTCCATTCCTGACCTCTGCACAAGGATAGTCCAGGTGGCCAAGTCAAAGGGTCAGAAGACTGGGTTCCTTGCACTCAAAAGAGAAAAAGAGCAACATCTACCGAAGACACTGGGAAGACCCATGACCAATGAGGAAAGACATGAAATCTTCTGGTCCAAACCCGTGTTTCAGCACTCAAAATACACATACACTGAAGCATCACATGGTACTCCACATTGATACCATCACTGCATGTCAATAAAGTGAAGTGTATAAATAAAGTACGTGTGCTGGTTAGTTAGTTCAATGTCCACTTGACACAAGCTAGGGTCAAGAGGGAACCTCAGTTGAGAAAATGCCCACTCTGGCCTGTAGGTGTGTCTAGAGAGCATTTTCTTGACTAATGATGGATGCAGGAGGGCACAGCTCAGTTTGACTGGTGCCACTCTTGGGCAGGTAGTCCTGGATGGCATAAAAAAGCGAGCTGGGCAGGCCACATAAGCAGCACCCCTCCACGGCCTCTGCATCAGCTCCTGCCTCCAGGCTCCTGATCTGTTGGAGTTCCTCTCCTGACTTTCCTCAGCAACCTGAAGGTTCTAAGTTGAAATAAACCTTTTCCTTCCCAAGCTGCTTATGGTCATGGTGTTTTATCACAGCAATAAAAACCAGAATTAAGACAGAATGCTTGGGAAGACTGAGTAGGACTCCACACAGAAAAAGCTTAGATTCTATATTTTCTGTTTGCACATTTTTAACTGTAAAAATGCACTCCTTTTATAGCACACCAAAAATGCATTAATTAAATCTGAAGTTCCCTGGAGCCGATCTCAGTCCCCCTTCTCTGTAAGTCTGCCCCGTCCTTCCCCTCCTCCCTTTCCATAACCGTCTCCACAGAGGGCCCAGTTGGCAGAATGGTCTTGGTTGAACAACAGACGACTCAATGCATGTGTGACGCCTGGCAGGCTTGAGGGCTCAGCAGGAAGGAGAGAGCTACCCGGCCAAGGGGACGAGAGGAACAAGGTGTAGCTGCAGCCCGCAGGCTATGCAGCCTGGAACTACAGGAACCCTGCAAGGACCCTGTGCGCCCACACTGGGACAGCGCTGCCAGCATCGCCCAGCAGTCAATGCTGTACTTCTTAACCAGGCAGGATCACTGGGAATTGTTAGGGGGGCACATAAAGGATTCCTCTGCTGGGATCCCCTCTGTGGGCCTAGTGTGGACGGGCTGCTTTGGGGAGACAGGAAGCTGGAGGAAAGGCAGCTGATAAGTGGTATCATAGGCCTCAAGAAGGAGTGGGTGACACTAGTTCATGACAAAGGTGGGTGACCAAAAGTCTGGGTAACGGATCCCTTAGGTTAATGGTGACATTTACAACACAACATCTTTGCATCATAATTACTTTAGTGTGTGAGTGTGTGTGTGTGTACATGAGAGTTTGTGTGTATATACATATGTGCACATACGCCAGCCTGCCTGTAGGGGTCAGAAGACAACATGTAGAAACTGGTTCTATCAAGTGGGTCCAGAGGATGAAACTCCCGTCATTGCCCTTGGTTGCAGGCACCTTTCCTCACTGAGCCATCTCACCAGCCCATACTAGTTATTTTTTAAAAGTATATCCCAGTCATCTAGTTCAGAAATGAGAACTTCCATTAACATAAAAAGTGGTTAAGACAGTGAATTTATTTTATATCTCTTTTACTACAGCTAAATAAAAACACAGAAAAGAAGTGAGACATTGGACTAGACCAGTGGAGGGTGGGTGTGCGGGGTCTGAGTGGGTATTTAGGTGATGAAGGCAGTGTGTTAGACATGGGGAGACTGAGGACAACCTACAAGAATATTTGTAGCAGCCACTGACCAGGTTCCCAGCACAAGCCCTCAGCAGCCTCCCTCTGAAACCGTGCCTCCCCACAGAGCTCACAAACCGGAGCTGTTCACATCCTGTGGCTCGGAGTGCCCTGCATAGACGCTTGCCTGCAGTGGTGTCCAAAACACCTCACACTCCTCACACTGAATTTCCCATGTACCAAAAAAAAAAAAAAAAAAAAAACCCTCCCCCCCCCACACACACACTGTGATCACCGGTTACCCTCAAACACCAGATACAGATGTGCCCAGACTTACAATGAGGATGCATCCTGATATACTTGTTTCACTTTGAAAATACTATACATCTAAAGTTCAGATTCTTAAAGTTGGTCATTTATCGCCACTAATTTGTTTTGGATTCTATGAGTGCAATTTATAGATACAGCTTCTTGAACTCAAGGGAAGGCTAGACTTTTATTGAAAAACAAATCTCATTGGGTATTTCCAGTGCTGTTTCATTTTAGAATTGTTTGGAACTCATCTGCAGAACCAGTTGACAAAGGGACTGTTACTTTAAAATAAGAGATAAATCTCTATAAATTCTGTAAAAATATTTATCAAATGAAGGCATTGTTAGAAACTTTTAAATTCCTGCTAACAACCTTTTCATTAATCTTTTTGTTTATTTTTTTTTTGTTTGTTTGTTTTGTTTTGTTTTTCCAGACAGGGTTCCTTTTTGTAGCCTTGGCTATTTTGGAACTAGCTCTGTAGACCATAGTAGCCTCGAACTCACAGAGATCACCTGTCTCTGCTTCCTGAGTGCTGGGATTAAAGGCAAATGCCACTGGGCATATCCACTTTGAGGTACGGAACGTGTTTTGTGCACAAGGCATAAATATTGATTTTGATTATAAGATAGACTGAGAAAGTGGTTTAATGCTGAGGTAGCTATCTAATATATAGTTCCTATTGTGAATGTTTTACCTTTAAAATATATGAATAAGAGATAAAAGTTTCTAGCCAGGCAGCAGTGGCACAGGCCTTTAATCCCAGTACTCGGGAGGCAGAGCCAGGCTGATCTCTGTGAGTTCGAGGCCAACCTGGTCTATGGAGCGAGATCCAGGGACCAAAATTACATAGAGAAACCCTGTCTCAAAATACCAGAGAGAGAGAGAGAGAGAGAGAGAGAGAGAGAGAGAGAGAGAGAGAGAGAGAGAGAGAGAGAGAGAGAGAGAAAGAGAGAGAGAGAGAGAGAAGTTCCTAATAAGAAAGACAATCCTGTAAGTAAAACGAATTCAATTCAATCCATATAATCTAGAGAGCATCAGCATGTAGGTTCCCTGACCCCAAACATGCTCATGACCCAATATTGCACTCACCTATAGTTGGGGAAAATTCACTAGTACAAAGTTAATCATCCACTAAATACTGAATAACTCGAGTGGGTTTTGAACACGCTGGCAATGAGAGGCAGGGTGGTTGCATGACTACACCTGTACACCGTTAAAAACCCGAGAGCTGTGAGTCCTAAGACAGGCTGTCTGCACTACCTTTGTGTAAGCCTAGCTCTTCCCCGACTCTCTAGTCTCCACCATTTGTTCTCCCCAGCACCAGCCCCACGCCATTTTAATTACTGTGGCTGTGAGATCTTAACATCGGATAAATCAATTTCCCCATTATTCTCATTTTCAGATCTCTCAGCTATTTTCACATCTATTCTCTCAGATGAACTTAAGAGCTATTGAGTCCAAATGTCCTCCAGTACTCTACCATTATTGTGGTTGGTACAGCCTTCAATTATCGATTATTTTAGAGAAATTTTCAAACTCATGATACTCGATCTTTTTATCTAATTTCCCTCCACAAATAGCTCCACATCTACCTAAGTCCTAAATGGCTCTCAATGGCTTTGCAGTTTTCTTTAAGCTTAGAAATATCCTTTGCTAAGTTTATCCTTACATTGTTTTTGTGTTGCAATGAAGTTTCTCTCCCCTTATTTACCTGGTTGTTGCTGGTATATAGGAAAAAAATATGTACTGATCAAGGAATGTTACACCTTATTAACCTGCTTATTCTTGGCTGTTTTCAGTTGATACTTTTGTGTCCCTAGGCAAAGGACACCACCTCACAGCCTTGCTTCCCCTTCCCATTAATGTGCTCATCTTGCTGACCACCCTCCTATGCTCTTCCCTGTGGGATTAACTAGAAATGGTTAGATGCATCCTTTGCTGTGGTTGTTTGAATGAGAAATGTCTGCCATGGGCTCACATGGGTGAACACTTAGTCACTAGTCCATGGCACCATTTGGGGAGGTTTAGGTGGTGCAACCCAGCTAAGGAAAGTACACCACTGAAGGTGGGCTTTGAGTTTAGAGGCTCTGTGCCACGTCTGCTCTGCTATCTGCTTGGGATTTGATATCAACACACTCAGGATGTGATGACTCAGCTTCCTGCTCCTGCCACCACATTGCTCTGGCCATGCCTCCCTGCCATTATGGACACTTTGGAACCATGAGCCCCAAATAAACTCTTTTTTATGAGTTAGTTCTGGTTATGGTATTTCATCACAATAACAGAAAAGTAACAACTATATGGATTTATTTCTAATTTCAAAGATGTCTCCACTTGTATATATTTTTTCAGTGTATATTCACACACACACACACACACACACAGTTACTATATGGATTTATTTCTAATTTCAAAGATGTCTCCACTTGTATATATTTTTTCAGTGTATATTCACACACACACACACACAGACACAGACACACACACACACACACACAGGTGCACATGCCCATGCATGCCAAATGAAGATGTCAGGTGTCCCCCCACCACTCCCTGACTGTTCTTTGGAGGCAGGATCTCTCCCTCAACCTGGAGCCCGAATTTTCTCAGGAGGGCTGGAAGCCAGCAAGCCCTGGCTCTTCTTTTTCTGCTTCCCTCAGAGCTGGAGTTTGACTGCTAGGCCATTTCTCCAGCCCCACCACACCCCCTTATTCCTAACCTAATTAAAATGTTTTTGCATTATTGGTGTTTTCCTAGAGCTGCTAAGACCAAAATTTTTCAGGAAGCAGAACAAGTAATATTTTAATTACAATGTTTTACAACAACAACAACAAAAATCAATAGCAAATGTCAGAATATTAAGGAAAGATAGGGTTGATATTACTGGATTTTTTTTTTTTTCATTTTTTGAGACAGGGTTTCTCTGTGTAGCTTTGCACCTTTCCTGGAACTCACTTGGTAGCCCAGGCTGGCTTCAAACTCACAGAGATCCACCTGGCTCTGCCTCCCGAGTGCTGGGATTAAAGGCGTGCGCCACCACCGCCCGGCTTGTTTGTTTGTTTTTTGCTTTGAGCCACAATATGATTCTAGGTGGGCAGTGGTAAGGGTCTGTTTTTTGTTTGTTTGTTTTTGTAAATGTTTCACTATGAAACGTAGGTGTGGCATCTGGGTTTGACATCATAGTCCTAATCTGGGCCTCCTTTCAGTGGCTACAAAGAGAAAAGGACCCACAGCAGCCACCTGGGAGGGTAATGATGCCCCTTCAAAGAATCTGCAGAATTCCATTTCACCAACTGGAAACCTTCAGTATAAAGAACGTGCTCTCCCACTAAAGATGGACATGAAGGCCCTGTTCAAATTCAGAAGCCAGTTTTCTGGGAGACTTTGGGGAAAATATTTGAGATGGCTTCCATGCTTAGGAAATTGGAAATGGCCTATCTGCCTGCAGGTCTTGAAGAGGTTAAATGCAAGAGTTTAATTAGTTACTTTCTGTTATTGCAACAAAATACCTGAGGCTGGGCAGGTTTATAACAGAAAGTGGTTTATTTAGATGAGTTCTGGAGGTTTCAAGGCCAAGACGCCAACATCAGTTCCTTCCAGTAAAAGCCTCAGAATAGATGGCATAGGTGTGGTGGAGAATGGTCAAAGGGGAGAGGGAATGTTAACCAGACAGCCAATGAGCACCCCAAGGCCCAAGCTGTTGCCATCACAATTAGCTTTCTCAACAAGTAACTCAGGATCTCACAAGAATTAACTTAATCCCCACTGAGAACAGCATTCCCAGTGACTTAAGGGTCTTCCTCTACCCCCACCTTTTAATGACTCCATCACCTTCCTCTATTATCACACCAGGTCCAACTTCCAACATATGGACTTCAAAGGCAACATGCCATATTCACATCACAGCAGAGTAGCCAATTCCAGTCTGAACTCAACCAATAGGGAGTTAAGAAAAGCTACAAATGAAAGTTAAGGGAGATGATGCATGGTCAGAATTGTGTCTTAAGTGGCTCTACCAACACAGTAGAGTGTGAGTGGTGATGGCAGGTGACACTGAGTGTGTGTGCCTTATCTCTTCAATGGAACACAAGGACATCTAGGTAGCAGTGCACATAGAAGAGGGGTCATAGCAGAAAGCAAAGTGCTGCCTCCCACCAAAGTGCTGTGCTCACTTTGAAGGGTACATGTCAACTTGGGGATCTGCATGTTCACGGCACATTCTGGGTGGGTGTGCCAAAGCCTAGCCTGGAGCTGCAAGTACTTCTGCTTCAAGCAAACCTAGGACTTCGTTTGAACAGTATATCTCAAATATCTGTCTGTGAGTCTCTGGGGACTCTCCATTCTCCATGAGGTGGGTCTGATCCCTTTATCAAGCAATAGAGTACCTTTCTGTGTGCTCCCACCCCCACTCATGGGGCACAGGGAAAGAGGAGACTCCTACAGACTATTTTCAGATCCAGTTTATAGGTCAATTCCACTGCTACCAGCAGGGCAAAGGGTGGCTAGTCTGGCAATGTGGGGTCATTTGGTGACTAGTAGACAGCTCCCATACCAGGGGACAAGGTGTGGCTGAGGGGCAGTGAGACAACAGAGTGCACAGAGATGGAGGTGGAACAAAACGATTCCTTATAAGGAATTCTGCTAGCTTTCTCAAACCTGTGTCTTAAATGAAATGTGCATGTGTTAGAGGTATTTACAAGTGACTTTGTGGAGATAATTGGAGTAGATGAGGTCATGAGCGTGGAGCCCCACATGATGTTATTAGTATCATTTAAAAATTATTTTATCTTTTTGAGATTGTAATCTAATTATATAATTTCTCCTTTCCCTTTCCTCCTTTAAAGAATTCCATATACTGCCCCCTTTTCTCTCTTTCAAATTCATGGTCTCTTTTTTATAATACTTGTTGTTATGTAAACATGTATATTTAGATATCTATACATTCCTAAACACAAACTGTAACCTGCTCAGTCTGTACAGTGTTACTTGTATGCATTATTAGTAGTCTTTAAGAACACACGCAAGCTCAGATACTCCTCTGTTTGTTTTAACACTCCACCATGCTACATCCTCAGCAGGTGCCAGAGCCCTGCCCTTAGACTTTCCAGCTTCCAGAAGAGTAGCCAGATGAAGTTCTGTGCTCCATAAGTCACTCCTTCTGTGGTACACAGCCACAGAATAGACACAAAAACAACATCCAGTGATGTTCAGGCAGTGTGTATTCCAATAAGGTGTCAACATGCCATGGCAACATGGCATGGCAGTACTTTACAGCCTGATGCTAAGTATTTTCAATACCTCATTTTCAAAACAACTTTTTCAGGGGGCCTCTTAATGCCTAGAGGAAGCACCCACAGAGCCATGAACCACCACCAGCTTGGCTGCCATCATAGGTGAACTCAGGCAGCAACTGGCGGACAGATTTCCATTGCTTAACTGCATACCACATCTAGGGGGACAGCTCCTGGGTGGGGACAGCTGCCCTGTGGGAGGCCTCGAAGAGCTTCTCCCCCTTCACTGGGAGAGAGCCAGAGGTGTGAGCAATCCGGCATGCTGCCTCTACGGTGATGTGGGGGTGACCGCTTCTGAGGGCTCATTACTTTCTGGTGATGACAATGGTGATCCATTGCTCTGTGGATTTAACGAGAAAGGAGGGAGGGTCGAGTGATTCAGCTGAAGAGAGCCGCTGCAGATATGCTCTGTGGTATATTCCTTTCCGCTCCTTATTCAGCACATCTCTTCATACGGCCGAGAACTTACCGGAAAACACAGTTCTGTGTTCTCCGCTTTTTCTCTTTTATAGTATATTTTACACTTTCATTTATTTATTTGTGTGTATGTGGGGGGTGGTGTGCCTGCAGAGGCCAGAAGAGAATGTCCGATTATCCCTTGGAGCTGGAATTAGAGTTGGTTATGAGTAGCCCAAGATGGGTGTTAGGGACCAAACTCAGGTCCTCCGCAAGAGTGAGTGTTCTTAAGTACTGAGCCATCTCTTCAGCCCTTTCTCTTTTCTTTTAATGTAATACTATAAGCAATAAAAAAAATTCCCAGGAGTTTCATTTTAATAGCTGCATCATAGTTTCAAGACGAATAGATAATCTGCTATAGACTGTATGGTTGAGTCTCCCAGAAGTTCCTATGTTGAAATTCTAACCCCTCAAAGGATGGCATTAGGAGGTGGAGATGTGAGAAGGTCATGTCAGAAAAGCTGAGCCTTCTGAATCTTATGAAAGAGATTCAAGAGACTTCCTTTATCCTTTCCACTGTGTAGGGACCCAGTCAGATACCAACACACCAGCATTTTGACCTCATACATCCCCTCTGATAGCCTCTGAACTATGAGATGTGGGTGCTGCAGCCTGAGCCACACTCTTCTGCAGTATTTTTGTTAGAGTTGCTTTGACTGATAGAGAAACCATTCCCTTCTGAATGCAGTGTCCAGCTCTTGCATGGGTGATGTTGTGAGGCTTCCTAAGGATATGTCAGAAGCCATACCCCCACCACAGGGCCTCTGTTCAGAACACTTCAAAACCATTGTTGCATTTAGTGGCCCACATCCTCAGATGAGCCCAGGGAGGAGTGTGGTCAGGAGACAGTTAACTGCATACCCATCGGGGGCCAGAGGTTTCCTATTGCAGAGCATGTACACAAACATATTGAGGTCCTTTGCTTCTGATTAGTCATATTAAAGACAAATCCTTCATAACAGACCATCTGGAAAGCCATTTGAATGTACAGGGGAAGCACGATTACCTGCTACATGTCCAAGAAAATGAGACCCCGTGTCCAGACTCAATTAATTCTGTGACAGCACATAAATCAACAGGAAACACTGCCTCTGACACTGCTCAGCGCTCGGCTCCTGAAGCATCCTAATGAGATGGGGATAAAGGCTCACTGTCGACAAGAAAGAGCTGCAATGTCCTCATTACACGTCACACTTGTCTTCTACATGGGAGAACGCACTAGCTGGCTCCGAGAGGAGCTTGTAATGTAACAGATGGAGACGAAAACAGCTATTCAGCGACCACGGTCCAGGCTGGGGACAATCATAGAATACAGATTAAGATGTGGACACCGCCAGGCTGGTGCCAGCACTTCTGCCTTCCAGTATGGCCTCGTGTGTTGTAAAGATAACATTCTTTTGTTCCTTTCTAATATAATTTAGCTGCTCTAACGGCATGTGATTTGCATTGACACGATCTTAGAGTACACTCATACAATCAGCTCAAACTCTCTAGACAGAAGTCACCAGAGAGTTTTCTGCAAGATCACAGGCTCAGAGGGGACAGTTCATAAATTCTTCTCCTTGGCCGGGCGTTGGTGGCGCACGCCTTTAATCCCAGCACTCGGGAGGCAGAGGCAGGAGGATCTCTGTGAGTTCGAGGCCAGCCTGGGCTACCAAGTGAGCTCCAGGAAAGGCGCAAAGCTACACAGAGAAACCCTGTCTCGAAAAAACCAAAAAAAAAAAAAAAATAAAAAAAAAAAAAAAAAATAAATTCTTCTCCTAAAACCCAGGCTGATGTCCACTGCTGTCAAGCAAGACCCTAGAACCTACTTTGGAACACAGGAGGTATGCTTTTCTTTGAAGGTGCAAAACCATTGGGTACATAAACAAACCTTCATTAACAGGATCCTATTTAAACCAGTGTTGGTACAACCACCAGACAACTATGTGACCATGGAAACATTTACCGAGTTTAATATAGAGAATGCAATGCCTTAGTTCAGTGACACTCATGTACGTACAGAATAAATTGAGAAAATGCATTGAAATATTAGCAAGCATGGCCTTGGAGTCATAGGACAATGGCATTTACCTCCTGCCTTCCTTTAGATCCTCACGGCACTGCTACAGTCAACCAAAAAAAAAAAAAAAAAAAAAATCAAGACAAAAAAAAAAAAAAAAAAAAACAGTGCCCCTCTATAGGCCCTACGGAGCCCAGGTAGTCATATGGTCAGGTGGCTTTTCTACAGCAGGAAGTATGTAGGTCGTAGCCCTTCTTAAGGGGCACAGGGTGGAGGTGTGGATTAACTTGTGTGGGATGATTTGTTCCTTTCGGATACTGTTATGCTTAGTTGGCTTCCCTACCACATTCTTGTCTCGGAAAGAGTGCCAAGGAGTGGCCTGAGGGGACAGGCTATGTCAGCCCTTCTCAACCAGCAGCAAGGCCACACGAATTGGCTCTTCCAGAATTCCATAATGTAACCTGTACTCAAGCCATAGTTAATGTCCTACAAGTCAGCAATGGGCGTGTGGACTTCTGCACAGAAACGTGAATATCCTCACTGGCTACCTCTAGCCAGTAAAGACAGTGGATTCTTCTGCACAAGAACTTCTCAAGGGCTTCTGGGAAAGGTAGTAGCTTGCTGAAGTTAGCCTCTGTGGGCGTATTTGTTCCTCAAAGCTGTGTGGGCTGCTATGCCTGTGGTCTTGAAAGTCTTCTTGAGGCCCGTGTGTTAAAGCTTGGTCTACAAAATGGTACCACAGGAAGCTGGTAAACCCTTTACAGAGGTGGAGCTGTGCCCTCTTTAGATCACCAGGAGTGTGCTCTTAAAGAGGGCTGGCTTTTAGACCTCTAGGACCTTCCTCTACTCTTGTGCTTCCTGCCAGTCAACCTTTTCTCTCTGTAAGCTGATGGTGTCGGATATTTGTTACAGTAATGGGAAGCTGACTCAGGTAGAGAATGAGCAAGAGTGGTGATAGAAGGGCAATTGACCAAAACATGCCCAACACTGGGAAACAACTTCTCCACTTAACACACACAAGCTGATAACAATAGCAACGTTGCTAAGTACACCCCTTCCCAAACCTGTTCTCGGTAACAAAGAAGTCCAACCTTCTCAGAGAAAACAGCTATAAGATAGCACGGTCTAAACGGATTGTTGGTGCTTCCAACTTGTTTGTATTTTCAAGCACATACATCAGTGAAAACTTAAAATAATCCAGGTACATGTTAGGTCCCATCCCCACACCCACCACAAACTGCACATGTAAATGCCAAAACCCACAGGACCGAAGAATACAACCTTAATTTGAAGTCTGGACGTGGCAGATGTGACTCTCTCAGTAAGGCGATTTGGGCAGGCCCTAATTCTGGGATGACTGTGTGAAGAAACCCCCCAAAGAAAAGCAGAACAGATCCCCTCCTGGAGCTCAGAAGGAAGTGACCTACTGATGGTACCTTGATCTTTAGCTTCTAGGACTGTGAGGCCATACATTTCTGCTGGTGGTGTCATCGTGGTGGGAGCTTCGTTATGGCGGCCCTGGAACACTAACACCATCCAAAAAGCTAATGTACACATCACTCAAAGTTAGTTCTGTGAAATCTCCACAAGCAATCGGGGTTGTCTTTTTTGTTTGTAACTTTGGATTTGGCTTCTGTTTCAACTGTTCGATTTCCCTTGCCCTTCTCTATAAATTTTAGATAAATTTTAGAAGCAACTTCTCAATATCTATTTTTGAAAGTGCTATCAGGTATTTTATTGATTAGGGTTGCTTTGACTCCATAGAACAACCTGGGGAGAATTTACATCTGAACCATATTGAATCTTCAGATGCATAAATGTGATAAATCTTTTCATTTATTTAGGTCGTCTTCCCTTGCTCTCAACATCATTTTATGCTTCCCAGCATGCACATTCTGCATGTGTTCTTAGTATAATTATTCTTTCCTGCCCTGTCCGCTGGCCTGCCTTCTTTCTTCCCTTCCTCATCATTTTCTTTCTACAACTGGCTCTTGAGTTTAGTATAGAAATGCCACTGATTATTGAATATTAGCCTCACTGAGTTTATTCATTAGAGCCAGGAGGATTTTGTAGGTGGCAAGGATTTTGCAGACAATAATGCAGCCAGCTGAGGAGCTGGCTTAATTCATTCCATTGTGTGCATGCAGATTCATCGAGGACAATATTCTCCATTTCTCATTCTTCCTCAGTCCCTCTATCTATCCCTGCCCCTCCATTCCACCCCCTCCTTCTGTCCATCTCTTCTTACTTGCTCCCTCCCTCTCTGTCTGACTCTCATGCCTCTCCATCTTTCCTTCCCTCCTCCTTCCTCCCTTCCTCCCTTCCTTCTAATCCTGTTTTATGGGTTACATTTTTTTTTTTTGCATGAATGGATGTTGAATTTTATTGAGTGTTTCTACCCATACCGAGACACCCCTGGCTTTTTTTCTTTTCACTCTGTTGCCACCATGGAATTCACTAATGAACTGTTGAGTTCTGAATCCCAGCCATGTATGGGATTAGCCTACTTCACCATGATGTATTTGCCTTAGATATGCTGAGTGCATTTTGTGAAGGATTTTTCACATCTACTTTTGTAGGCTGTTTGATCTGAAATTTTCTTACAGTGTCCTTTATTTGTTTCTCATATGAAAGGAATGCTGTGGTTACATCTGAATTGCTTTTTCTGTCTTCTTAAAAAGACTGAGAAGGATGGGTATCATCCTTATCATCTTATTTCTTTTTGAAATATTTGGAAGAATTCTGCAATGTAGTCATTTAAGTTAACTTGAACTTTTGGAAGTTTTTTCAAGCATAAATTTGACATTCTTAATAGATATAGGAAAATTTAGATTATCTATTTTTAATGAGTTTTTCAGTAGTTCATCTTTTTTAATGAATTGGTCTATTTCTCTGGGTAACAGCTTATGTCGGTGAAGAATGTGCATCTTTCATTGAGTAATATAAAGTTCCCCCAAAGCTCTACTTTAGCTGCATACCACAATATTTAACATATTAGAATTTAATTTTCACTTCTTTCAAGCTGTTTCATTTCTTGAGATTTCTTCTTTTATTTATGAGTCTTTAAAAAATATATTATTTCTAAATATTTGAGAATGTCTTTATTCTACAGTTTCCAGTTTAATCCCACTATGATCAAAGAACATACCTTGTAAAATTTCAATTAAATTTATTATGTCCCTGTGCTTTTTCCAGTCATGGTCTCAACAATTCTTGCTCCTACAATCCCTCCTCTTTCTCGCTGATTGGACTCCTGGAGCTCCACTTGGAGCCTGGCCATGGATCTCTGCATCTGCTTCCATCAATCATTGGATGAGAGTTCTACCACGACAGTTAGGGTGTTTGGCCATCCTATCACCAGAGTAGGTCAGTTCGGGCTTTCTCCCGACCATTGCCAGTAGTCTATTGTGGAGGTATCTTTGTGG
This sequence comes from Peromyscus maniculatus bairdii, assembly GCF_049852395.1. Taxonomy (NCBI): domain Eukaryota; kingdom Metazoa; phylum Chordata; class Mammalia; order Rodentia; family Cricetidae; genus Peromyscus; species Peromyscus maniculatus. The sequence continues at coordinate 75,842,707 of NC_134852.1, read as the reverse complement.
ATTTCTGGGGACCTCTCTAGCACTTTGCTTTTTCCTATTCCCATGGGGTATTCATTTATCATGCTCTCTTTTTCCTTGTTCTCCCTCTCTGTTCTTGATTCAGCTGGGATCTCCCGCTCCCCTAAGCTCTCTTTCCCTTGACCCTTGCCCTTCATTACCCCCCCCCCTCACATCCAGTTTGCTCATGTATATTTCATCCAGTTCTCTGTCGTTGAGTGATCCCTGTGTCTTTCTTAGGGTCCTCTTTTCTAGGTAGCCTCCCTGGAGTTATGGTAGCAGTCTAGTCATCCTTTCTTTTACATCTAGTATCTACCTGTGAGTACATACCATGCTTGTCTTTCTGAGGCTGGGTTACCTCACTCAGGATGATTTTTTTCTGGATCCATCCATTTGCCTGCAAACCTCATGATGCCATTGTTTTTCTCTACTGAGTAGTACTCCATTGTGTATATGTACCACATTTTATTTATCCATTCTTCGGTTGAAGGGCATTTAGGTTTCCAGGTTCTGGCTATTACAACTTTAGATCTATCTTGTCATTTTCCTCTGTTTCCTTCATTTCCTTGTCCATCTGCTTCTCCTTTCCTGCCTAGTTTTTGTTGTTTACATTTCTTTAGTATTCCCTTTATTGGCTGCCTTTTTGCCTTAATTTCTCTTTTTTGCTATATTTTGTTTTGGGGTTTTGAAAGAAGTTCTCACTATATAGCCCAAGATGGCTTCAAACTCTCAATCCTTTTGCCTCAGCATCCTGAGTGCTGGGATTATAAGCAAGCATCACCACACTCAGATCTTTGTATAATTTTTAATGCTTGTTCGATAGATGACACTATACACACCTAATGTTTTATGGTCTATTTGAGTAAATGCTTTACCACTTTAAGGGAAATATGAAAGAGTTATTACCATCTATACACCTTACCCATATCTCTTATACTACACATCAAGTATGTTGTATCTATGTCCATTAGCACACAAAATGAAGGCAGTGCTGTACAAGACACTCACCTACATGTTAAAGTGCCTAAGAGGTGAAGTTTAACTACTTAGGTCCTCACCATCTCCATTGCCTTTCTTTCAATCTTAAGACTTCAAGTGCCTCTGTTCAGCTGGAAAAGCAGTCATGACACACGATACTGATTAACAAAAGTGCACGCGCACACACACACACACACACACACACACACACACACACACACACACAAACTGTGGCCCAGTGAAGCCATGACCTTCAGAGCTTGTGTAAGCATGAGTGTCTCACAACAAAACCCTTAATGACAAACTTCAAATAGCATCCCTCATCTTGACATGATGCCTACCTGTGCCTTTCTTAAACCATTTCTTTAAAGCAGGGACCCTGCAAACAGTCCTCTTAGGTTCCCTTCATCTGACAAATCCTTATCTCACTTTTATTCCTGAAGAATTCAGTCACTAGATAAGGGCTTCTGGGCTCATGGTTTGTTGACATTATGTTTTAACATTAAAGGCATCTTTCAACTGTCTTCTGGTCTCTGTGATTTCTAATGAGAAATCCAATCATTGAGCCCCATTTCCCCTCTTACAATGAGCCTGCTGTGATGATGTTGTGTTTAGACTCAGTTTTCAGAGGGATGATGACTATGTGTCTGTGTGTGATTTTTCTTTTGGTTTATGCTGTTGGGGTTTTTGAGCCTCTGTAGTCTGTAAGCCTGTATCTTTCACTGATGAGAGATGTTTTAGGATTTTTATTCATCAGATGATTTTAGTTTGATAGGGATTGTTGTTTGAACAAGGTCTTACTCTGTAGCTCTATAGCCTAGAACTCATGATCCCCCATACTCTGCCTCCTGGGTGCTAAGATTGTGAGAGTATGACACCACACCCAACTTCAGGTATGTGTGCCTGCGTCCACCCCATCTCCACCGTGTGTGTGTGTGTGTGTGTGTGTGTGTGTGTGTGTGTGTGTGTGTGTGTGTAGGGAACATACACCCAGCTTTCTTTTCGCTCAGGAATTTCAATGATATGAATCTATGGATCCTTGCATTTCTGATATTACTCCAAGGACTTGCTATTTCTTGACAATGTTTTCTTTCTGTTACTTGAGTGTAATTCTATTCATCTACTTACAGTTAACTATTTTTTTCTCTATACCATGTCTATTTTGCTTCTCAGATTATCCAATAGATGTCTTTATTTCATATATATTTTTCAGTTTAAAATTCCCCTTTTCTTCTTTTTTAAACTTTATATTTGTCTAATAAGAATTTCTTTCTTTCTAATCACTTAAAATTGCTAACATCTACTTCATGGAACACTTTAAAGTCCCTGACAATTGCAACATCTAGGCCACCTTGGGGTGACATTTATTATCTTCCCAACTTCAGAGTTGGTCCCTTTTTTAAAACTAAAATCAGTGATTGACTGGAGAATTATGTAGATTTTCTTCATGCTTTGTAGATCAAAGAAATTTGGGTTTCACCCTAGACATTGTCAGGATTCCCTTTGGAGACTCTATTGAATGTGAATTTTCTTCTGTGTGGTTCCTTGGGTAATCTACCCACTTAGATTCAGACCTCAGCTCTATTACACTATCTTCATGAGGTGACTCAGATGCCAACTCAGTTTCAAAAGCTTGGCTGTGACCACCGAGTCTCTGCTTCACATGAGCTGTCTAGGAATTAAATATGGGTCAAGGACCATGGCTCATACTGTAGGTTAGTTCCAAAACCCTTGCTAAGGTTCTATGGGTGTATCTGTTGCATAGAGTTGGTCAAGACCCATAGGTAGGTAGGTAGGTAGGTAGGTAGGTAGACAGGTAGGTGGGTAGTAGGTAGGTAGGTAGTAGGCAGGTAAGTAGTAGGCAGTAGGCAGGCAGATAGGTAGGCAGTAGGCAGGTAGATAGCTGTCCTCTCCAAAATTTCTTTCACATTCTCCAACTACCAAAGACTCCTCATTCTGGATCCTCTCTCCATACAGTTTGGCACTCTCAGAGTTTTAGCCTAACACCCAGTTTCACAGTTTTGTTCAGCTGAAGGCCAGGCGGAGGCCAGAATGGCAAGAGAATGGGAGGTGGCAATCTCCATGACATTCACATGGTCACTGGTTCCCCTGCCCAAGGCAGAGATGAGGCACTTCCTTCAGCCATTGGCCTGCAAGCCAGCCAAAGGCCCATTCTCAGAGTTCCACCATCCCTGCTCATTAAACTATCTCCCATGAGTTAGCACTGCCATTGAAGAGAAGTAAAAACCCCAAAGCAGAACTCAATGCCAAAGCCCTGGGCATCTAAGCACGGGCCAACCTCCCCAGGGTATTGCCTCTAATTCTGTCCAGGGAAAGAGACTAGCCATGGTGCAGTGACGCCATCTGACCAGCACCATGTGCTCTCCATTGATCTATATATTGATTTTGAAAAGTACTTTAAATTAAAATCTACTCATTTTTATTTCATTCACTTCAAACCAACGCAGCTGCTGTCACTCTCTGGCTCGGCTGGGTAGCGTCGGCATTAGCAGCAGCAGCAAGACCATGCCACAGGAAAATGGACAAATACTACCAGCCCTGGGGACTTCAATCTAGGCTTCCTGGTACAATTAAGCCACCAGTTCTAAAAATATCAATTTGTGGGTCACATCCTCGTGCTAGTTCTGAGCAGGGTTCCAAGATCCCCATTGGAAGTCTGTGGATGACTAACACATAGTTAGAGGTGGAGACACTGAGCGAGAGGTGCTGAAACCAGAAAGGGTCCATGGCCTGTTAGGGTCCTGTAACCCCTTGGGGTGCACAGCTCCAGGTGGAGAGAAAAGGGAGAAGATAAGGAAGGATGGGGAGGGGGTGGTGCTGAAGGCTGGCTAGGCAGTCATTTTTCTGTGCCTCCCACTGCCATGAGCATCTGAGACCTTTGGTATGTGTAATATGAGGCCATCTATCACACTTGCCCTCAAAGACCTCACTGACTCTAGTCCTTCATATTAATCTACAACATGGGATCTCAGAGAATAGGTGTAGAATCTCAGAACCCACCCAGCTCTCATCCCTCATGCATATACATGGAGTATGGCTTTCTCTTTATACTCTAATATACCACTGGAATAAAGGTGTATGATCAATGCACATTTCAGGCAAGGGCTCCATCACTGACTTTATCAGTAATAGTACCACTATCTCAAGTCCCTTCTAGTAAGCACACAGATGAGCAAAGGGCTGAGAAGCGCATGTGTGTGTGGGTGTGCGGGTGCATGGGTGCGCGCGCGTGTGTGTGTGTGTGTGTGTGTGTGTGTGTGTGTGTGTGTGTGTGCATGCACATATCACTTCAGGCTCCCTATTCCAAGTAAAGGAGCTGGGTTTCTGTCTTCATGCTTAACATAATGCTTTAGTCCTATTACCCTGGGGACCTGAATCACAGGACTTGATACTAAACTGTCCATTTTCACAGGACAGGAACCCAATTCATGGCAGGGAAAATATAAACTCTTTTTCCCAAACTAGCCATCCAGGATGGCCTGTGGTTCTGGTTCCCCACACTCTGTGGTCCTCCCCAGCTGGGGTCCTTGTCAGCTCCCAGCTACCGTTCTGCATCTCGGGGGCAAGGGGCCCAGAAAGAGTTTTTCAGAGGTGCTGTAAAGGAAGGTACTGGAATGGAAGTTGAATGTGAAGATGTAGAGAGAGGATCACAGTATCAGCTGACCAGCTGCAGCAGAGCCCCAAGGATTGTGCACAAGAGCCAGAGAGTGTGGACAGGACTCAGGGCATAGGAGGTCATGATCCTTGGGAAGGCTAGTCCCTCTAACTTCTTCCCAGTCCCACCTAACTCCACCTGCCCCTCACAGCCTGCTCTAGGCCCTCACTTACAAGGGGTATTAATGACCTGCACAGCCCTGTATTCTCCACCCATAGTGACAGCAAACCTGTGACCACACAGAAATACTCATACCATCCTCCCAGTAACTCATGCCGACTGTGTCTGGTCCCTGGATCCTTCTGTCCCTGAGGCCTTCACACCTACCCAGTCCAAAGCCAGTGCAATCTGGAGCTGGGTCTCTTGTTAGCATAGTCTTAAAAACCCCTCCCACCCCCAGGATCTCAGTGATGGCTGATAACAGGAAATAAAAAAAAAACTCAGAATGCTGAAATGAAAAGTCTGGATGGATACAGTATGGTCTACTCCATCACTTTGTCAAACCTGAATAAAATTCTCCCAAAAGGTAACTGTAAGTGATCAGTTTCTCCTTGCTTATTTTAAATGATCCAGTTATATTTATGTACAACAGACTTTACACAAATGTTCCCTGTGGGAACAGAGCAGAGAAGATGTGGGTGTCCCCCACCGCACCTCTGGTTACAGACCCAATAGGGAGAGAGACCCTCACATCCTTGGCTAAGGTAAAGGTGATCACACCCTATGCCTAAGCTTCTGGGGTTAGCTGACAGAGAGCCTCCCAGATTCCCCTGAGCTGATCTCTAACACTGGCTTGGGACTGCTGCCCTCCCTCCTGGCCTGGGTGCCCTGGGACCTCCTGGGACATTCTCCCCAGGAGAGCATTTCTGCCAATGCTGCCCTTCCCCAATGCAGGTGTCTCTGAAACCCTTGTAGAAACCTTTGTCTCCTGAAGAACAGGTTCTCCAGAGAACAGCATGCTGGGAGCAGAGACAGTGGACACTTTAAAGAAAAGGCCCTGGCTGTGACTTGTCAAGACGAAAATAAAAAACACATCCGCTGTAAAGCAGCAAGCTGTAGCTGACAGATTACAATGAAGCATGAGTCTGGGGTTCCCCTGCAGGGACGCACAACCCTGGACTCTTCTAGCTTCTTAGAGCACCTTCCCCACCCCAAGGGATATTATGCCAGGACCAAGTGAGTGATGTCCCCACCAGGGTGGAACCCCTGGTCCTTGGCTTGCAACTGGGGAAGTGTCCCATTGTTGTCCTTGATTGGTCACAGTCTATCTCAGCTCTCTCTGTCGCCTCATGCCACCCCTGGACTGCTTCACATTTGACAGCTCCTTTGCGTGACAGCCATCTGAGAGCTGGAACAACTCCCAGCAGGTATGAGGCTGCAGGGGGTAGAGCCGAGAAAGTATGCTTTCACCATGTGCCCCAAATGTCATCAGGAGCCACTGCTTTAGATTCAAAGTGTCACATAGATTTCTGGTCACATGGTGAGTGACAGGACCCCTGCCCATCTTCAGCAGCCACATTTGTGGAACTGATAATAAAAAGCCCATGTGGCTGGAGAGATGGCTGGGCAGTTAAGAGCACTTGTTGCCCTTCTACAGGACACAAAAGTTCAGTTCCCAACACGCACATTGGGAAGCCCTGCAATGACCTGCAACTCCTGTTCCATGGGATCTGACACCCTCTTCTGTCCTCTGTGGGTACTGCATACACATGAGGTGTAGGTTCAATACATATACTCACTGCCCCTACAGACACAAAATAAATCAATAAACCTCTCTTTTAAAGTCTATGATGACTTCTCAGAAAAGTGGGTAGACAGATTCCAGATGTGAGAGGGACTAAAATGCAATCTATCCCTGATTCCCACTATGCCACTGACCATGAGGGAGAACCCCTGATTTCAAAGGCATGTCCACTGTGATGAATGGATAGAGCTGGGTGACAGGACCCCACCTGAAATAAAGTTCCATTCCCATTTCCTGCCAAAAATCTGCCAAATACAACAGCTTCCCAGAATATCTCATTTTCAGAGTCTGAAAACTATTTACCAAATATGCTAATGAACCCTCAAGTACACCCCATGATGTGTTTGCTGTCCCCTTGTCCTTCCTCACAGAATTCCTGGATAAGGTTGTTGGCTCTATTAGACCAAAGGGAAAACAGCGTCTCAGGGAAGGAGGTTCAGAAACCAGGGGAATCAGGGCTCTGGCTTCTTTTATTGATTCAAGGACAGGACAGATGTCAGATGCCCTGCTGGAGGTGGAGACTCCAAAATCTAGGCTACTGATGTCCCTCTCCAGAGCCCATGCCCTGGCACTTGAAGAAGTCAGGGGCAGTGGCCTATGTAGGACCAGTCCATGCATGTCCTCCAACTTCTTTCACAATCCAGTGAGTCATGTGATTTGGGGCCTTAATGCCCACTGGCAGCTGGACAGAGGCCCCAGGAGAGACAGAAGGGCAGGAAGGACCATGCTGGTAGCCTGTGTGTGGAAGCCATCCCTTCCTGCCAAATTCTCCATTCTATCATTGTATTCTCAAAGGCATGGCATTATAATCTCAAAGACTCTGAAGTGAGACATGCCCAAGGGGGTATATTTCAGTGGCATTTCAGTGTGGTCCCTGAACCAGAAACAGCAGCAGCACCTCGGAACTTGTCAGACCTGGAAAATCCTGGGTACCACTCCAGGCAAGCTGAAACTTCATGGCAGGATACAGCAATCTACCTCCCACCATCATGATGTGATGCACATTCACTTCTGCAATCCATCATTCGATCTTGACATGTTATCACTCTGTTGGGAACAGTTTGGTGCTCTAATAGGACAGCCTGGTTCTCAGCATCACCCTTGGAGTAAACACATATATGCATGTAACCTTCCCCATCCCTTCCTGTCATGGAGTCTTCATGTGCTCCATATTAACACCAAGTGACAGCAGTCAGCCTTTGTGTAATAAGCAACTGGGTAATCTCTGCCCCTGCTTTCTGGGAGGAAGATCCTGAGTCCTATTTCCCAGTGGAAGAAGTGTTTCTGCTGTTCGTGATGGGTTCTTGAATTTATACTTCAAGGGCATAGGCTTCTTACCCCTAAGAGACAAGACCAGCTATTGTAGAGTTTGACTCCGAGATATCTGGTACAAGCTGCCCTCTGGAAGGAAGGACAGGGAGGCTGGAGATGACGTTCAACCAGTAATAATCAATCACACCCACTCAGTGAAGCCCTAGTAAGCACCCTGGACCACGAAGCTCAACTGAATCTTTCTTGGTGGCTATACTTTGTTTATTATCACATTTCAGTGCAGGTAAGAATTATAGATCCCTGAGAGTAACAGAAGCTCTGAGTGTAGAAGTCTTCTGGTCTTCACCTGTATATTTCTTCTCCTAGATTATAATAAGACCTGTAAGTCCATGAGTCTTTCTAGAAAATTACCAAATTAGAATTGCTATCTGGAAGCCTAGAATCTGTAGTCCACTTATCAGAAGTAAGAGTGGTCTTGTGGAAGACTATCTTTGAACATTTGGTTTGGCTAACCCTGGCATCTGGTTAGACAGGTTAAGACCCATAGGTCTAAGAGGGAAGAGAATACAAGAACAGTGGAGAATGTAAACCAAGAAAGGACACATAAGGAAAAGCATCTGGCACAAGAGAGACACCAAGATGGGAAGGCTGAGTGGCAGGTGCCTTGTCAATTCCTGGCATCTGAAAGTGTTCTATTCCATAGCTTCTGAACCCATCCCATGTACACATACCACTTCAGCATCTTGATGATATTACAATTCTGATTCAAAGGGTAGGGTGAGGACCAGATACAGCCTCAGAGCCAGGCTGCTCAGGCAGAGAGGGAAGGGATGGGAGGATGGTCCCATTCCTTAACATGCAGGAAGCCAAGCCTTACAATAGTGTTAACTCAGTACAGCAGTGGGCAGAGCCCACACCACACACACCATGGCTGCTCATTCAGTGTGTCTGTCTACCTGTCTGACCTGTCTGTGTGCATTAGCCACGACAGATGTGATTCCTATTGCAGGACTGGATTGAGGTCTAAAGGAAGGGCCTGTGCTTTCAGAGGCTCGGCATTGGGTCTCAGGTGCAGCCTCAGAGGCACGAAAGCTGGTGAGAGAAGGTGCTGAGCTGCAGGCTTGTGGATGGGGAGCTCAGGGCACTGAGTAGGGTAGGCAGGGGCATTTGGGGGAAGAGGGTTCAGTAGCAGGTGGCTCTTTTCTGAATCTGAGATTGTCCCAAGGCAGAAGTTGGTGAGACAATCAAATGGATCACTAGATGAAAAGGTGAGGAATTGGCGGGAATTTTCCAGAAAAGAGCCAATGGGGCCTGTAGAGAGAGTTGTTCCAAGTAAATAGCTCACAAGTTTGCGAAGGCTGGCAAGTCTGAAGTTTGCAGTGAAAGATGGTGAGGTAAAGACTCTGGCAGGGCCTCATCATGTAGTCTTGAGTCAGAAGGCAACCCAGAATATAGTGCCTTCCTCTATGAGGACTCTGCTCTTTTCTCTGAAGGCCTCCAGTGGATGGATGAGATCTGTCCATCCCGTGGAGGACAGTGTACTTTATTCAAAGTCCAGTGATGTATCTCCCCAGCCACTCATTGGTGTTTGGGCCAACCACCAGAGTCACATAGCCTAGCAAATATGGCATATAAAGTTGTACCACAAATGCATGGACATTACTCTGACCTCAACATACATTGGCCAAGGGTACCACAAGCCAGGTCAAATGATACATCATCAGGCTTCCAGGGTAGGTATCATCTGTTTCTATTCTTTCCAACTTAGCCTCCAGGTATCCCACCCCTTCTGAGGAAAGTCTCTCCACTGCATAGCCACAGCCAAGCTGTTAACATCACCTTCCTCTTCTGGGCACCAAGGCAGCATCACTTCCATACCCACCCCCACCACTGTTTCCACCTCTCCTCCAGTGGGTGTGGTCATCTTAAGCTTCACAGCTAGGAAAATATACTCTGGGCATCAGACCCTGGGCAGTGGTGTTTGGTAATAGGTACTATACTATCCCCAACTCAGTCACTCAGACCCCAGTAAGGAACGGGATTCCTCTTTTGGGTACATATTCCAAGAGCCAGACCTTATTTACTTCACAGTAGAGGTCTTTGCCAGAGGTCAGTTTGCTCACCTAATCTTCAAATACACACAGAGATCCTTGTCGTAAGGATCATGCAAACGTATGAACGCACCAGAACCTAGAGGTGAAGTCCTAAAGCACTTCATCTGTAGAATTTAGGGCAAGTGACCCATAATTAATAGCTTGTAGTAGATATCATTCCTGACCTACAGACCTATAGCCTATAAATGGTCTGTTTTACTCTCCAAAGCCTCTGTAGTCCCCCACCTTCCAAGGTAACCTGAGATACTTATTCTTAAAATGACTATGAAATAGAAATCCATGGCAGGTACTAAACAACTATGTTGGGAATGATAGAGGCAGGCCTGAGAACCTGTCTTCACATAAAGCATCGTGGACGACTCTTACACATCTTAGAATCTCATCAGTACAGCCAGGGCTTTGTTCTTGTGGGCTACTCGCTTAAGAACTCCACCAACTGAGGACTGAAAATATTTGAAAGAGAAATTTTGTTATTCCCAAATACACACAGGCTTTCTGCCACAAGCCATAAAGCATTAACAACTACTTACATAGCATCCATGTTGTTAGACTTTAAGAAAACTAAAGAGTAATTTTCAGGGCCCCATGCAAATCAGAAATGCAGCCTGCTCACCATTTGGTTTTATGCTATTCTTCCAAATGGAGTTCACTATCTCTGCACTCTGCTGAATTGCTCAGTCCATTCAGAAATAAACTGAAAAAGAAAATCTTGTTGAATGGAAGTACACTGTTTGTAAAATGTCATCACTTCTTTTTATTTTGGGTTAATTTCAAACATGCCATGACATTATGACCTCGTGTTCTTAAAGGAGGCATTTCCCCTTCTCTCCAGTCTTCAGTTCACTAATTCTTTTTGTTTTTATATTCCACTTGCTTTGCATAAAGTGAATAAAATCTCATTTCTGCAAAAAAGAAAAGAAAGAAAACTGAAGAGAATGAAAGCTCATGGGTGGACGTGTATAGTTTATATATGAACACTGCACCATGACATAGAAAACTTGAGCATTCCCTGATTTGGGGCATTCATGGAAGTTCTGTAACCAATTTCCCATGGATACCAAGGATGATGATACTGGTTTAAGGACACTCTTTTTTTCTATTTTGTTGTTTTGTTTGAGACAGGGTCTTGGTATAAAGGTCAGGCTGTCCTGGAACTTATGATCCTCCTACTTCAGCCTTCTGTGTGCTGGGATACAGGTGGGCACCTCCACACCCAGCCAAAGGGCCTCTCCTAGGGTAAGAGTACATGAAAATAATCATGAGCATGCAAGGGAATGCATGTCCATTATTTAAGCAGCACAGCCTGTGGGTGCATGCTTTGGCAGCCCTAGGACATGAGTCTATTGTTCCTCACACTTGGTTTTAGTGTACTCACTGGAAAGCAGACTGTCAGACTTGAGCTGCCTGGATCCCTGTACCCAATACAAAACAGATGAGGACTGCCAAAAATAAGCAAGGAAGAAAGATCTACCAAGTAAGTGCTAACAAGAATGAAGCAGGTACAGTGATACAGATTATGCAAAAACAGATCTAAACAAAGAAACATATAAAGATAAGAAAGAAATAGTTTCTGGATCCATTTAGCAACATACTCCCAAAATGCCCATGATAGGAAGTGAAAGGGAGATTAACGGCTGTCATCCACATGGAAAACAATCACAGAGATCAAATTAAAAAGATAAGCATATGCAGGGACATACAAACTTAAATAACAATTAACAAGATTTACTTATAACTCTGAACTCAGTATAGTTTAAAAAGAAATTTATAGATGTATGTATGTATATGCTAAGCTTTCCACACACATGCACACACACACATATATACATATATATGTACACACACACACACACACACACACACACACACACACACACGCTTTAAGTAGCCCTGAATGTGTAGCATCAAACTTCAAAGGAAATTACATTTTATAAAGGGCAATTTGTGCCCACCACATTCACTGAGTAAGTGTGTGGCAAAATGAGAAATGACAAAGTGATTGTGCCAGTTATCAGTTTATTGCCTTGCCATTCAGTGCACATCCTTCCCCGTATGCTCTGTGATGAACGACAGAATTCCCTTAAGCTCCACACTTTCTTGATAGAGAATGAATGGTAAAGGGGCGCACAGGAAGAAGAGGTCTCCCACCATCTCCAGCTCGGGCCACAGGTCTGGAAAATTGCAACCTTGAAGCTTTGATCTCGCCTGCCGCACTCCCTCAGACCCATGAGCATCTGGTCAGGAGGGCGTAACTGCTCAGTCCACACATTCTGTATTTCCCCATGGCTCCTGCCCTGTTGGGACCTGAATTGTCCCCTCTGCCTCCAGCCAGCAGGAGCAGTCCTGTCCCGCACTGTGGAGGGTGATCTGCTGATGTAACAGAAATTGCACACCAGCTCTGCCTGGCAGAGCCCACACGCTTCTGTGATGTTTATGGGCTGAACAATGCCATCCCCAGTGCAGTCTGAGACGTCCATGTTTTCCTCTACCTGGGCATTCTTAGCCTTAAGACTCCACATACAGTTCTCTACTTTCATGTTTGAATATTTGTTTGGCTTTTATACTTTTCCTTGGCTATTCTTGGCTGTGTTGTTTGTTTTCTGTTTTTGTTTTGTTTGTCTGGTTTTTTGGGGGGTTGTTTGTTTGTATGTTTGTTTTTTGAAACAAGGTCTCACTCAGTATGCAGCCCCAGCTGGTTGGAAACTCATGACCTTCCTGCCTCAGTCCCTCAAGAGCTGGGATTACAGGAAGTCACAACCATATCCAGCTATGCTCCTGTATCTTATAATCACTATTTTATCATAATTAATCATTCTCTACCTGAGTGTTCTTTCTTTAGCCCACTCTGTTATTTCTGTCTCTTGCTTGGATGCAGGCTGCTAGGGAGAAATTCCCCTAGAGGTTGTGTTTGCAACTAAGCTTGGTCACAGTGTTCCTGGGCTTGGGTGCCATGCTGAACTCTCGCCGGTGGAAAAAGGCATGCTTGTGTCCCACAGCACGCAATGGCACCACACTCAGTCTGGTTGCCAAGTGCAGCTGCTATGTCAAAGAGGCAACTGCCACCATTTTAGGAATACAAGGAGCTTCCTGTACATGGCTGCCAAGGCAGGAGTGATGGCCACATGGACTGGGGTAGGCGTGATTCTTTTGAACTCATTTGGGAGCATATGATTCACCAAGTCGTGGTCTGAGAATCAGACAGCTTCCATAATGGCCCTGAAAGAAGAATCTTTTGAAGCCACATAGCTATTATTGCCAGATGTCACACATGAAATTGAGTTATGCAAACTGCTGAGTGATAAAAAGAATTCACACACTGGCCAATTTCATGTCATGGCAATGATCAGAAAAGAATGAGGCCTTGAAACTTGGAATAGGAATTTCTAATTATATACAAAAGAAGGTAATAACAGTGAAGTCCAATCCATGCTGACACTCCCCTGTCCCCAGACAGAACTCTCCCAAAGGTGTCTGAGGAGAGACCTTTACCTTGACAACCTCATGGAATCTTTACTGGAGGATGGTGGATGGTGTTTCAAAGAGATGCTCATTCTCTTCAAGATAACCCCCATCACTGTTTGTTACCATGACACCCATAACTTGGGATAAGTCCAATAGACTCCAAGGCCAGGTGCACACTACAATCCAGGAGGAAAAGACCTTGCAAAAATAGACAGAAATCTGGATAACATGGGTAGCAATGTAGCCTGAGGGTGTTAGGTAGACTGTGAAAAGTGAAATGTAGCATCAGGCTGAGCCAAGTTCTTAAATGGAAGTACTTACTCCAGCTTCCAAACTTAATAAATGAGAGTGGGAGTCAATACCTCACAAGATTAGCTGACTAAAACATGGACATGAAGATGGTCTGCCTTGGATAACTTCCAATATTATAGCTTCTCTGTCATGGAGGAAGAAATCCAAAGACAATACTGTTGGGATGACCTATATGCGTGACCTGAACAACTAACCCCAGCTAAGTTCCTGAGAAGGCCTTCAAGGTATTCTCTTCACAAAGGCATTGAGAAATAGACTTTTGGGGTGCATACTTGCACACCTAAAAGGCCTATGGTTGTTCTGCTTTCAGGCTGAGACTGTGGGAAATACCACAATTGAGACAGGTTTCCAGATGTTTACAATAATGGAGGCCAGATGTCAAAAGGAGGCATGTCAGCCATAAGGAAAAGCAGGGCTGTGACCTCAGCCAGAATGTTTTGTCCTACAGAGGGAGGTGTTTGGTAGTAGCTGATTAATCATGGTGACTTGAGGACAAACAGATGGGTAGCCCAGAAAGTGGCCTTGAGTCTCCGAAGGAGGGAATCATGATTTCTCCCCCATGGTCAGTTAACACATCTCAAGTCCCTACTTTGAAGGTAAGGCAGGAACCCCTGAGAAAGAAATGTATAGCTAGCTTCCCATTATTCCCCAAAGGGACTGGCAACACTTTCTGAAAGTCTGTGAATTGGGGTAAAAATATCAGTTATATCTTGGGGGAGGGGGCTACTAGATGCTGACTATGAATAAGAGACAGTTTCTGGTAACCCAAAACATCATTACAGTCACTAGTTAAAATAATGGCCTACTTACTTCAATCCTGACTCACAGTGGGCCCAGCTGGTGCATGGACCCACTACAGGGTTATTTTTCCCCAGTTCTGAATATTCAACTGGAGAAAACATATTTTGCAACTGACAGAATCCACTCAACATTCTCTGACTCATGGGACGAGGCCCATTATTGTAGGAAGGGCTACATGGACATTTCTAGACCTTCTTTGCATTCCCAAGATAGTAAAGGGAACATAAATTCCCATCTTTGGTGGGGGATGGGTATAGAAATCAATACTGCCATCAATGGCAAACCTAGCAGGGTTGCTGATTCTTATCACAGTCTTCCTTAATTCACTGATATGACCTCTGCAAAAGTCAATGAATCAGACAAGGACTGTGGGCTAGCATAGCCTCAATCAGGTAGTGATTTCAGTTATACTTGCTAGCTCAGATATGACATTGTTGTAGGAGAAAATTAGCCTCTAATATATGGTGTGACGCTACCCACCCAGAGAAAGCCTTTTCCTCCACACCCACCTGGAAGTAGCACCCGAAGCAGGATGCCTTTTCCTGGCTAGGCCAATGGGACATCTGTGTACTGCTTAAACCATGCTAAGGCAATTCTAATCTCTACAATGACTCTGTCTGTGGAACTCACAGCCATCTTAACATTCCAGAAATCCATCACTACACTGACAACTTCCTGCTGACTGACTCTTATTGGTAAGAAGGTAATCTCAGTGAGAGATGGCCTAGTAAGGAATCCAGCGATAAGAAGATAGGAAACCTTATGTTTTGGGTTGTGAGCCTTGCCTTTCCCAGCACTCAGGAGGTAGAGGCAGGAGGATCTCTGTGAATTCAAGACCAGCGTGGTCTACAGAATGATTTCCAGCACAGCCAGGTCTACACAGAGAAACACTGTCTTGGGCGGGGGGGGGGGGGGGAGAAAAAAAAAGAAGATAGGAAACCAACCCACTGATAAGAAGCCAGTGCCACTCTGAAGCTTCTGGGGACCCCACGGCCTGGAGCATGTCAAGATTCCTCTCTGTGGTGGAAAACAAGTCACATTCCTTGTGTCACGCTCCAAAGGGGAAGAGACACAATACTTGGGGACTCCTCTTGTTTATTTGAGGAGCAACACAATCACACGGGAGTATGCTGCTTCCAGCTACCTGCAGAGTCACCTGCTTTTGAGTGGGGACCAGAGCAGAGGCGCTGCCATGTTCAGTCTGCAGCACAGTTTGTTCTGTCACATCCTCGACGCCCTGACACAGCAGACATGAGGTCACACTGTGTCCCCAGAAAACAGCGAGGGCTCACAGGATAATTGCAGGCCGGCCTCTGGGATAACAAAGCAGGCCCAGGCCCTTGCCTGTTAGGAGCTGTTCTTTTGAGAATCGGCTTCTAGCCTGCCACTGTGTTGCAACAGCTTGGCTATGGTTCCAGAGAGTACCAACTTATACCCCCTGTGAGATGTGTAGGAGGGTGGGAGCTTGATCCAGGGGGTTGTTTGTTTTTCAGTGTTGGGGATTAAACCCAAGGGCTCCCATGTGTTAAACAAGTACTCTCCTACAGAGCCACACCCCCAGACCCACCTGTCTCATTTAGAGGTGAGGCCATCTGTAGTAGTAGTTGACATGATTTCATCTTGGTGGTGTGAGTGCGTATGTATGTGCATGCACGTGCACATGTGGAGGCCAGCGGCAGACCGTGGTACCTTTCTCAATTACTCTCAACCTTATCCTTTAAAAAGAAGTCACTATTATTATATGCGCAAGGTATGTGAGTGCAGGGGTTGGGGCGAGGGTGCCAGGGCACATATGTGACGGTCAGATGGCAACTTGGTGGCGTTGATTCTCTCCTTCCACTTTTACATGGGTTCCAAGGATGGAACTCAGGCCATCAGGCTTGACCAGCATGTGGGAGCTCCCAGTCAGTCCCAGAGATGGGCATCACAAGATCAGAACTGAACCACTTCTTCCTGGACCAACTGCTGTAAGGTCCCACCACCTGTTAGGACCATCAGCTGGAGATGAAGCTTCTGATCCATGAATCTTTGGGGCTGAATCCCATGCCATGGCAGAACTCTTGCTCAGAACTGCAACCGCCTAGTACTGCCTCTGTCTTCCAGGCGCTCTGACCACGCTCAATGGTTTTTGCATACACCTCTCACTGTTTGAACCTACTCTGTGCCTTCTACCTCCTGGACAAATGGTGATGAATGACTGTAATGACTTGAAGAATTCCAGAAGAAAAAAAAAGGAAACAAATGTTAATAAACAAAACATTAACACAGACCGAGCAGATCTGGTGAGGGCGGTGTGTGTCCATTGTCCTGCTTCCTCTCCTACTGAGAATAAGAAATGTTTAAGTTCAACAAAATGAAAATAATCGTCAGCTTAGACACATCGTCACCGCTGGCCTTCTTCTACCATTGGTCAGTGTCTTACACCAAAACACCAGGTCAATGGAAGTTCCATAGGACCTAGTTTGATGGACCTAACCTGTTCCTGATTAAAAAGAAACTTTATGGACCAGCTGGTGCTACAAAGTGAGGCTCTGTCAGTCAATCAACCAATAAGGAAGCAAGCATTTCAAAGTAAATGAAGGGGCTAGAGCGATGGCTCAGCGGTTAAAAGAACTTCCTGCGCTTAGAGAGAACTGGGACCACATCCAGTAGCTCACTATCACCTCTAACTCTAGGTCAGAGCATCTGACCCCTCTTCTTGCCACTGAGGGCACCTGCACACAGGTTCACATACACACAGATAGACAAACAGACATATCATCTTTAAAACACAGACTGAGAAGCAACTTTCTGAAACTGTAAAGGCAAACTAACTGCTGATGGGTGATGTTGCTTTGTGTGCTGTGAATGTGTTGCTCTGATTGGTTGATAAATAAAATGCTGATTGGCTAGTAGCCAGGCAGGAAGTATAGGCAGGATAAGCAGAGAAGGAGAATTCCAAGAGAGGAAGGCTGAGTCAGGAGATGCCAGCCCGCTATCCAGGGAGGAGCATGTAATGGCACACAGGTAAAGCTGCAGAACACAGTAATAAGCCTGAGCTAATGGCTGAGCAGTTTTAATTAATATAAGCCTCTGTGTGTTTACTTGGGTCTGAGTGGCTGGGGACTGGGTGGGACACAGGAAAACTTTCAGCTACAACCTGCAGCAGAATGTTGTGATTGACAGGGAAGCAACAGAAGGCTTTCTGTAATGGGAGGCGTGGGGGCAAGGAGCAGGGCACCAGCTGCCACTGTCCTCAGCAGCTTTGTACAAGTCACCCTTGCTACAGCTGCTACCACAGGACAAGCCTTGCACTGTGGTGATCTTGAGAGGAAGAGGCAGGAGAGCTACCTGTCAGATAAAAAGGCTGCCTTCTAGAATGAGCAGACAAAACAGCACAGCCAAGAAAAATGTTCAACCAGATGCCAAGGTGCCTTGATATGAAGATTCAGTGGCTGTCCTCTGCATCAGCAATTAGAAAGATGTGACAATGAAATGCATCTCATGGGAACAAAGTTATAAAGCATCTAGAAAGAAATAACAGAGACATACAAAAATTCTGTCTGAAAATATCCACTATGTTCCTGGGATGAAAGAATACTATAAATATTTTAATTTGGTTTAAATCAATTTAGAAAGTCAATGTAGCTCATGCAGAATCCCCAGCAAGAATAATAAAGCCCTGACGGCAGAAGAAGTGACTGGAGAAACATTATAGGACAATGAAAGACAGAAAAATAAAATCACACAGGAAGCTTTTATTAGCATAGGAATGAACAGAAGTATCCAAGAAGACTGTCCACAGCAGCCTAGCAAATGTGGGGATTTAGTATATGATGATGAGGAGGAGGATGGGTTTTCAAATTAACTGGGGAGGGTGGTACAGTCTTTGTAACCCTTTTACGTCAAAAGCTCTATCTGCCCCCAAACTTTTCACAAAAATAAACTGTACAGAGGCTAACATGGAAAACAGATGTTTCTAGAATACCGGGTGCTTGGCACAGGGAAGGCCTTTGTGAATGACAGACATCACAGTCATCAAGGAAAGGAGTGACCCCCATCAGGTAAGAGCAAGTGAAACCTCCCTCACACCTGTGAGGAAGGCCACTGACTCAAACAGGAAAGGAAAGGAAATATGGGTGGGGCAGTGGAGGAATGGCACCCTTGGGAGTGCTAGTGGAAATGTAGACTAGCATGGCATCTAGGGAACTCAGTGTGGAAAGTCCTCAAAAAAGAGAAACTATAATTTTCCCTAATAGCCCTATTCCTGGGTATACATCCAAGGAATGAATTCAGGCTTTGAAAGAAATGTCTGCCCACACTGTTCCCTGCAGAATCATTAACACTATGCCACCTCTGCAGACAGCCTCCATGTTCTCTGGCAGGTGGATGGGTAAACAGGATATGGTGTACACACGTGGCAGTGATACTCAGCCTTCAGAATGGAGGTGATCCTGCCGTTTCCGGCAGTGGATGAACCTGGAGAGAGTCTCGTCAAGTGCAATAAGCCAGGCACACAACCATGCATCTCATGCTGTCCCTGGCATGAGGAATCTACCAAAGGCAGACTCCTGGCAGCAGAGAGCAGAGCAGCGGCTGAGGGTTGTGAGGCAGGAGTGGCTAGGGAGGGGCTGGTCAGAGGAAACAAAGCTTCAGATAGACAAATAAGCACGTTCTAGAGATCTGCTAAAAAGGCAAAGTTAACTTTGTACCAAACACCACTGGCCAGCAAGGGAGATCTTCTACTAAGTCTTTTTTATCTCAAAAATAAAGAGTGAGGGGGCAGTTTTTGCAGGTGGGTGTCAATGGCACAGATTGCAGAGACACAGTAACGCAGTGGCTGGCAACACATGCTCTCACTCATCCCCCAGGTTAACAAGTTGCACGAGCTCATTATGTGTAGTGTCGGTATGCCAATAAGACTTTAACAGCGGTTTCAAGAAAAATAACTTTGATGATACTAATGAAAAAAATGAAAAATTTCCTTCCTACATTTTCTTATTTATGATTCCTAAGTAAGTATTAGGTCAATTATTTAACCACAACAACAAATAAATTTTAACCCTGCATTGGAAGGAAAAAAATTAGAAACCTAAAGTAAAAAAGACAATCGCAAATCATGACCTGGAAGAAAACAGTGGCCATATGGGTACCAACATACCCTATGTGCATCAATACTAGATAGATAGATAGATGATAGTTAGATAGATAGATAGATAGATAGATAGATAGATAGATAGATAGATAGATAGATAGATAGATAGATAGATAGGAGAGACAGACAGACACATAGACAGATAGGTAGGTAGATAGAGCAACTAGCCCAATGGAAATAAGAAAAAGTATAGGAAGATAATTGATGAGAGAGAGACAGACTGTTATTATTGACATAAAGAATTGGGGCACTCAAGAATCTAGATCTTCCCTCTCATTGAGCAAAGTTCCAGTATCAGCACCAAATGCCACAGTCCACTCCAGAAGCAACATGGCGGCATCTGTGGAGCTGTGGAGGCATGCATTCCACTTCCTCGCTATTTCCTCAGAGAACTATTAGCCCACAAGCATCCTGTTTGTGAGAGCAACCATCAGGAAACAATCTAAGTGCTCATTAGCAGGAAGGCATTCATTACATGGTACCTAGTAAAGCAGCTCAGGGAAGCCTCCACTGCAGTTAACACAAATGAGGCCGAGCTCCTGATGGGACTGGGGGGGTAGCTTTCCCAGAGGAGGCAAACGTCACAGACTCGAGGATGCTGCCCCTGCCTGTAAAGCCCACCACAGCTGTGTTTGTAGCCAAGCCTAAGGTAAGATGTTGGTGCCCCAAGGCCTCAGGTGTTGGCATTTAATCCCCACAACGAAGCCTCCACAGGGAAGAAACAATCCATCTGATTGACTATGGGCACTGAGTTGTGGAGAAAGGAAACCTCTTCCTCTAACAGTGTTCAGAGGTGAGTTTCAGATGATGAGTAGATAAGGTCATATTAGGATGGACCCCAATGATTGGTCCTTGGGTTTGGGGTTGTTTGTTTGTTTGTTTGTTTGTTTTTATCAGAGAAGGGAGAGAGAATATAATGGACACACACACACACACACTGCCATGGTGTCACAAAAAATTATCCAAATGTTTTTAAAGAAAATACAAGCAGAGATGGTCAAGCAATTAATACTGCTCTTGCAGAGGATAACAATAGTCTGCAACTCCAGTTCCAAGGGATCCAATGTTCTCTTCTAGCCTCCTCAGGTACCAGGCAGGCATTCGAGTGGTGTATAGACATACATGCAGGGAAAACACTCATACACATGACAGACAGACAGACAGAGAAAGAAAGCACAGACTTCTGCCTATCTATAATAGCCTTAATTGAAAATAAAGGGCAATAAGGGCCAAGCCAAAGGGAAATATGAAAGGGCCACTCTTCCCCTTGGAGGGGTGCCATGTGGAGCAGCCCAGAAAGGGAGGGAGAAGGTAGGGAGGAGGAGGGAGAGTGAACACAAGGCCTGGGAAACCAGCTTCCACCTCACTGCCAGCAAGGCCGCTGCAGGGCCCTCATCACGCCACAGCTGGACCGAAGGGCAACCCCAATCTACCATAAAGAGGAAGGTGAGTTCCATCAGCCCCAAGAGTCAGAAAAGACCAGAGCTCCAGGCCAGTCCCCAAGTGCTCTCCCTGCTGCCCTGCAGTGTTTTCTCCCTGCAGGCAGAAGGCAGTGGCAGGCCTTATTCTCCAGCTCAGATGAGAGACACAGGGGCAGGGCAGGTGACAAGGTGATACCAGGACAGTGCAGTGGCCTAGGCTGTGACTTCTCCCTTAATGGAGGAGTAGAGCTCACGCTCTCTGATGTTCCCCCAGCATCAGGTTCTTCTGCTCATGGCTCTACCACCTCCCATGCCTACTGGCCATCTCCCATGCCTCTTCGACCCAGCTGTTTGCACAGAAGCCAAGAAATTGACGGTGGGCTTGGCTGGCCTCTGAGCATCCACAGCCAGACACTGCTCTGTCAGACACCCCTATGCCCAGACTCCACTCTCTGCAGCTACCCTTCCCCACCTGCCTGTCCCTGCTGGAAAGATGCCTCTGGGAAGAGTATACCGCAGGTCCCTGGGACACCAGCTCATTCCTCTTCTCCATAGGCCCATGAAACTTAATTCTCCATACAGGCCTTGTAGGGATATGCCACCCCTCCCACTCGGTAATGGGCCAAAGGAGCGGAGAAACAAAAATCGGATGGATGCAATCAGAGCCTCCCAGGCAGCCGCGCAGTAAAAAGCACTGGAATGGTTTCAGTGCAGGTAATCACAGCAGGCCTCCAGAGGGACAGCTTGTCACATCCAGCTCTCAGCCACGTTGCGATGGGAATTACTGGGGAGCTAAAAGGCACACATCTTTACCAATAGCTCTCTGTGCCAACTCATCAGTACCCGCCCTCCCCTCAGAGACCTTGGCCCAGCTGGCTGGGACAGACCCCAGGGTTAGCTCCTGTGCAGACGGGTGCAAAGGCCTTCAGTCAACTGCACATGTGAACGGACCACCAGGAAGTACAGGCTGGGGAACACAGGGCCCGCAGAAGGAAGGAAATGCAGGGGAGGTAGGGAGCGCAGGAAGCCAGGGCAGCAGGAAGGGTCCAGGCAACTACTGAAGAGGAAGGTACCACCCACAGCCCCGAGGAAAAGCTTCCAAAGCGGAAGTTAGCTGGCCCAAACAAAGAAAGAACAAAGAACACCCACGGAGTGACAGTTCCTGAGAAGTAAGACAGAGCTTGGGAAGCCCCAAAGCAGCAACTTAAAACTAAAGTCAATGAAGTCTTCAAGGAAGAGGAGGAGTGGGGGGCGGGGCGCGGGGGGATCGGGATAACAGATCCCAAACCAAGAAGAAATCATAAGCAAGACAAAGGGTTAAATCATTGGCAGGAGGAACATGGAGACTGGGAGCTTCAGGAAGAAAGAAACAGAGAGCTGCAGCTCCATTCAGGGAGGCTTCCCAGCCTTGCTCTGAGCTGAATGTCCCTGCAGCTTGGAGTCTCTTCCTCCCGTGGGCACAGGTGCCCTGAGTAGATGCAGAAGCACCAGTCTGCGGTCTCCCTTCCACAGCCACACACACAGACACTCAAGCAGCCCCGACCTGCCCTCCTCCTTCAGAAGCTCAGCAGGGCTGTCTTCGCCACCATCCTCAGAGTCTGGATGCACGGTCATTTTCATTGGCTTTCTTGGGAATAAGCACGGACATATTAATCACCACACCTTTGCCTTTTATTTCTACTGATGAAGCTATACAAGATCACAGCAGGCAGGTGAGTAGGGTCAGCGGGCAGACACGTTTGCTACCCAACCTGAAGTCTGGAGTTCAATCCCAAGAATGCACATGGCGGCAGGAAATAATCAACCCTACCCACGAGATGTCCTCTGACCTCTCCAGGTGTCCCATGGCATGGGCATGCCCAAACACATGAGTACACACATACCCACACACATGAATATTAAATAAACAATTTAAAATAAAAAGTGTCTTTGGTCATGAAAACATGAAAGCTGCTTTGCATGAGCACCAGTCCAGACCCCAGCACTCCAGAGCACATCCTGGGCCAGCCCCTGTGGCTCTCACTTCTCTTCCCGACTTCCCTTGACAGCAGTGATGGTCAGGTAAACATCAGTGGATGGGTAGTGCCATTTGCAGGCCCATCAAAAGTGGCTCCTGAATGCTGATGCATACTCCACACACTCACATAGGTGTACAAGGAATGATGTTGCCTTGGAAAGCAGCTTTTAAAAATCTGCAGGCTAGTGTGCGCCAACCTCGTGTAGAAGATTTGGGAACTTTCTATAGTGGTAGACTGTTACCTGCTCTGCCCCATACAGTGGGCCCTGAGCCTGGAGGCATGGCCATTCCACTAAGGAACCAAAGCTTGAATGATTTACTTCCTTTACAGAGCTGCATCCAGCTAGTGGATGTCAGATAAAGTCTAACTCTGAGATGCACGTGTTAAAGGGATGGTTTGAGATAAGAAAACTAATTAGCATTTAAGATGAGTTCCATGGAAATAGGTTCTCCTGGGTTTCTACAAAGTGGTGGCGGGGGAGGGGGTGGATTTTAGCAAGATATGTAAGAGGTTCTTTCTCCCAAGTGCTGTGGACTGCCTGGAAATATGAAAATCAGAAGAAGATGAGGTAGGGGTCCAGCGCAGGGAGCTTCCCCACCACATACACGAATAAGACAACACAATCTCTGCTGCGGGCCCTCCGCACACCTGGGCAGAGAGGCTCAAATCATTGAAGGACTAACCAGACATCTGCACCATTAATTGTCTGTCATAAGATGCCGGCAGCAAAAGGGCCATTTGAAGGAGCTCTCTCTCCCCAAGAACCTTTCGCCAGAAGCTTCTGGGTCTGGACACAGGTCTCGTTTCCTCAGGCTACTTAGTGGGATGGCTGCATTATATGGCAACTCCATCTTTCAGTCTGTTGAGAAACCTCCATACTGTTTTCCACAGCGTGTATAGTAAGGAGCACCCCTACCGACAGCGTGTCAGGAATCTCTTTCCTCCACATTCCTACCACACGTTATCTTTGACCTCACCTCACGTGTTATCTTTCACTGTTAAAGTATTCAGAAAAGCTCATGTACCAATCATCCTAAAGGTCCAATCAGTGCGAGAATGGGTAAAGAAAATGGAATGCCTTTAGCATATGGAATATTACTCAGATGAAGCTGTGTTGTTTGTGACCATGTGAATGAGTCTGGGGAAACAGTATGTTAAGTGAAATAAGCCAGGCAAGAAAAGATAAACGCTGTATGATCTGACTCATCTATGAACCTACCAAGGTTTTCTGATGGAAACAGACTAGAGCAGTGATTACGAGAGGGGAGTGAAGAGGATGATAGCTGGGAGAGACTGGTCAGTGAGTGCCAAGTTGTAGCCAAAAGGAGAAACAAGTTCTCATATTTGATTACTTAATACGGTGGTTGTAGTTAACAATAACACATTGTGCATTCTAAGGTGGCTTAAAATGGAGAATTTCTGAGTGTTCTCACCACAAAGAAATGGTGAGTGTCTGAAGTGCTGGACATGCTGAGTATCTTCATGGGATCCTTATACCATATATGTGCATTAAACAGCATGCTGAAAATATGCACAGTTATTATGTGTCAATCTTTTAAAAAGCTTTCATGATAGTCATGATCTTCTGAGATCATTATTTTTTTCTTTACCTTAACAAAAGAAGCCTCTGATACACACAACCCTATGGCTCAAGCAAGGTGAAGCAATGCATGGGAGGGCTCGTTCTCTATTCAACTGACACTGTATTCTGTAGGGTATTTGATGAATGGCTGTAAAGAGCAAGCCTGAAATACCATTGGGTACCACCACCATGACCTGGTAGGAAAAGAAGGAAACATCATTAGCAAGATATGCCACACCCAGCTACGATGCACTAACCTGCACTTGATAATCATCTCGGCACCAGAAAGCTACCATGGCAACTAGGACCTCAGGGGCTGAGGTGGAGACCTGCAGGGAAACACGCCTCAGTAACTCGCCATTCAGTGGTACCTTCCTACTGTTCAAGCTCTCTGGGAACTCAGCTATCTGCAAGCCATGGGGCTGAAGAAGGGAGAAAGCAGCAAACCTGATAACAGCACTAAGCAGAGCTTCTGGTGGTCTCAGGGGCCTCGGGGGAGAAGTGCAACCTATGGCTAACACAGCAGCGAGAACGAAGAACCAAGCTCCCAGGGACACAGGAGTGAGCCTGAGCCTGGGTGTCTCAGGGAAGGACAGATGCTGGAGCCATGTGAACAGGACAGACAGTGGTGCTTGGGTATCCCCCTACCCGAAATACTTAAGAGCATGCACGCGTGGTTTCAATTTTAGACTTCTTTAGGGTTTTGGACTATCTGCACATATATAACAAGAATCTTGAGAATGTAAATCAGTTCTAAAATAAGACATCTAATTATTTCACAGATCATACACATAGCCTGCAGGTAATTTATGCAACACTCATGGTAAGAGTCTCGGTTTTGTTTTTGTTGCTGTGGTAAGATGTTCTGACAAGAGCAACTTAAGGGGCAAAGGGCGGAGTTTAGCTCCAATATCAAGGTACATCATGGCGGGGAAGCCAGGCAGCAGGAGCCTGAAGCAGCTGGTCAGAAGAAGAGAGCAGCGAACGCAAGCGCTCAGTTCCCTTCTCCAGGACCCCCTACCTAGGGAATGGTGCCGCCAGAAGTAGGTGTGTCTTCCTCTCTCAGTTAATACAATCGAGATCCTCCCCCACTAACACAATCAAGATCATCCCCCATAGACGTATCTAGAGGCCCATCTTCCCAGTTATTATAATACATGTCAAACTGACATTTAACATTAACCACTACAACCCCACCCTTGGTCAACTTGACCTTCCATCCTTGTCCCCTTAGGCTCCGATTCTAAAGTATTTCATATTTTAGATTTTTAGATTTGAAATGCTCAGCCATGTAGGCTTGGTTTATAACCCAAAGTATAAAATGAATATTCCGAGTTACAGGAATGTAAACAAATGAGCTGATAAACAATAATTTGGAAGACTAGACAAATATTCCCATTCAGAATTCCAAATAGTGTGTGGATACTGTCCTCTCATGGAGACAGTGCCTCATTCCCACATGATCAAGATTATTGTCCGCAGTATAAATTACACACTCCTGATTTGACAGGACTAAAATGGCACTTCCCAGAGTGACTGTCTGTCTAACCAGAAGAAAAGGATCACACATTGTGTGTCATTTTTGATCTGTGCTCTTTAAACCTATCAAGGTCACCAAAACCAAGTAAGGTTTACCTAGCTGTCTAAAAGGTCCTCCAGAGGCATAATTACTGAACTTAATACAATCATGGGTAAAAATCTAAGAAAATACAACGGAAGTGCAGGCTTCAGTTAACAATCACGTGTGAACCTGGGTTCACCAGCTGCCAGAGGCAAGCAACAAAATAAAGAATATGGTAGTTAAGGGAGTGTCTGGATCGCTGTCTCTATCAGTCTGCACCACTGCACACCTGAAACTATACCAAAGCTTATCTATTCACTATCACTGTGTTGATCATTAGACCAAGTAGACTTCAGAAAAGGAAGCTGCCCCAAAGGAAAAGTGAAGGGATTCGTATTGCAAAGGGCAGGTCACCAGTACTAAATTCTAAACAGGTGTGTGTCCAGGTACTGGACCTCACTCTTTATAGAGGAAGAACTGGCAGGGCCACAGAGTCAACCTTCAAGTCAGAGGTGAAGTAAGCTTTCTTAGCAATGTTGTGCAATTGGCTGGTTAATAATCAAAGCAACTATATAAACACTACAACCAGCAACCTTCGCTCATTATCATACATGCTCCTGAACTGAGGACCTACACTCCAGTACACACAGAATACTTCATCCAAATTAATTACATAGAGAAAGTCTAAAGGTAATAAACAAGTTTCAAAACACTGACACTGAATTGGCATTTCTGACTACAGCATAATTGAGCTGGAAATAAACAACAAAATACAACTCGGGAAAAATGCAAAACATTTCTGAACTAGTTCTTTTAAAATGACCCTCAGATCAAATGATGAACTGCGACAATTAAACACATTTTAGTTAGTTAATAATGAAAATATAATGTGTCAAAAACTGTGCTTCACACTCACGTTCTTGGAAGCCTTGTTCATAGCATCCACAGATGAAAGCCAGCTAGTGTCCATCCATGGATGAACAGAAAAATCAAATATGGTTTAGTCATACAATGGAATACTATACAGACTTTAAAAGGGAGGGAATCCTGACATGAGAGCCATTATTTATTTTAAAAGCTGAAAACAAATAGACAGAACTTTATGATTCCACTTGAACGTGGAAATGAAATAGGTCACTTCATACACGTATTGTACTGAAGTCTTACCAAAGGATGGTGTGTGGGAAAAGAGGCAAGATGAAGATGTTTTAGAGATTGGTTTTGAAATGCAACAACACTACCTAACTACACACTTCAAGATTTTCATACAATAAGTTGTACACTTGTGTTATACCACAATTTTAATAACAATGCTAAAGACACTTTAATGAGACATTTACCCCTTTAAATTTATATATTAGAAAAAGAGTAGAAAAGTATATAACTAGGTCTTTTCTCTCATGTGGTTTTAAAGGAACAAAATATTTAATCCCAGATGAAACTGAAGAGAGAGAAGAAATATTTTTTTTTAGATTTTTTTATTTATTATGTATACAGAAGAGGGCACCAGATCGCATTGCAGATGGCTATGAGCCATCATGTGGTTGCTGGGAATTGAACTCAGGACCTCTGGAAGAGCAGTCGGTGCTCTTAACCTCTGAGCCATCTCTGCAGCCCAAGAAATATTTTTTTTAAAAAGAAAGAAATTGAAATGGATAACAAATCTAAAATAGAAAAAAAAACTCAGGTTGGGAGAAGGGAATATTACAAAAAATTCAAGACCACCCTGGACTACAAACACACAGCAAGACCTTTCTCAAAAGAAAAAAAAACAGTGGGGGAGACTCTACAGAGCCATATGTTGATTCTTCAGGGGGAATTAAATTAACAAATCCCCCCAAAAATGATAAAATAGGGGTGTGGGAAGAAAAGAAGTGAGCACCCACAAATGTGACATCAGCACAAAAATGTGACCAGCCCTCTTAAGACGGCAGTAAATGTTCTGAGCAATTCAATATCAGTAAGTGTGGCATTTTTATGAGATGAAGACATTATTGAAAACACATGTGATGGTAGGCACTGTCAACTTGACCTTACATAGAACCACCTGGAAAAACAGTCTCCCTGAGTGGTTGTCTACACTGGATTGGCCCATGGGCGTGTGTCTAAGAGTTTCTATCCCTGGGAAGAGACATCATGACCACAGCAATTCTTATAAAGGAAAACATTTAATTGAGGCTGGCTTGCAATTCAGAGGTTTAGTCCGTTCTTGTGATAGCAGGAAGCACTGTGGCATGCAGCAGACATGGTGCTGGAGAAAGAGTTGAACATCTGGATCCACAGGCAGCAGGAAGAGACTGTGAACCACAAGGCCTGGCTTGAGCTTCTGAAATCTCAAGGCCCACCCCCAATGACACACTTCCTCCAACAAGGCCACATCTAATAGTGTCACTCCCTGAGCCTATGGGGGTGTCATTTTCATTCAAACCACCACAGCATGTATGTGGTGGGAGGGGGGGGTCTAATTAAGTTATGCAAAGACCCGGTCCATAGTGAACTGTGTAAGAGTGGAGAATAGAGCTGAGCACAAGCAAGTGGATACACACCCACTTCTCCTGACTCTGGATGTGGTGTGACCTGCTCTTCCCCACAGTTATGGACTACAATCTGGAATTTTAAGTGGGGATGAGTCCCTTCTCCGGCCCCCACAATTGATTTTTTTTCATCACGCTTTAGCAGCAGAAAAGAGGCTATAGCAGCATACAGACATCAAAACTGGTATGAGAAGAAAAACTCCAAATGGCCCTGCACTTCCAAAAGAAACTGTATTTGCCATTAAAATTCTCTTCTCAACTTCAGAGTTCACAGGCTTCCCATGTGAATTCTTCCAATCAGTGGGAACTTGACACAAACCAGAGTCACTTGGGAAGAGGAAACTTCAAAGAGTGAATAGCCGCCAGGGGATGGACCTGTGGGCATGTCCAATGGCGCATTTTGTTGATTAGTAATTGATGTGAGAGGGCCCAGCTCACGGTGGGTGGTGCCATTGCTGGGCTGCATAAGAAAGCATGGAACGGCCCATAGGCAGCAACCCTCCAAGGCCTTTGCTTCAGTTCCTGACCTGACTTCCATCAGTGAAGAACTGTTCCATGGAAGTGTATGCAGAATAAGCTCTTTCCTCCCCAAGTTGCCTTTGATCATGGTGTTTATCCCAGCAATGGAAAGTAAACTAAGATAGTCAGGCCAATAAATCAAACAAAAGCCATCAATGTAATCCAAACTCTATGGAGAAGAAAAAGAAGAAGTACCCCCAAACATTTTATGAGGCATCCATTACCCATATCCCAAACACAGTCCTTAACACTGCAATAAAACAAAACAAAATAAATAGATAAATAAATAAATATAACAAATCACTTTTGAACAAAATTACAAGTAAAAATATTAACAAAACATAAAAAATTAAGAGGAGTTACATATAAAACTTACATCATATTAGACCTGGTTGGGTTTGACCCAGGAATTCAAGGTTAGCTCAATATTTAAAACTGAATGCTATAATTCACCTCATCAGTGAGCTAGCAGGGAAACAAAGACAGTATTTCAGAAAACTTTCCACTCCCTCTTGATAAAAACCTGTAGCAAACTGAAATGAGAAACAGAAGGTAATATTCTGAATTGAATAGAGTACTTCAAAACATTTAAAAGAAAACAGGAAACACAATCACAATTTTTGAAAGGAAATGACAGATGAATCTCCCCTAAGACAGAAATCACCAAACTGGGGTTTTCAGCAGGTGCCCAAGGGGGAGCTTTTATTTGTCATGGACAATGTGGCTTCACAGCTATAAAAGTTTAAAATAACCTACAAATAACTGTCAAAATTATTAGCCAAGTTTAGTAAGGTTTCTGGATATAAAGGAAATACATGAACACATATTTATAGATAGCTATAAAACCTATTATAAAAATTTTAAAATACATTTACAACAATGTCAGAATTTAAAAAAAAAGATGTTCTACACACAAAATTATCCCCCCCACCAAAAAAAAAAAAAATAGATGTAGACCACAATGAAGGTAGACTAAAAATCCATTCATTAGACAACTTCCCATTACATTTGTCAACTTCTAGATGGATCTGTACCTCAAAGGATCTCATCAGAACACCTACAAGGATTCACATTTAAGAACAAGTATTTATGTGGAAATTGAGAGAATGGATCTAACTTTACGTAGGAATACAAAGGGTAAACATAGTAAGACACTCTTAAGGAGCACGATCGGAGGACTAAACAGGGCAGCAAGCACATTTTGTAAAAATGAGGTAATTAAGATGCTGCCGTGTTTATACATCGACAAATAGGCCAGTGGGGCTGAACGCTCACAGTGATTTCATTTGTGAAAATGTGACACCAGTGTTGAGATCAAGCCAAGGGAGGCGGGATCAGCCTCCACCCAAAAGTAGTTCAGACATGAGACTGGGTCACACACAACACTAAGAGGAGAACAAAGCATCCATGAAGGCTGGTCCAGTGGCATGGGAGAAAGGGGGAGGGCCTTGATGGTTAGGGAACTAGGCCTTGGAGGAGTCTATGTGCAATAGCAGAGCTTACATGGTTTGAAGATGTGGTTGGTGCTCGGCCCTTCTTAGGATGGTCAGTGGTGGGGCAGAAAGAGAAGTAAGAATGAAGTCTGAAAACTGCCAGACCTCAGAACCAGAGCCTCTGTAGAGAGTCATGAAGTGATTAATAATGCTGGATCCACCAGACACCCATGAAAAGGAAAGCAAATCTTGGCATCTACTTCATCATCTACTTGTCATCCATTCAGACATTCAGAAAAGCAACTCAAGTGAAAGCTAAAGCAGCAAAGCTTCAAAAACTGAACGACAGGGGCTGAAGAGGTGACTCAGTAATTAGGAGCAATGGCTGCACGTCCAGAGGATCTGAGTTTGATTCCCAGCATCCACATGGTGGTTCACAACCGACTATAACTGCAGTCCCAGGAGATCTGGTACTCTCTTCGGTCCTCCATATGAACATACGTGCAGGAAAAACACCCATATGCATTAAGTAGTTGCAGTGGAATAGAATATTTGTTTAACTAAGTAAAGATGTGTTTCATTTGTTTATGTTGTGGAATATTTGTCTAACTATGTAATGATGTGTTGCTGTGCCTGCCTGAGACACCTGACTGGTCTAATGAAAAGCTGAACAGTCAATAGCTAGGCAGAGGAAGGATAGGTGGGGCTGGCAGGCAGAGAGAAAAGAGAAGGGAAGAGAGGGAGAGAGAGGGGGGAGGCAAACGAGCCTCAGAGCAGCATATAGATTAACAGAAATGGGTTGATTTAAGTTAAAATAGCTAGCTAGAAACAAGCCTAAGCTAAGGCTGAACAGTCATAAATTAATGAGTCTTCACATCATGGTTTGGGGACTGGTGGTCCAGGAAAGCCTGCTGCAGTTAGTCAGTCAGTGAACTAGTTAACTGCAGCGTGCTTTCAAGGCTTTGGAGTGTGTACAGATATCCTGAACAGGACATTTGTCACACTGACTTAAATTACAAGGCTGATAACTTGGCCTTCTGTTCATCAAAAACCACCTTTGAGACCAAGACAGAAAGCATGTAAGAAAATGTCTCCAACATATAAATGTAACATAGGCTAAACATGTTGGATATATGAACTCCAACGAAGTACTTAAAGGGAAAAGCCAGCAGAAAAAGGAGCAAGGTCCCCACACAGCAACTTCAAGTGAGATTTCCAAAAACAATAAAGAAGATTCTAAAAGGATATTTAACTCCATTAGTATTCTGAGAAATGCAAATTTAAGCTACAGGATCTCACTACCCATCTTCCAGATATAAAATTAAAACTGACAACAGCAATTAGTAGCAAGATGTGAGGCAAACTCAACTCTTACACTTAGCTGAACGTGGAAGTTGGAACAACTACCTCAGAAAATGGATTAGTCCTGTTCACTGAAACACAAATCCATCCAGATCCCACAGCCTTTCCAGCTGATCCCTAGAGAGATACTCCCTAGAAATCCAAGCATGTGCACCCAACATACAAGGATATTCCTATGAGAAATAATGTCCACAAAATGGAAAAGGTCCTGTGTCTGTCAAATGAAGAAAACATAAACTCTTGTCTATCTATACCATGTAACCTTAGAACTGCAGTCTTCAGTAAATTACAAGTCACACTCAATACCAGTGGATGACTCATAAGTACAGCATAGTTTGAAAGACGTTGTCCCAAAATAGTACATCCATTATTTTAAAATTCAGTAATTAGCAAAAGTACCACATGGTGATAGGATTCTAGGAACCTTTGGGTGTGGCGGCGGTTGTGGTTTGAAGGGGAAATGTTCCCCATGGACTCAAGCGTTTAAACACTTGAACCCCAGCTGGAGGCCTGTCTGCAAAGCTATGGAACCATTCAAGTGCTGGATCCTCACGGCAGCAAGTGGGCCGCTGGGGGCAGTCATTGAGATGTTACAGCCTGTCCACTCTCTGCTTCTTAAGGTGTCACATGTGAGGAGTCCCAGGCGTGCATTCCTGCTACCATGGAGCCACCGGCCACCACACTTTCCCTACCACAGAGGCCGGGCCCTCAAACTTCACGTCAAAATAAACCCTTGCTTCCTTTCTCATTGCTTTTGTCGAAACAATGAAAAAGATAACAAATACAGAAAACTGGTACGAAGGGTGGGACAGTTGCTATGAGAAACCTGACCATGCGGTTCTTAGGCCTTCAGAGCTGGTTTGCAGGAGGAATGTGGAAGAGTTTGAAACGCCGGACTAGAAAATCTCCAGAGTGCTGTGAATGGAGTCCAAAGACAGAGCTCCAAGGGTACGGCAGAGGGGGGTCTAGCTCAGAAGGCTTGAGAGGGCAATGAGGACTCCATCAGGAGTGGGGAATAGAGGCCATTCACCTTATATTCTAGAAAAGAATCTCAATTCATCCTGCCGCTGTCCTGACACCTTGGGGACGGCTTTGTTTGGTGGAGAAAATTTTTGTTTTGTTTTGTTTTGTTTTTCAAAACAGGGTTTTTCTGTGTAGCTTTGCGCCTTTCCTGGATCTCGCTTTGTAGACCAGGCTGGCCTCGTACTCACAGAGATCCTCCTGCCTCTGCCTCCCGAGTGCTGGGATTAAAGGCCTGCACAACCACCCAGCTGTTTGGTAGAGAAATTTTTAAAATGGAATAGCATTTAGCCTGAGGCATGGGCACTGCACATTGGATTTATCTGGGTTTACAATGAAGGAGAGTGAGTGGAATGGAGCTATAAGTGTACAGTTTGCAAGGAAAAATTTATAGGCCCAGTCGAGGCGGGTTGTAAGCAGCATTAACGTCAGCAATTAGCATCATTAAAATATAAACACCTCCTGCTCTGCACTAGGACAAAGGGAAAGGTATCCTGAGGGAAAGACTTCACCCATTAAAGGGTCCTACTGGTAAAATGAAAACCAATTTAAAAGAGTCTAAACTAAGACTACCACTTGTAGGGGTTCCCTGCTCAAATGCAAGCATGTAGGCAAATGTATCCCCAGGGTCAGTCTCAAAGAAATATACAGGCTTCTGCAACTGTGGCCCAAGAGGTCAGACTGGAAGCAGAACTACATACTGTCATGTATGTGGTACTGGTTTGATAGGCCTGAGAGATGCAAGAGTGAAATGGAGGCTTGAACTAAATTTTCCAGAAAGCCATTGAACCCAGGCTATCTGTAACAGTGTCAGGTTCTCTGCAAGAAGGCCCTGAGAGAGCATGACGCTGGAACGGGGATACCTAAATTGCAGTGGAGACCCCAAAAAGTTGAAGATGTCAGGACCATAGATGTCATGAGAAGAAACTTTCAAGCTTATAGTGAATCTGTCCCAAGAGAGAGGTTTCTTGTACTGTAGGCAGCTGGGCTGGGGGAAGGCAAGGTGTCCCAGTGTATGGATCCCAGATGAGTCCATCACAAGCCCCAGATGCCAGACATGAAGCTGTAGGATTTGATGTTTGCCCTGGTAGGTCTTGGTCTTGCTATAAACTGAACTTTCTTTGCTATGCTCTCATTCCCCTTTTGAGTGGTAATCTTTATGCTATTAATGAATTGAAAGTATGTAACTTGTTTTTTGCTGTCCTTTTTTTTTTAAATAGGGGCTCAGAGTGAAGAGACTGTCTTCAGTCCCTGTGAAGGGTATATTGTTGGATAATCTTTTCATACATTGTGAAGATGTATCTTTGTCAAAGTACCTTCTGATTGGTTTAATAGGTAGCTGAATGGCCAATAGCTAGGCAGGAGAGGATAGGTGGGATTTCCAGGGAGAGAGAGGAGGAAGAGAAGGAACCAAGGCTCTCAGAGACACCGGTGATCAAGTCAGACATACAGTACAGAGGAGAGGTAACCAAGCCACATGGAAAATTGTAGATTAATAAAAGCAGGTTAATTTGAGTTGAAAGAGCTGGTTGGGGACAAGCCTAAGCTAAAGGCTAAGCTGTCATAATTAATAAGAGTTCTCTGTGTCAGTTTTTGTGAGCCGGCAGCAGTCCCAAAAGAAAGTCAAACAACGGGGATACTCCTGGTTATCAATTTGACACACTTGGGAAGGGAAAACCTCAACTGAAGAACTGCCTCCATCAGACTCACCTGTGGGCGTGTCTGTGGGGCATTTTCTTGATTACTTACTGATGACAAAGGGTCCAACCCAATGTGGGCAGTACCATCTCCAGGCAAGTGGGCCCAGACTACTTAAGAAAGGTAGCTGTATGTGTGCCCAGGAGTAAAGCCAGTAAGCAATCAGTCTCCTCCATGATTTCTGCTTCAAGCTCCTGGCTTGAGTTTCTGCCTTGGCTTCCCTCAGTTGTGGGACTGCGAAGTATAAGATGAAATTAACCCTTTCCTCCCTGAGTTGCTTTCTGTCAGTGTTTTAATCACAGCTACAGACACAAAACTAGGAAAGTCTCAAAAGAGACTTTGGACTTCGAATGGCTTTGAAATTGTTAAGGGCTATGAGACTTTTAAAGTTGGACATGATACATCATGGTGATCTTGTTCACTGCTGAAGATTTTAGTTCCTTTTCAGAAGTTGGAAGCTTAGCTGGGTGGGGTCTTGCCCTGAGGTCACCACTCCCATTATTCCATTTAGCATCAACCTTTTCTTTAAACATGTTATCTCCTTGAGCACAGGACTTAGCTCATTACACTTCCTGGGGCTCCTTTTCCCCTCAAAACTGTCCTTTTTGTATTTTTCCTTGCTTAGCTTGCTCCTCTTTATTATAGATCTGCCTGAGAGTGATTACTAATAACCATACCACATAGTCAATGCTAGACTGTTTTGAAATCTCTAGCAAAGCCATTAATCAAAAACTCTTCAACTTAGCCTCAGGAAGATTTTTAAGACAGAGCAAAAAGCAGCCACATTCTTTGCTAAAATATCACAAGGATGTATCTAGGCCACTTACTAATACTATTCCCCTCTGAAACCTTTTTGGGCCATCATAATCTACAATGCTCTCACCACCACTGTTTTCCATGCTCCTATTAGTATGGCCTATTAACCTCCACTTAAAGTGTCAACTCCTTTCTTAATCCAAAGTCCCCAAATCCACCTTCTGCCAACAAGCAACCGTGTCAGGCCTGTCATAGCAATAACTCAGTCCTTGTGCCAACTTCTTCCTTAGTTACTGTTCTATTGTTGTGAAGAGACACCGTGACCAACATGACTATTATAAGAGAAAGCATTTCATTGGCGGCTTGCTTACAGTTTCAGATGGTTAGTCCATTATCAGCACGGTGGGAAGTCTGGCAGCATGCGGGAAGGCATGGTGCCGCAGGAGCTGAGAGTTCTATATCAGGATCCTCAGACAGCAGGAAGAAAGAGCTTTGGGGCTTGCCTGGTCTACCTTAGGCTTTTGAAACCTCAAAGCCCACCCCCAGTGACACACTTCCTCCAACAAGGCCACACCTACTCCAAGGCCACACCTCCTAATCTCTCCCAAGTAGCACCACTCCCAGTTCATGGAATGACCATAACACAGAGCAGAGGCATCCTTTCGGAAGATGGTCTGCCTGCGAAGTGCAGCTTTGCCCGTGCATGAAGCTTCAGCAACCCTTCCTCAAAGCCTTCCCTGCGGATTTCAGGCCTGCCTGTAAAGGCTACACCACCACATAAGCTGCTTCCTTGCAGTCTCTTAAAAGCCATCCCTGCTTCACCTGTTGGCTGAGCCTTGACTGGCAGACCAAGAATCCCACCTACCCTCTATGACTCCAGCTCATTCCAAAGCTCAACTGCTGGCACCCCCACACACAAATGGGGAGTCTCTCCACATGGGTCCCTACTGGCCATTATCTACTGGTTCAAGCAAAGGTGTGGTATAGTTCAACAATTTCATGAGTAACCAAGAGCACATGGTAGAAACAAGCTTGGAGAGGTAAGTTTGATCAAATTAGATGGGTTTCTTTCCTGCCAAACTTCCCAAGGCCTTTATTAAACAGGACTCTTGGGGACTGCCCAGCGGGGGGATATGTGGACTATATTCAGGACTATCACAGGGGACTCCACAGAATACAGCTGGGGAAAGCCTGCTTGCATACTGCTATCATTAATTAGAATTGGACATAATTAACCTGATCTGAATATCCTTAATAAAAAATTACATGCAGAAAAGGCGGACTTCCTTCAATTTAATCACACTAATTATGTTGGGCTTAGCCTACTTGCGGTTCCCTGTGCTGCTTCCTTAGCACACTTTTCATCTTCTTGAAGCGGGTGTTGGTGATTTTTCTCTCTCTCTCTCTTAAGGCAACTTTAAAAAAAATGTCGGTGTCAGAGTAGAAGTTTCCAAATATTTGAAAACACGTTCTGAATCTGAGGACAAACAATCAGGCGTCTCCTTTAAGCCTCCTCCAGGGGACACTCAGTATCAGAGTGCTTCCATCATTTGCCTTTGGTTCCCTGGGTTCCCACTTAGCAGAGTCGGAAAATGCATTTCTGGACGTCTAAGAAACTAGAATTAAATAATGATCCCTTATTTCCAGAGCATCCATTACCCACGGAGGACTGGGCTATGGGCATGGATCAGTGGTGACAGGAATCCACACCAACACGAGGAGCAGAACATCAGGGCTGTGGGGTCAGACTTCCAGCCAACACCCAAAAGCGTGAGTTGTTCGGGAAGAGGTTCAGAAGCGCACGAGAGATGGATAAGCTATGCATGGCCCAAGGCAGCCCGAAATGCAGCCGCTGAAAACACAGGGCCAGGTCAGTTAGCACAGCCTGGCTCCCGAGAAATCCCAACACTGCAAGGAAGAGACAAACCCAGGACCATCTGGGAAAAGGTGAGGCCAGGGATTCAGCCGGTTAGTGGGGCCCTAGAGGATGAAAGCAAGGTGGTACAAAAAGACACAAGAGTACAGAGCAGGAAGGAGTGCCACCTATGGGTGCTACCACAACCTCTCTTTTGTATGTGTGTCGGGGTGGGGGGCTCACATGCACACATAGTCCTCTGTATGTGTGCATGTGCGGGCAGGTATGTACGCACATGAAGTCAACATCGGGTATCACTCCTTAGGTGCCATCTGCCTGCATTTTTGATCGTTTTTATTTTTTAGTTACTTGATTACATTTATTTGTGTGTATTTGTATGGATGTATAGACACAAGTGCCACAGTGAGCGGGTGGAGGTCAAAAGACAACTTGAGGAGTTGGCTTTGCTGCTTCTGAGATGTGGGTCCCAGGATTGAACTCAGGTCATCTGGCAGCCCTACCTTGTTAATTGATACCAAGTTTCCCACAGGGCTGGTGCTCACTGGGCTAGCTGGAAACCCCAGGGATCCACCTGTCTCCACCTCCCCAATGCTGCTGTTAATTTAAGCATGTGCCACCACACCCAGTATGTATGTGGGTGCTGGGAGTCAAACTCCTGTGCCCAGGCTTGCAAGGCAAGCATTTTAGCACCTGAGCTGTCTCCCCGGTCCTATGACAACCTATTCTTCCATCAGGATCATGAGATAAACAGAACAAAGTGTAGAGAACATTGAGGCAGAGACCCAAGGACACACACCAGTCAGGCTTAACCACTGTTCTTTTTCTCTGCCTCCCAAACCTCTAGAACCATAACACTAACAAAGACATTCTCTCATGCAGAATGAGCCCTGGTCTCTTCTATTTTGTTTTAATTTATTTAAAAAAATGTTCATTGTGACCTATGGTTATGTCTGTGTGCCAGCCTCACTGGGCCACACCTGGCTAACCATAGTGCATTCTGGCTCCCTCTCTTAGGGTATTTTGGGAAGATGTCCATTTGAACTGGTGGGCTGGGTAAAGCAGATGTGCCTCCCAGGGTTAGGGGACCTCCAACAATCCAGGGAAGGCCTGACTAGAATAAAGAGGTGACAGAATCTGCCATTTACATGACTTCTTAGCCAGGACACCTGTGTCCTGTCCTCTGGACTCTGGCTATGAGGCTGTTGGGCCTGGGCAGGAAGCTGCACTCAGCACTCTAGCTCTTGGGACTGTGTGCCTGCCAATGGGCTCTGCTGGATCTCCAGTTTGTGCAGGCAGATCCCAGGACCTCATTACATACGAGCCAATAACTATAAAATAATAAACTCACCAATAGTAAATCCTAAGACACTAATGATAGATTAATACACTGACAGATTCTGAGATTGATCCCATGACTTCTGGTTTTCTGGAAAACTCTGACTAATTCATGGCTAACAAAAAACATATATACCTGAGTGGAATGTTTGGATCACAGCGTTCCACAAATGTTCCTTTTGTAAGCTGTGCAGTTGCTGTCTGAAGGGGCTTTTAACCAATCTGCCCTTGATAAGTAAGGCATGAACACCTCCCCCCTTGCTCATCCCTCGGTTTATCCTAATCTGCCAAAATATGCGTATGCACTGGTATCTCATTATCTAACTTGGCAATTCCCCAATTGAAGACAGGAAGTATTCATTAGTCTATAAGCCGTTTAGGCTTTTTTCATGCTATTTGCCCATTTTTCAAACTCTGTTATCTCTTTCTTGGTTCTCTTTAAAATGTTTACTTACATGTAATTGTTATTTTGAGAGAGAGAGAGAGAGAGAGAGAGAGAGAGAGAGAGAGAGAGAGAGAGAGAGAGAGAGAGAGAGAGAAAAATTCTTCCATGTACTTTTACCTTTTATTCTTCATACACAGATCTTCTACTCCATGGACATACACTCATGTAAGCTATAATACGCAATCTCACCTTACCTTTTCCTACATAACCCATCAGTTGTCCTGCATGTCATGGTTTAAATATGAAACATCTCCCACTAGTTTGTGCGTTGAATGTTTGGCCTGTAGCTAGAGTCACTATTCCTTAAAGTGGTAGACACTTCAGGAGTTTGGGGGTCTAATCGAAAGACTAGAATGTTACTAAGGATAGGTCTCTGAAGGTTAAACTAATGCTTCTGGTACTTTCTCCACTCCATGAACACCGTAACATGAACTGGACTTGCATGGCCTCCCCCACCTCCCCACCACAATGGACAGAAACCTCTGAAGCCATGAGGTTGAATGAATTCTCCCTCCTTTAAGTTGCTTTTATCTTAGGTATTGCGGTAGATGAGAATGGTCCTCACAGACTCCTATGTTTGAACACTGGATCC
The DNA here is from genome assembly GCF_049852395.1 of Peromyscus maniculatus bairdii. Classification (NCBI taxonomy): domain Eukaryota; kingdom Metazoa; phylum Chordata; class Mammalia; order Rodentia; family Cricetidae; genus Peromyscus; species Peromyscus maniculatus. Next base: position 75,803,065 of record NC_134852.1, on the reverse strand, counting down.
ACAGTTGGGGGAACTGTTTGGGAAGATTAGGAAGTAAGACTTTGTTGGAGGAGGTGTGTCACTGGGAGTGGGCCTTGAAGTTTCCAAAGCCCGCTTCATTCCTAATTACCTCTCTCTGCCTCACGCCTGTGATCAAGGGTGAGCTCTCAGCTGTTCCTTCCTCACCCAGTCACCATAAATCCTAACCCTCTGAAACTGCCATCCAAATTAAATGCTCTCCTTTACAAGTTGCCTTGGTCATGGTATTTTATCATATGGACAGAGAAGTAGCTAAGACAGGTATCTCACCATAACAATAGAAAAAATACCCGGTGGAATCATTTCCTCTGGGACCATAACATAGCTCTATCCTGTCCCAGGTTCCTACACATATGAAGTCTTAGCATAGAGTCATTTTGTGTGTCTCCTGTGCCTCTGTCTCTCTCCACACAAATACCACAGCCTCAATCATGGCAGCATCCCATCAGGAACGCACAGCCCAGGCCCAATGCCATCTTCTTCTCTTAGTGTCCTGGCCCTGTGTTTGGGGGTTGTTGTTGTTGTTTTCAAACACGGTTGGCAAGGTTTCACACAGCATTGACACATGTCTATGCTGGGGCAGCAGCAGTTACACCAGCCAGGCATCTTCATGATTTCAACAACACCTCATCTGCGCTGAGCCCTCCATGATTTACGTACAGTTTACCCACTTCTCAGTGATCCTTCAGGGTAACCGCTGAGTTCATGATCTTAGTCTCCATGCATTCTATAAATATGCATATTCAAAATAATGAGGATTACAAATTGACTATTGGGGGGGGACAGAAAAGGATCTCAAACTTTTACGGCCAGCTGAAGCACATTTATAAGGTTATTCTACTATAAGACACCAGGCACACCATGGGCATTAGTATTCTGAGATTATAAAATGGCTCCATTTGCAGCAGGAAAAGATATAAAGCCAGACTTCTGCTTCTCTTTGCGGCTCTCCGAGCAGAGATTCATTCTGGCATAATTGACATTTAAAAATATCCATTTCATCACCACTTTTCTTTCTAAGAAGGAATATGCTTTTCTTCAGGGACACTGTAAGGAAGGATGATGAGCACATTCACTTAAATGATGGGTTATCATACTGCTGATAGTAAGAGTGCTTGGGAGGGGCCTTGGCTATTGCAACTGGTACAGATCCTCTATCCGTATATCACAGAAAATGGGACACAGAAAATCCCATCAGGCCTTTTTGTAGGCTCGGAAGGGGAAAAAAAATACCTTGTGTTTTAGAGGTATAAACTGAACCATCCCACGGCTCCAGCTGACTGCAACATACCTGGACTTCATTCTGGAAGACTTTAAGGCACCAGTTTCACAGTGGATAATTCCTGGAGGGTGGGAGGGATGTACTGTTTGCATGACCCAGGTTCCACAGGATTAGAATTTCACTACAATTTATGAGGCTGCATCCTCATTATTAAGGCCACCCTTCACAAGCTGACCCCATTGCAAGTTACAAACAAAGCCCTGCCCCTTTACAGAACCTGGCCCCTAAATGCTCTATCATTTTCAGAGCTGAGAAAGGCCAGTGTATGTCTTGAAGTTAAGGGTGAAACGTGTGCACAACTCTTAGCACAAAATCAAATGAGATGGGAAAAGCCCATGGAGAGCATGGGGTAAATCCACAGTGTATGTAAAAACAGATGACAGAGAATGAATTCAGAAACACTCAGCCAAGACCTGTTAGAAGCCAGAGAAAAGCTCCACCTTGTCCCCTGGAAAAGCTCTGAGTGCTCTACAACTCCTAACTGCTTAGGAATATGCCACAGCCGAAAGTCACCACACAATCTAACCACGACATTTGTGACAAGAACACGCCCAGTGTGTTGCACAGGAATTCCTGCCTGTGCACAGCACCAGCTGTCTGAGCAGCCCCTCAAACACAAGGCAGATGCTGGAAGTGAATAGTCACCTTGCTTTACAAACAACAACAACAATAAACCCTCACTGTTTATGACCCTTGGACCTCTGCTACCCAGAGCAAGGCAAAGTGGTGCTTCTGAAGGTAGCCTTGACCTCCAGAATCCCACCCTTGGTCTGGTTAGTCTTCTCTTCATCTTCAGAACTGCCACCCAGCTCCCGCAGGTAGGACATGCAATGTTTCCCTCTCCTTCTGAACACCACAAGCCATCACCTCCCTCTGAGTGATGTAGCATGGTTACTGCATCCTAGTACAGCTGTTGTTCCTCCTCATGAGTCCAGGGGGAGTCATAGAGCTGAGTAGAGGCTCTGAGGGCTCTGGGTCAGGACACAGAGACAGTGTATTGCTCAGCTTCCTGACCTTAATAACCCTCACCTCTGCTCCCTGCTCTCCAAACACACCCCAGGTTCCCCACAACCAGGCCAGCTGGTGCAGCTCTGGCCCAGGAAGATAAGCCAGGTCCCTTGCTACCCAGAATTCCTCCTCCACCTTCCTCTTTGCAAACACATGGCTAGCCTCAAGCTCCGTCTTGCAGGTCCTACAGGGCAAGCACAGGCAGATGGCAACCTGGAACCACCTGGCTAAAGAGTCCTCTTTCCGATCTAAATTAGCTGTCTTGTGCTTGGCTTCCTAGAATTTCACAATGGCTGACTTCTCAAAGCAGACTGCAGATGGGCTAACCCTTATCCAAATTGCTCAGGACTAGAATTGCTTATGATTTCCGAGTGTTTAGACATGGGAATGTTCAATAGACTTTTGGCTTTGTGTGCTATCGCTGTTATATTTTTGTCTTGTTTAGGGGTTTTGCTTTTATTGTTTATTTGTTTGCAATGTTAGAGATTGACCCCGGGACTTTGCATATTCATGTTCAAAAAGCTAACTTGATTCAACCACATTTGGGATGTCTAATTTTCAGACTGAGGACACTGGAGCTATAGCAGTCATCTGTGTTGGATACTGACAGGTCGGCTGCTAATCTCAACCTTTAATACATAGGACTCTCTGGGAGGACAAGAGTTCAGAGGAACACCAGTCTGAGAGAGAAAGGACCAATAGGGTTTGTGCATATTGCTACTGTCATGGGTTGGTGGACAAGGACTAGTTCCAGGCAAAGTAAATGATCAACGGTGAGCTCAGGGTCTGTCCACGCCTTTGCAGTCAAGTCAAACACCAGCTTCAAAGGTCTGTGCTCAGGAGCATTGAACTCTACCCATGCATTTCCCTGGAAATGGGCATGGCACTGGTCCATCTGCTATGGTGGAGCATCCCTCTGCCAAGGCAATCCCAGTTTCCATGTGACGGAAGCAAGAAGTAATTCCAAGCAAGACCACTTCTACTCCATGCAAGACCGCCTCTGATTTCTTACCAAAAACGAGTGCCTTGATAATGTCCTGAAAACCCTCCTGGTGATCCAGTCTTCCTGGAATAAAGCAGAAGGAGCAGAAAAAATGACTTAGTTTTCAGAAATGACAATGATGCTAATATAGGGCTCTTCCACACGCACAAATTTAAATGAGAGACTTTGAATCACCTGCAAAAGTGAATGAATAGGATGATAGAAAATACCCTAAACAAATAATTAAAATGTTTCTTTAGCCGTTTCCTTGCATAATTATTTCCCTAAGAAAAAACGTGTTGGGCAAATAATGATGGCTTATGTACCATTCTAGAAGGAGAGACTACCTGCATATTAATGAAGCTCTTCAAAGACCTCATGAATATTCATTTTCCCACAACAAAGCTTGACCCCAGTGGTTGGTGCAGAACCCTTGTTCTGAGACACTTTCAAAGACGGCTGGGGTCTATGCAAGGGTTGAAGACAATGAAGCGAAGCGTTATTAAAGGAAGAGAAAGGACATCACTCACTTTCTCTGTCAAGGGTCTCAGCCCTCCCTCCTGGCCATGGCGGTTCATTAGAGAACCAGAAAGAGGACAGGGGCCCTCCATCTCCCTCAAACAGACTGCTTCCTTCACAAATGAAAGCTGAGGAGGGAAGTCAACAGACTTGAGAGGTTCAAGACCAGACCTTGGGTTGGATCAGGAAGGAACGAATGTCCTCAGAACTGCCCCTAATCCCCTTCTTCATATGCTACAGCTAAAGCAGGATGAAATTATGAAGGATTTTCTGTTTCTTTTCGTTTTGTGTATGTATGGTGTTGTGTGTATCTGTGTGTCTGTATGTCTCTGTATATGTGTGTCTGTGTGTGTCTCTGTGTATGTGTCTCTGCATGTGTATGTCTATATGGGTGTGTCTGTATGTATGTGGGGGGCGTTTACCCACCACCCTCACAGTTCCCCAGAGTTTTCTTGAGTGCAATCAGCAGGAAATATTAGATAGAAGGATTTATAGCGGAGAATCTTGCAGAGATAAACAGATAGAAAATAAAGGATAGCCTCGAGAGGGCCTGGAACCTAGAATGGGCCCCGACTGTCTCTGGCCCAGGGTTTTTATAGAGACGCCAAGGGGTGGAGCAAAAGACCTCCTCCCCCAGCACAGCCAAGTGCAGACCATCTCAGACCCCTGCACTCAGGCCCGTGGTCCTGATCATCCTCTATTCGGACCTGCTGAGTAAAGCCACAAGGAACCCGAGAATGGGCTCCCACATGTGTGTATGCATTTGTGCATGTATGTGAAGGCCAAAAGCCAACATCAAGCATGTTCTTCAGTTACTCTTCTTATTTTTAAGACAGTCTCTCTGATCTCTGAGCTCACTAACTAGCTAGACTGGCTAACCAGTAACCTCAGATATCCTCCTAGTCTCTGCTCTCCCAGAACTGAGGTTACAGGCACAGGCCATTGCACCCAGATTTTTACTTGGGTGCCCAAGGGTCCAAACCCATGCTTGCAGGGCAAACACATCACTCATTGAGCCATATCCTCAGCCCCTCTGCTCCCTTTTTAAAAGCCTCATCCTGAGGTCTTCCAAGACAGAAGGCCCAGGGCAGAGGCTTCACAGGCAGCCACACAGGATGGGCAAGTCACCTTCGACCTGCTGTGGCGCCTGAGGTCATGGCGTGGGGCAGGGGAGTTTCATTCACTAGGGAGGAAGAAATGGGTCTTGCTCCTAGCACAGGGAGCTGATGGCTTCTGCTCTGGAACAAAGGCCTGATCTGGACTTGCATTATCACATGTACACCAAGGCCAGATGGTGACTCTCAGTTCTCAGACATCCTTAGCAGCAGGCTCTCCCCGTGTTGGAGAAGTTCATCTGCCCCCACATGGCCCGTGCAAATGCCTCAGGTCCAGGGAGAGATAACGAGAATCCTCCAGAAGACTGTTAAGGGATCTGTAGACCCTTAGCCTCTGTGCCTTCCCCAGGGTGGCAGGCGCTGGGGTTCACACAGCTGCAGGTCCTTCCCAAAGGTCTGGTGCACATGCAGCGTGTGAGTGCCTTCCAGATTCTGTCTCTCAGAAGAGGCCTCCTTATCACACCCAAGTGAGCACCTCCGAGGAGGCATTTCAACCACACACTCACTTCCCAAAGTGCAGTCAGTATGGGCTGCTTGCTTCCTATGTGGGCATCAGCAAAAGTGTGCAGCAGCGGCGTGAGGGTGGAGACAATGACCATCGAGGCCCGAGAGATCGATCAGTTGGCAAAGTGTTTAACAACAGCACGAGTGAGGATCCAAGTCCCATCTCCAGAGCCCACATTAAAAAACAAACAAATAAACAAAAAAAAAAAAAAAAAAAAAAACAAGAAAAAACAAACAAAACAGAACTGTGGTTTGCACTTGTAATCCCAGCACTGGGAGGTGGAGCTAAACACATCCCTGGAACTCACTGGTCTGCTCCAGGCCAATGAGAGACCTTATCTCAAAAAGCATGGTGGAGGGCACTTATGGAATAACACTCAAGGTTCACTTCTGGCCTACACACACACACACACACACACACACACACACACACACACACACACTCACAACCAGTAGGGAGGAAGCAAGTGAGAGAGAGACAATAGAATATATACATATTAATAAACACATTAGGAAAATAAGGTGAAAGAAAAAAAGCTGCTAGAAAGGCATTTGGGAAGGTGAAACCCAACAGATCCCCAGAATAACCCTGGAGCCACGCTCCCATCAAATATTCCCTGTCACACAGCACAAGCTTGCCACCCCGGAACCTTCAAAATCAACTGATTATGGAGTTGGTGTATAGAATACACGTTACAGCTCCCTGGATAAGGCACTTCACTTGCACACCAGGAAATGGTGCCCCTGCTCCTCAGTTGGTTAAGGAGGTGGCTCTATGGCCCCAAACTAGTCACCCAGTGCTGAGGTCTGAATACAGCTTGTCCTCTCCAAGACTAGTGTCAGAGTCTAGTTTCTGCTGTGACATATTTAGAGATGGAAATTTATTCTGACTATGGTGTTTGGGGATGGGTGGAGGGGTTGGAGGAGATCATCAGGCTAGGACCCGCCACCTTGAGCTCCCACAACTCCCCCTGGTGGTCTTACCAGAAGAGGGAGGGACATCTGAACACACAAGGACCCTTGCTGTCTTGTTCACCTCTTGAGGCCACGCCTGCACCACCTGGGGCTGCTGCGAGCAGGTTAGCCATCCCAGGATGCAGCTCTAGACTCTGGACCTCCCGAACCAAGAGCCAAAAGAAGCTTCTTTTCCCCAAAAGTACTCATCTTTGGTGTCAGTTAGCATAATAGAAAATGGTAATACAGTGGAGAGAAAGAGTGAGCGCCCCCATCTTCCCCAAGAAGACTGGCTAGGAAGCTAGCCTCCGCAGCCCACCATACAGGCTACCCTCCACCCCAGAAGCATGTGTCTCATCTCCCGTTCTGGACCATCTGGCATCATCACAGTTCCCTGTGGGCCTGCGGAGGACCTGTGTGCATTGGATCTAGTCTCTCCTGCCTCTGACCAGAGGTACCCGGGAGAAGCCCTGAACCTGTCCAGGGACTCCCTTCCCTGCCCAGGGAGAACTACCCCTGCCTCCTTCCCTAGAGAGCCTCTCTCTACAGCGCTCCCTCTCCTGAGAAGCCCAGGAGGAGGACAGAGTCTCGTTCATCTGGAGCAGTGCTCCCCCACCTGCTCCACATAGAGTCCCTAAGAAAGCACAAAACCCTCCAGCTTGGAAACGGTGGTGTGTGTTATACCTTACACAAATACTTCTCCGTGCGAGGAAACGGGCCCACAGCTGAACTCAATTTAGAACGAGGCTTCAAGTGTCTATTTATAGGCTCCGCTCAGCCATCCCTGGTGGCGGTGGAGCCAGGGCTCCTGTCCACTGCGATGCAACTCATTTGCATTCTTTTTATGTTTATCTCCCCCAATTTCCCAGCAGCCTTTCAACTCAAAGGCAAGGTCACCTACCACGTGGACCCAGCACCACCACCAGTTTCTCCTGCCCTCTCCAGGACCTTCCTGAGACCAGGGGAAGGCCCTGGAAGGCCAGAAGGGTCAGTGACTCTCTCTCTAGTTAACTGGGTCACCGGGAAATTCCAGCTCCTGCCAGTGGCTTAAGAGGACACAAGGAAGCAGTGTGCCTGCTGCGGTTCCTGGGTCTTCTCTTCACATCTGGGGTGTCCAGCCATTCCTACCACCCCCAAACACGCTTTCCTCTCCCTTCTTGCTCCCTGGGAGTCTGGCATGGTTGGCCTCCTTGGCCATTTGTGATCAGACAGTGCCTGCTTCCCATCCTTCCACCCTACAGTCATCATCAGAACAATTTTCTAGTCTTCTGCAACCTTCAGGCTGGAAATTAAGTCTGCAGAAGTCTCCCCACAGGGCTAAGACACTTTGCACTCAAGGAGATCTGTCTACTCACAGATTTTAGTTTTTGGATAGAGGTGGCCGATGGTCGACCTTGCAGCTCGACCAGAAAGACATGTAAATTCAAGCCAATGGATTCCTCCATCCCCATACTTACAGTAGGATCCTCCAAGTACCCTGCCATAGGAAACACCATAGAATCAGTGTCATTCTGGGCTATTGTACCTTCTATGGCAGGAATTAGACATAGAGGATACATCCAATGAATAGCTTCCAGCTACCTGACATCATACGTCACTCCTGAGGCCCTATTTCTTACAGGAAGTAACTTTTGTGATTTCTGGCATCAGTTTCCAGCACTCAGTAACTTTCTCACAAGACACCACTTCAAATGCCACCATTGGTCCTGCATTTTTCAACACGCAAGTTTCTGGGCATAAATTAGCATGTGGTCAGACACAGCCTTTGAAATGCTGTGTGTTTCAGGCATTCTGGAAGTAAAAATTCCTTAGAGGGGATGATTCAAAATTTGCTGATTACTTTTGATGGCTTGTGGGACATCCCAGATCATGTATGTGTACACACATACACAAACACACACACACACACACACACACAGGTCAACAGAACCTCACTCCCACTCCTGGCAGGGCAGCTCATTGAACCATCCATCCAAAGCCAAGGTCCCCAGCAAAAGATCACAGGCATGCACAGGTGTGGCACATGCACGACAGAAGCATCCTTGAAAGCATTTTCTTAAGAAATTTAAGGCAAACCATTACAGGTTCATAAAGTCCGGGACCTGGAAGGAATGAGGAACCAGGAAGATGGAGAAGTGAACACATCCAACTCACCGGGTAGAGTTGACAACTCTGACCCTACCCAGGCACACTGGTATCGCCATTAGAGAGGCAGAGGACAGGCTGGGCTGTCTCTAATATCCTGCTGACCACAGAGCTATGTATTAACTTCTTTGTACTAACTGGAAAACTCAACATTGTAAGGGACTGGATACCAGACACACAGACTGGGGATGTCTGAAACGCTGTGCTTGGGATGGAGACTGAGCACATAAGAAGAGGGACAATAACCGTGCAGACATCTGTGGACAGGACCCTGGCCACACACTGCAGAGGCCCTGGGATGGCTCAAGGAGTCCTTGCCAGAAGGACTGGTCTAGGTCCAGAAGCATCAAAGACAGAGGCTTCCTCCTGCACCCTCGCACCTCCTACCCTGGCACCCACAGGGCTGTTGGTTGGGTAACTTGCTTGCCCTGGGGATGCCTCACTGACAGAAGCAGGCACTGGACAGGTAGGTTACAGAACAGAGAGTCATTCTAAGGCCTGGAACTCAAGACCCCATCCAAACTGCCCTGAGAAGAATGCAACAAGATGACTCATATCCCCACAGATGGGGCTGAACTCACACACCACTCAGGATGGAACTTCTCAGAAGAGGGAAATGGGGGTTCCCGGACCATGGGCATATGTGGTAGGACTAAGGGTGTGGGTCTGTCACTTATTGGTGTGACACACAAAGACAGTGCTCAGGTGGACAGAGCAAGTATCTTCCAGGGGAAAGACAGAAAGTGGCCCAGAGGCACAGCTCCAAGAACTGATCATAGCAGTGTTTCTGTGAGCAAAGAGAGGCTGAGCTCAAAAAGCGTCCCGGGTCCTCAGGGAAGGAGAGACAAAACAGCAAAAGCCCAGGTACTGTTTATAAATAAGATGTTCAAATCCTGAATCGCCGAGTCCCTATGCCGACTGCCAAATAAAATCTTCAATGCTAATAACTCTATTTATAAAGATGAGAGTGTGTTATTTTCCTCCTGTGCAAGCTGCATCTTCAGAATAAAAAGCTCAAATCTCAAGACTCTTATTTGTGCAAATGTTTTGGGAACAAGCTGGATTTAAAGTGAGTCTTTGATGATCTCAAAGTTTCGAAAACAACTGCTTGTTACAGCAGGTGCTTCCGACTGTGCTATCGAAAAGACTTAAAAAGCATGTGCAAACTATCGTCACAAACATGGTGACAAAGCCCCAGCCTTGGAAAGATTTTCAAGTCTGGAGGGGACGGGCCACGTCAATGTCAATGAGTGGCATCAAGCTACCAGTCTCTCACTTCCTGCTCCAGATCTGAAAGCAGAGACTAGGTGGGAGAGGTCTTCACTAGTTCACACAAGTTCTTTCAAGCGTGACTATTGCCTCTAGAGGAATCCCTGGCAGCCACCCTAAAGGAAGAGTTGGGGGTACAGACGTGAACTGTTTCAATCAGTTCAATACTCAGACACTTGTTCTCAGACCACCAGCCTTTCTGGCTCAGAAATGCGCCAACAAGGCAGCACTCGAGACCTTATTCTATGGCTTGCCCCTGTTTGCTTCTGCAGAGAATACTCCAAGGCGCTCTCAAATACAGTCACATGGCACATAATGACATCTGGTCAGTATGGCACCACATTAATGACAATAGACAGAGATTATATATTAGATGGTATCACAGAATCCGTGTGATGTATTACGGCACATCAATGACAGTGTCCAGAGATCATATGCCCAAGGACGTCACAGTTCCTTGCTGTAGACAGTATCTGCACAACAACAATACTTCTCAGAACATGTCCTGAGCAAAGCATGACTGCAAAGCCTAGCTATATATTAACAGGTCTTCTGGAACTAGAGATTGCCTGCCTCCACTGTACATTACTCTTCCACTGCCCATATGCAGCCCATGCCATCATGGGGACGGAGCACAGTTCCCTTGCCCTTCTTGGCTGGACTGACCACTCTATAATCTCTGACATATTTTTCCAATGATCGTCCACATTAAACTCATCCTGCTTTCTGGCGTCTCGCCAGAGGACAGTGCAATACTGAGGTATTAAAAACTGGCCCTGGGATGCCGAGACTGTGGATGTCACAGACCAACAGCAATACCAGTGGGAGGCCAGGATGAAAGGGAAGGGACAGCTTGCTGGCACATCAGCACAGCTGCAGCCAACCTCAAGGTGCCCAGGACCAGTGAGGGCTCCCCAGCCTCCCCAGCCGCCTCTGCCGGCTGCCCTTCTCACTGTCATTTTCTCCAAAGCAAATGAAGCTTCTATTTTTGCTGTGAGGAGCCTGATGCCTTCCCATTCCCAGGCATCCCCTGGAGGGAGGCTAGGATTTTGGTTTTTTTTTTATTTAGGCAGCTTGGGGATTGAAGGGAGGGCTGTGCAGAAGGCTGAGAGCCAAGTACAGCAGCACCTGCTGATCCATCAAAGGAGGGCACAGGACTCACCTGGGCTGTGGGAAGGGTGGCAATGCCTGTGTACAGGCTCCCATATGACCTTGCAGGATACGGCTAGATGAATGCTATGGCTCAACTGTGTCCCCCACAGGTTACCCATCGGCGCTCTAAGCCAAAGGCAAGTGTTGAGCAGCAGGACCTTTCAAAGGTATTTAGATTAGGAGGCCTCTGTCCTCATGAATGCATTAGTGTGGATATCAATGGAGTGGTTTAATTGTCCCAAGGGTGAGTTTCTGATGGAAGATGAGCTTGGCCACCTTTCTTTCCCCTCCCTCTGTCTCCTTCTCTGCCTTTTCCTTTCATCTTCTGCCATGGATGATACAACTCTTACTAGATGCGAGTGCCTTCATATGGCCTTTCCCAGACCACATAACTGTAAGCCACAGAAATCCAACCTGCAGTGGTCTGTGATAGCAGCAGCAAAAGGACCAAAAACGCTGCTTCACAGACACGAACTTCTCGCCCTTCCCAGCCCACTCACATAGGAGGAAACCCAGGCATGTGTAGGTTGATTAGCTTAGCCAAGGCCACAGAGGAAGTGCCACACCTAGGATTTAATCCTGGCAGGATGGCCCTCAAGTCCACACTCTTGCCTTTATGTCACATTGAGAGGGATAAAAGGGAAAACACATCTGCAATACATAAATCAAACAGTGGATCAGACTGACCACAAGAAAAGATGACATGAGGCGAAGAGTAGACCCAGTCAACCCCAAAGAACAAGTAGATACAATTAAGTATAAATACATAAACATAAATATGCGAAAGATGTTCCATCTCTGTGGCAGGCAGGGAATGGAAATCAAGGCCTCATGTGGTGTCTTGGTTACTTTTCTATTGCTGTGCAAACGCCACCTTATAAATAAGGCCACTGGTAGAAGAAAGAGTTTATTGAGGCTTACAGTATCAGAGGGTGAGTCCATGACCATCATGGCCAGGAGCATGGCAGCAGGATGACTGATAGGCATGGTGCTGGAGCAGGAGCTGAGAGCTTACTTCTTGATCTGCAAGCAGGAGGCCAGAGTGTATGTGAGTCAGGCCTAGTGTGGACTTTTGAGACCCCAAAGCCCACCCCTATTGACACACCTTCTCCAACAAGGCCACACCTCCTACCCCTTCCCAAATAGTTTCAGTAAACTACGGGCCAAGCATTCAAATATATGAGCTATGGGGGCCATTCTTATTCAAACCACCACAGGTATAGAATACATTTCGACTAACAAATATTAAAAACATCTGAAATGCTGAGTGTTGTCAAGGAAAGGGCAAAGAGGAGACTCACTGGTGGGAACTCTCCTTACCACACCCACCCACTCTGGAAAGCAAGTCGGCTACTTCTAGTAAAATTTAAGATTCATATCCTCAATCCCACAGCAATTCCTTGTTAAAACACGCCTCACAAATCTGGCTCATGTTCACAAAGATACACACATAAATATCCATGACAGCCTTGTTTGTAACAGCCAGAAACTGGAAAGCAGCTGAACATCCATCAATGGAAGCCGACAAGCAGCACCACGCGTCACTGACATGGCGAGCTCCAGCTACAACTCCTGTGGGGGAGAGTCCCCCAGCAAAAGGTTAAGCGAAGAAGGCAATGACAGATACAAAACAAATGCTGTGACCTGATGTCATTGACAAAGTGCCTGCAGACAGTCTGTAAAATAACAGGTAAAGGCATATTTGCAAACACAGTATGTTACAGAAAAGCAACAAATGGAAGCAGCTGACTGCTCTCTGCAAGAGACAGGGAGACGCCAACAGAGAGATGCCCCACACCGGTCTCTCTGCTGCTTTAAATGTGCACATACAGTTTTAGATAAACCCTTCAAAAGTGGGCCCAGTCCCCTTTCCCTAGGTGACTGAACACAGGTTTTGTTCCTAGCACAGAGCAGAAAGCAGATGTGACAGTGAGATCAGGAAGACAAGGCACTGATGCTTCCTGTGGACCCAGCCACTGTGGTATAAATCTAGATCCATCCCCAAATCCCACCATCAAGCTACTGAAGATGTTCCAGTGTAGATCTCTACTGAGAATATAAATCAGAATCTTGGGCTGGCAAGACGGCTGGCAAGACGGCTCAGCAGGTAAAGTCACCTGCCACCCAATCCTACATTGTGAGTTCAATCCCTGGGACCTACAGTATTAAGAGAAAACTGATTCCTAAACATTGTTTTCCAGCCTCCAAATATGTGCTGTGGCATGAGCATACACACGCACGCACGCACGCACGCACGCACGCACGCACACGCACACACACACGCACACACACACACACACACGGTGTACCATCCAGTGTGCCATCCAAATTTGATCTTGATTCAAACAGCCACCTTTCTTACCACCGTCTAACGACAGGCACGATAGCATGCCTAATAAATTCCAAGCTCGATTCCCTTCTGGCAGAACACTTAGGCCGAAGTGACAAGAGTTTAATCCAGGCTTTTCCTGTTCTCTTTTGACCTTGATCTGTCGGGAAATGGCATTGTGCTTTCCGTTTCTCATCACTCATCACCCTCTAGCTGGACCAAGGGAGGAGACGTGAGAAATGCGAGCATGAAGAAAAGTGTGCCCATCCTCGGCACGTGCTCTTATGCCAGCACCCCAGGGGGACAGACCTTCACTAGGCTGTGACCAGCCCAGACCCTCCTTCTGCCTCCTCTCCCCCCGGGGTGCCTGCTGCCCCAAGCCTCCCAGCCATTGCCACCCCCAGACTCAGGTCTTCTAGATCTTGAAGGGGTGTGATGACAGATGACCTTGCCCTACAGTGTTTGGGACCAAGGTCACACTGTCCTACATCCCAAGCAGATCTGTTTCTCCCACAGAGACAGCTGGAGGCAGGGACACCTACCTCTGCTACCAAGCTATGGCTGCTCCTGGGCTCTGATCTTCATTGGAAATGGGACCCTGGAGTTCCCCAAGTCCTTCTCTGGCTTTTGGGATAATAACGTTCCTTGAGAGAATTCAGATCCCAGAGGCCACCTGGGGCCTGAGGTTGGTGCCAACAGGAGATGGGGGGTGGGGGTGGGGGGCTCTGTGACTGTAGCAGTCAGTATGAGTCACTGTGACAGAGCATGGAGGAAAGGCAGGCCTTGTCTCAGTTTCGGGTGCTTCAGGACTTCCTTTGTGTCCAGACTGTGAAGCAGCAGTCACAGCCAGAGGGCGCCACACAGGGAGCCGAGAGACTCAAGGGGGAAGAAAGCAAAGGCATGTCCCACCAGCCTGACTTCCTCCCTGCCTCCAGAAGGTTCTTCCTCTTCCCCATAGTTTCATAGCCTGGGGACCAAGTTTTTGATGCATGTATTTTTGTTGTTTTGTTTTGTTTTTGTTTTTTGTTTGTTTGCTTTTTGGAGGCGTACTACATGGAAATTATACTAGGGATCATAGTCAGGAACAGTCTCAGCGGTTAAGTGGGGTAGGGGTTCCCATGCCACAGGCTTGTTATGTGGCTTAAACGAAGTCTGTGGAAAACACGTATCTTGTTCTAAGGTCATCAGAGTCATACAACCTGGAGCTACCGCCACAGTGATGCTTGTTACCATCTCCACTATGTGCCCCACCAAGCCACCCTGTGCCCAGCCTGGCATCTGTAGTACCAAGCACCATGCCTAGGCTAGCCTACCCCTTTGCAACTTAGCCCCTACAGCAGTCGATTTCGTCAGCTGCCCATGCCTCACACCAAGTTGGAGAGTCTGAGCACTCTCTAGAATACATTAAAAGAGGACGTCAGCAGAGGAGACCACATTCCTGAGGTAGCCCGGGTTTTCTAGCATGGCTAATCCCAGGAGTGGGGACCACAAGATGGCCTCAGGGCTTTGGATCAGAAGGTCCTGTGAATCATCTCCTAACCCCCTTCCCACATGTGCTCTAGACCCACACACACCCCAGACATGGGCCTCCCAGTGATCTGGCCCAGGGCCCTGGAACTTGTCTTTCACACACAGGCTGCAGGAGCTCAGCTGATAGCAGAGCTGATGTGTTTGTTACTTCTGAATTGCTGACCAAAAAAACCTATATAAACAACAGAAGAGAGTCGGTGGCTGGCTGTCTGGCTCTGTAACTTTGGGCTGGAGCCCAAGACGCACAGTAAGGCTGCAGACACAAGTGAGGGAGAAGGCCATCACCTCGTGGAGGAGGTGAAGAGGGAAGAGAGGATGCCTGTGTGCCAGGTGACTTCTCTCCGGAGATCTTCCGCCCACCTCCACCCCAGTGCCATAATTCAGGAGCATCTTCCCCATTATTGCGTTCCCTCTGGAAACACCCTCACAGACCCTCCCAGAGGTGTGTGACACCGGTCTCCAGGTACTTTAATGCAATCAAGTTGACAATCAAGATTAATCATCACAGGCCAGGTGACCCACCCAGAGAGTGACAAGGTGACGACCTTGCTCACATCCTGTACCCTGGGAATGTCTACATCCCACACAAGCCTTGGAGAGAAAAAAAAAGTAACTACTGAGTTTGAGTTTGTTTGTTTGTTTTTTCAGTATGCTAAGAGACTCTAGAAAACAATGTACTGGAAAATTAAAGACATGGAAAACTGCTATTCGTGGCCCCAAACTTCAAACTTGACGTTAGACAGGACTCAGGTGGTGTACTATATCACCACGAAAACCGATTACTCAACTGCTCTAATGTGGACTGAAGGGAAGCAGCTCTCCTGGAATCCCCCAGGCCAACAGCACCAGATTGGGAATGCTGACACATTTAGCTTCAAGAAATGAACAGCGACTGGGTTCTCAGTCTCTCCGGTGGGATGGAGCCATTGTTGGACTACCCAGACAGTATTGTGTAAAGCACTCTAAAAACCCTCTTTTGATATATGCCCATCCTACTGGTTCTCTTCTTCCCTACTGCAGAGGGACACCCAATGCACAGCTTCCACCTGTGTGAATGGAGTCTTGTGTCACACTTTTCATTGTTACAAAGCGGTGACAGCAACCTAGGGTCATTGCCAAGGGAGGCCCATTGTCAAAGCTCAATTTGGCTTCCAGAGCAGGCTGACACCAGCTCTGTGGGCAGCCATCTGCCAGGCTCATGCAAGCTTAGGTGGGATGGATGCTTAGCACATCACCAGGTATCTCTGCGTTTGTCAGGGGTCTCCAGGGCCTCTATGTTAGTTCTCCCTTTCATGGTGATTGTTGTTTTGGTTTCTTTGTATCTGTCTTCATCAATTCTCTGTCCAGTGATTAAGTTTTAGAGGGACATGACTACTTTGAGGACTTTAGATATTTCTTCCACTGCAAAAATAGACATATAGACAGGAATATATGCCTCAGAACATAGGAAAATATATGAACCAACTCTAGGATGAAGTTGACGCAGTAGAAGAGCGAGCAAAGAGAAACAGGACCATGATTACAAGGTCAAGCCATAGATCAAATTTTGCCTGAAACCAACTGGATTTCTCAATTATATGAGGGGAAAAAAAAGATTCCTGTTGCTGCGAAATGTGGTTTTGTTACTTGCATGAAGCATGTGAGTGGATGAGGAACCATTTCAGAGAGACAGCATGACCTGGTCATCCAAAAAGCAGGAGTTCAAGATGAATTGGAGTCCACAAAGTCCCGACACTCATATCAAAATATTGGGCCACACAGTTTAAAACAAACACAAAATTCCTTATTACCTTGGAGGCGGGTGCACTTTTCCAGTCTTACACAGCAGAAATTACCAGAAATTAAACTCAGTCGGAACTCTCATAATGCCCTGAACCTAATGGTCAACAGCAAATCTACTAAGTACTTTGGCTACATGGAGCAGTTGCCATCTCTAAAAGACAGCTTTGACCCTCGCTCACCCGCTCGTGCTCATGGGAAATCTTAAGGCAGCCTTCAGATATAAATTTTCTTTTAATCAGCAGAACAAACACTGTTCTGCTGATCAGCTGGCTCTGGCTATGTGGGCTTGATCCCTCACCTTAGCCCCATTCAATAATGGACACAAAGACCCAAAGAACAATCAAATCTCTGACCTCCTCTGCCCATCCCACTCAGGGCCTGAGCACCTGAGGTCCCAGAAGCTGGTGAGTTGCTGACAGTCACAGGCCAAGTCAAACTGACCATGTCAGAAGGCTCCAGACAGATCTCCCCCACTCAGTCTCCCTGCCTGCCGTGAGGCCACACGTGCCCCCCCAGCCATCTGCTAATAATGCAGGCAGGCGGCCATTGGTGCCTTCAGAGAGGGACTCCAGAGGGACGGGAGAGTGTGTGTGGGAGACTCCTGCCAAGTATGGACAACCACACCAGATACAGCAACAGGCTGGCACAGACAGGGAGGGTTTGAAATAAAAGCAGGACCCTACCCAAAAAGGGGCCCCTAGTTCCTGTGCCACACCCCGCCCAAGAGAAAGCACACTCTCTTGAAACTGGCTGGAATGCTCTACACCTGAGGGGTCACCGGTCCCTGACTGAGGTGGACAGTGGGTACCTTTGATGGGCAAATCAAAAGGCATGGAAAGGACCATACTCTTGACCTCTGAAAACACAAAGTCCCAAAGGAGACTAAATGACCTTCTCCCAATGTGACAAGAGCCCAGGAGAGCCACCAACACCAATGAAGAAGAGTGGGGACACAGGAGAACAGCCAGGGGAGACCTAGGAGGCAGGGCAGCGGGGGCCACAGCATCACTGGAGAGCAAAGACTGTGGAGAACCAAGAGGGGGAGGGCTGGGTAGCAGGAGGGGTGCCAGAGGCCCAGCCTGCAGTGGGCCCTGGGTAGGATAGCAGGGAGGGATAGAAGGGCTGGCCAATGTGTACCCCGGAAAGTGCTTGCTTAGAGCCTGGCTAGCCTCAAGTACCCTTGGAAGGTGGCAGGTGGCGGTGACAGTGAGACTCGGGCTATGCTGACACCGCAGAGAGCCCAGGGCTTCAGACCCAGAGGATTTTAAAATCTGTGTCCCCGGACCTGCTGTACAGAGGCCTTTGGCTAATCAAATGCTTTCAGGACCATTAGGCAACTCTGGCTGCTCAAGATCCCTAATGGGTTTGGAAAAATACAGCCCGACTTCTGCCCCTAGCCAAGTCCCTTCACCTGTCGGCCGAACTACACGCTGTGCAGAGAGGAGCTAGTGCCCACCCACCCACAGCCCTGAGGGAGCACGGCGTGAGTGCTCCATTCTGCAGGGTGCAGCTGCTGACCCACCATGGAAGGACATTCATCCTGCACCAGTGCACAGACAAGCATCCTCACAGTTGGATCTGCCGCAGCTCACAAGCTACCAACAGTTTTTCTAAGGAAGATGGGAAATGAACCTCCTCCATGGCTCCCTTGGGTGCCCTCCAAACAAGCTACAGGCCTGACAGCTGGACACCAGGGAACTCTTTGTTCTTCCTTGTGCCTTTCCACAAAAAACAGTGTGCCACAACCCGCCCGAGGGCAGCCAGCAGCAGCAGCAGCAGCAGCAGCAGCAGCTACCTGCAGCCTTCATGCTCACAGCTTGGGCCAGCATCCTCTTCCCTACCTCCAGAACACCTGAAGTACAGCAAGTCCATATTACATACACTCAGCCACCTAAGCAAAGATGGCCCGGGCAGCATCCCACTGCAGTGAAGTAACAAGCACTGCTTAAGTCTCCCATGCTGTCACACAGCTAGGGCAAGCAGCCGTAGGATATGAACAAACGACCAAGTGATGGGGAGGTGGGACATCAAAACCATCCTTTGAGAAGTGACAGGGGCTTTACCCTTGAACGTGATAGAAGCTGCGAACAGAGGGAGAGAGATGGAGGCTAACCCACCTGACCCAGCACCCAACCACACTTAGAGTAAGCCATCTCCATACCCTGGGGAGATAGACTGCTTTTTTTCCCTTGAGTGCTGGCTTTAGATAATATCTTAGCTCACAGACACAGAGTCACACACATAGCCGCTAAATAACAGAGCTGGGATTTGACCCAGGCCCACCTGAATCCATAGCCCAGCCTAGTCTCACTGTCTCTAGGCAGAAGACGTGTGGGCAGGTGAGGGACGGTGAGCGAGTCCAGCTGCCCATCACCAACTCTTTGACAGTCTGCAGGGAAGGTCCTCACTGTGTGCACTGTTCAGTGTTTCCAAGCTGGGAAAGGTGAAAGGTTGCATGCTGGGCATGCACAAAGCTGTAGCAGTCACAGGCTGGAGACTGTGCCTCATTCCACTGTGATCCCAGGCTCAGACACTGGAGAGAGGTGACCAGTTGGGTGAAGCTCATCACCCTATCTTGAACAGGCTTTTAATCAGTAAAATGTACCCCCTTTCAATGCAGCAGAAGCTGGCCTTGAACACTTGGGCTCTAGGGACACTCCTGTTCTAGCCTCTTGAGTTGGCTGGAAGTTGCTCATGATCTGGCCTACCGGGCAGTCTCAAGATAGCCATCCAGGAACGAATTGTCTCAGTCACACACTAATGGCTCCCCAGAGGAGAAGAAATCGAGGTGCTGAGTATGATGGGCCTCATATGTGCCCCACAGTAAAGCCAAAGAGGATGATGAGAGGGTACAGGCCACACTCCCGGATAAACACAGGCGCCCAAAGCCTAAAGTGAAAAAAGCACATGAGTCCCGTATCTCATAGGAAACACATCACAATGGATATGGTTTAGCACATGAGTGTTAGAAAAGCTATTAATGCCATCAAATAATTTGTCAGGGGAAATGATGAACTCAACTGATGCAGAAACCATTTCATAAAATTGAAACATATGATGCGTTCATAATTAAAGGGAGAAGAGAAAGCCCTCACAAATTAGGACCATGTTGTGATTTGCATATAAAATGTCATGTGTTTGGAAGGCTTGATGTCCAGCCAGTGGCACCACTAAGGAGAGGTTGGCTTGAAAGAAACTGATTTCAGCCATGGGTTAATCCATCCATGAGTTCACAGTTAAATGGATGGGGTACTAGGAGGTGGGACTGGGGAGGGGAGTGTGCCTTTGGAAAGGGATTTTTATCCCTGTCCATTTCTCCATCCCTTTGCTTCCTGGCCACTATGAGGTAATTAGCTTGGGGCCACCATCTGCTCCCTACCTTATCTGGGCCTTCTCTGAGCCCAAGGCAACAGAGCCAGTCAACCTTGGACTGGCCTTTGAGAAACTGTGACCCCCCCAAATAAACATTTCTTCCCTTTCATTGGTTTGTCTCAGTTCCTTTGCCGCAGGAATGGAAAGCTGGCTGACACAGCCGGCCAAAGAATCTCTTAAGATCATGGCAACTTCTGAGTGTATGTGAATGCTGGCCCAAGGATAACACCTCACGAAGAATCCGGTCCTTCTTTGAGACAAGTCTCTCACTATGCTGGTGCCAGCGAACCTCAGAGGTGGTCCTCTTCCCAGCCTGCCCAGCGCTAGGAGCACGGCGTGTGCTGCCTCCCTCGGCATCTATACCCCAGCCCTCACGATCACAGGGCAAGCTCTTTACCAATGAAGCCCTCCTTGCAGCCCTCGGAAGGGGACTTCCTCGGTAGAGTGAGGGTCGAAAGTCACGGCATATGCCGAGCTTAACCCTTTCCGGGGGACCACACAGGTCCAGCGACACTGTGTTGTGCCCTCATCCCTAACCAAAGGGAGAAGGAAATAGAGGTTAATAATGGACATGGGCTGCCATGGGTGGGACATACTCAGCTGTCCTTGTTTGCAGGAGACATACAATCGAGTAGATTCCACAAACTACCTGACAAGATCGCCGGACAGAATATGAAGATCCAAGCTCGACAACAATCAGCAAAGGTCACTTCCACACAGATGTCACTTGTTTAGGAGCAAAGAATAGATGCCTAGGAACTAGTCAGATGCAAGCATGCAAGAGCTTTATAGGAAAATATTTACTACTTTCTTGTGGCACATAAAAGAAGACACATTAAAGTAAGACCCTGGCGCCACAGACATGCATTGATCTAGAGTGCTGCTTTCCTAGTGATCCAGAAAGGGGTCAGGGCAGAGTTAGAGTCTGGGTCCCTTGTAGCCCATTGGCAGGGGCAGGAGCTAGCTGAACAGCTCTCCACAGGTTCACCAAGAGGGGGCACTGTCAAAGTGGAAGTTGTGCCAATCTGGGCAGCAAAATGGTACCTGGGTTTTAACGCACATTTCTCTTCCGTGAGAGAAAGGAAACATTTTCTTACACTCAAACAACCATTTGCATTTATTTCTCTGTAAATTACCTGCTGAGATCTCTTGTCTGTTTTCTTTTGGGGTTTTGACAACGCCTCCCTCCATGGATTCACTAGCTGTGCTTTAGAGGGCTCTTAACACTTGGCATCCTCTGTCTTCTCTGCTTTGGATGTAACTAGCAAATATTTCCTACGGTTTATCAGCTGGATTTTCCTTCTGCTTAGGGTATTTGTTCCGCATTTCCCCTAAAGCACCTGCATGGATCCATCTCTTCTTGTCTCACTTTTGGATTTTGGATCATAGTTCTGCCTGCAGAGACATGTGAGAGGTTTCCCAAGCTTTCTTTTCCTTCTTGTGGTCACCACCTGTCTGGGGCCACTGAAACATAGGCTGGTGTAAGATGGAAGACGTTGATTAAATTTATCTTTTTCCAAATCCACTTGTAAAATAGTCTCTCTATTGATTATGTAGGAATTTCACATCATCTGGTAGGGAGCTTTCTTTCAGGGCATAATCTTGAAGTTTCTATATTTTTCTATGTTCTAAGTAGCAATGACATTATCTGGGCTATGCAGAGAGAATAGAATTCCCTTGTAAAAATACATAAGTCTGGAGACTTGGGTTTTGTTTTGTTTGTTTTTTCCAAGTGAAGATTGGTTTATTTAAACTGTGTCTACTGAGATCGGTCTAGATAAATTGTCCTTTTCTAGCAAAAGTGTCTGTTCTCTCCACGTCCTTCACATTTGCTCCCATGCACAGCACTAAGTCACTTCCAATGGTTTTGTTGATGGAGGTCTGTGTTGATGGTTATTCATTTGTATGTTTGCATTCTTATCCCCCCAACGTCAAACACGGGGCCGTTCACTGGCTCTCCAGTGATAAGCAATGCTTTGTGTTGACTGCGTCTATTCTCTTCTTCTCTCCGTATTTGCCAGCCTTTTCCCATACTGCAGCTTCAGTTGACGCCACTGTTTTTCTCTAACGCTCTGAATTAGATGTTTAATGCATCCATTTGTTAACATTATCACTGAGATCATAACTACAACTTTATTCAGATCTTCATAGATTGATACATCTTCATTATCATCATATTCTGGAAATTATGGAAATTGGTTGTGTATTTTTTCACCCAGGAACATATTGAGGAGAATTTAATCTTGTAGTTTTCCACACTGTAGGTCATTTTTGCTTTTTTACCAAATGATTAATTTTTCCTTTTATTGCATTGTGACTAGAGAATATTGTCTATATCATTTCCATGATAAGGACCTTATTGAGGTTTCCTTTGTAATCTAATACACGTCAGATTTCATAAATGTCTCAGGCAACCTTGAAACATGGTTGTGTTCTCTATTAACATGGTATAAAGTCTGGTATGCTTGGGGCATATCTCCTTGTCCCCTTACATGTCTCAGAGTGGCTGTCACATGGTTGTGGAATCAGCACACGCTAGTGCCTCCCTCTCCTGACTGTGGTTTCCATCTGTGGAGGTGCTGTCCATGTGACACATAGCACACTCAATCACAGTTACCACATCTTGTCTGCAAACTGAACGCCGGGCTGTCACCCAGTGTCTGCTGTTTAATCTAGCACCTCTGGCTGGGCGTGCCTTGGGTTTCGCTGTTGAAAGCTCTCTTGTCATTCCTGGCCTTCAGCATCACTCCCATTTAGATAGGATTCCTTCCTTCGGTGGAGGGTGGATGAACTGGGTGAACAACTTAAGTCTCTGCTTGTGATCGATGAGTTAAATTCACTTAGATTGATTGATTTGAGGTCAGCAATGTAGCTCATTTAATAGAGTGCTGGCCTGGTACACACAAGACCCCAGGTTCAATCCCCAGTACTGCATAAACCAGGCAGAATGGCACACAGGACTGTAATTCCCACACTCTAGTGGTAGAAGTAGAAGGATTAGGAGTTCAAGGCTATCCCAGGCTTTAGCTAGCCTAGGCTAGATGAGACTGTCTCAGATTTAATGATGTGATGGCTTGGTTTGGTTTCATCTCTGTTTATTGTGTTATTTCTTGTGTGTGTGTGTGTGTGTGTGTGTGTGTGTGTGTGTGTATGCACATGTATGCAGGCATAGTTGTATCTTAGTTACTTTTTGACTGCTGTGAAGAGACATTATGACCACAGCAACTTATGAAAGAAAACATTTAATTGGGGGGTTTATAGTTTCAAAAGGTGAGTCCATAACCATCATGGTGGGAAGTGTGGCAG
Source organism: Peromyscus maniculatus bairdii (assembly GCF_049852395.1). Taxonomy (NCBI): domain Eukaryota; kingdom Metazoa; phylum Chordata; class Mammalia; order Rodentia; family Cricetidae; genus Peromyscus; species Peromyscus maniculatus. The sequence goes on along the minus strand of NC_134852.1, from coordinate 75,779,798 downwards.
CAGGCAGGCAGACGTGGTGCTAGAGCAGTAGCTGAGACCTTACATCTGATCCACAAGTAGGGAGCAGAAAGAGAGAGGGGGGGCCTGGCGTGGGCTTTTGAAACCCAGTGACATACCTCTGTCAACAAGACCACACTTCCTAATCCTTCCTAAACAGTTCCACCAACTAGGAACCAAGCACTCAAACATATGAGCCAATGGGAACCATTCTTATTCAACTCACCACACGGTGCATGCATATATGCACTAATGGACACCAGATGTCAACATCAACAACATCAGATGTCTTCCCCTATCACTCTGTATCCTATCTTTTGAGACAGGTTCTCTCACTGGCTAGAGAGCTCCAAGGATCCTCCCGTCTGCACACACCCCAGTACTAGCATTACAGGCATATACAGGCATACCCAGCCTTTACATACTGGAATCCCAATTCAGGTTCTCATGCTTCCACAGCAAGCAATTTACTCTTGAATCTATCTGCACAGAATTTATTTATGCTATTTGCACAGTATGTCATCTGTGTGTGTGTGTGCGCGTGCATGCACACATCTGCACATGCATGCATATGTGTGTATATTCCTCTAATAGTTATTTTTACTATTTTATTAATGTCCTGCTGGTGTACGCAGACTGGGTTTCATCTGAATGTTTTCATGCACCTTATCATTGTACTTTGCTCACGGTACTCTCTGCCCTCCCTACCCCTCCTCCTCCAATACCGTCAGCCCATCGTGGAGTTCCGTGACTACTTCAGAGGGCTTGTGTTGTTGTTTCCATGGCCATGTTTTTACCAATAAGACCTCCTCCTGGATTTGTCAGCTATTGAAGCCACACCCCCGCCGCCTTCAGGGCACTTGGTAAGCCAATTCTACCTTCTTTCTTATTTCACTTGCCATTTTTATTTCCATTTGTCATAAAATATGGTATATTTTAAAATATATATACCTAAAACAATAATAACAGAACTTTTGCAAAAAGTATCTCTACCATCTTTGTCCTGTCCCCTGCTATGTGGCACACATAGTTATCTGCCACCTCTGTCTTCTGTGGAACAAAAATGTTGTCAGTAATTATCACACAATAACCAGCAAGGATAAGTATTCCCTTGACAGATCTGTAATTATTAAAACAATAAACACATTTTGAAGATGCCTTTTAGTCCAGGATAGAATTTGCATATCGCAAGACATTTCCTGTGTCATGTTCAAATGGCAGCTGTCAAGCAAGAAGGTCACATCTCGCCCCTTGTTCACCGCTGGACTGTTTACATCCTCAACGTGTAACCGCAGCACTGATGAAACTCGGGTTCTGGGCCCAGTGTGGTGGCTCAGCAGGCAAAGGTGACTGCTGTCAAACCTGACAACCCAAGTTCAATCCTCAAGACCCACACAGTAGAAGAAGAGATAGGACTCCCCAGGTGTCCTCTGATACCCACTTGCACACTGTGGCACATATGGCCCCACACACATACACACACACAAATTAGTATATGCTATAAAAAAATTAAAAACACATAATTAAATGTTGTCCTCTTACCTCCACACATGTACTGTGCCACTACGTCCAGATACACTCTTTCCGGTTGTTGTTGTTGTTGTTTGCTGGTTTGAGACAGGGTCTCTTGTAGCCTAGGCTAGCCTCAAGCTTGCTAGGTAACTGAGGATGAACTTGAACTTCTGACCCTTTGAACTGTGAGTCATGGTGGTTCTTCTGTGTCAGTCACTGCTTGTTAATTACATTTCATCTGCGTCCCTTGGCTTCTGCCCATGTCTTGTGTCCTGTTTGAGTGCTGTGGGGCAAGGTACTTGGTGTGCTCACTGCAGTGTACTAGGACACTGTAGTGTGCCAGGACCTGCACTCCAGGAGACCAGGCAGAGCAGGGGGAGGGGTCTGCTCCCATGAGCACTCCTCAGTCATGCCTCCTCCTCTGCACCCTGAAGCTCAGTGTGTTTCGTGAGCAGCGATCTCTTTAAGCCCTGTTCAGGTTCTCACTCTTGCCGGATGAGGTCATGTCAGACGATATTCTTGCCTTCCTCTGCTCCTTCCTTCTACGCCCTTGCACCCCACCGTTGGAAGAGAGCAGCTGATCTCAAGCTCCTCCTTTTCTCCCTCAACAGCCAGCACTGTGGGTCACTGCACGGGAGCTATACTTACCTTTCCCTTCCTTGGGGGAATTGAGTTCCACAGTGTCAGCCCTGCTCTGGCTCCATCGGCCTCCTTCTGATATGACTCTGGGCAGTGGCCTGTGCTCTAAACCCCAATTCTGTACTCCTAGAACCCCTTCCTCCCTTAGGGGAGCAAAGCCTGCTGCACTGATAACCTCAGCTGTGCTGTGATCATGCATGGATGGCCACCTGAGCTCCTACTGAGCCTGTGGTTTTCGGGGAACACAGGCAGACATTCTGTTTTAACAGCCATTATTGGGTAGAAATCTTCCAGCATCCAGTTGTGACTTCTTGAATGTACCTCAAGTAAACTCATAAAAGAAATGTTTACTAAAAATTTATCCATTGCAAACAAATTGGGGAAATGCTAGCTGTTTATAAATGTTAAGTCGTATGAGATCCTTGTTTGAATTTTTGGGGTCACTTATGTATAGCATCATGTCATCTGCAAATAGTGAAAGCTTGACTTCTTCCTTTCCAATTTGTATCCCTTTGATCTCCTTATGTTGTCTTATTGCTCTGGCTAGAACTTCAAGTACTATATTGAATAAGTATGGGGAGAGCAGACAGCCTTGTCTTGTTACACCTGTCAGAATGGCTAAGATAAAAAACACTGAAGACAGCTTATGTTGGAGAGGATGTGAAGCAAGGGGAACACTCCTCCACTGTTGGTAGAAATGCAAACTTGTACAGCTACTTTGGAAATCAATATGGTGCTTTCTTAGAAAATTGTGAATCAACCTCCCTCAAGACCCAGCTATACCACTCTTGGGCATATACCCAAGAAATGCTCAATCATACCACAGGAGCACTTGCTCAGCTATGTTCATATCAGCATTGTTTGTAATAGCCAAAACCTGGAAACAACCTAGATGCCCTTCAACTGAAGAATGGATAAATAAAATGTGGTACATATACATAATGGAATACTACTCAGCAGAGAAAAACAATGACATCATGAGGTTTGCAGGCAAATGGATGGATCTAGAAAAAAATCATCCTGAGTGAGGTAACCCAGACTCAGAAAGACAAACATGGTATGCACTCACTCATAAGTGGATAGCAGATGTAAAGCAAAGGAAAACCAGACTGCAACTCACAACTCCAGGGAGGCTACCTAGTAAAGAGGACCCTAAGAAAGACACAGGGATAGCCCAGTGATGGAGAAATGGATGAGTAATGGAGGGCAAGGGTCAGGGGAAAGAGAGCTTAGGGGAGCAGGAGGTCCCAGCTGGATCAGAAACAGAGTGGGAGAACAAGGAAAGAAATACCATGATAAATGAAGTCCCCATGGGAATAGGAAGAAGCAGAGTGCAAGAGAGGTCCCCAGAAATTCACAAAGATACCTCCACTGTAGACTACTGGCAATGGTCAAGAGAGTGCCTGAGCTGACCTACTCTGGTGATCGGATGGCCAAACACCCTAACTGTCATGATAGAACCCTCATCCAGTGACTGATGGAAGTAGATGCAGAGATCCATGGCCAAATCCCAGGTGGAGCTCCAGGAGTCCATTCGGCGAGAGAGAGGAGGGATCATATGAGCAAGAGATATGGAGACCATGATTGGAAAAAGCACAGGGACAAATAGCCAAACTAGTGGAAACACATAAACTGTGAACCAATAGCTGAGGAGCCTGCATGAAACTGGACCAGGCGCTCTGGATAAGTGAGACAGTTGATTAGCTTGAACTGTTTAGGAGGCCCCAGGCAGTGGGACCAGGACCTGTCCTTGGTGCATGAGCTGGCTTTTTGGAATCTAGGGCCTATGCTGAGACACTTTGCTCAGCCTTGGTGTAGGGAGGAGAGGAGAGGACTGGACCTGCCTCAACTGAATCTACCAGGCTGGGCTGACTCCCCAGGGCAGACCTTGCCTTGGAGGAGGTGGGAATGGGAGGTGAATTGGGGAGGAAGGCTGGGGGTGGGAGGAGGGAGGACAGGGGCATCCTTGGATGATATGTAAAATTAAATTAATTATAAAATTAAAATATTTATAAATAAATAAATAAATGGTAAACCCTGGGAGAATTCATATGAAATAAAATGAAAAACAGGAGTAGTGATCACAGTGTGGGTACAGTGGGCACTGGACATCCTGCTCAGTGGTTAAGAGAGCCTGAGGTGTGGCCTGAGAGAGTCTTGGGCACCAGGAGATGTCAACTTACCACACCGGTGACTCATTAGCCTCCTGAGGACTGTGAGTGGGATATGTGTGCATGAGCCCTGACTGAGGAGGCGGAGCCCTGACTGAGGAGGCAGAGTCCTGACTGAGGAGGCAGAGCCCTGACTGAGGAGGCAGAGTCCTGACTGAGGAGGCAGAGCCCTGAGACTGGGCTTCCCAGACCAACTTCCTGTCCTGCTTGACCCATCTAATCCTCTCCCAGGGCTGCTACCCACTCAGCATCAAGAATCCACATGTTCTCGGCCTCCCTTGAATGGGGGAACTTTTCTGTTCCTAATGACTGTTGGTGACAAGACATCAAGATGAATGTCAAGGGCATCTTAAAGTAATAAGATGCAGATAGAATTAACTACACAGGAAGCGTGAGCAGTAATTCTGAAATTGTCCTCTAATAATCCCTGCTCAGAACAGCCATTCTATATGTAGAAGTTCAGTGAGAGTGGACGAGGCAGGTATTTGAGTGGCTTCTTTAAACCATCTCTGTGTGTGTTTCTAATCTGTGAGTTAATTAGAATAAAGTGATTTTATTACAAGTAATAATAATAATACTGATGATGAGGAGTACTCAGAGTGAAGCTAATATGTAGAGCGTCCTGACTTAACAAGACTCTATGACCAGGCCAAGCAAACACACACACACATACACACACACACACACACAAAGAATAGGAATTCAAAGAATAAATTACCCCTTTAATAACAGTAATTATGTAATAGATTTACGCATTTTAACATATTATGTAGTTAAGACAGTATAATTATATGAATAATTTTGTGTTAAATAAATTGTTATGTAAAATCTAGAATGATAAATAATAAAGCAAAAATCCCAGGGACGCAAGGCTATGTGCTTTTGCATGTGGCTGACAAAGCTGCCACCTGCTTTATGCCCCTTGACCAGTAAGCACTGCATTATTTGGGGTTTGCAGAGTGATGGGAAGGGTTGAATATTATTCTGACATTTAAAGGAATCCCCAGAATAGACAAGAGGTAAATTCTCTGAAAATCATACAGGTGGCATAAAGCTTAATATAGGCATCCTGGAAGCCAAAATGGCCCCTCCTATCACATCCAGGAGAAGAGTTGGCTGACATTTCTGCAGCAGACAGCACACCTCACTCAGTCTATGTGAGGAAGTGCAACACTGGCTCTGACTGTGGCTTCCATACCCACTGGGGAACATTCTGGAAAACACACCTAAGTTCATCCCCTGACTCCACGGGGAGCTTTGTAGCCTTTTGGCCCCTCCATCCTTAACTGTAAGTGGTGTCCTAGTCAGACCTATGAAATCTATCTCATTCCCTGTGAGCACCAGAGAAGCCACATGACCTTATGACCTCCAGAACCATAGGGAATAAGGTCCTGCTGCTCCAGCCCAGACTTGCTCTTCGGTGATGCCCTCTCCTACCTGTTCTCACTGCATATGAAAAGATCCAGAGCCTTGGATGTGGGCTGCTCCTACCACACTGGTGCTGAAACTGGATTCTCAATACAGCAGGCTTGGAAATGAGACGTCACGAGGAATCTCAGTCTTCGATGACTGGATCAGTTCTCAGAAGAATGGGCTGCTTCTCAGGACAGCAGGCTAGTAATACAAAGAAAGCCAGCCTTGTATCCCTCCCTCATCCACACACACCCTCTCCTCTGTGAATTCACACACACACACACACACACACACACACACGACTCCCACAAGAAGCAGAGCAGATGCTGGTGCCATGTTCTTTGCCCTCCAGAACCAAGAGCCAAAATACTCTTCTTATAGACTGTCCGGCCTCTGTTATGTTGTCATAGCAACATAAAGTGAATTAAATAGAGAGTAAAGCTTTAAAAAGGAAACCAAAGCATAGCTACTCGGAGGACCACTGAGGGAGTCAGTGTAGACACAGAGGCTGAGAAAACCTCAATTGCCCAACAAGCTGTAGCCATTCTCCATCACCCAGGACCACAAGACACTGCCCAGGGACAGGGTGCCTCAGACCCCTACTGACCTCCAAGCATCTCTGAAAGTTTTGAAGTCAGCGAACAACAGTGAACAACTCTCAGGACCCTGCTCCACTCCATGGTGGAGGTACAGCCTCCTCACGTCCACGGGGCTCTGTGCAACCACATGTGGCTCACACCCCTCCCTTTGTGTCAAAGCCACACTTCTCTGGGTCACAAGCAAGAGAATGTCGTAGGCCTTGCTCCCAGGATGCTTGCCCTCCAGACGTGGGTAGGTGGTATCACTCTGCTTCTAAATGCACGATCATGTGCTCTCTTGGACCACGATTGTCCACAGGGTAGAACCACAACCAAGAAGGAGGCGGCATGCTGCCAAGAACTGTGTGCTCAACTGCAGCATCCTCGGGGCACAGGCAACAACAGAGCCTCCTACAGGAGCTGGGAAAAGAGGGGTGCTGTCGTCAAATCTCCCTAGATCTACGTAAGACAGTTATGGCAACAACCCAAAACACGAAAGCTGAACTACTCAGGCAACATTTATACAAGGCTAATGAGTGTTTCCCACACACACTCAAGCAAGGAGGGAATACACAGTCCTCGGGACCTGGGTGGTCTGGGCTTCTGCAGAGCCATCCAAGGCATGCGGCAGGGACCTAGGATGCCTGTGAATAAGAGGGCCCCCCAAATAAAGAACAGGAAGCCTGATGAAGAAGAGAGAGAGGTGAGAAGGAGGGAATCAGAGGGGTGACTTCAGTGGGGACGGGGTGCTGCAGGCCCTTGGAGTGGAAAATAGGTCCCCAGCTGGGGATGCACCTAGGACAACATTACTGGAAGTATGTCCAAGTTAGTCAGGTCAAAGACTTCAGAACATAAGATCCAGAAGGGGTAGGAAGGAATCGGGGATTAGGGCATTTCAGAAAGCCATGCAATATAATCACCCGAGGAGAACGTTCTATGAACCGTGTCTCCTAAAAAGCTGGGGCTTTATTTCATTTGAGAAAGAACAATAAAAAGACTGAGATCACATGCCACGTAGTAAGAACACTACAAGAAAAAGAGGGAATTGAGAGCAGACAGCGAGAGAATGTTCAAAACGCATGAACTCACTGAGCAGGTCAAAAGGTCACCGGTGCTCCAAAAGGGAAGGAGAAACAGGGAAAAGACATGGAAACCAGTGTAACCCAAATTAGAAGTACTCAAGAGCTGGGTGAAAGAACTCAGATAAGAATTAGGAATGCTTCTATTAGTAATGAAATGTTTAATTTTAAGAAGACTCAACCCAAAGGAACACACGAGCAAAGAGACAGAGCAGGCGACACCAGGAAAAAGAGGCAGAAGGGAGCAAAGCTTAGGAAGCTGAAACTAAGGAGCGGAAGATCATTCTAAGCTGGAGAGGATGGTGTAGGCCTGTGACCTCCGCAGTTGGGAGGCCGAGGTGGGAGGATCGCAAGTTCAAGGCCAGGCTGGGCAACTTAGTGAGAGCCAGTCTCAAAAAGTCAAGAGAGCTGGGGATGTTGCTCAGTGTTATACATATAGATAGATAGATAGATAGATAGATAGATAGATAGATAGATAGATAGATAGATAGATAGATAGATAGATAGATAGATAACTATTGAGGTTGGCTGAGGCAAAGAAGAGCTAATAGTTGTAAAAACTCATAAAGAAAAAAAACCAAAGCAAGGGGAAAAATAACTAGTGAAAACTCATTCAAGATACTTTCTTATATTAAAAAAACTAATGAACTATTGAACCAGGCTAGCAGGTATTAAAAATTCTAAGTGTGAATAGCAATTATGATTGAGATATTTTCTGGTCAAATAATAAGGTTCAAAGACCATGCTGAGAAGCAGGGTCACTGCTGTGCCCGCCTGACATGGTTGCAGGACTCTGAGTAGATACGCAGAAGGATGAGTTTGGCACTGCAGGCTAGAGAAGCTCTGGAGTGCTGTGAACAGAGCTTAGGCAGCTATTGTGGTACAGAAGACCAGAACACCAACAGAATAGGGGCAATGGACATCAGGCTCACGAGGCTTCCGAGGGAACAGGAACTCCTGTGGGAAGTGATCTACAGGCCACAAAATGTCAGGCCACGATGCTGAATTGTAAAGTAGCACAGTCAGTTGTTTGGCCGAAGAAAATTCAATATAGAAAATCATCCAGGCTGCACCATGGTTACTGCTCACTGCCCTTTGCCAGATTTATGTCGAGTAAGTAAAACAGAAAAATCTGGAAAATATAGTTTGGAGAGGAGAGGAGTCTGAGTTTCAAATGGCATATAAGGCAAAAAGAGGGTCTATATGTATTAAAGAAATCAGAGCTGTTTAAAAAAAGTAAGTTAAGCATGTAGCTCAGTGGTTAGAGTGCTCTCCTAACATGCACAAAGCCCTGGGTTCAAGCCCCAGTACTTCATAAACCAGCTGTGGTAGCACAGAGCTGTCATCACAACACTTAGGAAACAGAGACAGGAGGATCAGAAATCCAGCCCTCAGCTACAAAGTCTGTAGCCAGCCAGAACTATAAAGACCTTGCCTTTAAAACAAAGAAGGCACAGTTCTGTGAGTTGAGGCCAGCTAGGTCTACCTACCTATCCCCAGGCCAATCAAGGCTACAAAGTGAGACCCTGTCTCTAAAGAAATAAATGGGAAAGAAACAAACAAGCAGAGAGAGAGAGAGCGCGCTGGGGCTACAGGAAAGATACCTGGAGGGCAAGATCACGCCCACCAGGAGCTTCAGGGCACAACATTACAAATTCCTTAGAAAGCCTGGTGCCAGGGAAGTAGGGCAGCCAGACTGAAAGTGACCATTTGGGGAAGAAACTTCCTAGGTTCAGCCACAAGGTATACAAACCACAGTATCTCTGGGCTGAAGTTGCCAGGCTACATCTCAAGCCCATGGAAGGACACGGCGCTGCCCACATGGAGCCAGTTTTCCAGGCAGGATGCAATACTTAGGGGTTAGGAATGGCTCGTACCAGTGTTGCATAAAGCCACCAGACCAGGCACTAGGTGACAGGGTCAGATTCCCCGTGAAGAGCTCCAGAACGGGCTGCATGTGAAAGTGTCATGATGAAGCTTAAGTTGCAGGGGAGACTCCAGAACACTGGAGATGTCAGAAAAACACAGAGCATCCACCAAGAGAAACTACAGGCACTGAGTGAAGCCATCCCAAGAGAGAGGCCACATGTGATGCAGAACAGACCATGCTACCAATAGCACCAGATATCAGACATGGTACTATAGGGTTTGGTGTTTGCCCTATGGCCTGATTATTATTACTACCACTACTATTATTTTGTTAGAGTCATTTGGGAAGATGTAAACTCAATTAAGAAAATGTCCCCACGAGAGTAGCCTATGAGGAAGGCTGTGGGGGATTTTCTTGATTAATAATTGATGGAGGAGGGCCCAACTTACTGGCACTGGTGCCACCCCTGGACACGTGGCCCTGAGTTGTATAAGAAAGCAGGCGGAGCAAGCCATGGAAAGCAAGCCAGGAAGCAGCACCCCTCTATGGCGTCTGCCTCAGCTCCTGCCTCCAGGTTCCTGCCTTGAGTTCCTACTTGGACTCCCCAGTGACCTGAGAGGAAGCTGAAATAAACCCTTGACGCCCCAAGCTGCTTTTGGTTGTGATGCTTCATCACAATAGTCTTTCTTGGTCCAGCCTTCCTTTCTATGCCCCAATTCTTCTCTCTGGGGATGACATGTAGAAAAAAAGAGGCAAAGAGGTTTACTCCGTACCAATGCGCAATGGAAGAATGCAACTCATTTGTTTACTTAACTGGGACTCACTGTTGAGAGTCCTGGAAAAGGTTCTACTCTGGACCTTTGGATGTGTTAGAACTACAGAACTATGGGGGCTTTTGAAGTAGACTGAAAACATTTTACAAGGCCATGAGCTTGTGGAGTCAGAGGTGAAATTCTATGGACTGGAAGCGAAATGGTTCCGACCACTTGGCCCCCAGATGGTAGCACTGTTTTGGAAGATTGCAGAACCTCTGGATAGTGGAGCCCCGCTGGAGGAAGTGAGTCACTAGGAGTGGGCGTTGAGGTTGTACAGTCAAGGCCCCCTTCCTCCCCATTCCCAGCTTCCTACTGTGCAGGTCTGTGAAGTGGGGAGACCTCGGTGACTGGCTCCCATTGTGAAGAGATGCTGCCAAGCCCTCCCTACCATGATGGACAGTATCCCTTTGAACTGTGAGTCAAGTCACGTGCCTGACCCCATTAACTTGTACCTAGTCAAAACAATGAGAGAATTAATAAAGGACTCCATGGAAATAAGAAAGAAGCTGTCTGCACTTGGCTCAAAGTAATGAAACTACACCACCACTAGGCTGTGATAATACCCAAAGAGCCACAAAGAAAATTAAGCAAGGCTGTATATTCCATTGTCCTATAACTAAAGCAAAGCCGGGCTGTAAGATACGCTGAAGTAAGTCATAGAAAGGCAAGGAAAAAGAAATGGATGAAAGAGAAATGAAATTTTTTAAAAAAATGTAAGAGATATATTTAAGCTCTAGCATGTCAACAGCCATTTTAAATATTAATAGTCTAGGAATATTAAATAAAAGAAATTGTCAGGTAGATAAGTATATCCCAGCTATATGCTGCCTACAAACAACACCACACCACAAGGAGATGGAAAGTGTAAAAGGATGGAATCTAAGTTGGAACACCCTGAATGTACTCAATCTAGTCTGAAAGTAACAGGGTGGGGGAGACCTGTCACAAGCAGATAGTCAGGAGAAAGCAGGGGAGGCTCTATGGAGATCAGACAAGGTAGACTTCAGAGTAGGGGAAGTCAATGAAGGCAAGAACATGTATCAGCCTACAAGATGCAGCAACCCTGAACACTCACTTCCCGGTTCACTAATATAAACCCTTACCCTGACAGAGGAGAAACAGAGACATTCACGGTGACGTTCTGGAACCTCCACCTCCAATAACTGACAAAACTGCTGGACAGAAAATCATCGAGGCTACAAACGCGAGCAACAGCACCAAATCATTAGGATCCAGCGGACACTCTGCGGAGACTCCACCCACAAACCGCAGACCACCGCTGGCTGACACAGTCAGGCGCCCACTTGGTAGAAACCACACTTGGACTGCAGGCTCTGGTGTGTCTTCCTGTCCTGGTCCTCTCTGGGATGCCGGGGCACGATGGGGAGCTTCAGCTCCCCCATACTCTGCCGTGGCCCGTGTGGTTGTGCTCTGATGTGGAGTCGGTTACAAAGTGTACTTTGACTTATGGCATTCTCACGTTAACGAGGTGCATCTGGCCACACACCCACTATAAATGAGGCCTATCTGAACACATTTCTAATGGTTTACGGAAGGTCCAACTAGACAAACCTGAGTGAACTCAAAACAATCACCATCACACAGAAATCAGTAACTAGAAAACCCTGGGTGGTAAAAAAAAAAAAAAAAAAAAAGTCATAAATTAACCAACAAACTTCTCAATAATCTATATGTCAAAGAGGAAATTTCCATGGAAATTTTAGCACACACAGAAATGAAGCAAAGTGAAAACATACCAAATGGATCAAGTGTGGTTCAGAGAGCACTGAGAGGAAACACACAGTTAAACAAGCAAAAGGACACAAGGAAGCCTGCAAAAAATTAAGACTGTCTAAACACTGACAACAAATAAGCAAAAGTAAAAATTAAAACAGAAACTAGCACTCATAATTTCCTCCAGAGTAGTAATGAGATGCTCATACATAATACATGTATAAACAAATTCAGCAAACCATGCACAAGGTTTATAAACTAAAAGTGATGCTAAAATACATGGAAGACCTAAACCAGTGCTTCTCAACCTGTGGGCATGACCCCCACGTGTGGCCCTAGATCAGGTATTTACATTATGATTCGTAACAGTAGAAATTACAGTTATGAAGTGGCAACGAAAATGATGTTTATGGTTGGAGGCCACCACACCATGAGGAACTGTATTCATGCCGTTCCTGATGTTACAGTGTTAGGAAGGCTGGAAACCATGGACCTAAACAAATACCGTGGAGAGAAATACCATGTTCATGGACGGGAAACCGAACTGGATAAAATGTCAACTCTACCTAAAATTATTTTTAAGTTTCAAAAGTCCAGTCGACTGTTGAGGTGGGTAAGGCCAAAAGCACTGGGCCATGCCCTAAGCAAACAAAAGAGGTGTGACATGCGCAGAGAGCACTCTAGCCAGGGGAAACCTGACCCATAAGCTTCAGACCAGAAGAGGATGACCTGCAGCCCAGAGCCAAAAGGGAAATGCCACAGTAGCTGGAAGCTGAGTCCGCCAAAATGTACACGCATAAATACCTGAGCCCTTTGATTAATAAATGAGACTGCTCGCATCCCTCCCAGAATCTGTGCCGTTGATTCTGTGTCTGTCCACCCCCTGCCCCCCAGGATCAGAGACAGTGGGACCCCAGCTGCAGAGCCAGCAACAGGATGTCCTGAAGACTTCTGTAGACAGACTTATTATAGGAGAGCTATAGACTAGCTAAATAATTTTGAAAATGCATTTGTCTTTCTAGAAACGGGGATCACCCTGCCTGGCAGTAAGGCGTACTCTAAATTAGACACAGAAGTAAAGACGGTGAAACGTGACTCAGATAAATGTGATCCAATTATTTACAAAAACCAACAGTAAATCAAAAGAGAAGACAGTCTTTTCAGCGAATGGTGCTGGGCTATCTGGGCATCCAGAGAGCAGAGAAAGAAGGGAGAAGAAAGGGAGAGGGTGGAGACAGAGAGAGAAATTTGACACGAATCTTACACTTTATAACAAACAAATGAACCAAAAACTCAAAATAGATCCTAGGCTTAAAAACATAAATAAATAATAAACTGCTTTAAAAGACCCCAGGGAGGACTCTGGGGGCTGCGATTAAGTAGGGGTGTCAGCCACAGCACCAAATGCAGGATACAGAAAAAGGTGGAAGTGATAAAAACAGATCTCATCAGAACCAAAACTCTTTTCTCTGCCAAGTCTAGCTTAACCATATAACAGCAGAGGGGACACTTGCAAGTGACACATCCAACAATGTACTTGTGTGGAGAAGAGATGAAGAACTTCCCAAAGGCTTGTTTGTTTGTTTTTTTAAATCTCCCAGCGATCTAATGAGAAAAGAAAGTTCTAGGGAAAGGTTACACACATGTCGCTCAGGAAGTGACACAGGTGGGAACAACCTCATTAAAAGTTATGCAACAGCATTAGGCATTAGAAAAACACAAAGTAAAACCACCATGGGGTATCAACGCATGCCTACAAAATGGCTTAAATTAAAACAGTGTCAACTTCAGATGCCATCGAGAACATGGAGGAACACCAGGTCATCTGCACAGCACTGGTGGGAATGTGGACCAGTGCCACATCTGGAGACCAGCTTGGCTCTTCCTTTTCAATTAAAAATATCTTCACAGTGCAGGCCAGCAACTGCAGGTAATGGATTCCAGAGGGATAAAACTCTTGTAGGGACTGAGGGATGGCTCAGAGGTGAAGACCACTGGCCGCTCTTTCCAAGACTCCTAGTTCAAATCCCAGCACCCACATTACAGTTTACAACTGCCTGTAACTCAGTTCCAGGAGATCTGATGTCTCTTCTTGGTTTTGCTCTTACCAGGCACAGACATACATACAAGCAAAACACCCATATGTAAATAAAATAAAATGTCAACCTTTTTAAATTTTAAGCTCATTCATACACAGAACCTTGTCCATCGTCAGAGTCACAGATGCTGCATTCATAACAATTCCAAATGGAAATGACCCAAATGTCTTTTAATAAGTAAACAAGCCAACATGACAGAACCATATCATCGAATACACAGCAACAAAAAGGAATAACTACTAATATACCTAAACCAATTAAAAAAAAAAACAACAACAATAATGCCAGCTGATAAAAGCCCATCTGGAATGATCCTTACAGCAACGTTCCAGTTACATAAGCCTTTCATGAGTAGCAGAGATATGGAGAATAGAGATCACCCAGGATTACGAATGGTGGGGGGCTGTGTGTGTGTGGTTGCAAGGATTAGCATGAGGAGGTCTTTTAGTGGCAGCACAGTCAAATGGCTCCATGAAGTCCGGCATACCAGTGCACAGAAGTGTAAACACATTCACACATATACGTAAGCACAGATTAGTGTGTGACTGGTGAAATGTAAGTTCTGTTAGCTGCACCAATATCAATTTCCTGGTTTTACTTGCACACAGTAGTTTTGCTAGATGTTAACAGTGAAGAAGAATGAGGTGAAGGTGTGTGGTGGATGCTAACAATGAGAGGAACAGGGTGAAGGTGTGTGGTGGATGCCAACACTGAAGAGGAGCAGGGTGAAGGTGTGTGGTAGATGCTAACACTGAGGGAAGCAGGGTGAAGGTGTGTGGTGGATGCCAACACTGAGGGGAGCAGGGTGAAGGTGTGTGGTAGATGCCAACACTGAAGAGGAGCAGGGTGAAGGTGTGTGGTAGATGCCAACACTGAAGGGAACAGGGTGAAGGTGTGTGGTGGATGCCAACACTGAAGAGGAGCAGGGTGAAGGTGTGTGGTGGATGCCAAGAGTGAAGAGGAGCAGGGTGAAGGTGTGTGGTGGATGCCAACACTGAAGAGGAGCAGGGTGAAGGTGTGTGGTGGATGCCAAGAGTGAAGAGGAGCAGGGTGAAGGTGTGTGGTGGATGCCAACACTGAAGAGGAGCAGGGTGAAGGTGTGTGGTGGATGCCAAGAGTGAAGGGAAGAAGGGTGAAGGTGTGTGGTGGATGCTAACACTGAAGGAAGCAGGGTGAAGGTGTGTGGTAGATGCTAACACTGAAGAGGAACAGGGTGAAGGTGTGTGGTGGATGCCAACACTGAAGGGAGCAGGGTGAAGGTGTGTGGTGGATGCCAACACTGAAGGGAGCAGGGTGAAGGTGTATGGTAGATGCCAAGAGTGAAGGGAAGCAGGGTGAAGGGCATTAAGGACTTTTCTTACCATTTCCTTGATCTTTCTTGTAAATCCAAAATGATTTTAATTACAGTAAGCTTTAAAAAGTGTGCATCAGCTTACCCCACAGACAGTGTCAGTGGGACGATGGCTCTCTTGGAGTCTGTGACATTGCTGTCAGTGAAGCTCTGGTCACAGCTACTCCTGATGAACTACAGTCTACTTTCTCACCCTCTCCCCTTAGCAGCAGATACTGGACCTGCTTTGCTCTGGCCGTGAGACCTGTGGGCAGTATGATTTCAAACAGGTGTCCAGAAGTTTCTCTTCAGGCTTTTCTCACTTATGAAAGGGGTGGGGCAACTCAAAGGAGTCTTGCTAGAGACATGATCATGACTGCCCTCAGCACAGTACAGGGCACAGGGAAGGACTCCTCACCTGGGAAAGAGTGAATGTCTGTGAGGGTGGGACTGAGAATATTACATGTGTCCCCTGCCAGGCCCGCCTGCATGATTATTCCCACT
Organism: Peromyscus maniculatus bairdii; assembly: GCF_049852395.1. Taxonomy (NCBI): domain Eukaryota; kingdom Metazoa; phylum Chordata; class Mammalia; order Rodentia; family Cricetidae; genus Peromyscus; species Peromyscus maniculatus. The sequence continues at coordinate 75,764,057 of NC_134852.1, read as the reverse complement.
GCCGAGTAATGAGCAATGCATAAAAGGGCCCATCTCCACACCACCCTGGAGGGACCTTTACACTGAAAATACCACATCGCCACAGGCAGCTATACCAAATGAGCAGAAAAGCAGAATTAGGAAAGTGCTCTTCAAAATATGAAGCTGAGAACCAAGTATCAAAAGAGCACTCCTGCCCCAGGGTGATTCAGAATTCGACACAATCCGTGGTATACTGTGTTTACAGCCAGAAACACACAGGCATTATTGCAGAGATCACCTGATGGGTGCAGTTTGGCATTTGCCTTATATGGGTATAACTTGGCAGTCTCTTGCCTCCAATTGGCTGGGCCTGCTGTTATGATTGGGTGAGTGGCTGGCTGTTATGATTGGTGGAATGGCTGGCTGTTATGACTAACTGAGGCGCCTGCTGCTATTGGCTGAGGGACTGTTATGATTGGGTGAGTGGCTGGCTGTTATGATTGGTGGAATGGCTGGCTGTTATGACTAACTGAGGGGCCTGCTGCTATTGGCTGAGGGACTGTTATGATTGGCTGGGACTCAGCTGCTTAGTTATCAGTAATTGTTAGTTTGCATTTTGCTTACCTGTCAAGCTGGATCATACATAGTTCACGATGAACAAAGACTACTTTCGGCCAAGTCTTATCACTAAACTGGTTTGGCCCATATTCATTTAACACAGTCAAGATGAAATTTATTTCATCTTAACCCAGTCAAAAATGGCATAGTGATCATTACTCAGTTGAGAGCTTTGGACCACTATTGGCAACTCCACATAGTTAGAGGGAGGTTTATTTTGTGGGGTAACTTACAAGTAAAGGGATAAGTTATAGGTCCTGGAGAGGTGAAGTGCAGTCTAGCATTTTTCTCTGGAAAACTCTGCTCGATCTACATCCAGCATCCAGGATCTAGGAACCAAGAGAGCTGACACATCAGGATCTGGAGTCTTAAGGGCTCCCGTCTCAGCCCCACCTCGTAGGTGTGACAGTTACAGGAAGCCTCAATGGGAGTAGCACTTCCAGGTCAAAGCTGGAACAGCTACCCACTACAGACCACATCTCACCGACAGCATCCAGCCAGCTTCCTCAGTGCCTCCCACACATGCAATGCCTCACACAGAATTCCCAAGCCTTGACTGCCACAAAGATCTGCAAATCTTCAGAGGGTACTGGTATCTGTATGCCAAGCCCTTATATTGTCCAGCGAGTGGTAAAAGCAATAACCTAAAAAGGACTCTGTAGCCCTTAGATTTTGTCAGGACAACATCAATATCTTAGCAAACAGAAACAATACAGGATACTTCCCTAATAAGCTGGCGGGAGGGTATGGAAGAACCAATGCTTCATTTTTAAAAGGCCAGGAAGCTATCAGTGATGGCTAGGGGTGGGAAGGGTCAAAAGTCTCAAGGACTATGCTGATGACTCTCCCACTGCCAAAGCCAAACGTTTTCACACAAATAAAAGTAATCCCTGCCCCAGCTCGGCACCCATCAAACGTGTTCAAGCCCATGAGTTCAAAATGACAGTTAAGAAAACTAAACTGGCCACTTTTGAAAGATGGGGAGTGTAGTAGGAATCTTAAAAGTTCTTATTAATAAAATCAAACCCGAGGCCAGTTATTGGGGTCAATGCTGGTAGATCAGAGAGATAGAACAAGCCACAGCTATCTCACCTCGCCAGTTCCTCAGCTGGTCCTGTTTCCCCAGACTGGAAGCTTCTGCGTCCTCATCCCAATGGCTCTCACCTGAACTGCTGCTTAAAAGCCTGAATGCTTAACCAGGCTAAAATCCTCTAGTTTCTGGTCCTCACGCCTTATATATCTTTCTGCTGTCTACCACCACTCCCTGGGATTAAAGGCTGGCTTTCTGGGATTAAAGGTGTGTGTCACCATGCTTGGCTATTTCCAATGTGGCCTTGAACTCACAGAGATCCAGAGGGATTTCTATCTCTGGAATGCTAGGATTAAAGGCGTGTGCTATCACTGACTAACTAGTGGCTTGTCTGTTCTCTGACCCCAGATAAGTTTATTAAGGTACATAATATTTTGGTGAACACAATACCACTACAGGGGAGGGCTGTGGTGTGAAGATGTGAAGGTGGTGTGAGGGCTGTGGTGTGAAGGTGGTGTGAAAGTGGTGTGAAGGTGGTGTGAGGGCTGTGGTGTGAAGGCTGTGGTGTGAAGGCTGTGGTGTGAAGGTAGTGGTGTGAAGGCTATGGTGTGAAGGTGGTGTGAGGGCTGTGGTGTGAAGGCTGTGGTGTGAGGGCTGTGGTGTGAAGGCTGTGGTGTGAGGGCTGTGGTGTGAAGACTGTTGTGAGGGCTGTGGTATGAAGGCTGTGGTGTGAAGGTGTGAAGGCTGTGGTGTGAGGGCTGTGGTGTGAGGGCTGTGGTGTGAAGGCTGTGGTGTGAAGGTGTGAAGGCTGTGGTGTGAAGGCTGTGGTGTGAAAGCTGTGGTGTGAGGGCTGTGGTGTGAGGGCTGTGCTGTGAGGGCTGTGGTGTGAAGGCTGTGGTGTGAGGGCTGTGGTGTGAGGGCTGTACTGTGAGGGCTGTGGTGTGAAGGCGGTGGTGTGAGGGCTGTGGTGTGAAGGTGGTGGTGTGAAGGTGGTGGTGTGAGGGCTGTGGTGTGAAGCCTGTTTGTTCCCTCAGTACAATCGTGTGGAGAATAGGAGTCCAGTGAGAATCGTGTGAGTCTACAATCCTGTGAGTGGATGGCCTCTTTCTTACAGGGATGGATTCGCTCACAGGGAAACTCACTTCTTCCGTTTCTCTCTCCCACACACCCTTTCCTTTCCTCCCACTGCCCACCAGGGGTTGATATCTCATGAGGCTCTCACAGGGCAGCGGCTGACACTGTAACCTTAGATTTGCTGCCTGTGGAACGAACAGTTGAAAACATCCCCTCTTCCTCATAAATTACCCAGATTCAGGATTCTGCGATAGCAGCTAACAGGAATTGAGGAAATGAGGAGCACGCTTGTTGTCTTTACAACTGCGGAGCATCTCCATGGACTGTCCCACTGTGTGGCCACACACAAAGGCTGGTACCTCTTTAGAGAGGCACTCCCAGCTGAGGACTGAAAAAGACATTACCCAATTAAGGATCCCTCATTCTAAAATAAGTCATAAGCAATAGTAACCATCAGAATGTATGTCCCAGACCAGTTCAATCTGAATTCCAGTCAGCTTTGTTTTAAAACTCTGGCCAATTAGTGAGGGTGGACAAACAGCCCTAAGAACTGCTGGACACCATGCAGGTTCTGTGATGGCTATTCTTGGTTGTCAACTTGACTACATCTGAAATTAACTAAAACCCCAAAAATGGCGGGGTATACCTGTGAGGGATTTTTGTTTAATTTGAAGTGGGAAAATCCATTTCTAATCTGCATCTTTGAGGTGGGAAAACCCACCTGAATCTGGGCCACACCTTCTGCTGGAAGCCCATATAAGGGCATGGAAGAAGGAAGCTCGGCTCCCGCCTGCTTGCTATCACCTTGCTCGCAAGTCCGTTCCTTCACTGGCATTGGAGCCTACTTCTTTGGGATTCTGGCATATACTAAAGACCAGTTGAGACATCCAGCCTCATGGATTAAATATCTATTGGATTCGTGTGTGTGTGTGTGTGTGTGTGTGTGTGTGTGTGTGTGTGTGTGTGTGTGAGAGAGAGAGAGAGAGAGACAGAGAGACAGAGAGAGAGAGAGACAGAGAGACAGAGAGAGAGAGAGACAGAGAGACAGAGAGAGAGAGAGACAGAGAGAGAGAGAGAGAGAGAGAGAGAGAGAGAGAGAGAGAGAGATTCACTCTATAAACTGTTAATCTAGAGAACCCTGACTAATTCAGGCTCCTAACACTCTCATGTGAGACAAGCTTCCCCACCCTTTCATATACCCCAGGTTCGAGTTCGTCTTTAACCCTCCAAAGATGGTCAGTGCAGTCAGTCCTTTTTGTCAGACTTTCTTTGGACCGCCAAACCCCAAATAATGACATGGAGACGTCTTACTATGAATGCTTGGACTTAGCTTAGGCTTGTTCATAATTAGCTCTTATAACTTAAATTAAGCCATTTATATTCATCTATGTTCTGCCAGGTAGCTCCTTAGTTACCTCTCCTCCATACTGTATATCTGACTCTTCTGTGTCTGTCTGGCTTAATCTCTCCATGCCTCAGATTCTTCTTGCGTTCCTCTTTCTCTTCCCCCACCCCTACCCCTGGAAGTCCTGCGTATTCTATCCTGCCTAGCTATTGGACATTCAGCTCTTTATCAAACCAATCAGAAGGCACCTTAGGCAGAGACACATCTTCACAGTGTGCAAAAAGATTATCTCACAACAGCTCAGTCCTCCCCATCCAGCTCAAAGCCAAGTGGTCTTGGGTGCTATAAGAAGCAGGCTGAGCAAGCCATGAGGAGCAAGCCAGTAAGCAGTGTTCCTCCATGGCCCCTACATCAGCTCCTGCCTCCAGATTCCTGCCTTGAGTTCCTGCTCTGACTTCCCTCGGTGATAGACCACAAGCTATAAGCTGAAATAAACCCTTTCTTCCCTGAGTTGATTTGGGTCATGGTGTTTCACCATAGCAACAGAAACCCTAAGACACAACTTTACCAACCAACAGCTTATAGACCCAGCAATCCTCACTGTAAGTGGAGACCATTTTCATGAATGCATTACACTTCTCAGGCTTTGCATGATGACTCAGAACACGTGGCACCCCAGTGCTCCCACATGCCTGTCTGAAGCCAACTCCCATGTACAGCTTCAGACCTAGGCAACCACTCACTCATCTGCCTTCTGGGCCTATATTTAGTCATTTTCTAGAAATGTTCTATAAACGGAATTGTACAATATGTAGTCTTTCGTGTCTGGCTTCGTTCACTCAGCATGTTTTTGAGAGAATTGGGTAGCTTTAAATACAGATGGGGATTTGATATTTCAAGGCATCCTGAATAAATCCCTCAGTAAGCATGTGGACCACTTTTCACTGTGATTTCTCATCTTCCACTTCCTGATGGTGTAAGAATGATGCTTGTTTTGGCTCCTCTTGAGCCCAGCTTAGTCCCAAGGGTGGTGTGTATCCAGATCCACATGACATGTTTGGCTTCGCTGGGGCAAAGGTGCCAGAGTCATAGTTCTCATCCCATCTTTCTTGACGGCTATGGCTTAGATATGTCTTCTCCCCAAAGATGCTGGAAAGTTGGGACCTAACGTGGGAGCTTTGAAGTGATGGAATCCTGACTGAGTAATCAAGTCAGGTGCAGAGGCTCCACACCCAGAAGAGATTAACGCTGATTTCACGGGAGTAGACTGGTTCTCACTCGTGTGGCCCCTCCACTGCACACAACACTGCCCGTCTCCCTGTGTAACTTGGCCCTTAACCTCAGTGTGCACATGGCACCTCTCATTGGTGTGTGCACATGGCACCTCTCATCAGTGTGTGCATGGCCCTTCCTTCCTGTGCGTACTCTCTTCCAGCTGTCCTTCTGTGAGGTTAGTGTTCCAATGTTTTTTTTTACTATAAGGACATCAGGCGAGTTAGCTGAAGTCACTGTGGTGACCTCATTTTTAACTTCATTACCTCTTTAAATGCCTATTACCGAATACGACCACATTCTGTGGTATTGGGTCTGAGGCTTCAGCAGAAGAACTGGGGGAGAGCATGGCTTAACCCTCTCAGGGACAGATGACACCACGTTTTTTTGCTTTTATGTCAATTTTTCTGCAATGGAAAGTTAAGCTTAAAAATTTTTTCTTAGCAAGTAGCTACTGACTGAGCAAGACAGTGCTAAGAATATTAGTGGGGCCACATGGAAGAAAGCCTTGGAAATTCTCTGACATTAAAAGGACATTTCTGTAGTAGAATCAAAATTGGGAATAATGACCAAAAACGACTGTCTTGCTTTTGAAGTCTAATGAGGTCTGTGGAGTCAGGAGCTATGTCCTAAATTTATATAGGCTGGGGGCTGATGAGACCAGAAAACTGAGGCCATCAACTCCAGGCAGAACTGTGATGTTCACAAGTTCTGGGCAGCGCTGCCTCTCTTGGGGCAGCTGTGGGCAATCAAGCTGGAGCTGAGCACCACCTGCAAAATACACTCATTAGAATACGGTAATTAACTCTCCAGCAGGAGAGAAACCACCTACAGGAAAAGGCAGCCCATCCCCAGCCTGGAGAACACGCTGCCACCCCGGGGGCCCTTTATACTGAGCCATTAAGCCTAAGATCTGGCCCACAGTGCCACCATTTCATCCTAGCCCATATTTGCACTTAGAACTCTTTCTAGGTTCCTCGGATCCATTAGGATAGATGGGCTTCTGCAGTTGACAAGAAATCCCTAAATCGCTGTGCCTTGGCCCAATAATGATTTCTGTCTTGTTTAATCTCCCGTGATCCCAGGGCAGATGATGGGCACTTTGATGTCAAGGTGTCTCCCGTGTTCACCTGTGTTGGATGTGATCAGGGTGGGCTTTGACCCACATGGCCAGTGTGGGAAACAGTATGGTATGTATTCAAGAAACTAAAAGCAGAATGCTACAAGCCAGCAACGCCACTGCTGGGTGGGTATGCACAGAAGCTGCAAGCAAAGATCCTCATCACTCACAACAGCCACAAGTTCATCAGTGGGTGGGAGGTAAACAGAATGTGATCCATACATAAACACTCAACCAGACTGGAAATTACAGGGCTGGGGAGCTGGCTCAGTGGGTAAAGGATGTGCCATGTAAGCATAAGGACCTGAGTTAGATCTCCAACCCCCACATAAAAACCAGACTTAGCAACAGGCATCTGTAATCACAGATGGGAGGTAGAAACGGGTGGATCTAAGGCTTGCTGACCAGTCAGCTTACTGCATTGGTGACCTGGTCTCAAAAATGTAAGGTGGAGAGTGACATCAAGACACTCAACAGTGGTCTCTGGCCTCCACATGCATGCAAACACACACACACACACACACACACACACACACACACACACACACACACGTTCATCAACAGACACATACACACCAAACAAGAAAAAGGATGGAAATCATGATACATGCTGCATGGATGGGCCTTGAGGACATCACACTTAGTGAAGCAAGCCAGTCACAAACACAGGTAGGCTAGATGTCCCCAAGTGTGCCTCTTGGGCATCTACACAGCGCTTTTGGTGAATATTCTTTCCAAATCAGATCACATCTGCCTCTTAGGTATGGCTCTGCTAGCGGCCAAATTCTGAGAGAAAGAAGACAGAAAGGCATCTGATGGAAGGGCTGGGGAGGAAGAGGGAGCCGTGCTTAGAAGGTTCGGGAGATGGGTGGAAAGATACAGAAATATCCTGTGCTGCTCACAGCTGTGCGATGTGATGCACACTATCCCGCTGGCTGTCCACCTGAAACTGATGGGATAGGAAGAGTGTGTGTGTGTGTGTGTGCACACACGTGCGTGCATGCGTGCGTGCGTGCGTGCGTGCGTGCGTGTGTGTGTGTGTGTGTGTGTGTGTGTGTGTGTGTGTTTTCCAATGGGTGGCATCTAGGACTCACTGGACGAAGTCCAAACGGTTGACATGATTTCACAAAGCCTTCCAAAGCCCAGCCCTTGCTGCCTACACTTACTGCTGTTGGCAGCTACACCCGTCTGTGCCATCCTCATCCTCTGAATGCCCACAGTGCTGTAGAACATGATACCATGGTATGTAGCCAAATAAAATGGCACCTCCCTGCCCTCTGAACACAAATCCCCAGAGCGCAGAGGAAGCCTGCCAGCCTCTCTGTCACACCGGTACCCAGCACAGCACCCACACATGTAAGCAGTTGAAGACAGCCAAGCTGACGGCAAAGCCTGCACCTGAGACCCACATCCCAGCCCAGTGCTGCTCTGGCTGTGGCACACACTGGAGTTTAGATCCTCTGCTCATGTAGCTTCCAAGTCTGGAGAGGTGGTGAGCACAGCTCTTGCAGATCTCGCAGCTCCTGGGTGGCCCCTGAGCTCCTTCAGGGCTCAAACTAAGAGAGGGACAATGGCCCTGCACAATACCATAGAGCCTTGCTCCCCAGACACCCACAGTGGAAACAGGCCCAGAACCCAGAGGCCACACACCTTCCTAGACACCTGAGCAGCACGTGGAGAACTCTTTCTAATTCTAATCACTCCTATGCTTCTGAAGATGGAAACAGCTTCTAAATTATTTGACTTCATTGTTATCTACAGTTCAATCAATGACTATAAAACCAGCTTTTTAGACCCTCTTAATTACCCAGAAGAATTCCCACAAAAGCTGCACGTCCCTGAATAGAGCAGGTGGGCAGCTACAATCAACTTTCTTTAATAGACATGATGTTCCTCTTGGGGTAATTTAAACAAGCCATGACGGCACAACCATTAGCATTAATTATAAAAGCCTCGGAAAGCTGCATGGTGGGAACCTGGGGCAGAACTCCAGTCTCCGCTCTTCAGCAAATCCACTGGTGCATTTGATCTCAGTCTGACCCTTCTCGTGCTCCGGGGGCAGGCTTCTCACCCACTGCACGGTGAGTATGGCAGAGAAAGCTGCCCTCGTGGATCCCTGGAGGTCCACAGGCACATCATGGGCAAGTGCACTGAGGAGCAACCAAACCCTAAAGCCAGAAGAGAATACCGAACATCACAATTCAGCTGCTGAGCCAAGAAAAGCTTTCCTGATATGTCTGTGGGTCTGAAAGCAATGAGTGTGAAAAGAGGCCAAGCGCTCCAGATTCTCCTCCTTACAGCAAGTAGAGTGAGCCTGCACGTCGTGGGGTGTGCATCTTAGGATTCCACCAATCTTGGCAAAATACCCAGGAAAAAAATATATATCTCTTTGCTGAACATGTCTTTTTTACATTACATTTTATTTATTGGGGGCAGGGATCATGGCACCAGGCATGCCACGGCATGCACCTGGATCACAGGACAACTGTGGTAATCCTGAATCACATTCTCTCCTCCTACCATGTGGGTCCTGGTGATTAAACTCGGGTTGTCAGGATGGGTGGCAAGCACCTTTACCCACTGAGTCATCTCGCTGGCCCACGAACATGTCATTTTTTTCTTATCATTACCCACTAAACAATGCAGCATGACAGCTATTTCCACAGCACTCACAGTGTGTTCAGTACTCGATGTCACCTAGAGATGATAACAATCAGAGCACTTTGTCTACACACATGAAAATGTCACAATGAAAAGCATTCTTTTTTCAATTAATATACACTAATATTGTTTGAGAGGATATTACTACATAGCCCTGGCTGTCCTGGAATTCAACATGTACATGAAGCTGGTCTCGAATTCACATAGGTCCTCCTGCATCTCCCTCCTGAGTCCTTGGATTAAAAGTATGTGCCACCACACCCCACTCCTTGTAAAGTAATTTTTGTAAAATTAAAGCATATGGGGAAAGGCGTTTAATTTCTACACACTCCAGCATTTTATATATGAAGGATCTGAGTGTCCTGGATTCTGTCAGCCCTCCTGAAACCAATCCCTGTGGACATGGAGGGCAACTGAATCATCAGATGGTCCCAAGAATGGGTTGAGGTGGACCAGGGTCCCTCTTCCTTGTGGAGGACATGAAATTCACCCATCAGTGTCCACATGTGTGCCACCCTAATAAGAGGAAGGGGCTTTCTCCTGGGTATGAATCCATAGAAGCCAGACAGCCAAGTCCCAAGAAGTTCTGGGGGTCCGAAGCAACTTGAACCGGCTACATGGGTTATGCTCTGGCTTCCATACACATACACTCTAACAAATAAATAAATGTAAAAAAGAAAATGCCCTACGCATGTGCAGAAGCTGTCCACACTCACAGCTTACTCCCCAAGGCTCCAGACAGAGACCAGCACACATGTGGGCATTTGTGATGGGAAATTACCTGACTCCGAGGCAGGACTAGCATGAACACGGGAAGGTGTCAGAGTGCAGTGTTCAAGGAGGCCCTGGCTGCCGACTGCAACCTGCCCTTTGCCCCCGCGGACAGTGGGCACCTCCTTGGACTGTGTGCCAGACCCTGAGAACAGACGTGGAGCTGAAGGAGGCCAACTTAGAGCTCTGAGCTCCCAGCTTCCACTCAGGAGTGACAGAGGGCGTCACTAATACTTAAGTTGTGGAGTTAATGGAGAAGATGCTCCCACTGGGTGTGAAGTGGGCAAAAGCCAGAAACAGGAGGTTCAGTACCAACTGGGTCAGTCTGAAGAGGCCTTATAGAGAAGAGAAACTGAAACCAGCACGTGAAGGTGCTAAGCTAACCAAGAAGGTTTGGATGGGCGAAGTTTTTGGAAATAACATGGGAGAGAAAATAAATTAAGATGGCCCTCTGGCTTTTCCTCTAACAAGAAGGGTGATAGAAAATTCTATACCAAGGGGTCACAGGATCTGGTTAAAGATCTAAAGGGACAACCAAGATGACCCTAGGACACTGCCTGGAGATGTGGGGTGGGGTAGAGACAGGAACCCTGTCAAGTGATACAATCCACGGGAGGTGATAGGGTCCTACCCCACAGTGACAGCAAAGGCTGTCTGTCAAGGCACGGGATTCTGGAACAGACTAGCTGCAGGACCTGGGAGAGACAGAAGTCAAGACTGACTCCCAGTGAATATAGCAGAGGCATGTGAGGCAGGAGGATGATAGGGAACAACAGGGTGCCTGCTGTGTTGGAATGTCAGTTGGACTCACCAGTCTGGAGTCCTGGGGAGGACTTGGGGGTAAGCTGTGGATGTGGGGGCGCTTTCACATATGGATGATACATGTTTTTACACTTATTTGCTTCTTTACTAGAGTGTGTGTGTGTGTGTGTGTGTGTGTGTGTGTGTGTGTGTGTGATATCACATGTGTGGAGGTCTGAGGACAACCTGCAAATACAGTTCTCTCCTTCCACTATGTGGGCTCCTGGGACCAAAATGACTGCCAGGCTTAGCAGCAAGTGCCTTCGTGCATTGAGCCAAGTCATGGGCCAACGGCAGGTAACACTGGAGGGCTGTGTGTAAGCAACAACCATGAGTACACGGACCGAGGAGACGGGAGGCCCATGCACAGATTCTGGGGACACTCCAGGACTCCGAGGCCAGGGAGGAGCCTGAGTGAACGCAGTCCTATGAGGTGAAGGAAACTTCCAGGCTTCTGGCAGCCTGGAACCAAGGAAGACCGGATTTCTGGGGAAGAGGATGGCAGTACAATGGTCCTAAAGAGTGAATGGAAAGAGGATTCCGGGCTGGCCGCTGGATCAGTGAAACAAATGGCCTTGCTGGAAACAGTTCACGTGCCAAAGGCACCCACAGAAGTGTTGCCAGAAGTGGTACATGTCTGTCTGGAGTGGGTGTGAGAGTGGGAGGGAGGGACGAGACAGCTAGGAGAGACAGGACCTTCCAGAAGCCTCGGCTAAACAAAGCTGGAAAATGGGACAGGAGGAGGAGGAGGAGGAAGTTGGAGCCAGGGACTTTTCCTCTCCAAGATGGGAGAGAAGAGCAGCTGCTGGAATGTGCGGGGCATGAGCCAAAGACAGCAGGCTGTGGTGCTCAGGGCAAAGCGGCGAGGAGCGACATCTGCTGCTGAGCACAGAAGGGGGCAACTCCGCAGGGAGGAGAGAAAAATGGGGCTACCCCAAAATCTTAGGTCCCTGCCAAGGGAGACCATGTGAGGAATCACATATGACCACCTTTGCTTTCCTCCCCTTGACACAAACAGGACAGATGGCATAGTCTTAGGGTATTCTGCATACAGAAATGTGAGCCTTTTTTAAAAAGATTTATTGTGTGTGTGTGTGTGTGTGTGTGTGTGTGTGTGTGTGTGTGCGCGCGCGCGTGCGTGCACGCGCACGCACACGCCTATGTGTGTGTATACCATATTCATACCGATATCTTGAGGCCAGAATAGGGTGTTGATCTCCTGGAGCTGGAGTTACAGGTAGTTGTGAGCCTCCAGATACGGATGCTGGGAACTGAACCCAGATCCTCTGCAAGGCAACTGCTATAGTGTCTCTCCAGCCCTGTGTGAGCCTGCTTCTTCAGCAGCTTGGAGCTGGCAATGTTCACACCACCACTTTACTGATCAGTTTCCTCAGCTACACAGAGAAATCAGAGACTTGCTTTTCTCAGGACTGCTGAAAGGGTACATAACTGCAGAAGTTCTCAGAGGACGGGAATCTGAGGTGCAGGCTCACAGTAACAGAGCATTTTGCAGCATGTGCCTCATAGGATATAAACTCACTGTAACAAATAACAGCACAGCCACGATCAACAGCCAGTGTGACAACTTAACTCATCCAGCATGATCAACAGTCGGGATGACAATACAACACCAAGAATGACTGAAAGCATAGCAACACCACAGCTCACCCAAGTGATCTACATGGTCATCAGGACAACTCCACAGCTCACCAACATCTGTAACTCTAGTTCAAGGGGATCCATTACCCTCTTCTGATTTCCTTGAGTATTATATGAGCATGTGGAATACACACACACACACACACACACACACACACACACACACACACACACACACACGGCAAAATGCCCATCCATATAAAATAAATAAATCTTTCATTAAATGAAAGTACTCAAAACATGAGAAGGCAGTAGTTTGTCAAAGTGGCCCAGAAGGTATCTGGAACTATTATTTTTGAACAACTTGAGCAGAAAAATCAACACTGTGGTACGATGGCCCCTTGGCACCCACAGGGCTCATCCAGAACCCCATGTACACAAGAGTCATAGGAGGCATGAGTCCTTCATGTAAAACATCGTGCTGACTGCGCAGAACCCTAAGCCCACCACCCTGTCTGTTCTCAGTCACTCCGGCTGATCCATAATCCCTAATGCAATGTAGACGTTGAGTGGCTGAGAAAACAGTGAGTGACGGGAGAAAATTCTGTGCATGTGCAGCACAGATGCAGTTTTCTTATTTAATACAGGTGATTGAATCCATAGATATGGTACCCACAGATATAGAGCATTATGATGCAAAATGCAACAGCAAAACCAGGAATTCATACTGATACACATGAATGTGTAAATGAATGGATAACTAAGTAACATTTTCCCATATAGAAATCCCAAATCATTCATGCACACACTCTCCCTATGACTCCCATCCCTTGGACGGCTTGCTTCTACAGCGTCCTTTGGAAAGGAAGAGGGTAAACAGCTTCCTTCTACAGCGTCCTTTGGAAAGGAAGAGGGTAGTTTTACATTGATCACGATAGCAGTGATATTAGGGTAACACTTCACTTCTGTGAGCTTCCCCCTCATAGCTCATAACCAGGAGAAAAACATTAGGGAAATCCAAGCTGAGGTGTGTTCAGTCTACAAAGTTTCAGCTCCTTACTCCTCAGAACTGCCCAGATCATCAGAAACAAAGAAAGTCTAAAAACTGCCACAGAGTAATGTGGGTTCCACCGTTGTGGCGAACGGCCCACTGCGGCAGCAGATGCTGAGGGAACCAGGGTTAGGGATAGTGTTTCTCTGCGTTATCTTACCAGCACTGCAAACTCTCCACACATCTAAAAGTGTTCTAAGGTTAAAACTTCATCAACAGTGACCAAAGGAACAGGAGGCCACCCACAGGGAGGGCAGCACTTCTCTTCTGTGATTGAGCCGCTTCACACACCTGCCCACACATCCTGGAACAGCTCCTGAGCCTCTGCAGATGCCCAGCTCCTGAAGCTGTCCTGCCCTGATTCACCACCTTCCCAGGGTGGTCGGACGGCTCCACCTTTCACAAGCATTCCCCTACCTGAGGCCCATACAGATGCATACACAGGTGCATACACAGGCACACACAGGCATGTGCAGACACACATAGGCACATACACAGAGACAAACTCACACACAGACACACGCAGACAGATACGCAGACACACGCAGACAGATACGCAGACACAGGTTGGTACCCGACCCACTTTGTGGAGAGGACAGCTCTTCTGGGCCACCTGCCACGTAGCTCAGCCCTCCTCTCTGCCCCCTTCTCTGTCTCATCTCCTCACATGAACAAGAAGCAAGCAAAGCTGAAGCCAAACCGCCTCCACGTTGCCTCTCACTCCTGTCGAGTCCCCTCAGTTGAGGACTTGAGTCCCTCCTCCTCAGCCATCCTTGCCACCTCCCTGATCCTCAGACTCCAACTTCTTGAGAAGCCACTTAATGTGATCTAGTGAGTCCAAAACCACACAGCTTCTTCCCATGACACCACTGCAGCAGCCTCCACAGATGCCGATGGCTGCAAGGCCACACCCCAGACTTCATTCCCATTTATCCCAGGCAACGTCAGCAAGAGGACCTGTGCAGCCAGGCCATCAGATGGATAGGGAGCCAAGAAAGGGAGAGAGGAGAGGAGGAGAAGGAAAGGGGAAGGGTAGATAGAGAAACCAGGAAAGCTCTGAGGACTGAAGGCCCCTCGAAGCTTGCAAAGCTCAGAGTCCTGTGCGTCAGCCTCTTCCCCAGGCACACCAGCCTCTGTGGAGTCGCAGCATATGCAAATGCACTAGCATTAACCCGCCTCATCACCTCTCTGTGGTGCAGGAACCTGATCCCCTGATCCCCTGTGTCTCCAGCAGAGGATGGGGCTTCCCAAGGAGAGTCAGACAGCAGTGGATCCACGTGGAATTACTCCTTCAGTTCCTCAGTGTTCTCTGGAAAGCTGCTTTGCCTGTTAATGAGCTACCAGCAGAATCTCAACTTCCCACACCAGAGATTTAGGGGCAACCTGGGAACAGGCTAGTGCACACAGGCCTGGCCTCTAACAGGAAGTTGATCCCACCCCAGTGAGCACTGTAACACAGTTCCTGTCTGCAAATGCTCCCTGCAAGGCTACAGCAGCACCCCCAATTTTAAGGCTCATTGCCCTGATGACAGCCCAGGAGACTATGCAGTCTAACTTTCATTCCTGATGGCAGGCAACAAGATACCAGGTCAACCATGCGTAGGCAGCTTCGAAGGAATATGTATAAGAAATGAACCAATCAGCAGGAGGATCTGAGCCTGAGGGCAGCAACCTCATCCCTGAGTGTGGAAAGAGACGCCGGGGGAAATCTCTCTAGTATCTTGGTCCACCTGCCCCACAGTGGGGCATAAGTGAGAGGATGAAGAGTCGACTCAGCCAGGGCTGGACCACACAGCACAGCACATTCTACCACACAGGATAGCAGACCCACTGCTCACTCTCAGGTTGGGGTCCAGTTGCCTCC
The DNA here is from genome assembly GCF_049852395.1 of Peromyscus maniculatus bairdii. Classification (NCBI taxonomy): domain Eukaryota; kingdom Metazoa; phylum Chordata; class Mammalia; order Rodentia; family Cricetidae; genus Peromyscus; species Peromyscus maniculatus. The sequence goes on along the minus strand of NC_134852.1, from coordinate 75,748,890 downwards.
ATGGAGCTGCCCCAAGTCCATAAAGGATTTCCCAGAGTTTAGTATTTCAGAAGAGCTGAAGGGTAAGTCTGCATCTCCCAAGAGATGTGAGTGCCTATGACCATGACTGGGCACAGGTAGAGGAGCTGGTGTCCACAAGAAGCCACAGCTATTCATGATCAACAGTGTAAGACCTGAACAGAGACAGAGCCATTGGTGGGAGGAGCCATTGTTTATCCCTGATGCCACACTGAGGGTTACAGTAACACAAAGTTAACTATCACAGTTACGATGACAGGTGCCCATCCAGATAATGGAGGATAACTGCTCCACCTCAAAACCTTTACTGGGACATCAGTAGAGTCTTTGAGCCATGTGTAAAGGAACAGACTCATACATTCCCAGGATCAGCATCTTTAAGGCCTATTTTCCTGCCTACTTCAGCCTCTCAGTAATATGTGGTCATCAATTGGCACACTGGGGGAATTAATTCCAGGCCACCTGATGATACCAGAATCTGTGGGTGCTCGAGTCTCTGTATAAAATGCCATCACATTTCCCCAGAACCCCTGTGCATCTTCCAGTGGACTCCAAACCACCCACTGAGGATATACTATAACCAATGCAGCATAAGCACCACGAAGAAAGGCCTGGGGAACAGGAAGGAGTGAACAGACTCACACAAGCACAACTGTCCCCAGACATCTTCCCTCCACAACTGCCGATAAAAGTGGATCAGTCGTGCTCTCTGTAATGACATCCATGCAACAAAACTCAGGCCTGAGTCTCAAGTGACAAAAGAAATTAAAGCAGCCGGGTGGTGGTGGCACACGCCTTTAATCCCAGCACTTGGGAGGCAGAGGCAGGCGGATCTCTGTGAGTTTGAGGCCAACCTGGGCTACCAAGTGAGCTCCAGGAAAGGCTCAAAGCTACACAGAGAAACCCTGTCTCGAAAAAAAGAAAAAGAAATTAAAGCAAGTACCTGCACCTACACAAAAGCGAGCACATGTGAAATATGTATCTACACCCACACAAAAGCAAAGCACATGTGGAACATATACCTATACCCACACAAAAGCGAGTACATGTGAAACATATACCTATACCCACACAAAAGCAAAGCATGCATGGAATATATACCTACACCCTCACAAAAGCGAGCACATGTGGAACATATACCTACACCCTCACAAAAGCGAGCACATGTGGAACACATATCTATATCCACACAAAAGCGAGCACATGTGGAACATATACCTACACCCTCACAAAAGCGAGCACATGTGGAACACATATCTATATCCACACAAAAGCGAGCACATGTGGAACATATACCTACACCCTCACAAAAGCGAGCACATGTGGAACACGTACCTATATCCACACAAAAGCGAGCACATGTGGAACATGTACCTATATCCACACAAAAGCACATGTGGAACATGTACCTATACCCACACAGACAGACAGTGACAGTGACTAGTCTATTATCCATTAACTTCCACCATCCCACCAAACATGGGCACACAGGGCCAGGCCCTCCTTAGAGGACACCCCTCAGCTGCGTGCAAAGCTCCATGTATCTCCACATCTGCTCAGACACTATGACACAATCTTACCCATCCAGAGCTTCGCCACCCTCAGTGTTCGTGGAGAAGCACACACCAATAATCAATGAGTTTAGATGCTTCCCTGAGATTTCTAACTGCTAGACAACACCCTTTCCCCTTCCAATGATGGAAAACACTCCCATCAAAGCCCTAAATCCTTAATGCTAGCAAAGCAATCCGAATACCACCAGCTGAAGTACTTACCTCAGGTCCGGGGAAGAGTACAGGAGTCTGTGTGGTTTAAATGTGAGGATCACCCATGGCTTTCATTTTCATTTCAAGTCACTGTCAACTTGAAGCCTTCTACTGCTACCTTGTGTTTATGCCATACTCCTCTTCGGTCCGGCCATCCCACAGGGGCCACGCTCCATCTGACTCTGCCAGTGATGCTCACAGCCACGCACCAGACACAATCTGCCGTGTGTGACTGCCTCCACAGCAAACTTGTCGTGAAGGGTTCCTGTCCCTCAGAGGTTGCACACCCACACACACAGGGCCCTGCTTCAGGGGGTACTTAAGCCCCTCCTCTCTCCCCAGAGCAACCTGAACAAAGCATCCCGGGCCCAAGTGGGCCTGGAGGAACCAGGACAGGCCTTCCATCCAGCACAGCTCCCGCCTGTCTTGGCATTGGGTTGCCCCTCTGTTAACACAGCCTGGGTTCCAATGACCACCAGCCCAGCACCAAGCACATATCTTGAGTGAAAATGGAGAGCTACTGTCTGAGAAGGATGATCCAAATGATATTTCACACATTGTGAGCCTCCTTCTGCCCGAACAAATCTGTAAAATGAGTACTTCTGTTACAGCCATTTCACAGAACTGAGGAGGAAGACTGAGGCTCAGAAGGGCTGCCATCAGTGAGAACTTGACAAGGCTGGTCTTCTATGGGTCTCCGTCTACTCTCTGTCCTGCCAGGACCCCTGGCCCAACCACCCTAGACACCTCCAGCTCCAACTCCACCAGGGCCTCTGTGCTTCCCATAAGCTTGCCAGCAGGGGCCTGGCACGGTCCCTTCATACACAAGGCCAAGGGCTCGGCGGACACTGGCCATCACTCCTCTGCATCCTTGCTCCATTCTGCAGGGAAGCAAGCATGGGAGGCATGAGAGCCTGTCAGTCAAGCACTGTCCCAGGGTCTGGTGTCCTCTAATTAGCTCTGTCACAGCTGCTGGGGGACATGTAGAACCAACAGACCAGCGCTCCTCTGCCCGGCCCCTTGCCAGGCCCCCAGGGCTCTGCCACAGGTGCAGATCTGATGCTGCCTGCTGTGCCCAAGATTCCCTGACATCCTGGCAGGTTGGCCCCTAAGTCTCACAGAGAGCCTCTCTCTGGCTAGGTCACGGGTCAGTCAGGACAGAGTATCCTCAGCTTGTACTGGCGACATTTCACTAGAACACACAAGAGGGCTAGCAGGGAACGAGTGGTAAAACCAGAGAAACGAGCACAAAATGACCATCGTCTGCCTTTCTATGCCGGGCCTCTTCCCACCCCAGCCTCCACCATTGCTGAGGCTTCTGGTCCCTCCGTAGCTGTTGTCAACCACACTGAAATGCTGATTCCCATTGGCTGGGGACTGTCGGTCATTGCTCTACAAACAAGCTAATCAGCACGCTAGGAAACTGAGCCGTGCCTCCAGAAAGGATGGAAAGATACCACCCCAACCCTCCCACCGTACCCCAACTTGTCCCTCTGGGTGGAACAGACAAGGATTTTCCCTCATCTGATTAATGGGGAACATTCTGCAGGAAATACAGATTCTCGGGAAATATGAAGTAAAATAGTACAAAATATACTGAACGGAAAAAAAAAAAATCCTCCCCGTCTTCTCTTAGACAACAAGAGGTCCCTAACTAGAACAGCTTCACTGGGTCCTGCTGACATGCCCTGTATTCTCAGCAGAGGTGAGCTGTCCCTCCTGGATGGGCCTAGCCTGGAATATGTGTCCTGTGCTGCTGACAGATTTCAGAGAGACAGGACAGCCAATACACTCCAGCCACACCCCCAGGTTGGCCCTCAAGTTCCAGCCCGTTCGCTGGATTTACATGACAACTTAGAACTTCACTATTATTTGACTGATTTCTTTTGCCATAACAAAACATCTGCAGCTGGGTAACTTACAAAGAATAGTTGATTTGGCTCACTGTTCTTTCTGTAGTCTGAGAAGACCAGGAGGGTGGCGCTGGCATCTGGCAAGGGTCTGCTTGCTGTACTGTAACATGGTAGAGGGCACTGTGTGGAGAGATGGTACACAAGGTTGGGTCTCCCTCCCTCTTCATACAAATGCCAAAATGGGCACCAACCCTGATGACCTTGTCTAATAATGATAACTATCTCTCAGAGTCATCCACATAAGACTTCGTGGATTACATTCCTGTTCAAGCCATAGCAACCTTCCTGGCCTGTGTTCCCTGTTAGCCCCATGGCCCAGCTCTCTGATGGCCTCTGTCCATGCCCAGAGGAGCTAACCAGCAGGTCTTGCCTGGCCTATCACGCTGTCCCGTCCTGTGGCCCATGGCCCTTCCAGCCTTAGAACCCCACCCCCAGGACAACTGGAAAGCCCTCCCTGGACCCCAAGCTGCAGGCTTAGCTCCCCGTCCACACCTGACTGGACTGGTTCATGTCACCATCTGGGCAGGGATGGGCACAGCAGCAGGGAGAAGCAGAGCATGGAGGGCCGGGGGCAGATGTACCAGGTGGCAGGAGCCCAGGGCCAGGTCATTTCCAGGCTCTTGACCTCCTTAGAGACACCTGTGCTCCGGGACTGTCCGTCACACACAAGAATTCAAAGAAACATATCACAGCAACAATAAGTCTCTTCCCAGTTCACCCTGAAGGGAGAGAGGAAAATGTCCCTTCTCTTTTGCAGTAACAGTCACAAGGAGCAAGGTGTGGACCACCTGGCTGGACCCTAGAAAACCAACAATGAGACCCTCACTTCCCAAATAGGCTCTGGTTAAGTAACAGAGCAGGGACGTAGACTTTGGACTCCTGGGGCGGGGCTTCTAAGATGCCTGACCATTCATGTCCAACACCTCAGGAAAGAGGAGAAACAGGAGGAGAGGCGGCAGGCCACAGCTGGCTCACTCCAGAGCTGGGCACGCAGGGAGATGTTTCGGTACAGCTGGGTTGGCAGGACCGCAGCCGACGCTACCTCTTCCCTAGGAACAGAACTTGGTTAAGCTGATGTCACACAGCCTCCATTCACTTAGGGGGGTGTAGCGAGCTCCTGATGAAAAGGACAGAAGCCTCGGGTGGATGTGTCACAGCGGATGTGTTCCTCGACTGATGGGCAGTGGGCTGGTTCCTGACTCTGCTGTTCGTTGTGAATCCTGAAGCAATAACCCACAAGTGTCTCTGTGATGTGTTCACTTAGAGGCACACAGAGAGGAACAGCTGGGGTGCGTGGCAGCTCTATTTTTAATCTTTTAAGGACCCTCCATACTGACTTTGATAGTAGCTGCACCAACTTGCCAGAAAGAAATGAATTGTCCCCAGAAAATGGCCTCAACTAGAGGCGGTCGTATTAATCAAAACAAGCCAGACTCAGAAAGACAAAGTGCGTATGTCTTAACAGGGGAGGATTATTCGCTTGAAGGGTGTATTGGTGCACCTGAAATATGTATTAGTCTTCTTCTGCTACTACAACCAAATACCAGAGGCTTGGAACTTTTATCGGGGGCAGGAATGGTTAATTTAGTTCATAGTTTAAAACTAGTCTGGAGTCAGTCAGTCCATTGGTCCACCTTTGGAGAAGGTGTGTGAGCGAGAAGGAAGGCTCACTTGGTGAGGAAGGAAGCTAGGAAGTAGGGACCAGAGGCACTCTGTCTAACGATCGGCCCTTGAGTGAACTGACTGGTGAGTTGCAGCTCCCTGCTGAGGCCAGAAGATCACACTGGATTCCTTCGAGCTGGAGTTACATGTGGTTGTGAGTCACTAAAGTGGGTGCTGGGAACTGAACTCACATCCTCAGCGACACTCACTCTTAGGTACTCCCTCATCGCTTCATGCCCTAATCCCTTCTGAGGGGCACACCCCCAACAGCCTCACCATCTTCCACTAAAACCCACCCCTTAGACATCATCCCGCTTCTGACTCTACCACTCCAGGACCCAAGCTTCCAGCCCCATCCACGAAGGAGACAAAGGCACCCTGTCACTCTCACAAAGCTCGGTGTGCCTCTGCAGCGGCGACGGGGGCAGCATGAGGAGGGGCTGAGGCCAACAGATCTTCAACAAGGCACATCTCATAGGTGCTCGGGGAGGGGGGGGGCGGGGGGGGGGGGGGGGGAGACCTCCATGCCCCACAGGGCCATCCCCTTCTGTTCTTCCCTGGGGCAGGGTGGCTCCACATGCCCCAACTTAGAAATCCTGAGTGTGGGGCTGTCCCCACACCCAGGCACTGCCCTAGGGATACAAAGGCTGGCCAGTCTGGAAAAGCTCCAGGGGAAGCTGACCCATGTGCAGGCAGCAGCGGCCCTGGAGTCCACTGCAAGTGTAGGCAACTGTGGGCAGGTGTGGACACAGTCTCAGGGACAGTCCTGCCTGTACCCATCATGCCCCCTGTCACAGACTGTCACCAGAGTCACGGACAGTGACCATAGCCCCAGCTCAGCTGTGCAGTGGCTTTGTTCCTGGAATTTAAGAGCCCTGTGCCCTGGCCCCTGCTATTTAGAGACGCTGCTTTTTAAATTCAGTTACGCATAGTCAACCGCCACCCAAAAACATCAAATGGGAAATTCCAGAAATGAACACTTCAGCAACTGTGAATGAACTGCATGGGTTATTCACTACTGCTGGTCTCCTCCTGCACCGAATGTGTACCTCACTCAACCATGAGCAGGTAGCAGTCAGTGGCTTCAGGCACCACCTGCAGACTATCCTAGGCACTAAGGAAGAGCAAGAGCTGACTGCTAAACTGGGAAAGGAGGCTGGATTCTGCCGCTGCCTCCCTGCAGCTATGTTGAGACCCAGGAGCCAGGTCGGGAAGGACCAGCTGCTGAAGAGCCACCCCAGATGCCCCTTGGCCAGCACGGAGATTCTCCCACAGATACTTCCTCTACATGAGCATCTGTACATCCGAGCATAACTTCTCAAAATACATATTGTGCAGTTGTTTCCAAAGATGCAAATAGAATCCCAAATACATACAGCTAAGACTGGCATTGTTATTTTAAATTGCAGTTAATTCAAATAGAAATAAAACCTTCCCATCTCTGAGACAGATGCAGACAACACCCCAGTTCACCCATAGACACTGCTGAACTGAAAGGACCCTCCAGGCCCACCAAAGAAAAATGGCCCCTGAGCCTAGGAAGTCCAGCAGTGAATCTAGATGTGACACCATGTCCCACCTCCACAAAGTGAGACTGGCTCCCCAGCCACATACTGAAGGAGAGAAGGCCATGCCAGAAGGGCTAGTGACTGCAGCCTTCAATGGTAGCAATATGAGTCCCAGACTCAGGGGACAGGGAAGCCAGGTCACCCTATCAAGCCTTCCCCAGAAAAATGCAGGGCAGGTTAGAGAAGTCCATAACCTCCCATCCTTGGGTCTCCTTGAGGGTCTAGGAATTACAGAATGGACAGCTCAGGCAGTTTCTCCTGAGAGGCTACGAGATGGGGCACAGTGGTCAGTGTGGCCCGGGATGCTGCCCTGGCCAACAGAGGCAATGAGCACCAAAGAGTAGATGTCCCAGGCTGGCTTTAACAATATCCTAGCCCAGAGATCAGCAAGAAGGTCAGTGGCCCAAGGAGGAGAGAGGGCCTTTGCTTTGCCTCCTGAGTCAGACTTCTAGAGGTGGCTGCCAAGTGCTAGGTCCCCAGTGTCTCACAGCCCACTCCTAAAACTTCTGAGTATCCAGAGGTGGGAGGTAGCACCCAGCCATATCCTGAAGGGCTAAAGAGCCTCTGCCCAGGAAGAAACCATCTGTGGACACAGAGTTCTCCCTGGGGACATCTCAAAGGGCCAGCCAAGAGGCTGCTGAGGTATCTGGGGGTGGACAGAGCAAGCATGGACACCGGGTTAAGTACGTTCTCAGCAAGAGCATCTCCAGGGTATCTCCTCCAAGGGAAGCCAGAACTCAACACCTCCTGGATGCTGAAAGTGCCAACACGGCCATCAGCAGCCAGACTGCCTTTTCTAAAGATACCACACCCCCAGGCTCATCTCCTGGCCCTGGCAAGAAGGGATGAGCAGGTGCAGGTCTGATGACAAGAAGGGAAGCAGTTGAGGAGGGGAGGGGCATGCACAGCCCTCCCCCGCCACTGCTCTCCAGGGTGGGGCAGGCTCCATCTAGGAAGGAGACTTGGGGTCTCTGCAATCACCCACCACATCTCCAGACAACACCTTCCCTCGTCGTCGGGAAGCAGCCAAGACTCTCATTGCTCTAATGTAGCAGAAAGCTCCAAAGCCCATCTGACTTCCCCGGTCAGGGAAGAGTGTGCCTTCCGGACACGTGCCAAGGGACGGTGGGGTGGGAATGGGCCTCGCTGCTCTGTTAGTATCCAGCCTAGTGGATAATAAATACAACACAATAGAGGGTACAGAGCAGCATTGGGCGGTGACAGCCCAGGCCAGGGGAAGCACCAGCAGGAACCACACACTCTCCTCCAATGAAACTCTCAACCTGGCATCCGCTAGCACAAAGCTCTACATGGGCAAGGTGTTCACAGCAACTGACTGACGACAGCCCTGGTCAAGAACCACAGGAGCTCTGCCCAATCTCTGCCACCCTCTGGCCAGGGTGCAGGGATCTGTCAGGAGGGTGAGGCTGAGGCCTGGAGGTCCCTGCTGCTGCAGCACTGACCGGGCAAAAGTCAGGGGCATGGCCCATTTCGTCGTCGTTGTAAGGGAGCCAGATTCACCCTCTGGTTTCCTCCCCTCAGGGATGGCAGCTGTGCGCCTCCACCATCGTGGGCGGCAGAGCCACACTTCCTTGGTGAGATCTGGACTTCAGGGAAAATGTCCTTCCTCCTCCCTTTGATGGAATTAGGAAAAATAATTAAGAGAAGAACAGATGGCAACCACTTAAAATCTGTTCGTAAGAACCAAATCAACAAGATGTGGGGGTGGGGGCGAGTTTGCGTTTCTGGATGCGTGGGCACCCCACGCTGTAATCCCCAAAGCAAAGCAATAGGGCTATGGACAGGGTGGATGGGGACTTTGTACAGCAAGAGAGTAAGAGCTCAAAATTTAGATGCAACCACAGCAAAGCCACTTTCTCCTATGGCAACCAGGCTACTCGGGATGCTGGGGAGGCCCTGGCTTCAGCACCATTACGGGGACATTTTCTAATGACAGACAGATCAACACACCCAATGATAAGCCAGGTATCATCGCCCTGCTTTTAAAATAGTGACTGTAGGCTGATTCTTCCTCTCCCTGAGAACTTCTCACCCATAGGCTGGCTGCCTTAGTACCCCTTTTCTGCTACTGCAACAAAATACCTGAGACTCTGTACTTTATAGAGAAGGGAGGTTTATTTAGATCATGGGTTTAGAAGTTTCAAGTCCGAGACTGACAGAGTCTCATCATCAGCCTCAGATAAGTGCACCCTTGGCTGCATGAGAACATGGCAGAGAGACAAGGAGACAGCTGAAAGGAAATGAGGCCAAGTGCATTGAGTGGGCTCACCTTAACGACCAGTCACAAGAACGAGGTAAGGAACCATGAAAACTAACACCTTCTAAGGACATGTCCCAGTGACAGGACAAACCCCAGGAGGCTCTTAAGTTCTGCCATCTCTCACCATCATCATATTGGGGACCAGTCATCCAGTGCACGAACCCCAAAAGATAAACCATAGCCAAACCACCAAGCAGTCAAATTCATCAAAGCCACCAGCCATAGAGAAACCCTCCAATTAGTGGACCACACGTTTTGGCCCCCATCAGTTGGCACTCGGGGTATTTTTGTTCCGATTTCGTCTAACTATCATATAAGTATACAGATATGTGCAAACCTGTGGACAAAGTTCTGGGCTCTGGAACTCATGCAGGAATGGGTGACAGTCAGGAAGAAAAAGAGTTAAACCTTCAAGCAGAGAACACAATTCCAGAAAATTACCAAGGAAATTAAAGAGGGGCCCCCAATGTGTAAAGAGCCATGAGTCACTCCATCTTAAGAGGGGAACCCGCCAGGGAGTCTGAAAACCAGTTTGAACTTTCCTAGAGCTGTGAACTTCAAATGCAAATGCCTCCCTCCCCCAGGATCTGAAGGGACAGGTGAACTCAGCACCACCTCATCACCTGGAACAGTGGATTCCCATGACAGGTGGCAGATCTTAGGGCCCAAACTTTACCCCCAGGTCCCCACTAGGGTATCTCTAAGAGGAACCACAGTAGAGAATAGGAAACAGTCCTCCTCTCAAGAATGGAGGAGGGGGTGGGGACCCCCTAGTCTTCCTGTCTCACCTCAGGCATGTGCTTCCCATGATGGGTTGAAACGGTTTTGGTGTTGAGATGTTTTTTTATCAGTGTGACGTAATCTATGTGCCGAGCTCATGAAGTTTAGTTCTATGACCTGCGTCCCAGACATCACGCTTTCCAGTCACAACCATCATGGCTAAAGCCACAGTAAGTGGAGATGCGTCTACCCAAGAAGAAATGTGGGAAGGTAACAACTGAAGGGAACAGTCCACTGGGAGGTTACAAAATGCCTCCCTCCTTGCACCTAACACCAGGCTCCAGCACAGCAGCATGAAAGAAGCCCAAGAAGCCAGCCACAGAGGACCACAGCCACAGAGGACCACAGCTGGCAGCTTCTCACCAGAAAGACCTAGCACATCTCTCTCTGTTGCATCTAGCACAGTCAGCAACACATAACGACAGAAAACAGTCTGAAGGTCTCCAGACACTGCGAAGGGCAGCATAGAGGGAGAAGCAATTGCTTATGGGTAAATAAATGCTTCCTACCAGAGAGGGGAGAGGGTCATATTACACCAAGAAGCATAAACCTTGAATGGTTCAACCAAGGAATGATTTAAAAAAAAAAAAAAAAAAAAAAAGATGCAGCACTGGTCTGTTAGAGCTGGGATCTGGAATGCCCCCAGAATCTCACATCTGACTTTTCTGCATCTTCCTTCTTCGTAGAGCATGGTACAATTTCAGGAGGTGGGGCCTCATTGGAGGAAGCAGCTGGTCATTGGAGGCATGCCCTTAAAGGTTATACGGGGACCCCATGGCCTCTCTCTCTCTCCCCCTCCCTCCCCCGCTCCCCTCACCTGAACAGCTCTCTGCTATGATGTTCCACCTTCTCACAGGCTCATAAACAGTGGAGCCAGCTAGTCATGGACTGAGACCTCCGAAAACAGGAGCCAAGATAAGTCATATTCGAGTGCTCTCTTCAGGACTTTTGATACAGCAACACAAAGCTAACACAGTATGTACCATAGGACGCTGATGGCTCACCTTGGTTGTCAACTTGAAGAGGGACCTTCAGTTGAGGAACTGTCTCCCTCAGATTACATTGTAAACATGTCTGTGGGAGTATTTTCTTGATGAATGGTTGATATAGAAGGGCTCAGCCCACTGTGGGCGGTACCATCCTTAGGCAGGCAGGCCTGGGCCATATAAGAAAGGTAGCTGAACTTGAGCTGAGGAGTGAGACAGTAAGCAGTGTTCCTCCGTGGTCTCTGATTCAGTTCCTGTCTTCATGTTCCTGCCTTGAGTTCCTGCCCTGACTTCCCTCTATGATAGACCATAACCTGTAAGCTAAAACAAACTTTCTCCTCCCCATGCTGCTTTTGGTCATGGTGCTTATCACAGCAACAGAAAGCAAGCCAGAACAGATACCAACCATCTACCATTAAAGTTAATGAATTCCTGTTACTTGAGACAACATGGATACTACTGTGCTACAGAATGATCCTTCAGCACACTATGAATATGTATTACTTTCATTTGTTAATAAAATGCTGATTGGCCAGGAGCCAGGCAGGAAGTTAGGTGGGATAATCAAACTGAGGACTGGGATGGAGAAGGGCAGAGTTGAGAGAGACCTGAGCCAGCCAACTGCCCAAGAAGCAAGAGGACCAGTAAAACCATGGACCAAGAGGACAACACATAGATTAATAGAAAATGAGTTTATTTAAATGTAAGAGATAGGTAATAGTAAGCCTGAGCTATTGGCCAAGCATTTATAATTAATATAAGCCTCTGTGTGATGATTTGGGAAGCTGCTGCTGGGTATTTGGGTACTGGTGGGCAGGAGAGAAATCTCCATTTACACTATTGGACATCATTCCCCTAACTGAAATAAGCCAGGTGCATAAAGACAAGCATCACCTGAAGTCACTCACACGGAGAATTCTCAAGGAGCTGAGCTCATGGAAGTTGAGGGTAGAATGATGATAACCAGAGGCAGGTGTACTGACCAGGAGCATGCTGTGGTACAAGAGGGTAAAGACAGTCAAGTATGGTGTGCCCCAAATAGCCACGGGAGGGCCTGCCAGATAGGTCAGCAGGGAAAGGGGCTTGCTACCAAGCCTGACAACCTGAATCCAACCCTGTTCTCTGACCTACACATACACACACTACAAAACTATATGGCGAAAAAAGCCACAAGAATACCATAAAAAGCATAAATGTTTGAAGAGATATATGTTTACCTTAATTTAAACACTATGATATGTACAACTTATCAAAATATCATGCAGTCACCATAAATACACACACATTTTACATTTATGTATCAGTTTTAAAAATAAATTTAAGGGCCTGGAATATGGCTCAGTCAGTACAGACCCTGAGTTTGGATCCCAGCACTGACACAAAACCCAGGTTATGGCAGTGTACACCTGTAATCCCAGCCCTGAGAAGCAGAAGCAAGAGGCTCCTGGAACCTGCCTAGCCAGTGAAGCTAGTGATCAGTGATCAAGCAGCTTCAGAGAGAGACTCTGCCTCAAACGTTAGAGGGCCACTGAGGAGGACACCCAGTGTCAACTTCTGGACTAAACGGGTGTGCACATCACATGCACATATATGTACAATACCCATTTATATAAATGCACCAAGTAATAAAAATAAATTTTAAATTATTATTATGGCTAATGGTAAATTTGTGTACTATGTGTATTTTTCTCTAATTAAAAACCCTATCAATAATAGCACATTACTGGTGAATCCTCTAAGACCAACACGGAGGGCCAGCTCTCAAAGTTCCTGGGCACCAGGGGGGGGGCAGTTGTGGTGCAGGGAGTGTCTAGGAGGTCTCACACATGAAGGGGGTGGTGGGGCAAGCCAGAAGTGGCCATATTGACTCCTGTTTTTTAGGAAAAGTCAGTCGACTCCTTTCTGTATCTTTTGAAATGCAGGTCTCCCTTAACAGGGCACCAAAGCAGCAAGCATCAGCAACAACAACACAGGGTGATGATGCCCCCCATTGGAGGAGGAGAGAAAAGCACCCTCCTCCCCAGTCACCTCCAAAACCACCAAAGAGCAAAGCACAAGGCTGTGGCACAGCAAAGGTGAACAAGGGTCAGGAGGTCATGCTGCTTAGAGGCCACGGTGTGATGCTCTGTGGAAGAAGGGCAATTGTAGGGGAGAGGACACTAAGTGGGGGACCAGCAGGGAATCCGTGTGCTCAGTGCTGAGGTCCCAGCCCCACTGCCCCTCACCAGATACAGTGTCAGCCAACAACCTTGCCTGTCCCTGCCCTGTGCTGCATGCAAAGTTTGTGTTTACACTACCCCATGCCCACTAAGTGTGCAATAACATCGTGTCTAAAAAGTACAATATGCATATCCCATTAGAAAACACTGCTCAACACAGACACTGAGAGCAACAGCCAATAAATGGGACCTTCTGAAACTGAGAAGCTTCTGTAAGGCAAAGGACACGGTAAATAAGACAAAATGACAGCCTGCAGAATGGGAAAAGATCTTCACCAAACACACATCTGACAGTGGGATGATCTCCAGAATATATAAAGAACTCAAACTACACATCAAAATACCAAACAATCCAATTAAAAAATGGGCTACAGAGCTAAAGAGAAAGAGAATTCTCAACAGAAGAATCTCTAATAGCCAAAAGACATTTAAGGAATTGCTCAACATCCTTAGTCATCAGGGAAATGTAAATCAAAATGACTCTAAGATATCATCTTATACCTGGCTAAGATCAAAAACACTGATGACAGCTTATGTTGGAGAGGATGTGGAGCAAGGGGAACACTCCCCCACAGTTGGTGTGAGTGTAAACTTATACAGCCACTTTGGAAATCAGTACGGCAGTTTCTCAGAAAATTAGAAATCAATCTACCTCAAGACCCGGCTATACCATTCTTAGGCATATACTCAAGGAATGCTCAATCATACCACAAGGACACTTGCTCAGCTATATTCACAGCAGTATTATTTGTAATAGCCAGAACCTGAAAACAACCTAGATGCCCCTCAGTCAAAGAATAGATAAAGAAAATGTGGCACATATACACAATGGAGTATTACTCAGCAGTAAAATCAATGACATTATGAAATGTGCAGGAAAATGGATGGAACTAGAAAATATCATCCTGAGTGAGTGGGAATAGGATCTACCCCTGGTGCATAAACTGGCTTTTTGGGGCCCACTGCCTATGGTGGGACTCCTTGCACAGCCTTGATGCAGGGGAGGGGCTTGGACCTGCCTCAGCTGAATGTGTGGGCTTTGCTGACTCCCCATGGAGGCCTTTTTGTAGCTAGAGTTTTTCTCTCTGGGTCCCTCCAAGTCCTGGCAGTCCCATAGCCCACTTATAAAATAAACATACAGATGCTTATATTATTTAAACTGCTTGGCCATTAGCTCAGGCCTACCATTGTCTAGCTCTTACTCTTATACTCAGTCCATTTCTGTTAATCTATATGTCGCCACATGTTCCATGGCTTTACCTGCTACCTCTACATGATGCTCCCTGGATGGCAGGTTGGCATCTCCTCCTCTCCGCCTTCCTTTTCTCTCAATTTTCCTCCCTGCTAGTCCTGCCTATACTTCCTGCCTGGCTACTGGCCAATCAGTGTTTTATACAGAGCGATATCCACAGTACCTTTTCAGAGGAGGGGATGGGGGTTGGCTGGAGGGGAAGGCTGGGGATGGGAGCGGGAGGAGGGATGATGGGGGGAGAATCTGTGGTTGGTATGTTGAATGAATAAAAAATGTTTAATTAAGAAAAAAAATAGGAAAAAACTACTCAAAATTCTAACAACCATCTGAGCTGTTGGGAAGACTTGTTCAATCTGAAAAATCCAGGGACCATGGCAGGGGAGACTGAAGGGCAGTCAACAATGTCTGCCTACACCTCACATCTGGGAGATGTCTGCTAGAGAAGCATGGAATTGGCTGTCCTGATTGGCACTAGGAAGTTAACTATAGAAATTATAGTATTGTATAGTATTAGTTAGACGACAGAGCTCCAAGACTGGGAAGCTATGCACTGAAGTCTTCTTTGTCCCAACAGGACATGAAAAATTACCAGTGTAAAGCTGGAATATGCCTAAGCAGTAGAACAGCAACCTAAGGCACAGAGGCCTTGGGTTTACCCCTACGCAACACACACACACACACACACACACACACACACACACACACACACACAAATGGCATGCGTATTTTTTTAAAAAACATGAATGTAAATACATAAGCCAATCATATAGTAAATCATGTTTTATAATCCAGCTTTGCTACTATAACAAAATACTTGAGATGACCAGCTTATAAAGAAGAAAGGTTTATTTGGGCTCACAGTTTTAGAGGCAGTAGCCCATAGTTGGTGGATAATGTAACACATCATGACAGAAAGCACATGGAGGAACATAGCTATTCATCTTGTGGGAACATAGGAGGAAGAAGAAGAAGAAGGGCTTGGGTACCACTGTTCCTTCTAAAGCACACTTTCAATGATCTGAAGACCTCTCACTAGGCTCCATCTCTCCAAGGTTGTACAACTTCATGACAGAACCACCCCAATGATCAAGTGCATAACATATTGAAATTAGTGAGACACTCCAGATCCAAATGACAGCGACTATCATCATCAAGTCACTGTGTGCTGCATTTTCATATGACTGGCTGTGCACCCTGCATACACATGGATGGCACACTGTACCGTCACAGCATGACAGCTCAGGCAAGCTCACTAGACTGTAGGAATTCTTCAGGTCCATTCCAATCTTGTGTGTGTGTCCCACTGTTGACCAAGAATGCCATTATGTGGTGCAGGGAAGACAGTCCACAGACAAGAGCAGACCCATGGTTTTATTACAAAAGAGAAAGAGGAGTTCTCTGAGGGGTGATCAAATTTTCTGTTTGCTGGGAATCTGTGCCAGCCCTAGGGAGATCCAGGACCATTCCAAAGAATGGTCTTTCTTGGTTGTTGGACTTGGAGTTAACCTTATGACTCAGAATTACATGATCTGACCCTACCTTCCTCTACCATCTGGTAAGAGACAGAGATACCAGGGGAAAGCTGTGTGAAGGTTAGAGCTGCGCTGTCCCAAGCCAAATGACAACAAAGATGACTGGCAAGCCACCAGTCCTTTCCTGTAGAGCCCTCAAAAGAACCTCCATTCCAGCAACTTGGTCTCAGATTTCAGTCCTCCAAAACAGATACTACAAACTCATGCTATCTCAACCACCCAGCTTGGGTACTTGGTCATGTTAGAAACATTCAGAACTGGCCACTCTCACTCCCCAGCAGGAGGTGCCCTGGAGGTGACACATCTTCACATCCAACCATAGCTGCAGGGACCTCAGACCCAGCCCAAGGACCCAGCACCATTCACTTGGGACTTCCTGTACAGTCCCCAGCCTGCTTTCTGCTAAAGGGCCCTGTCCAGAGCAACAGCACCTTTGGGCTGGCTGCCTGGGTCACCCACGAATGGTCTGGGTGTGGAACAACATAAGAGCTGTTACTCCCACACAAAGTGCAGAGACCCTGCTCACTTCCTGTCAGCTCCTCCTTCCTGAAACCCTGAAAGAGCTGATGGATGCCCTGGGCCCATCACCACTGACCAGGAGGGAGGGACTCCAAAAATACATCATGGTGGATTGGAGGTACCCTGACATCAAAGACAAGAACAGTCGTTCCCATGGGCAGGACACAACTGGTGGATCTCCTGGTCGTTTGTCCTCTGCTGGTTTTCCCCAGTACCTTGTGTCCTCTGAACATGCATGTTCCACATCTGTAAATCCAACCAACCACAGATCAAAACTGTTTTTATTCCAAAAGTCCTAAAAATGCAAAACATTTCTCACCTACCAAACCTACCAGACAAGTGCAGAGACCACATGAATGGTATGGGCATGCCCTGGCCTTTTCCCTGGGCTGTGGTATGAGACTTATGATGGCCCAGCACATACTGAGCATGGGTGCAGTTACATTTCTTGCCATCCCCTAAATAATAAAAGAAGTATTCATATAGCAGCTGCAACATATGACATGTCAGAAGTCACCAAAGGAGGATATCAACATGTCCCATGTAAATCTTGAGCACTTTACATAGGACTGGAGCATCCTCGGATCCAGGAACCCACAGAGGTCCTTGAAATCAGTCCACATGGACACCATGTGAAGACTATAAACGCGAATGTTTCAAACCAGATGAGGCTGAAAATCAGCACGAATGTATTAGAATTTTGTTAGAGAAAGGAGAGGCTGTCGCTTAGCATGTCAATGGGGAGTTGTCGCAACTGCACATCGGAAAAGCTGTAGTTGGGAAATGCATCCTACTCACCGGCAGTCTCCACACAAAGTCCAGGCTCCAAGGAGTCACCTGGCCGAGCTTCAATGATGCTTCCGAATCCAGAGAACTGCAACAGAAAGATCGCAAATATGGTGTCAGTGGGCTGGGATGGCAATCCACTCATTCACAGACTCAGGACAGGGTCAGAACCCAAGTGTTCTCCTGAACAGGCAACATCTGTAAACATAGAGTGCAGCTGGTCACGAGTTTCCTGACATCTTCAGTGGAGCCCTTCATAGTCACACATAAACCACTAGCTGGCCTACAGTTTGGAGCCGTGTTGAGTATGTGAGGGATAGAGTTCTCCAACTCTTTTGCAGAAAGACCCTGAAATAATCAAACTATCCCTCCACACCCCCACATCCCTCCATACCCCCATATCCCTACATACCCCCATATCCCTACACAACCTCACATCCCTACACACACACACACACACACACACACACACACACACATACACACACACACACGCACACACACACACACACGCACACATGCACACACACATACACACACACATACACACATGCACACACACGTACACATGTACACACACACATACACACATGCACACACACACACACACACATACACACATGCACACACACGTACACATGTACACACACACATACACACATGCACACACACACACACACACACACACACACACACACACACACACACACACACCAAGGCTCTATGTCTGTTCCCAGCTTGTTTTTCTCTCCCAGAGTAGCAAAACACGACACAAGGCCCAGAGTTCTGTGCAATTCAAGTGACTTCTCTTAAAACAGTATTTGCGACATGTGGATGGGATGCAATGAACAAGGACTCTGCAAAGGAACAGTGACCTTGCTCAAGTGCCAGTGCTTGAGGAGAGCCACCAGGTGGACAAGAGACACTATGTCCTCCTCGGCGGCTTACTTTTTCTCTCAGCCCTGAGCTGCAAAGACAGACACCTTGGTTTCTATCTTAGCTCCGCTCCGGGGAGAGCCTGGGAAGCCAGCACACCTGCCTGAGCCTCGGAGGATGCTGCAGCCCAGAGTTGGCACCCCCTCCCGCCCATGCCCTTGGTTCCTCCCCTCGCACTCTGCCCTTCCAAAGGAGGAGCTGCCCGGGGAAGCCATGCTTCCTTGAGCTTTAAGGCAGGCCCCTGCTGCGTTCTATCCTACAACTTCTTCAGACAAATTTTCTGTCCTGCTCATAACACAGGCCACCCAGCTGGAGCCTCCCCAGCTTCTGAGATCCACTATAATGCCTAAGGACAAGGAGCGGGGAAACACAGGCCAAAACACACCCATGTCTGACCGACCACAGTGAGCATGAGGAACCTGTTTTACCCAGGGACTTTCACGGTGAGGATGGAGACATGGTAAAACAAGACACTGGCTCTGAAACGTGGGGCGCAAGGTGACTGAGGCTCAGTGCCATACACACAGCCTCCCCCTGTCACACCCCACAGCCTCACCCCACCTGGCTTCATGATGACACTCCTGCCATCATTAGCGTCCCCTTGTTTATTCCCATGGGATCTCCCCAGCACAGCTCTGTTCATTCTTCAAAAGCCGACTGGGGACCCCCCTGAAGCTCTGTACCCAGCCTAGGAGTAGATCCCAACATGTCCCCTGCTCCCCACAGAACTCATTGCTCCTTCTGGGACCTGCCTGGCCTCATCAGGGCCCAACCTTTAAAAGGCTGAAAATACTTTATCGCCAGCAAACCTCAAAGGCAGCCTCCAAGAAAGGAGAATAAAGGGGAAGAGATAAAATAATCAAACAAACAAACAAAAGTGAGGGGGAAAGTTGGGGAGACGGCTCCATGGTTAAACTGTCAGCCATGCAAACATGGAGGTGGGAGCTCAGACACCCCAGAACCCACAGAAGTGCCAGCTTGGGGTGACTCCAGCATCTGAAGGTAGGGACAGAGCATCCCATGGGCAAGGTGGCTAGCACCATCAGCCACATCTGAGAGCTCTGGGTTTGATTGAGAGACCTGCCTCCTGGACTAAGGTAAAAGACCCACTGAGAAAGATTTCCAGTATCAACCTCGAGCTTGCATGTGCATGGGTATTTATGTGCATGCACAGCCACAGCCACGTGTGCCTCCACACATGGAAACATGCATTGCACACATGCGCGCGCGCACACACACACACACACACACACACACACACACACACACATACACACAGAAAAGACAAAGAGAATGAAAACAAGAGGGAGGAATTCTGAGGGTAGGAAAGAAGCATGTGTGATGTCAGAGGGTAAGCATGTGGTGGTACGCTGTAAAGGCAGATCCCCAGGCTCTTGTCTCACTGGCACTGAAATCTGTGAGAGATTTCAGGCTATAGGAGGAGGCCATTGTGTCAGTGAGGTACATGATGACCTGGGAGAGACAGGGCTCACTGGTGTACCTCAGAACTGGGGGTAGAACTGTAGATCAACAGGATTACCTTCCACTCAGGATATGTTGATAAAATCATTCAGGAAAAAAAAAAAGCAGGTTCATAGAAAACGTTGCCCTGACCTTGGCTGCCTCCCCTGGATCCTGGCCATGCGCCCTGAGCCTGCCAGTCTCCAGAACACAGGCACCCATCACTGTCTCACTGCACACCTGGCCTTACTAACCTGTGAATGCCACCTGCAGCGTATTCCTGAGGCTAAAAATACACCCACAATCCTCCTCCAGGAATGCCCCATGGGAGAATGGAGGCTGCCTGGGAGCCAGGACAGCTGCAAAGGCCCCATGGTTCTCTCACTTGCCCTCCATCCCACACCAATGATGGGGTGGGCAACGTACGGCGGGCCACCTGGAGCAGGGTTTGGGTACTTGGCTTCCTTCAGAGACCATTCCCAGCAGACGACCCTTCCTGCCTGGGCACCTTAGCATCCTGCCCCTCTTTCTGAGGCTGGCCACACTCCAGGCCCACCCAGGAAGCACATTTACAGGGAAGTGCGGGCCACTCTAGCCACTTATAATCCCCACAATTGTTAAGCAGCCAACAGAGCTCAGTTCCCAGGGCCAGCTGCTTCCCTCTCCCCCATACCTGACCCACAGGGCACTGAGAACAAAGAGGTAGGCCCCCACATCCCAAGCCTGCACTTTTCTGGTACTGCCCACCATGGCTCATGGCTCACCTCACTGTGAATACTGACTAGGTGGAAACAGCCAAGCCAGGCTAGTCAGAGGGTGGCTTGGCCCACTGGAAAAGGCACAGGAAGAACAGCACCCAACTTCTATCCCCAGGCCCTCCAGGGACCCCAGGTCAGGGACGCCCTTCTCACTGGAATTATCACTTGTAATGGCTAACATCACATTCTAGAGCCTGGCTATCATCTGTTATAGAATATTATTTTAAGGTATGTTACTTTTGTTTATGTTGCATTTGTTTAACTCCATAAAGCTGTGTTATTGTGCCTGTCTAACATGCCTGATGGTCTAATAAAGAACTGAGCAGCCAATAGTGAGGCAGAAGAAAGAATAGGTGGGGCTGTCAGGCAGAGAGTATAATTAGAAGGAGAAGTCTGGGAGAAGAGGGGAAAAAAAAGGAGCCAGAGCAGGAAGAGGACGCCAGGGACCAGCCACCCAGCTACACAGCCAGCCACGGAGTAAGAGTAAGATTTACACAAGTAAGAGAACAGGAAAATCCCAGAGACAAAAGGTAGATGGGATAATTTAAGTTAAGGAAAGCTGGCAAGAAATAAGCCAAGCTAAGGCCAGACATTTATAATTAAAAATAAGCTTCCGTGTATGATTTATTCGGGAGCTGGGTAGTGGGGCCCCTGAAACACCCAACAACAATCATCACTGCCCCCAACCCCTATGTAGACCCACACAGGTCAGCAGCTGCATTGACAACAGCCACTTACAGTTGCCATGGTGTCCCCAGCCAGCTCCTTCCCGGGAGGCTCAGGGAGCCTCTTCTCTACCTAGAGAACATGTCATTCAGGCCAGCTGACATAAACAGGACTGTATGGACCAGGGCACGGGAACCAGGTGCAGGCATATAGGACAGCGAGATGACCCAGCTTCCAATAGCTGAAGAGCAAGCGTCTCCTCCACATACCATTCACCTGCTTGGGCATCCCTGCCCCAAGTGAGTCTTTCAGAATCCCTCATACTCACTCTTCCTCTGAAAGACAACTTAAGGCCCCTGCTGCATGAATTGATGACACTCTGGTCTCCACCAAAGTATCCCATCCAGGTGACAGCCAGAGCCCTTGGTTACTCAGACTGAAGCCTCCGTGACATCCTGGACCCATCTCCTTCCATCCCCCCCCCCCATGAATTCTACACGGGCTCTACCTCTGAACTCTACAGGTCTCCCAGCACTGTTCCTGCTCTCCTCACATATTATCCGGCTTCCTTACTTGTCCTTGAACAGACAAGCAGGGGGGCTACCACAGGGCCTTTGCATAGACCATTCTCTCGGCTATCCACACCCTCCCTCCTTTCTCTCCACCAGGCTTCTGGGCAGGGGTCAGCTTCCTGACCACACTGTTTAATCCACAATCTGCGTCCCCAGCCTTCCCTACCCCTCCCAGCTTAAAGCCGCTCCTTGTCACTTCTCAGTCCCAACAGAGACCATCTTTTATGGACTGTAGCCATGTCTGCCTCCCTCACCGGAAGGCAGGCTCTAAACTGTCAGAATTGCTCTCTGCCACAAGCTCTCAGATTAACAGGGGCCTCTCTTTAAATGTCCCCGTCCCTTCCAAATGCTCCTGGGAACCAGACCCCCCACCCTCACTCTTGCTATTCACTGTCCACGTTCTGAAAGCCTTGAAGGTGGTAGGGCCACCCAGAATAGCACCGGAGCCACAGGAAAAAAGTTTAGACCAAGTGTCACAGCACTTGACAAAGTGTTGAACTAGAAACCCGGAGTACCTCAGAGTGCAGGGTGGGAAGGGGCAGGAGCCAGACCCAACAGAGAGTGGGGAGGGGCCCATGGGGAAGAGGGCCAGGACCCTAGTGGAATCTCATTCAGATGCATGGCCTTTTCAGGCAAACAGCCTGGGACGTTCTGACTCTGAGAGAGCTCCAGACTGACCTGCCCCATGAGGAGAGCTGGCAGTGACAGAGCCTCCCCTGAGGGAGTCCAATGCAGAGTGACAGGCCTGAGGGGATTCTATGCTCATCTTGTCCTGCCAAGCCAGCCAGTCACTGGTTCCGAGTCTCAGAGCTAAGTCCCAGTGGAGTCAGGGCCTGCATTCTCTCTGCCTATCACCATGTGTCAGGAGCAACCTGGACTCAGTGAGCAGCCGGGGTCACCCCATGGCTGCATTCATACCCGTTGCCTTTTCTGCTCTGTTGGCTCTTGAGAATGTTAGGACTTTGTTTTATACCAAGAGGAAAATTCTCCTTTTCTAGAAACACCCTCAAGATGGTCAAAGGGACAGAGAGAAGATCAGAGAAATGTCACAAATTGTTCACCAAATCTCCACATGAGCTGAATGAAGTGCCCAACATCGGACAGATAAAAATTGAGAGTGGGGGAACATTTGAGGATAATCTGGCCCCTGGATCCTCAAACAAGCAAAGATTAGAAACAGTGAGCCCTCAAAACAGTGGGTCTGTCTTCCAGACAGCCATGCCGACCCCTGGGAGCTGAGACCCTCGGACTGGGAGGTTCTTCCGTACCTGAGGTGGGCTGTCATGTCAGGTGCATGGTGCCTAGTATAAGACCATGGACCAAAGAACATCCATTGGAGCTGTCAGCTCTCCAGTCTCCAGGTTCACTCCTCAATCAACACCTCCAAAATACGCCTACAGGCGACTGCCTTTCAGCTGCTCCAGGCTGGGCCTCATCTCCCCTTACAGGACCCTGCTCCACCCACAGCCTCCTTCCTTTAGCTAGATACCCATCTGGGATCCCTCTTGACTCCTTTCCTCCTGAGCGAGCACACTCTAGCTCCAGACTGACTACATGCAGCCTTTCCACCTGCCATCCTGGCTTCCACCCCCAACCCTGGCTTCCACCCCCAACCCTGGCTTCCACCCCGACCCTGGCTTCCACCCCGACCCTGGCTTCCACCCCTGACCCTCAACTCCATCCCACATCCTGGCCTTGACCTCCCACCCCAGCCTCAACCTCCATCTCTTAGGTTTTCACCCATGATCCTGCTTTAACTCTAGTCCACAGCACCTTACGCCTGGCCTCTCGGGTGCACCCATCAGTACAGACCAATGTCCCCTGTATAAGCAGGACAGTCGAAGGCCTGTATGGTAATGCCCAGCAAACACCTATTTAAACTTTTTATTTTATGTATGATTGCTCTATCTGCATGTCTGACTTTATGGCCAAAGAGGGCATCAGATCCCACTAAAGATGGTTGTGAGCCACCATGTGGTTGCTGGGAATTGAACTCAAGGACTCTGGAAGAGCAGCCAATGCCTTAACCATTGAGCCATCTCTCCAGCTTTGCAAACACCTATTTAAAGACAGTCCAGCAGCAGATGGGGAGTGACTGAAATGGGCACAGGTAGAATGTTCTGGAGTTAGGTAATGACGAACATCATGAAGATATTAAAGCCACTGAACTGGTACTTTACAGGAGTGAACTTCATAAGATATGAATTATCTCCCTAAATCTGTTAGTAAAACATCAACCAGAAGTAGGGTCCCATCATCCTCTGCTGCATGCACCACAACTGTCTCCCAGAGTACAAGTCCTCAAGATGCATGGAAAGGCCTCTGTCTGGCTCCATACCCTCTGGCCTTTTGCCTGTCCCTTGCTCTGCCCCAGTCCCATGGATCACTGCCACTCCTCGGACCCACCAGGCCAGCTTCTGGTAGGACACCAACATGGATGACCTCCCCAGAGGCCCTGCAGATGCCGCTAGTGTCCCACCCACCTATACTGCACACCTGTGACAGTAACTACAGAATTTACCGCTGTCGTTGCCCACTGGGGCAGAAGACTCTGTCTTCACCTTCTGTGTCCCTTGGTATATACCCCCAACACTCACAAATGTACTTGATGGTGACCCAATGAGTGTGGACTCAGTGACAGGCTTGTCCACCCCCCAGACTGAGTGTTCAGAAAAATCAATGGCTGCTCAGGCAGCCCAACTTCAGAATCTGGGATGCTTCAGTCACAGTTCAACCCCCAGCCTCCACTCTGCACTTACACGCTGCACCCCGCTCAACCCCTCCCACATCCCTGCACTGGGACCTTGAGTGTGACTTAGAAGCTCAGCTCCAGGCTACAGCTTGGTGGTGGAGCCAAAGCTTCCCAGACCTCCTTACAGGCCCTCAGGGCCCCCACTGCCGCACAGGAGCCTGACCCTGAGGGCTGGAGCAGGTTCCGCTCTCTGAGTCACCACAGCCAAATGCTAGAGGCCAGGCTTCCCCCGTGGGGTGGGGAGACAGCCTGTTCCTCAGAGCCACCCACACCCAGGCTATTTCCTGTTTCAACAAAGAGAGGGGCTGGTGGCTGTCCTACTGAAAAAAATAGGCTCTAAGATCCCCTCCCACCGCGTGTCTATTCATCCTCACAGGCAGGAACGGGAACATTAGTGACATGGGAACTCCTGAGGTACAGGAGACCCTGTGCCTCCCTCTGAGCAGTGACCACAGCCACGCGCAGAATGCCACACTGTCACCCACTCGTGTGCCATCACGGAACGGCCCAGCTGGCAATGGCCACCACCTTGCTCCCCTCTCTAAAGCCCGGTCTTCGGCAGCTCCCATGCACCCATACCCACCCAACTCACCCATTCATGGTTCTAAAAACAAAAATCTCCAGCCCACCAGAATGTTCCACACAAAGGAGACCAACTTGGCTGGAGCCAAGAAGGGGGACGTCCAGCCAGGAGGTGCAGTGCCTCTCATGACTCCCATTTGGGATCCTGGATGTCCTGAAGACCAGAGCTGGAGAGGAGTTACATCAGGCATTGCTCCTTCTCGGGTGCAAGCAATGTGTGGGTCATGCCCCATAGCCAGCCACCATTCCAGTGGGCCACTGGTCATGCCTGGACAGAGATGATGAGGTTAGTTCTAACTCTGCCACTTACCAGGCTCCGTGATACTGGGCATGCTTCTTAACCTCTCTGAGCTTTACTACCCACAGCCAGGGAATGGACATGGCCACCTTCTGCCTCTTGCAACTCGGTGAGATGAGACATGGAGACGGCCAGTGTTCACGAGGCTGTGATGATCAGCCTGCTCCCCCCTGTGGGGTCTGCTTTGCTGAGGAAGGGATTTAGGGACACTCTAGTGAGACACACACAAGGGAGCCCAAGCAGTGACCAGCTGTGCTAGGCTCCCCAGGGGAAGCACAGGAAAGGTGCTGAGACCAGAGAGGCAGAGGGACGCAAGGAACATCATTCCCCAGAGCAGGCCCCCCGGCACCACAGCAGGACCTGCTAACCCTTCCCCCAGGCCATGGGAAGCGAAGAGGAGGAAGGATGCGACAAGATTCATTCCTATAACAAGAGCAAGTTAGTGAAACAAAGATGTCTGCATAAAAAGGGGTAAGTTAGATGAATCACTGTAACTCTGTCAAATTCCAGAGAAACACAAAGAGGGAGTCACAAAGTACACCGTGGACATCAGCAAATAACATATCCTATGCGGGCATCACAGTGGGCAGTGTGACTCAGGTAAGATGTGAAGAACAGAGGGAAATGGGGGCATGCGACAAGACACCCAGCAAACTAGAAACTTGATGCTCAATTTTTTTTCTATAGACCTAAAACCAGTGAAAAAGAAAGCTTGATTTTTTTTCCAAAAATATATATTGTGATAGGGTATTCAGGGAGCTAAGTGTCAGAATGGACATAATTATGAGCAATCCAGTAAGCCGGAAGATGGAGCTAAGTTTTCCCAGAAGGCAGTGCACATGGACCAGGTTTCTAACCTTGTCTCTGTCCTGCTCCCCTTTCTTCAGACTGGACAATGTCAGTGGGAATCCTTGAGGTTTTCACTTTCTTCCTCCGTATTCATAGAGGGTGACAGGAACAGACGGGGACAGTAGAGAAAGCCTTAGGGACCATGCCAGCCTTGGTCTGGACCCCTAACTGGGGATTTCTCAGTTCAGAACCCACAGGAGAACTCCCTGTCTGCATTTGGCAGCTGGTGCTTTTTGATTTGGGGTATTTTTTTTTCCATTAAAAAATATTTTCGGCCAACATGCTGACTCAGCTGGCAAAGGCCAACTCCGACTGAGAGTTCAGTCCCTGGAACCCATAAGGGGCCTGTCTGTGGATGAGGGGGCATGGAATGTCTTGTAGGATCTGTGTGTGGTGTGATAGGATGTATGTTGTGGAATGTGGTCGGTCGAGTGTGGAGTCAGTATGGTACATATATGTGGTTTTGTGTGTATGCCATGATGGTGAGGTGTGCAGTGTGAGGTGCAATGTATGTACATGTGGGCATGTAAGTATGTAGGTGTGATATGTGGTTAGGGACAGAGAATAAGTGTGCATGTGTGCATGTGTGTGTGTGGTACGGGGTATTTGTCTGTGTTATAGGATATCTGTCTGTGGTATGGGATATTTATCTGTGATGTGGGGTGTTTGTGTGGTATGGGATATTTATCTGTGATGTGGGGTGTTTGTGTGGTATGGGATATTTATCTGTGATGGGGGTGTTTGTTTGTAGTATGGGGTGTTCATCTGTGGTATAGGGTGTTTGTGGTATGGAGTATAAGTCTATGGGACAGGATATGTCTGAGGTTTGGTATATTTATCTGTGGCATGGATTATCTGTAGTATGTGATGTTTGTCTGTGATATGAGGTAATTGTCTCTGGTATAGGATTTGTCTGAAGTATGGGGTGTTTGTACTGTGAATTATCTGTCTGTGGTGTGGGGTATTTGTCTGTGGTGTGGGGTGTCTGTCTGTGGTGTGGGGTGTCGTCTGTCTGTGGTGTGGGGTGTCTGTCTGTGGTGTGGGGTGTCTATCTGTAGATGGCATACATGCACTAGAGAGAACACGCCCACTGGCAGTTTGTAGCATGTGACAGTGGCCATCTGCCCCTGAGCAGGGCTCTAGATATGAAGTGCTAAGTGGCCAAGTCTCAACCACTCAGGCCCTGGTGGGCACTAGGACACCACTTGGAGAGAATGGGACATGTGTCATGACTTCACTGAAAGCCTCACTCACCAAGAGCTGAAGTAGATGACAGACTGAGAGAGCATTTGACAAAACCTTCATACCTTTTCCTGGAGGTGAGCTCACAGGAAGAGCCATGCAGGAGGTTGAATCGTGAGGGGAGGTGACAGGCAGACCAGTGTTTGTGGCCGAAGGATCAGAGTATTTGGATTAAACAGTCACCTCTGCCTATAAACCAGAGTGCCTCACCCCAATGCAGGCCACATGAGTGTCCACAGAAGAACCAAAGCACACCATGAGGAAACCATGGCTCAGATGGTCCAAAGGCACCACTCATGACTAAAGCTACTGCTTCAGGGTCTCCATAGTTGGGGGGTTGGTTATGTGGTGCTTTCCTACATACAGATCCTTCAAAACTTGTTTTTCTTTCAAGGGACCTAATGTGATTGTACCCTAATAGAAACCAAGCTTGGGAGCGAGCTGATTTCCTGGACTCCGAAATGGCTAAACAGGACATGCAAGCACACTGGAGAGGGAGCAAGGGAAGTCTGATCCTCATCCTCTCTGTCTCCCATAACATAATTCACAGTCCAGACATAATGGAAATTGCAAGTCTTTTTCCAGAGTTGCCATTTCTCTAAAGGGTCCCCTCCAGGCCTTCCTTGTGGAGAAAGGAAAGATACACACACACACACACACACACACACACACACACACACACACACACACACAGAGTTCCACAGCACTGACATTCCTAGAGGGATGACATGGAGCCCATTGACTGTCACTGAAGCCCAAAAGAGGACAGAGCCTTTTGTTCACCAAGATGTCAGCCTAGAGCAGGCATTAGTCACAGAACAGAATATGCCAAAGGGGTTTCAACTCCAAACACAAAGGACAAACCTTAGGTGCCTTTATGCTGCGACTGGTATAATTATTCTCAAATTTGAAAATGACAGCCGAAGTTAGAATGACGACATTCAGTTAAAATGATGACCAAGCCTGCCCAGAGCAGGCAAAGCAGTAAAGCTCCACAGGACCTTACCCTTGCTTTATTTGCAAATGTTAAGTACAACTTAACTTGAGCAGTTGCCTATTGTATTACCCAGCGTTCTCTAAGGAACAGAACAGACAGAATGAATCTATATATAGATACAGAAGGGGATTTATTAGAATGGCTTCTAGGCTGTGGTCCAGCCAGTCCAACAATGGCTATCTAGCAATAGAAGGTCTAGAAATCCAGTAGTTGTTCAGTCCAGGAGACTGGAAGTCTTCTCTGGTCTTCGGTATACATCAAAATTCCAAAGTAGGCTTGAATGTCAGTGAAGGAATGGACTTGCCAGCGAGAGCAGAAGCAAGCGGGCAAAGAGAGCAAGCTTCCTTCTTCCATGTCTTCTATAGGGCTGCCAACAGAAAGTATGGCCCAGATTAAAGGTGGATCGTCCCACCTCAAAAGATCCAGATTAAAAGTGAGTCTTCTCCTGCCTGGACTGAGTCTACCAAGTTGATCTCAGTCCTCGGGGGAGTCTTTGCCCTGGAGGAGATGGGAATGGGGGGTGCTCTGGGGGGAAGGGGAGGGGAGCAGGAGTGGGGAGAACAAGGGAATCCGTGGCTGATATGTAGAACTGAATTGTATTGCAAAATAAAATAAAATTTTAAAAAAGTGAGTCTTCCCACTTCAGATGATTTAAATAAGGAAAAAACAAAACCCTCACAGGTGTACCTAGCTGCTTAGATTTTAGTTAATTCCAGATGTAGTCAAGTTGACAACCAAGAATAGGCTCACACCTATAAATATCTGTTGAATTAAATTCCAACCAATCAGAAGCAGCCAACACATTTAATTCTGCAACTAGGAGCTTTCCGATTGGCTAGACAAGTGAGGCAACTATGAAGTTGTAACCAATGAAATGTTTACTTTGCATTATTTCCATGACTATTCTGAAAAAGCCTCCCCTGGTAAGTACTGCCTGGCAAAACTCAGCCTCTTCCAGTTTGGAGCTTTCCAAATCATTATTTAGTTGAATAAACTTTATAAATTCTTGTATGCTCAGTCTATCTTTTAACAACAACAAAATGCACAGGCAAGGACAGCGTCTTCTATTAGAACCCTATCATCTCACCCAGCACCCAGCATACACTGGGACTGCAGATTCATTTACTGAAGCTATCTAGAAACTACTGTGGGAAGACAGGTGGTTGACCAGTTATCCCATGCCAGCTCTTGGTGGTAACACACCAGGAGTCAGTAGGGCACAGTTCCTCCCAGGGACAGCCCCCCAGGGACTGCCTTGAAAAACTGTACTCCCAGGACTAAAGTCAGAGGGTGGTCCACAGCATCCAGGAATAAAGAATGGCCAGGCAAAGGCACTGTGGCCTGACAAGCTCCTGGAGGTGGAACACATGCTGAATGGTAGTTTTATGGTCCCCAGTGAGGCATGAACTAGACCACAACCTCACCTGCCATGCCATTCCTCAGACAACTATGGAGACAAAGCCAGCACATAAACATGGAGGCTGTGGACTGACAAGAAACTGGGGTAGCCATAGCAGGAGGGTTTGGGGAGCAGCACACTTTAACCTCAGCTACTGAACCACTTGACCAAGCCGATCCCTTCTGGTCAAGAAATTCTTGCTTCAGTCTGTGTCCATATCCAGTATAGACAAATGCCAGTGCAGATGATTCTGCCATCAGCATGACTGCTGGTTAGTTATGTTTTGTTTTGTTTGTTTTAATCAATGTAACACAACTCAGAGTCATCTAGGAAGATGGAATTTCCATTAACGAACCACCTCTTTCAGACCGGCCTGTAGGCCAGTATGTGGGGTATTAATTGATGATTGATGTCGGAGGGAACAGATCACTGTGGATGCCACCTCTGGATGGGTGGTCTTTTTTGTATAAGACAGGTAGCAAAGACCACCCATAAGCAGTGTTCCTCCTTGGCCTCAGCTTCAGTTCCTGCCTTGAGTTTCTGATTTGGCCTCCCTCAATGGACTATGACCCTGGGTATGTGAGCCAAATAAACCCTTTCCTCCCCAGTTGCTTTTGATTGTGATCTTTTACTTAACTTAACTAAGAAAATAACAAAACTCAATAGTCCCTGACCCAGACTGTACTGCCGTACTGATAGGCAATCTAGCTATGGCTTGCCTATCATGGGCCTGGCACATGGTAGGTATTCAACCAACATTTGCTGAGTGACAAGGGAATGAATGAATGAGGAGGATATCATGTCTCTATTTTTTTCCTTGTGGTTTTGAAGTAAATACCCAAGGTCACAAGGTACCATCTAGGGAAAGGCCCAGGGAATAAGCATAAAGGTCTGGAGACAAGGCAGGGGGCTTGAGAGGATGCTCCCTAACCCTTTGAAGGCCTGCAAGAAACAAGCTAACTCCTCTCATGCTTCCCTGGGACAGGAAGAATAAGAAAGAACAGCCTTCTGCCTCTCTGAGCTCCTATGAGCCCTGCTAGGTTGACTCTGTGGGCCATGTTCTCATAGTGTCCTTGACCCCTCTGGCTCCTACAATAGTCTTCTGCACGGTTCCCGTGGCTCCACCTAGTGTTTGGCTGTGGGTCTCTGCATCTGCTCCCATCAGTTGCTGGATGATGCCTCTCTGATGACAGCTGGGCTAGACACTGGTCTCTGAGTATAGCAGAATATCATGTCTGAGTCTCTGGGCTGTCCTGCCCCTGGTTCCTGGCCATCCAGGCAGTAACATGGATCCTGTATGAGTCTGAGCTAGGTCCTCTGCATATATGTTACGGTTGTGTAGCTGGGTGTCCTTATGGGACACCTAACAGTGGAAGTGGGGGTGTCTCTGACTCTTTTGCCTGCACTTTGGACCCTTTTCCTCTTGCTGAGTTGCCTCATCCAGCCTTGATAAGAGGGCTTGTGCCTAGTTGTATCTTAACCTTGTTAATCCACATTCAGTTGACATCCCTGGGAGGCCTGTTTTTTGTTTGTTTGTTTGTTTGTTTGTTTGTTTTTGAAATGAAAGGAGGAGGAAGAGTGGCCCTCTAGTAAAGGAGAGGTGGGGGAGGAGCCAGGAGGAATGGGGGAAGGAGGGAGGGGAAACTTCAGTCATCATCAGGGTGTAATGAATGAGAGAAAAATTAAAAAAAAAAAAAAAGAAATTTGAAAAAAGAAAACTAAGAAAGAACCGCCTGGGAATATCACAAGGCCTGAGCTGAAGGCTCCACAGACCACCCCTGACTCTGCAGCCTGTGGCCTTTTACTCCTGCCTGTGAAGAATGAGAAAGGCCAGAAATGAGGCTCGGTGAGGCTTAGCCACCAGGGCACTCTGTAGACTGCAGGCGGATCCCAAATCAAAGATTCAGCCCTGCAGGGGGAGGCACCTAGCCGCTCACCCAAGGATACTGATACTCCTCCCCAGCTCCCACAGGTCAGGTTCAAAGCAGGCAAGGACGGGCCTGTGCTTCCTGTTCTGTCCTACCGTCTGAGAATCAGAAACACAATCCTCTGCTCTGCCCGTGAGTCAGCCTGGCCCTCACATGCCTTGGCATGAGCACGAGGAAGGCCTCTCGGAGACCCAAGTACGAGTCCTGCAAACACTTTCCTGTCTTCCAACTAGTAACCAAAGTCACTTCATATAATTTTCTCTCAAACCCACTTCAGAGAAGTTAAATATCTCAAACCAGTACAGCATTGGAGAGAATTGTCATAAAACTAACAGCAAAAACTGGGCACGGTGGTGCATACCTGTAATCCCAGCACTCGGGCAGGAGGAGCTCCACTTCGGGGCCAGTCTGGGCTACAGAGCAAGACTCTGTCTCTGAAAACAATTTAAACTAATATAGCAACAGAAGTAAGAAAACAAAAATATTCTTTTAAAAAAAATCACTATGTTGAATTTCAGAAATACTTGTTATGATATATAATATTGTATATATAGTATAATCTATAATAATGTAATATAATAATGAGCTTCAGAAATGCATTAAACTAATACATTCTCTCTTTGTACCCATCTGGAGACTCTGAGTGATGTCTGGCTCATGCAGTTCCACAGCCTCATTACTTAGAGTGGCCATCCCGGGAAAGCATCCATCTCCATCCCTCTGCCACTTACACAGAAAGGAACCTGTGATCTGCCCCCAAGCTGCTGCTGTTCTGGTTAGGATCAGAGCATCTCCAGGGGGACTGTCCTCTAGGCCATGCTGTACTGTGTGCAGGTGATGAGGGACACGCCGCAACAACTACCTATTGTTTTCTTAAATGTGAAGCATTAGCAAATGGCTCCAACAATGTGTGTTTTAATTTAAATGCTCCATTAAAATGAAGAAAGAAAAAGGAGTCTGCACAGAGCTCCAAAGAAAACAAGACAGTGTTATTCATGGCACAAATGTAAATGAGTTTTGGGGGGCATAGCGGGGTGTATTAAATTAAATGTCTTCCACTGTGTCACCGAAACAGCTCTAGTGGGCCTGGGCATCTTATCTCTACCAGGCAGGGTGGCAGACAAGCTCAAGCCATAGGCACTCACCCCAGTGTGAGTAAGTGACAATTTTATTCGTTCCGGAGAAGCAAAATGATGTAGGGCTGGTGGCTGTGTCCTTTCTTCCCTGAACCAGCTGTAGCTGCCCTTCCCTGCCTCCATGTGCCTGAACACAGCAGAAAGGCAGCTAGTGAAGTCCAAACTGCCGGACCCTGCCTGGGCTCCCCGGAGCACAACAGACCTCTGCCGCCGCTCCAGAACCACAGCCAGCCAGCCAGCCAGCCAGCCTCGGCGGAAACCAAAACTGAAACCTTGTCTGCTTGAGATTCTTTTTAAGCACCGACGTATGGGGGCTGGGGGCGGGGGGTGTCCTAGATAAAACCTAGATGTTTTATAGAAATATTGTTTCTTTCTAAAAAGCACAGAATGTGAAACATCATTTGGGGATGCTGTTTTTTGTTTGTTTGTTTGTTTGTTTGTTTGTTTGTTTGAAAAGGCTAGATGACACTGAGATATTACCCTAAACCCAAGACTTTTCAATTCTGAAATGTTATTTTTTAAGTTTCAAGTAAGAGTGGATCCCATTTTACAGAAGGCAAACTACCACAAGTGACATTGATAGGCAAACGATAGGGGAAAACCTGAAATGGATGTGACCACAGGAAAAACAGAAAAAGTTCCATAGGACTTCTGAACATTCTAGAAGCCAGCTATGAAAGCACAGTGTCCTTTCACAAATGGCCAATGATAACAGAGAAGTATGGTGGAGCTCCCTCAGCTAACCCAGGCTATACGGTGTAAGCGCTGAGCACAGCCCACTATGTGGAAAACGCCATCCCAGCCACCTTTCATGGGCAGAAACATTTCTACTCCTTAGACACAGGATATTGATGGATTTTTTTTTAAACCTCAAAATGCACCACACCTGTTGGGGGCAGCACCCACACTGACAGTCTACCACATCTGTCAGTCTGTGCCAAACCCATGGCCCCTCCCTTTACTGGCACCTTCCACTTGCCGCCTGGTGGTGTTGAACATCTTACATTGTGATTCTCTTTCTTATCCTGCCTATCTAAGGATGAACACCACCAGCTGCTCAGCTTTACCAAGAGACCTGGGGAGCAAACCTGACAGCTGGTCAGTCATTGCTGTGTGTGTCCCCAAAGAAGACAATCCTCAGTCCACAGTGATCAGATGCCATGAGAACATCTCCTGAAAATGATGTCACCCAGTCTGGATTTCCCCACCTGCCACTGCATCTCTCCAATCATTTCCCATTTTAACGCCTCTGATGGTGGTTCCCAGAATTCTAAACACATTCAGCTCTATTTCTGGGTATGTCAACTGCAGAGGGTTTTTTACCAAACATCCTCATCTGACAGGGGAGCTTCAAAGGCAGGGACTTCACAAGCTCTGGTGCAACTGACCATGACCACACCAGCTCTTGCAGACTCCGTTTTCTATTGTTTCCAGAGCTTGGGAAGGAATGGATGCTTCCAGAGGTCCATCCAGTTCTGAACACACAGCTACATCCATCGGAAGGCCTGGAAACACACAGGCTCCAGGACGGATACAGAGTCTTCTCTATGAAAAGCCCTGCCTTTGAATTCTGCAAAGCCCAGCGGAGAAGCCAGCACTAACACACAGGTTGCTACTTTTCTTTGAGGGACCAACTTTGGAGCTCATCTGTAGCCTTTGCACTCGGCAGACTCGGACGCTCGTGGGAATCAGTGTTCAGATGCAGGAGGGAATACCCCACCCTGCCTTCTCTATCCACAAAGACAGTGTCTCTTCAGAGACCACAAACAAGCAGATGAGGTTAAGCCCTCTCTTGCTTCTTGGGCTGTTTTTACTACATGAGCTACGACTCCTGGTACCCAGCCGATGAACAAATTAACACACTGTGGCATATACATAAAGTTAAACATTATTCAACCTTAAAAGGGAAAGCCAGATAGCAATGAGGAATTATTATAAATAATAATGTGCATAATGTACTGTACATCTCCAAAGGCTAGAAGGGTTTTTGAAAGTTTCATCACAAAGAAATCATATTTGTTTGAGAAAATAGATATGTTTAGCCTGATTTAAATTTTGTACAGTGTATACCTGTATCTAAACAAGTACCTTATATACATAGTTTTTGTTTGTAAAAAAAACAAATGTATTGGCTTTCATGTATCAGTTAAAAACAAATGTACATGGAAGGAATGGCAGTCTGCCACAGCTACCGTAGGGGTAAACCTTGAGAAAATCGTGTTAAGTGAAATGAACCAGGCAGAAAATGGCAGACACCATGTGAGTCTACTTATATGAAGTGCTGAGAGATGTCAGGTTCATAGGGACAGAGGTGGAGCAATGGCTGCTGGGGGCTTGGGAGGAATGAATAGTTAGGATTGAGTGGATAAAGATGAAATGTTCCGCAAGGATGACAGCAGCTCACACACACCAGGAGGAAGGCACTTCAGCGCACCAACCTTACAGATAAAAGTGAGGCAGATGGTGGGTTTTATGTTACACAACTTTTATTGGAATTTTTTTTAACTAAGAAAATAAAAATATCCTTTATGGTGATATTTTTTTGTGCTGAAATGTGATTTTATTTGTATGTTAATAAATAAAGTTGCCTGGGTGTCAGAGCTAATAGCAAGCCATACCAGAAGCCGGGTGGTGGTGGTGGTGGTGGTGGTGGTGGTGGTGGTGGCGGCGGCGGCGGCGGCGGCGGCGGCGGCGGCGGCGGCGGCGGCGCACACCTTTAATCCCGATCACATGACAGGCAGATCTCTGTGTGTTCAAGGATACAGCCGGCATGGAGACACACGCCTTTAATCTCAACACCAACCATAGAGACCTAGAGCTCTGTATAGAAAGGTGGTGACGAGGAGGTCATGTGGTCAGGTTTACAACCAATAAGAAGGCAGAACATAAAGTCAATAAAAAGACAGACACAGGAAGTAGGCCTGTTTCTCAGAGGAAGGACAGCAGCGGCAGTGAAGAGTAAGAAAGGGGTTTAGTATCAGTTCTTAGCTACTGCTCTGACCTCTTGGGCTTTTAACTCTGCATTTGGCTCTGTGTTTCTTATTTAATAAGACTGTTATATCTACAATCCTTGATGAAAGAACAGAGGAGAGCCATGTCAGTCAACTCATTCCTCATGCTCCACTGATGGGGCAACCATGAGCCTGGACCAGCCAAAGGGAAAATTCCCCATGCGAAGAACAAGACCTCAGAGGACCAGCTGGGAGAGGCACAGGAAGAGTCTCTCCGGGAGCTTGCAGTGAAAGCCGAGGAACACAAGGGACCTTCTCAACTAGACTGTAAGTGAGCGGGTGGTACAAGACCAAGTCCTAAGCCCATTGCATGGGATCCAGGGCACCAGCCAATCATGGACACAGGCTCACACTCACGTCACAGGAGACAGAGGAAACAGGAGAATATTGCCACCAATGACAAGGTGGAATTTTTACCAGCATAACAAGTTGGCTCACTTGCTTGACTGCTTATCTGTGCAGTGGTGGGGGGTGGTCCCTCAGCCTGGAGCATGCTGGGTAAGCCCTCTCCACAGAGCAACACCCCTCAGCCCCCTCATAAGGATTTTGAAATAGACTTCAGAAAGTCTCTTCTCTGTATGTCAACAGCCCAAGTTCCGACACTCAGGCAGACTCCTTGAGGACTGATTCAAACAGAGACACACAATCCATACCTGCTCATCTGGAGAAAAGCAGACTAAGGCCACAGAGTCCCTGAGGCTCCTGGGCTTAAGCTAAAAAGACACTTCACTCTACAAACGTTCTGAGTCATGCTGGGGGAAGGCACCCAACACCTTTGCCCCATCCTTCCTGAGTACTACTCTCCTGATGCTAAGACACCCCAAAACACAAGTCATTTAAATGCTGAGACACCACAGTGAGCACCTTGCCTGGCTCTCCTCCCTGACTCTCCATCCGGGAAGCATTTGCACAGCTCAAAAGCCTGTGGACCCTGCAGCAAGAACAACTCTGACCGGAATACAACCTGTTCTGGGTCGTGGAAAGCCACATGGGTTCTGAGGACAGATGCAGGGCTCCTCCTCTGCCCCAGACTGCCTGGGCTGTGGCTGGCCCATTCGACCCTGGTCCTAGCTGATGAGCCAGGATCCACCCAGGCCACCTTGGGGGCAGAACTGTGAGGCAGGCTTCGATCATGTGGCTCTCGTTAAATGAGAGGAAAGTGGGCTACTGTGAGAAGAGTCACAGAGAGGTAGTTAAAGGTTGTCACCGTCCACTCGTCCGAAATAAAACCTATCCCATTAGGAACACTGCAGCGGCAGCCCATTTCCAGTACTGCCCTCCGGGTCAGCCCAGCTGTCAGAAGATAAGGGTTTAAAATTGAAAATCAAAGAGCCAGTGCACACTTTTAGACAAAAGAAAGGATGTGCATGTGGGCAGATGCTGAATTCACCCACACGAAGAGCTGCACCAGATGGGCACCAGGATCCCTAATAGAAGTCACTCCTGATTTCTTGTCCTCAAGCAATGCTCGGGCACAGGAGGGCCAAGGCTGCTTCCTTGACCGGGCTGTGCTGGCCAAGCCCCTGCTTGGAACAGTGCTGTCTCCCCGGTTGAGGGGTAGACGGCAAAGCCAACTTCAGTGTCACAAAACGCCACCTGCCCCATTCTCAGCTTTTGCCCTACAGTTCTAGAACCAAGCCCAAACTAGAAGGAATGGTCCAATGAAGCAGAACTCATGCTCAGCGGGCCAAGGAATGATCGCCTTTAGAATGGTGGGGACCCATCAATCCTTGGTGTTAAGCATCTGGGCTGGGCCACCAGGAAAGTTGGGTGGCCCCAGAAAATACCCAGCAATGTACAGCGCCCTAGGGAGAGAGGCCTCCACACTCAGGCGAAAATGCCCAGGAAAAAAAGCAGATTCCTCTCTAGCCAAGGCACTAACCACAGTTTCTGTTATGAGTTTCAGAGCTCACTCACTCGGGAGTTCAGGGTCAGCCTGGGTAACCCAGAATTTTAAAAATGGAAGGGGATCTGGCCTAATGGTAGAGAGCATACATAGCATAGGCAAGACCTTAAGTTTAATTCCCTGAATCTGAAAGAAAGAGAGAGAGAGAGAGAGAGAGAGAGAGAGAGAGAGAGAGAGAGAGAAGAAGGAGGAGGAGGAGGAGAAGGAGGAGGAGGAGGAGGAGGAGGAGGAGGAGGAGGAGGAGAAGGAAGGGAGGGAGGGAGGGAGGGAGGGAGGGAGGGAGGAAGGGAGGGAAGGAGGGAGAAAGGATGCAGAGTTATGGGAATTCTGAGTGCCAAGACCCGCAGCCTGCAGGTAGGTGCCTCAGGTGCTCAGCAGACGGCAGCCCAGAGCCCCAGCAGCCATCAGCAAAACAGAAGGGGACCCTGCTTAGGCAACCTGTCCATAGCTCTGTGACATCACCCTCTCCTCCTTCTTTAGTGGCATTTTAGCTACATGAGATTAACCATATATCCATCACATTTCATTTGAAAATAGGCCATTCTGAAAAGCACATTAAGAGCCAAATTGATCTAGGGCATACATTTTAACCCATAGTCAACTTCTTACACCATTCCCAAATTGACTGTCTTGTTGGAAGCATTCAATCGATTTCCAGCTTGATCTTCCCACTTAACGGTTAGGCTCACAGACCCTGGAGTCAAAAGGGGCCAGTCCTCTTCATTGACCCCCTAACATGAGGGCATGTCTCCTTCCCTTCTTCCCTTGCCCACTCTGCAGATGTCTCCTAAGGCCTCCCACATCCCAGAAGCCAGCTCTTCCCATGTGCACTTCTGGCTCTGGACCTGGGCAGCATGGTCCTCTTGCTGGCTGCCCTCCACAAAGCTGGCCAAGCTTGGCTTCCATTGGCTGGAGACATCCTGGACAACAGTTCTTCTCCCACCCCCACCCCACCCCCATCCTCTCTGTAAACAGAAGAATCCAGACTGAAGAAAGTTGGACAATGAGGCATCCTGTGGAATCATACAATGAGTAGATTTCCAGTAGATAGGATGTTGATGAAATAAACCGCAGGCACCAAGCTTGGACCCACACCTCCAGGCCAGCTTCCTCTCCTCTCCCATCAGATTTCTGACCCCATGAATTTAGACCATGTAATAGGAAGAATAACCCCACATTTGCCCAGCAGTGGGCAGCACAGAGCCAGGTGGCCCTATTGATCCCCACTGATGGGAAGAGGTTAATTTCTAACAGGGCCCAGCAACCAGCCCCCAAGGGGCCAAGCACTGAATACAGACATCCTAAAGAGACCAGGTGAGCTGGTTGATTTCGTTATATGATTCTATTCTTCACAAGCTGGTGAAGAGGGCCTGGAGAGATGCCTCATCGGTTAAGAGCACTGGCTGCTCTTCCAGAGGACCTGGCTTCAATTCTCAGCACCCACAGAGACTCATAACCATCTGATTTTCAAGTTCCATGGACTCCCTCTGCTGGCCTCCTCAGGCCCAAGACATGCATGTAGGCAAAATATCTGTACATATAAAAAACACTTTAACTAAAAAATATAAATGATGATGAACCAGTATTAATAGCTATAATGTCTTACAGAAAGATTCTATATTTTAAAAAGTAAAAAAATAAAATAAAATTTAAAAGAAAGCAAACGGAATGGGACATGTCTCAGGGATCTAAATTAGCAAGAGTAACACCTACCACTGTCCAGGAGACGCGACTAAGAACCCGCAGCAATGGGTAGCTGCTGCAGGGGATGCTCCAACACCAAAGCCACAGAGACAGAGGAAACAACCAAGGGTGATGCATCACAGGGTCTGGGGGTTCCCTAAAGGAATGGGGTCAGGTGTGAATTCCTTGGCCAGAAAACACATCTTGGCACAGCCAGAATGGGGTCTTCCTCTGGCTAACTACCATCACAATCCCATGGTGGGGTCCATCTACCTCCCTGATCTTCCACAGCTGGCAACCCACTGCTCTCCTGGTCCCCATGCTTACATCCTGTGCACTTCTTCCTGACTGTGCCGAGGCCACAGCGCTGTGCCGAAGGAGAGGCCATCAGGAGCCACCTAGCAGCTTGCTGACTTGGGAGTCCTCACCATCACCGCTACATATCCACTGACATCACCCAAGGAGTTGCCCTGGCTGTTGCTTCTCCTAGAGAGCAGAACGTAGAAAGAGCCTCTAAGGGTCCATGGATGACAGGTTTTGGTCAGACCACTGCCCTGGCCTGGAGAAGCCTTAGTATGGGACTCTTTCCCTACAGCCCGCTCCAACAGCACAGAAACAAAGCTCTCCCTCTGACCACCACTTGGAACGGACAGAGTGGCCTGGAGGCTGCTGAGAGCATGCAGGCTCATGTCAGAAGATGTCCACTGACCATGAAGCCAAAGGGCTGCCCCCAAGGAGCACATAAGTAACCAAGACTCTCGCCACGGTGAGCAAGCGAGTATCCAAAGGAGCAAACATCCAACAGGAAAGGCCAGAACGGACAAGGGAGTCCCCAGCCATGTAACCAACAATCAAACACCAGCAAGGTGACCAGTCTCCATATGCAGAAGCCCGTAAGTTTGCAGGGACTTCAACAATCAGCTAGAAAACAGGGTGAGGGAAGGCAGTGATCCCGGTAACAACAGCAACAGGAACCAGGCAGTCTGCCTGGAGACCTAACCAAAGATGAACAACTATATTCAGACCACACCGCAAGGCCCTAGCGAAGGACGTGAAGAATGAAAAGACTCGGAAGGCATCTCTTCTGGCCTGTACCAACCTACAGAGCCATCCCAGCAAAGTCCCGAGCAGGCTGGAGGTGAGTTAGCTTACTCTACAGTTTATCTGCCAATAGAATACGTGGTAAAGACTATGGAGCTAAGGGAGCTGCCAGGCTCTCAAGGGGCTTTCCCAGGTTATAGGAACAGTAATAGCTGTGGCGACTAACTCTCCCACCAGGCCAACTGCCTACAAACAAGACGCGGTCGCAGAAGTCCATACACATGCTGGGGTGGGCTTTTCAGTGACACCTGCCTTTGAGTCACCCATGCTCCGTAAGTGACCCCAATAAGCTCATTGGTCCACTCAGCCTGACTTGGGTGGAATTGTTCCTTCAGTCTGCCATGGGTGCCCCATCTGGGATGAACAGACATTGTTCACATCTTGCCAGCAAAAGCCACAAAACAGAAAGTCTGAGGGGAAATGGAAAAAGAGGAAAAACAAAGAGGCTGTGACCCTGAAATAACACAGTAGTCCCATGCTTATTTGACATTGCTGTCAATAATATGAGCCATGGCATGTCCATTAAATTTGGATGTGTGATGTCACAACCACTTTAGGAAGGGTACCCC
The DNA here is from genome assembly GCF_049852395.1 of Peromyscus maniculatus bairdii. Lineage (NCBI taxonomy): Eukaryota > Metazoa > Chordata > Mammalia > Rodentia > Cricetidae > Peromyscus > Peromyscus maniculatus. The sequence goes on along the minus strand of NC_134852.1, from coordinate 75,707,762 downwards.
ATGACAGTCTCACAAGGAAAGTCATGACCACGCTAACAGCTAACTGCCCTAAGAATAAACAAGTAAATCAGAGCTTCTGAACACGTGGAGAAATAACCCAGAACATCTCAACAACTAACTATGTATGCTGTGATGGTTAACCTAAAGATCCGAGATCACCAGGTGGATGAGCCACCAGGCACATCTGTAAGGGATTATCACGATTAGGTCAATAGAAGCCGAAGATTCATCCACTGTTGTCAGGAACCATCCTATGAGTCCAGGTCCCAGGTTGTGTACAAAAGAGAAAGCCAGCTGAGCATCAGCATTCACCTCCTGCCACTTTGGACTGCAGATGCGGTGTGACCAGCTGCCTGAAGCTCCTGCCTCCATGGTGGATTGGACCCACAAAATGTCAACCAAAATGAGTCCTTGCATATTTACGCTGCCTTTGTGTTTTGTTTCTACACTGTATCACAATGCAGGAAGTGACAAGTACTCACAGTCTACGTGTGCAAGCCCTTGGATTATCTAATAAACCCACGTCTTGAAGAGTGGGCTGGGGTATCTCAATGGTAGAGTGCAGGCTTACTCGCAGGAGACCTTGGATTCAACCCCTATCGCCAAAAGGAAAAAATAAGATATCAAAGCAGAGATACAGAGATGGCTCGTTAATAAATTACATCGGGGAACTGTTCATGTGGGAAAAAAACATCTTCAACTCACAACATATCTAAAAGTATATTGCAGATGAATAAAAGAAGAGGTGGATGTAAAACTGTTGGGTACAAAAAGGAAATAGGAAGCCAGGCATGGTGCCATAAACCTGTGACACCAGGACTCAAGAGGTAGAGACAGGAGGGCTGAGAGCTCAAGGTCATCTTTGGGGCACAATGAGTTCAAGGCCAACCTGGACTACATGAGACCCTGTCTTAAGATAAAAATAAATGAAAATAAAAATGGAGAGTGTTTATCTATCTGCACTTAAGGTAGGGATGTCTTTTCAGTAAGACACAAAATTCGGGAGCCATAAAAGAAAAGCTTGATAGATTGGATACCATAAAAATCCCAAGGTTTCGCATTGCCAATGACATCATTAAACAGAGTTGAAAAACACAAAGACACCTGAAGAAAATATCTGCCATGTCTATGGCAAATGAGAAATGGCCCTGGTATGCCAAACACACCAATAAAGCGATGAGAAAACACTGAGCCAATCAGCAGAAAGACAGGCAACAACAGTAAAGAAGAAATTCAAATTCTTAGGAAGTACAAGAATCTGGCTTGTGACTGCTCACCATCTGTACTTCACATGACAAACGTTTTTCCCTTTCTGTGTGTATTTGTGTGTGAGCATAAGTGCATGCATGGAAAGGCCGGAGGAGGGAGTCAGGCATCCTCTTCTACCACTTTCTGCCTTACTTTGAGGCAGGATCTCTCCCTGTACCTGGAGCTAGGCTAGCTACCAGCAAGCCCCAGAAATCCTCTTGTCTCTCTGCCCCCAAATGCCACAGTTACATGTGCAATAGGCCACACATGACTTTTTATGTGGGTGGGAGGGATCCAAACTCAGATCCCCCTGGTTGTGCATCAAGCACTCTTTACTCCCTAAGTCTCGTCTCTGGCCCCTGTTCATAATTCTAAAAGCAGCACGGTGAAAACAAATATATGTATAAATAATGTGTGGGGTATGTGCCAAGGGGATGCCCAAGACAAGGCACTATGAACACTGTACATGCTGTTTCCTAAATGTGTGTGCCTAAGGACAAAAGTCAACTTACAAATTAGGCACAGAAAGAGCTAATGACGAAATAGAACAATTACAACACTTTTCTAAAATGTTACATGAATATTCCATCTCCTCTCCATCTACGCCCCCTTCTCAGATCCAGATAGATATGTCTATTTTAGGACCACAGGTGACCATGGGTAACTGAAACCAAGGACTGAGAACTACAGATGAGGGTCTGTGGCAGGCTGTAACTGTATGCTCACATGGTGAATGAAGGTGCATGAAGCTGCAGGCTGATATGTTCATCAGCAACAAGCCCATGCGGCTGCAGACCCCACAGCCAGCACCATTTAAATGTATCACCACAAAGCCAGGTATGGTAGTACACGTTTGTAATCACCAGGCCTGGGGGTGGAGAGAAGTGGATACTTAGCGCTTGTGAGTAGCCACATAACCTATTCCTAGTCAGCAAGCTCCAAGCCAGGGAACCCTGTCTAGAGTACAAGGTGGGCAGCTCCTGAAGAATGACGCTCTGGCCTCCATACACATGTGAACACACCTGCACACACATGAACATGCGCACACACTTCCTACTCACATCTGATGCTCAGCATCGCCTCCCAGCCAGGCCAGAGCTGTGTTGCAGAAGCATACCAGTGGCTATCAGGGAGATAGTTATGACACCCCACTCCACCCCTGCCTTCGGGGGTGGGAACCAGCAACTACTCTAGAGTTCAGTGAGTCCACGGCTATCTATCACAAGTGTCGGAATCCATCACGCTGCATGCACAACTCACAAGGCGCAACATGTCAGGCACATTGCTCCAGATGAGGTCGCATTTATAGAGACATTTACAGCCTCTATATGGGCTACAGACCCCTCATCCAAAATGCTTGGCCCCAGAAGTGGTACGGCTTTCTGATTGTTTCAGAATTGGGAATATTGGCTGAGATTTATCTGGTGGTTGTGGCCCAAGTTTAAATGAAAAAGCCATGCTTCATATAGAACATACATGAAGTAACTCTATAAATATTCTCAACTGTATACGGTTTTATTTGGTATTTGAAAGACTTCTGTGCGTGACACAAGGTTTACAGAGAGGGAGTGAGAGTTGGAATTTTCCACTTGTGACATCAGATTGCTCAGATAGTTTCAGATTGTGAACTATTCATTTTGAACCATGAGATGAGGCCTGCTCAACCTATAATTTGATCTCATTTTGTTGAAAATATTAAAAATAATAAATATGTATGTATTCATATAATACCCAAGTTAAAAAAAAATCTCATAGAGGAAGAAAAATTATACACCAAACTGACAATATCTGTCTATGCAGGCATTAAGTAGGGGGGTTCATTTTCTTGGTTATTTATTTTTGAGCTTTGAATTTTATTGTTATTGCATATTAATTTCATAACCAGAAAAAAATAAGTGGAAAAAAACTGCTTGTACAAAATGAAAGGCAAAGGGCTCCTGAGTCTACAAAGTGCTAGGTGCCCTGTCCCTTCAGGACCAAGGTCTTGGCAACCTCCAGCTCTGATGCCAGAAAACACTCTGTGCCTCCTCCAAAGATAGAGGATAATTGCTCTAGGAGGCAGGCTCTCACACAGAGTGCTGTCACATCTGTTTATCTTCATTATTAGCTCTTTGTTGTTAGATAATGAAACAATACACAAAATCTCTACCTCCCGCAGACAGCCAGGGACCGAGCTTGCTGGGAGGCAGCTCTGTTTCAGTCTTTCTGAGCCTTTGGGTGGAGCTGAAAGGAATGATCACCCCTGGCTCAAACAACCCAGACCAGGAAGCTAAGGTCTTGCATCTCCCTCTCCTTCAGGGTAAGGGAACACTGCCCCCCAGACATGAACCCCATCCCCAGTCCCACAGGCTCTGGTCTTTAAAACATCTTAGTGTTTGGGAATGAAATGCTTTAAAATTCATCACCCTAGGGTTCCCATGAAATGTGCTTCCATGCATAGAAAATGGCTACAAAGTCTAGTTTGTAGGAATTGATGTAAATTGTTCCATTTTAAGTTCCTCAACCAGAAACCTAAAAGCCCTTCCTTCCAGCCCAGCAGAGCCGGTCCAGGAATCCATCACTTCTGCAAAAGGAGGACAAAGATCCTCCTGGGGAATAAGACAAGGCAGCTTTTCTGGAGATGCTCAGAGCTGCCAGCGGCTCTGGCTGTCTGGACGCCAGCCGGGCTCCAAAGGCTCCTATCGGTGGTCATCTGACCCAGATGCCCCCTGCGGCTCCATCTATGCCAAGTGACAGGGAAAATTAATTACATCTTTAAAAGCACAAGGGCTCAGGGTTCTAGTCAGGAGCCCTTCCAGGGGTGAGGGTGTCTCCCTGGAGCACCACAGGAAGTCTGGGAAACTTCCCACAGGGCTAACCACAAGTCCTTGCTTTCCCCTCCCAACACCACCGGCCAAGTTAGAGCTGTGTTCCACGGGGCAACTGTGAGAACGCAGCTGGCATGAGGTGGTATAGGTCCCTGCTCCGAGCTGTCCTCCATGAGAGAGATGGAGGGAGGGGATAAGAAAAGAACATTTTGGGGGGAGGCAGGGACAGTGGGATCTCTGGGGCTCTCTGGCCAGCCAGCCCAGCCTTCTCTGCAAGTTCAGGGCCAATAGAAAAACAAGGTAAACTGGGTTGTGGTGGGGGCGCACGCTTTTAATCCCAGGACTCTGTAGGCAGAGGCAGGTGGATCTCTGAGTTCAGGCCAGCCTGAGAGCGAGTCCTAGGACAACCAGGGCTATACAAAGAAGCCCTGTCTCAAAAAAGAAAAGAAAGAAAAAGGAAGGAAGAAAGGAGGGGAGGGGGGAAAGAAAAGCAAGGAGGATGGTACCCAAGGAAGAAAACCCAAGGTTGACCTTTGACCTCCACATGCACATAAACACAAGTACGCATGCACATGCACACACCAAAAGGAACAAAAAGAGGGAAGGAGGAAGTGAAGGAGGAAGGGAAGAGAAGCAACACCAGGAGGTTCAGCCAGGAAGAAAGCACCCCCAACCTCTCATCCTGCTCGTGGGCAGTAAAGCGTTCCTGGGGTCACCTACAACATGAAGACTGCTCAGCAATTCTGTTTCAAGAAATTCATCACAAGAGAGACTCATGGGTATCTGAAAGAAGAAAAAGACGATGAAGAGAGGGGGAGAGAAGAAAAGGGAGGGGAAGGAAATGTGGAGAGAGAGAGAGAGAGAGAGAGAGAGAGAGAGAGAGAGAGAGAGAGAGAGAGAGAGAGAGAGAACAAAAGCATCAATCATAAGAGGAAAACCTTCTCAACACCCTCAGCATCCAGCCCTGGGGTGCCAGCACAGCTCAGAGGCCAGGGTGCAGGAAGAAGGGTCTGTGAACACGGAGGCCAGGGCCCCTGACAGAGGTCGAGGGGAAGGGTGCTGGCAGCTGTGTGCCTGAGCTCAAGGGAAAGAAGCGCTAAAATCAGCCCCGGGAGGAAAGAGTTCCATGTCTCAGAGTCCTATTTTTCCCCCTAATGCACTGACTTGTATATATGTAATAACTAAAAATAACATTTTTTTAAAATAAAAATGTTCTCCTACCAAAGCTGCTTGAATGCTAAAATGAGCCTGAAGCATAGGAAATTACCTATATTTGATCACTTTGACATATAAAAATAACAGTTTCATATGGCTCCATCTAATTTTGCCAAAACTCTGGAGAAGTGGCGGGACCTGTAGGAACTGTTTTCTCCGACAGGCTTCCGGGACAAGTGAGGGAACTCTGACTCAGTCGGGCCCCTGTGCTAGTCATCTTTCTACCACTGTGAGGAAATCCCTGAGAGAACCCACTTATGCTCCGGCCACAGTTTTGCAGGCTGCACTCCGGCAGCAGATGCACCCATTGCTTCAGGCCTCACGAGAGAGTGACAACCATGCCCCTCGTGGCCAAGAGGCAAAAAAAAAAAAAAAAGAAGAAGAAGAAGAAGCCAGAGGCTGCTGGGGCTGAGATGAGCCTGTTTGTAAGGCCCTAGCAGTGGGACCAGCACCCGTCCCTGACGTATGAGCTGGCTTTTTGGAATCTATTCCCCATGCTGGGTTGCCTTGCTCAGCCTTGATGCAGTGGGGGACGAGCTTGGTCCTGCCTCAACTTGATGGGCAGTGCTTTGTTGACACCCATGGGAGGCCCGCCTCTTTCTGAATGGACCTGGAGGAGGAGTGGATGCAGGGGAGGGGACAGAAGGGAGGTGGGAGGAGGGAACAGGAGGAGAGGAGGGAGGGGAAACAGTGGTTGGTATGTAAAATAAATTCTAAAAATTTAGTAAAAAAGGAGCCAGAGTCCCCCCATCCCCTGTGGAGGAACACCCCACCTCCAGTGCCCTAGGGGACTCCCACTCAGTTTCCTCTTCTAAAAAGGCCCACAGTCCCTCCCAACAGCAGAACACTGGGATCAAGCTGTTAACACAGGGGCCTTTGTGGGACATGTATCCTGACTATCACAGTCCCCTAAGCAGAGTGCGTCTTCTGTCTTCCGAGGGTCATACTTCCTATTTCTAGGCCACCACAAGCTTCCCCTGTCTCACACAACACAGCATCATACACCAAGTCCCCTGTCACTCAGCACTCACGTGATCTTGCAAAGGGTGTCCGTGGGAGGAGCTAATGATGGACGTGCAGTGCCACCCGGCCAGGCTGCGGGGACAGCTTGGGTCCCTGGCAGGCACAGCTGAGCCTCCACTGAGCCAGACCCATGCTTGCAGGCTGCACAGCAGGCCTGAGCCCTGGGGTCTTCTCCCTTCCACTTCATCCTGTGCCTCTGCTAAACACATCGGAGGTGACAGTTACGGAAGTTAAGGAAACTAAAGCTAACATCTGCAGCCCAGGGTTTCAGCTGCTGGGCTCAGTTCTCAGGCAGCCCCCTCCTGTAGGAACTAAGCAGATGGAGCAGTATGGCTGAGGATATCAATGCCAGCCCGACCCGTGCAGACAGCCTGCTCCTTCTGCCTCCATGCTGGACCATGAAGCACACATCAGCCTTTTGTCTACTGGGATCGATACGTTTTAAAAAGACCCCTGTGGCTCCAGGGATTAATCATAAGAGAGAAGCAGAGGTCAGAGGCACAGCTGTCCACAGTCATCAGAAAAATGAAAAGTGGCCATCCCCTGAGTGGGCTGTGCAGGGTGGTTCAATTCCCCAGGCACCAGATACCAGCAAATGGGTAATACGTTCTTGTGGCTGGGTTTATTTCCCCTGGCAATGATTTCTAAGTAAAAGGAGAGACTGCATCAGAGAAAATTGTTTTCAAGCACCCAGATACTTGCGGCATATATAAAAATATATATTCTAAATACGGTTATGTCTTAGACCTTACACACCCAGCCCCAAAGCCAACGTGCTGAATGCTTGGTCCCCAAGTGCTCCAGCCAAGGTTGAGATGGCCAGATGGTGAGGGCTCTGACCTCATTAGTGGACTCATCCACTGATGGAGCGACTGCTCAGAGGGTTTCAGAGGGACAGGCTCTGCTCAAAAGTGAACTCACCCTGTTTCAAGGCCACCGGGAAGTGAGAGCTCTGTTTGACACGGCCCTTCTCAGTGACGCTCTGCCTTGCCACCAGCCCACAGCAACAGGACCAAGACACCGAGATCTGAAACCATGAGTCCTCTCCCTTCTCAGTCCTCTCTCCTGAGTTCCGCTTCAGGTGATCTGCCACAGAAATGGAATTCTGGCTGCCTCAAACACTAGACCAAACACAGTCCCCGTTTTCTCGGAAACGGTACAAGAGGTCCCATGGGGATGCCCCATCTCAGGCCCTGGAGCTGAATGATGTAGAAACTAGGGGTCTACTACTGAGGGGTACACAGCCCTGGGACTCCACCTGACTCAACCTGAGGTTTTATGGGGGTTTCATTTTGTTGTTTTGTTTTGTGTGTGCAGATGTATGTGCGTGTAGTGTGCATGTGCTTGCAGGCGCGTAGGCAGGTGTGTGTGACTGCCTGTGGGGGTCCAAGGCTTACATCAGGTGTGTTTCCACTCACTTTCTACCTCACAGAGAGATGCTCCCTGATTTGGCTAGACCCCGCCCCCACCTCTCAGGGGCTAAGGTGAAAAGTGGCTGGGCGGGGGGGAGGCTGGATCCCCATGCTTGCTCATGTTTGTCCCTGCTTGTCGGAAAGTGTGCTGCCCCATCAGCCAGTTCCCTAGCCCTGGTTCTATGGCTTTGGAAGGCTGAGACTTACTAATAGGAAAACGGCAAAATGCTTATCACAATGGATGAAGCAAGACTGGTTCGTTATAACTAAATAAGTTCACACTTGCTTCTCCTTCCCCCGGTTTCCCCAAATGCCCCTTTTCTGTTCCAAGACCCTATCCAGAACACCACATTACACCCAGCCATCTGCCTCCTTGTGGCTGTGATAGCTGCTTAGACTTTCCTTATGATGACCTACACCAATGGTTCTCAACCTTCCTACTGCTGTGATCCTTTAATACAGTTCCTCATGTTGTGTGACCCCCGACCATAAAATTATTTTCGTTGCTACTTCATAACTGTAATTTTGCTACTATTATAAATCATATTGTAAAGGTTCTCCACACAGAGAGATGCAGGAGACCTGAGGCAGAGAGCACAAATGAACTCAGAGAATTTGCTTTCTGCATTTCAGTTCCAGCACTCTGTGTGTGTATGTGTGTGTGAGAGAGAGGGAGTGTATATGTGTGAAAGGGTGTGTGGGTGGGTGTGGTGTGAGAGTGTGTATGTGTGAGTGTGTACATGTGTGTGTGAGAGAAAGAGAGGAGAATGTGTATGAGAGTATGTATGTGGAGGGGGAATGTGTGTGAGAGGGAGTGGGTATGTATGTGTGTATACGTGTGTGTGAGAGAGAGAGAGGAGAGTGTGTGTGAGTATGTATGTGTGTGAGAGAGAGTGTGTGTGTGTGAGTGAGTGTGTGTATGTGAAAGGGAGTGTGTGTGAGAGATGTATGTGTGAGTGTACATGTATGTGCACGTGTGTGTGAGAGATAAGGGAGTGTGTGTGAGAGTGTATATGAGAGTATGTGTGTGCATATGGGGGGTTGTGAGAGAAAGTGTGTGTGCGTGCATGTATGTGCGTGTGTGTGTGTGTGCGTGTGCATGTGTGCACGTGTGTGTGAGTGTACCTGTGTACATGTGTGTGTGCGCGCACGTGCGTGTGTGTGCGTGTGTGTGTGTGTGTGTGTATGTGTGTGTGTGTGTCTTGCTTATGAAATCCAGCAGGGTCAAGGCAACATCAGGCCCCCTAGAAGTAGAAGACCATCCACAACACAAGATGCGCTCTTGTGAGTACACGTCCTCAGGAAGAGAGCTGTGGGGCCCTCTGTGCAGGCTGGCTCCTGAGGGCTCCAGGTGTTCAGACTCCAAGACAGCCAGCCCCAGGTCCCAGACCTGGGGAATAGCAACCCAATATTCTGCCTCTCCAGGGGGACCATATGGAGGCTCTTTCTGAGCCTCAGGCCATATTGACTAAATTATTGTACTTTCTGATACCAGGGCTGTGTATGAGTGCCCAGAGTGAAGCCAGGGACACAGAGTGAATCCTGTCTCATGGCACTACCTCATTTCATTCACCTCTTTTGGAAACAACTGCAGAAGAGGATGCTGAGGCAGAGCTGTGCCTGGTCCTCGGGTTTCCGTGTGGCAAAGCAAGAATGTAAATTGAGAAAACATCATTCGACCTTTTTCTTGACCAGCTACTGAACTCAAGGCAAAGTGTGGGTTGCTGAGAGCCAGTGAGCATCCCCAGCCACGGTCAGGAGAATGGATAGCATAAACACGAAAGACATGCCAATTGACAATATGAAGAGGCATCCATAGCTTTTGTGAAGGTAAGGAGGCAAGAGCCTGCCTCTCCACCAAGCCGCTTTTCACTTCTGAAGAGACTGACATTCAAGAAGTCCTTGCACAGTGACAAAAAAAAATAGATCAGATGAGACATTGCACATAGGAAAACAAGATGCAAATGTAATCTGCCGGGTACTGGGGTCAAAGCACACCGAATGAGTGTCCAAGGTAGTCCATCCTCACATCTGGAGAAGTACTGAAAGTGAGTGTACAGTGTCTCCAGTCAGTGTCACCAGAAACATCACAGCATGATAACCACAGTCACAGTGTCACCAAGACACACCACAGTCACGATGTCACCAGACACACCACGGTCACAGTGTCACCAAGACACACCACAGCAGTACAGAGTCAAGGCGACAGGAAACAGCAACAAGAGGACACATGGAAGCCCAGTTGAAACAAGTGTGGGGATCATCAACAATGTAGGGACCCAGAGTCTGCAACCAGGACTGACACATGAGACCCTCCAGAGCACCTAGGAGGATGGCAGCACATTTCCTAAAGATTCATTCAGCGCTGCCACCACCAAGAAGTGAACTTACAAAGCTCAGGAAAGGTACCTGTTACCATCCTGACCCAGAGCCATGCTATCCACTGATTCTGAGGAGCCTGGAGAACCCAGGCCAGGCTGGGAAAGGCCAGAGAGGAGGGCTATGAGGATCTATGGCACAAGGCCAAGTCCTGGCAAAAACACAGACTCTGCTTCTGCTACGCTAGACCCTGACTCCCATCTTCTTGTCCGTCCTTACCTAGAGCAGGACTGACCCAGCACCGGACATCTGTGTTCCCACTGCTTCTCTGCCTGGAGTTCCTCTTCTAGCCTGGAGCAGAATGCTGTGCAGGTACCTTGACCAGGTGCGCGCGCGCGCACACACACACACACACACACACACACACACACACACACACACTCACACGTGACTCCCAGCCCTCCCACTGAGCTGTGCCTTCCTCCATCACAGGATGTTAAGGAAGAAGCAAGTGCATGTACATGGTGAGCCGCTCAAAGTGTATGGACACGCAGAACACCAAAGCCTCTGACAACCCACAGGGGGCTCCACGAAGGGGTCAATGACCCGTGGCCATAGTGGTACTCTTTCCAGCCAGCTCACGCCTGTGAAGCCAGGTTGGCCCGGGCTGGCGAGAGTATTCTCTACAGTCATGGCCGTGTCCTTGTGGGCTCACAGCCAGTACATGGGAACTAACGACAGCACTAGGAAGGCTGAAGTAAAGTCCAGAGCAATGAGGAGTTTGATATTGTTTGGCTGGGTGGGCGGGGGTGGTCCCCTGAATGCCTATAATGAGATTTAAAAGGTGGGGCCTAATGGGAGGCGGGCCTGCAGGCATGCTCTTAAAGGAGATATTGGAACTTCACACCCATCTCAACATCACTACTGCCCTTCCTCTCCTGGCTTCCTAGCCACCACGACATGGGCCATTTGCCTCTTCCACTGCTCCTACGCCACATGCTGCCCCACACTGAAAGCAACAGGGCCCAGGGACACAAAGTGAGACCTTTGAAAAAATGACCCAAACTCAATTTTCTTTCCTCTTACTTCGTGGATTATCTCAGGAATTTTGCCATAGCAACAAAAAGCCAACATGGAGGACACGGTAGAAGGATGGTCATGCCAGGGAGAGATAGAAACCAAGAGGGCCAGCACCTCTGGGGATCAGGAGTGATGGCCCCTTGTCTAAAGGGAACCACTGTCTATGATTCACGGACTGTAAGAATGTGGGATTGACCCTAAGGAGCTGTCCATGCATTGCCTACCTGATTACTCTTCCTCAAGCCTTCGGGTTCCCGCTCAATGGAACCACTCTGATGCTTTGACATTTGGGTTAATTGGGCCTGGTTCTCTTTTAAAAAATAAAATAAAACAAAGCTGGCCTTTGGAGGATGCCCATCAAACCAAAACTTCTGCTGTGTGTAGCAAGCGAAGCTAAGTTATCTAAGTTAATATCCATACCAACTAAATCTGGAAGGGTCTCAGCATGCTGCTTGGGTCTGCCTTGATCTCATTCTCAAAATACAGTTTGTGTCTAAATATGAGTGAGCATTCATTGTAATGGAAAATTTTTAATGATCTCACATTAAACATCATCATTTTAGCAGTAAAATAATCGAGCAGTCAGTCAACTGAAGTTCTCCAGGAAAATTCAAAACTGTATACTGCTCTAATATAAACTTCTTATTGAAATACTGTATGTGGACAGAGTTCTATATCATAAATGGAACATTGGCAGCCCCTGAAGGAGGTCCATCCTATGTGACCTCTAATTGCCATCTGCAAGGATGCACCTGACATGGCTGAAGTTGTCTGTTCAATGTCATGTAAAACAGCACATGCAGCACAGACGCTAGGATCTAGGACTTTCTCAGCATCATGGGGAAAGGCTCCTCTGTCCCGTGGCACCCACTTGTAGATTCTCCACTCCCTGCACGCTGTCCTGTATTCTGTGCGAGACTAACACTTGGCGTCCTCATCCGTTCTTCTGCCGATGGTTATCTGGCTTGTTTGCAGGCTGGCGATCATCACCGTGCAGCCGTGGACACCAGCGTGTGTCTCCTGGCAGCTGTATTAGTTTCTTGTGACTGTTATTACGAGTCATCACAAAACTGAGTAGCTTAAAGCACATGTGACATTCTCACAGCTCTTGTTGCTGCAATAGGTGGACATTCAGGTGTCCGCAGGGCCGTGACCTCTACAGCAGGCTCCTGGAGACACTCCGTCCCTTGCATCATCCAGTTTCTTGCGGCTGCTGGCATTCCTTAAGTTGCATCAGAGGGATCTCTGACTCCATGGGCATGTTGCCCTTTCCTTTCTGTGGCCAGCCTCCTTCGGACTCTCCTATAAGGATGCTTAGAAGGGCCTACTCGGAGAATCCAGGATGTTCTCATCTACAATCCTTAATCAGTTTGTAGGCAACTGAAGGCAATATCTATAGGGATTAGGGTGCAAAAATGTTTGGGGCCCTCGTACACACTTCACATTTGCTGGGACTGAGATTGCTTGGGAGGCTGAACATGGGAATTTAACTTTAGCTGATACTATGAGGTGCCTCCCTCAGGCAGCTGTGAGGATTTATTCCTAATCAGTATCTAGAATTCCAGTTCTTGACAGCCTATCATTGTCTGCGTTTGATCAGAGCTAGCCTGGTGGATGTGGGGTACATTACAGCTATGATTTCCTTTGCATCTCCTGATAGCTGGACCTAGTCCAGAACCTTTTTGTCTGTAAATTCTACTGTGTGTGTGTGTGTGTGTGTGTGTGTGTGTGTGTGTGTGTGTGTGCGCGCGCGCGCGCACACACACATGCATGTGCACAAGCATGCACACATAACATCCTCTATCACTTTCCCTATGTGGTTGTCTGCCTTTTTTCTTGTAGATTATTACAGTACATTGTTGGATTTTAAGTATTTGTTAAAATATATTCCACTAAAAACGTGTGTGAAAAAGAAAACAGAATCAAGGTGCCAAGGCCTGGGATGTAAAGCCCAAGCAATCACTTAGCACTAACTCTAGAAAATAAATACTTGTAATGGACTCCAGATCTCCATCAGTTTGGATGGCTTCCAGTAAGGAATGGAAATGACAGCACACTGGTCGTTGTGGAGAACGGGGTGAAGAGGACAAAAGTCAGCCTCCACCTAAACCTGGAAATCAAAGCTAATCTCACCCAGGTAAGGGAAGGCCACTGGGAGACTAAGTTCTGCTTGCATTTCCCAGATGTGTGACTTCTGTGGGTCTTCCCCGGTTCCACGGGCATGGCTGACCGAGTCAGCACGGGCAGAGGCGCATATCCAGAACCAAGTGTTGGTTCCTGCTGCAGTTACCCCCATGTGGGCACAGCAAGGTGGTAATGTCAGTAAAACAGTTCTGCTGCAGCCTGTGAGCCGTTAACTACACCATGCTGCGAAAGAAGGTGGACTGGAGACTCAGTCAATGTGAACTGCAGTGTAAAGCCTGGCTGTCTGATAAAAGGCATTGAGATGGCAGAAGCGTCTACACACAGGGTGCCCCCACCACCACCACAGTCAAGGGCAGCTTCCCTTGCAAGCTGCGATTTTCAACCACCAGCAGGCGACTCCCAGCTATGGTACCTGGGAGTAAAAGAGGTCACGAAGGGTGGCAGGGGTACCATGAGCCTCATGAGAGAGAACAGGGCCCTATACTTCCACCCTGAGCCACAGAATAAAACAGGCTGCCTGCATTTCCAAAGACGGGCACCTCTGCTGATACCTGGCATGCTGGAGGGAGAGCTGTTTCTGACCCATCAGCCCCAAGAGAATAACGGCTGCTTCATCCTATCAGAAAATGAAGGGGAACGGGGAGCGAAAGCCGTAGCCCTCGGGTCTCTGGGCTAAAAAGGGGGCACTCAAACATTTTCTCACTGCCTGTCATGTGGTTAAGTCTGAGAATTCAGCTCCCACCCAACAGAGGGGCTCAGTATATCTGACGATAACCACAGCCCTGCCCTGCCCTAAGCCTGTGCCACAGCCAGCCCAGAAGCAGCAGCAGCAGCAGGAAAGCTCCTGGGAGCCCAGGAAATAGTGACCTGCATCCCAGCGAGGCCAAGGCTGGCTGTGTGCAGACAAAGAGGGGCTCAGCTGACACGTCCCGCTGCAAGTCTGTCCCGAGAGCCACTTCTTCTTAGCAGACAACTGGAAACGTATTTCCCAGGGCCTGGGCCCTGCCTAGAGTAAGTCAAGCAAAGCTGAACAGGTTAACTCCGTGTGAGCAAATTAATAATGTGATGTATGGTTTGTCATAGGCCTTGTCGTGTCTGTAGAAGAGCAGGGGCAATTTAATCTAGCAAGCCTATAAATCTCTAAAGGGTGAAATTAAACATCCGTGCTCGTGAGGCTGGGACTCGGCAGCCACGGCCTCCCACAGAGCACCCTGGGGAGCGAGGGGCTCCTGCCCAACCCTCTCCTATATCCTCAAAGAATCTTTCTTAGTGACCTCAACATGGCCCCATGCCCCTACATGACCCCTATTCTTCCCTGGGTCCCTCTGTGTGTCACCTGTGGATGTGACCATTGTAAGCCCTCTCATGGTCATTTACTCATGATCCTACTCTCAGGCCTAGGAGCATGGTTCCAGAAAGCCCACTATAGCTTGCTCAGTAAACTACACTATGATCACTCCATCTGCTCTGTCCCCAACCCCTCAGGACCACTCAAGGCAGCTCCAGACCTATCAGCCAGGACCCACAAACATTATGCACCCATCTGGGCCCTGGATTCCCCACAAAGGATGGCCCTTCTGCTCTGAAACGGCAAGTTTGGCCCCTTCTCTAGAATGGGGTCTGGGAACAGTCCCACCAGAGCTGGCATTCCCACACCTCCTAGCTTGTGCTTCCCAGGGAAGAGCTTGGACCTAAAACTAGGGCTGAACTTTGGTACCATGAAACACTCTCCAGCAACCTCACCCCAGCCCAACCCATCCCGTGCCAACTTCACCTGGCTCTAAATAGGGAACAGGAAAGACAGACTCAGCAAGTACTCAGCAAATGTCCATTGGATGATGGATGGGTGGGTGGGTGGGTGGATAGATGGACGGATGGATGGATGGATGGATGGATGGATGGATGGATGGATGGATGGATGGATGTGTGGATGGATGGATGGATGGATGGATGGATGGATGGATGGATGGATGGATGATGGATGGGTGGGTGGGTGGGTGGGTGGATAGATGGATGGATGGATGGATGATGGATGGATGGTGGATGGATGGATGGTGGATGGATGGATGGATGGATGATGGATGGATGGATGGTGGGTGGATGGATGGATGATGGGTGGGTGGATGGATGGATGGATGGATGGATGGATGATGTATGTATGTATGAATGGATGGATGGATGGATGGATGGATGGATGGATGGATGGATGATGGATGGATGGATGTGTGGATGGATGGATGGATGGATGGATGGATGGATGGATGGATGGATGGTAGATGGATGGAGCCCTCAGCAAAGGGACTTAGGGGCAACTAAAGTAAAGCATTTGACTCCTCAACTGACTCCTCAATTTGAGCATTGACAAGTACCTGTATATCCAGTCAGTGAATGATAATGGCTAGGTCAGGGGCTACCTTTTAAATGCCCAGAAACCTCCCTATCCCTTGCTTCCTTTACTAAATAAATATCACATATGATGGGTAAAGCAAATGACATACAGGGACTAAAGGCATGGTTCCACAAAACATGAGGCAGGAAACATTGCCAGCCCAGGCCCTCTCAAAACAGCTCTCCACATGGGCTCAAGGCAAGCTGGGGGGACACTGCCCTGAAGAACAGCAACTCAAATATAGCAGCTCCCACCATGGCCCCTGATTAAGCAAAGGTCTGCCGGCGATCAAGGAGAAAATCCATACTTGATAGAAATGGAATCAATTTCAAAGCTAAAATCTGCTAATTCCCAAGAGCAAATCAAGACTGGCAGTTTCCAACCCAAAACATCACAAAGACGGGGCCCCAGAACCAATGGCAGCCCCCTTCCCCCACACACACACACATACACACACACACACACACACACACACACACACACACACACACACACACACACACAAGCTGCAGTGCCCTGGCACTCAAAGAACAAAAATGTTCCCAGGGGAATCTTTACCACAAAGTGAGGCATCTAGCAGGGATGTGGGTTAAGAAAACTGACCATACTCAGTGCCATTCCCTGGAGAAACAGATGCCAAGACAGACACACTCCTGCTGCTGGGGCTCAAGATCTATTTAGGACCGACAGCCAGAATCAGCCCACCCATCCGTCAATCAAATGGCAGCTATCACAGCCACCAGTCAGAACCAGAACCAGCCACCAGTCAGAACCAGAACCAGCTACGGGGCGCAAGGGGGCACCAGTTATCAGAGACATGGCAGGTAGGTTAGAGATAACACACAGGTGCACACTCCTGTTCATGCACATCTGACCTATGACCACACTGAGGAATGTGTGATGCATCCAGATTGCACACATGTGCACACACCTGTACATGCACACCCAACTTATGACCATACTGACTGAGGAATATGAACGTACATCCAGGTTGCACACATGTGCACACACCTGTACATGCACACCCGACCTATGACCATACTGACTGAGGAATGTGTGCGTACATCCAGATTGCACACATGTGCACACACCTGTACAAGCACCCCTGACCTATGACCACACTGACTGAGGAATGTGTGCATACACCCAGACTCTACTTCTTCCTCATCATCACTCTCTGGCCAGTGAGGGCAGTGGTGCAGGTGTATGTGTCTGCCCCTCTCAGGACAAGCCTGGTCACACTGGAGCGAAGACAGCCTGCAGCTGCTGGAGGCTAAGCCCACGTTCCTGAGTTTCCGACTCCTCACACATGTCTCACTCTGCTCCACCCTACCCATGACAGCTGTCAGCAGCTCTGGATAATATGGACAGATGTTCCAGCACATGGCTCACTTACTACACCAAAAGACCTAAAAACATAAACTGTGTTTTATGTGAACAATGCACACACTTGCTGTCAGAGAGACCTGAGAAATCCATCATCCCTAAATGCATGCATTCACTCAATTGATGGTTCTCCTGTTTGGGAAACAATGGATCCCTCAAGAAAATTGCTAATCAAACCAACTGGGGAAAACCATAAACTATATATATATTTTTAAATTAACAATGCATACAACAGTTCAGAGTCATTCATATTTAGTGCTCCCTTGCTGGGAATCAATTTCAGGAATATAAAACCAAACAAATGAAACAAAAATAAAGCATATGCACACATAAACACACACACATATATATATGTACTCACATCAACTGGGAATTCTAAAGGCCGGCATCACTCTCCAAGCTGCCATTTACTAATTTGGGTTTGTGCAGAAGTGGCTGAATGCTTCCAGACCAAGCACATCTCTCTCCCACTAATTCTAGAAACCAGAAATGCTAAGAACCCATGTTCACTTCAAGTGGAAAGTGGAAAACACCCAGGGCCCCAGCAATGGCAGCTGTTCTGAATGGCCACCGGCCCTCTTCCTAATCCCTGTGGCACTTGACTCCCCAGCCATCAAGCAACAGATTGTCCAAACACATACTGCAAACTAACCCTGTGTGCATTGAGGGGGAAGGATCCCGAGTCCTAGTCGGGCTCACCCAGTTTATAAATACGTACCCCAGGAAATGATCCCCCCAAAAAACACCTAGAGAGAGATGTGCCTACACTGCCCCCAACCAAGCCCTCAGGCCAGTCCGGGCTTCCTGGTCCTCAGCCCCTCATCTGCAGAGCAAGACAGCACCAGCCACTTCCAGTGAGAAGGAAAAGCATATAAAAAAGCAAACGCAGCGAACCAGAGCTCAGCACACAGAGCAGTCTCACGTGGACTCACTGCTTCTGCTGGTTTCTCCACCAAACTACCTTCAGATGCTGGAGTGCTTCCGCTTCTAGAAAACACTTCTGGAGTCAGTCAGTGTGGGGATCTTTTTATATCAACCACATACTTTTATCTTTCTTGTTTGATCTTTCAATCACAAAACAACAGATGTACCTGACTTTGGAATGGCGCTGCAGAATTGAGGAAGCCTCTATGCTAGGTTCTGTTAGTGGGCTACCACTGAAACTCACAAACCTCACCTTCCAAGCAAAACAGAAAAGGCCCCAGTCAGCCTGAAGCCACACCGGCACCCCGTGAAGCCCTGGCTATCATAACAGAACCTTGCATCAATTCAATACTGGCTTGCATTCATGCCTCAGAACACTTCAGACATGGGGAGAAAGGTTCCAAGGCAAATGAGTTGCTCACGGCCCCAGGGACAGAGGCACAGCCAGGCTGGAGTCAAGTTCTTGTCATGCTAGATCTCATCCTCTCTTGCAGGAAACCGGGGCAGCTCGTGCTACCAGGCCGGAACATGGGCAGTGGAGAAGGCTTCCATCAGCAAGAACTGTCCACAACAGACAGGCAAAAACTGAGCGCCCTTGAGACAATGGGTCTGACGTAAGGTACGAGACGGGTTTGGAAACATTCAGTGGGGCAGGGGATGTCCAAAAGATAGCTCAAAATGTCAGGGCATTTGCCACTAAGCAACCTGATTTATATACCCAGGTAGAAAGAAAGACCTTCCCAAGGAGTCCTCTAACTTCAATACATGTGCATAGGTATGTGCTCCTGCACACACACACACACACACACACACACACACACACACACACACACACGAGTTATTAAAATGTAATGAAGGATGACAGGGAATAGAATAAAGTATTAGAGAAAAAAGAAAAAGGAAAGAAACATCCAGATGGAGGAGAAAGGAACCTCTGGTAGCTGGGCCTGCCTGACTGAATACAATCTAAACCAATAAAAATTCAAAAAGGCCCTTCAGTGGGAAACCAGAAGGCCCATTCTGTGGGCTGAATCAGCCTCACCCCCACAGCCCCTTCTGGTACACACACACACACACACACACACACACACACACACACACACGGCTTGCACATTGCAGTACCATGGTTCTGTCCTGCCCATCACTGACCTCAAGCTTCTGTCCTAGGTTTCAGGATCCAAGCATGAAGATGTCTTGGTTCCAGCCCTAGTTATAGGGAGAGGCAAGATAATGATGCCTCTGGGGTTCAGTCAGTTGTCATTCATGCCAGGAGAGCACTGAGGATCTACTGTGTGCAAGGCACAATTCTAGATGCTAGGGATACGGAAGTGAACAGTCTTTACATTTAAGTGTAAGAGACAGACAATAAACAATGAGCAGTGTGTGTGTGTGTGGTGTGTGTGTGTGTGGTGTGTGTGTGTTGTGTGAGAGAGAGGAGAGAGCTGGGTATTAGGTGCTAAGAAGAAACACAAAGCTGCATTAACAATGGAGAAGTGATGCCAATGTATGGAGGGTGGTCAGGGAGCTGGTATATGAACAGACAATGGAATAAATAATGGAGCAAGCCAGGCAGGCGTCTGAGGGAGTCAGAAAGCTGATGTGAATGCCTAGAGGCGTGAGCAAGCCCAACAACTTGACGTCAAGGGATAAGAGGGGAAATCATTAGCTGAAACCATCAAGGGTGGACACTGTGGCTTGGACCCAGGTAGTAGACTGTGACAGGATGGGCGGTAAAACAAAGGCAAATTAGGTAAGGGCTGTCTGCCGGGAGCCTGGGCAGCCTTGAGGGGTCACACTTAGGGAGAGAGAACTATGGAAATCGGGTCAAGAATGCAGTAGGCAATGGGGAGTCACTAACTACTTATGAAAGTGAGACAGACTAGCATTGCCCCATCTGACCAAGGGCCAGTCTCAAAGTCCAACCCTAGGAAACCCCAGGGCCAGCACAGAAAAATAACCAGGGCCAGTAAGCCATCTCAGTGAGTAGAGGCACAGGCTACCAAACCTGATGAGCTGAGTTCAATCCCCAGAGCCCATGTGGCAGAAGGAGAGAATCAACTCCCATAGGTTGTTGTCCTCTGACCTGTTAGTATGTGCGCGCACACACACACACTGTTAAAAATAAAAGGGGGGCAAGCCAACCCGCACAGATGGGGTTGCCCAACTTCAGTACCAGCAATGGGTGAAGTTTCACAGAGCCTGACAGTATGACCTTGAGGGTGCTGCCCTCCTTGGGCTCCCTTGAAGGTCTGGACAGGGACAGAGTGAGGGCCAGCTGCAGAAGAGGCGAGAAGCCAGTGCCCATGATGCTGACTCAGCCTGTGCCAGCAGGCTGCTTGGAGACTCCTGCTGGCCCTGGCCCAGCTGGTGGGGGAGGCATCGGAGAGGAGGCGTTGGAGGAGAGATCCCCCCTCAGAGCTGTCACCCAATCATCCTCCAAGGGCATGAGTAAGCACCCTTCTGGCCCCTGCCCCGTGGGCCATCACCTCAAGCATAACCTATGTCAGGAATGGCTACCTGCCCAGCAGTAGCCACACCACTCCCCACCAGTGACTTACATGTCTCTCATCCTCATGGCCACCAGCAAGACAAGGAAGTGGGAGCAGGAAAAGAGGGCACACGGTCCAGGCTGTCACCATACCCGGGGCACAGGCTGCAGGGCAGGGTATGCAGGTGTGTGCCATTTGCTCTGGAAGGGCCTCCAGGCCCACGAGGGCTGTGTGTAACCTCCACACCTGTATGTTCCTAGGGTCGGAAAGAACACCGTGGTGTCTTTGGAGACCCTCACCTGTTGAGTCACATATTCAGAGCAGAGAGAAGATTGTGGGGGATACGTTGAGGGCTAGAGGATTCCTCTGTGTCTAGGTACTACCGCATCCTGCCCCTCCAACAGGCCTCAGTGACCACTGCCCCACCTCTAACAAAGCCCTGGTTGATGCCAACTTCACTATCAAATGTGTTTTTCCTCTGAGTTCCTCAGTTTTGTCTAGGAAAAGTCAAGGTGTTTTAGCGCTCCCTCTCAGCCTCCAGGGGTGTGATTGGTGTCTTTTACAATTATCTTTTATTTTTATCTAGCATTTCTTAGCTCAGTTGGCAAATTGGATATTTATGCACCTCCATTTCACAAACCGTCCCCACCAATTATTACTGTGAAACTAATATTTTATTCAATAATTTTTTTTAAAAAACCCATAGGGGTGTACTTCAGAACTATCGTAGGGATAGTGATGCAAACTAGTTAACAAGCTCCCACTTAGGCCTGGGGTTGCCTCCCAAGGGCAAGAGGAAGACAACCAAAAGCTGATGGTCCTCGATGGCAGCTCCTTCCAGCAAGAAACGAGTCTGGCTCACACCTACTCACAGACCAACTGCGTCAATGGAGTCCAGCACCCGAGACATGGAAATGCAGCAGTGGGGTGAGGCTGCCTGCTCCCTAACACCAGAGAGACGAGAAGAGCCTGGAGGTGGCCCACTGCTACGGCCAGCTCAGAGACTTCCCCAAGGGTAAGCAGACTAGGGTTGGTGGTATTGATTGGAGGACTGTTGGAACCTCCAGCTCACAGCCAGCTCCAGTTATCTACTACTGCCTTCCACATTGCTCAGAGTCCCTGCAGAGTCCAAGTCTGCATCACCCCCTCCCTCTGTCCTAGAGTTCTGAAGCTCAGGAGACCCTCTGCACCCCGCTATGACCACTCGGCAATCAGAGTGCAGGACAACATGGTTCAGTCACTCTGGCCTGAGTCCCCGGTCTCCAGGCTGTTGCTGACCGGGAAAACCTCTGTCTCACCTCACTGGAGCGACCCTGACCCAAAGGGAGATTGCCCATTGGCTCTTGGCACCTGCAGATCTGTACTTCAGAAAAAGTTGTTCCTTCGGACCCTTAAAGCTGGCAGGTCTTTGTTTCTGAAACCACTGTCCTTTCTCAAAGGGTAAGCAATACCCATAAGGGGGGTCATGGGGCTTGAGAGACCAGGGACGAACCAGCCCAGGGAAGAAAGACTGAGAACAATATGCCAGGTTTAAGAACTTCACCCTGCACAAGGCGAGGCTGAACCGGATACATTTAAATTCGGATTTGAGTCTGGCCTCTGTCAAGTCCCATACAAATAGATAGCAAAGAATTAAAAGTCTTCCGAAAGTAAAGTCTAAGACTAGCAGGCTCCGTCTAAGGCACCTTACAGCCAGGGCAGGCCCTTGCACAGCTCCATTGATACCTACTTCTATCCCTGCCGGACTCGGGAAGTTCACCCACGGTTTTGGCATATAAAGGCCTGCTGCCCATACTGCCCAGTGTAAAAACAAGGCTCAGAGAACCTGGGATCAATGTTTGCCTTCATCCTCTATGCCCAAGTCCTCTTGCCAAGCTCTGCCTGCCAACAGGAAGTAGCCAGGCTGAGGGGCATGTCCCCACCGCACCCCCAGAGAATACCGGGCGTGGAATTTTTAACTGAGTTTCTCCCCCCGGGCCTCATTATAAAGGGAAAAGGGGGGTGGGGTACCGATCAATGATCGGTTGCCTGGGAACGGAGTTGCCGCCCAACATTGGGACTTAGTATCAGTACCAAGCAGCTCCCCCTAACCGGAACAGACTAGCGGCCGGGCCAATATAGGGGGACCCAAGCGAGTGACCAGTTCCTCTGGCTGTGCCAGGTAGCCCCTCGCCGCGGCGCAGCCAGCCCCTGATGACCGAGCCTCCAGCTGGTCCCTGCCGCGCCCGGCCGCTGGTCAGTGACGGGGAGGGTCCGGCGGGTCCGGAGAGAGAGGGGCGCTGGTCCGCAGCACCCCGAGGTCCCAGCGGCGGCCCGCCCTGTCGATGATGCCCCTCTGGCAGTCCAGAGCCCTTACAGGGTCCGAAAGGGAGCGCTGGGACTACAGCATCCGAGCCTCCCACTGCGCCCCGGCCCCCCCCCCCCCCACTACGCCGAACCGGGCATCCCAGGCTACCGCCGCGGCCACTCGGGCGCCCCGGGCCCCGCTTACCTGCTGCCGCGATGCGCCGCCACCCCCGACTGGGTCGGCGAGGCCGAGAGCGGGGCGCCGCCGCAGCTCTTTGTGAGCCCGCGCCGAGCCGCACACCGAGACTGCTAATGAGCCCGGGAAGCTGGATAGCGGCGGGCGCGCCCCGGACGCCGCGCACGGCACGCAGGGCCGCCTCTGCCGGGTGCACGCGGCGCGGCCCGGGAGCACCCGCACCCACACCGCCCTCGCCGCCGCCACACCGGCCGCCCCCCTACTCCTCCCGCGCCCGGCCACCCCAGGACGGCAACGCTTTCCCGAGAGACCCTAGGGATTCAAGGGATTCAAGACCGCGCGGGCACGCACGCAGAGCGCAGACAAAGATGCTCCGGCGCTGAGCGCGGCGCCTCCGGGCGCGGCGCGGGGGACAGCGGCGGGGCCGGCAGACGAGCCCACCTGGGACCTGGGTCCTCGGGACACGGGCTGGGGCCGGCTCCACGAGTCGCGGTGGAGCCCTAGGGAGCACACAGATTCCTGAGAGTGCGCTGGGAGCCGCCGGTTGGGGAGCCTTAGAAGTCTGGTCCCTGGCGGGCAGAACAGGTGAAGGCGATGCTGCCGGTGCCCGCACCCTGCCCCTGACGCCGCGCTGCCCCCTGGCGGGCTTCGGAGAGCGTGCGGCGCTGAGGGGCTGCGGCGACCGCGCCCTGCTCTGCCGGCTCCCGCTCTGTGCCGAGCCCCGGCCCGAATCCCATGAGTCCCTAGAGGATCATAGCCTCAGAAAGCCTTTCTTGAGGGGAGAAGCCTCGTCCTGCTTCCCCACCATCGATTCCCTAGGCCTTCTCACCGGGTCCCTGGTGACCACCGACTCTCTGATACCTGTGTTGTCTAGGCTGTCCGGAATGGAGAGGCCCCCTAACCTCCAATACCCCCACAGAGAACCAGCTACCAGCCCCTCCTTGTAAGCAAGCGTCTTGAAGCCCTTGAAGGTTAGATAGATGCTGGTGTCACCTTTGACCTTTCACTCCGTCCTATGCACTTGTGGCAACCCGCAGGTCTAAGGCATACGGGGTGCCCTGTATAAGGGACAGGGGCTCCCCTATCTCACTTGAGCCGCCAACGCTTCCAGTTGACCTAGGCTCTCTCTTTTTTTTTCCTTTCAGTGGTGGATTGGGATGAAGGCTAGGTGCCACAAAATCAGAGTGTCACAGAAGGAAGAAAGGCTGAGTGGTGTGTGGAGAACTCTTCTTGATATCCACAGTGCCAGAAGAGACCCTGAGTAGGGCCAGGAGAAAAGCTGAGTGTGGGGGCAGATCTAGTAGGGACCTCCTGGGGCTGTGGCCCGTCTGCCTCTCTCCCTGTCTGTCTCCCTTCATCTCCTCTCCCCCGGCCAGTCACAGCAGAGCAGCGTCCGTGGCCAGGAACCAAACAGGTCAGCTCCACCCTAGACCTGTTCTCCCTCTTCCTAGAGATGAGCATATCTTACTGATTAAGTTCAGCCCAAGCTTTTCTCTAAATGCAAATGGTTCCACAGTATTAAATGTTAAGTGTGAGGTCCAGAGGTGTCCATATGCTTTGCAGTGCACGGGACGTTGTGCACACACTAGGCAAGCACTCTACTGACCTCCCCGGAGCTATGTCCCTATACCCTTGTTTTCTTGAGATAGGTTCTTGCCACGTAGCTCAGGCTGCCTTTTAACTCACTGTCCTTTCTCGGCCTGCTAAATGCTAGGACTACAAGTGTATGATGTCTCCCTTGGCAGTCTTGCTTGGCACTAAGGTGATCAAGCTCCATAGGAAATTAGACACCTATGCTTAAAGATCCGTACTCAGCACCCACTATACCCTGTGTCTGGGTAGCTTGAGGCCATGCCCCTCGGTAACTGCCTTTGAGCTCTTTCCAGACTCACAAATGGTAGTCAGGAGCAACAGTGTCTGGTGTCCACAGAATCAAACATCCAGGCCCACACCCAGCATCACTCTAGAGAGACTGGGTCAGCCCTGCTCTTCAAAGCCGCCTTAAAGAATGGAGTGGAAGATGTACTAAGCTTGCTACAAAAGTGAAAACTCCTGCCTGGAAATCAGCTCCATAAGCAAAGAAAACCATAAAAAAAAAATGTTTGCAAACCAATCGTAGTTAATTTCACTAATATATACGTAATACTGAGATATGCTTTTAAAGAAATTTTGACTGAATTAAAGATAAAATGGGCAGTTCTCAGGAAAGGAAATACAAATGACTTTTATCTCTTTTAACACTTGTATTACATTTTGAAGTGTGTGTGTGTCATGGTGTGTGTGTGTGTGTGTGTCATGGCATGTGTGTGTGTGTGTGTCATGGTGTGTGTGTGTGTGTGTGTGTGTGTGTGTGTGTGTGTGTGTGTCAGGGTGTGTGTGTTGAGGTCATAGGACAGCTTTCAGCAATTGGTTCTCCCCTTCCACCATGTGGTCCCAGGGATTGAACTGAGGTCATCAGTCTTGGCTGCAGGCTCCTCTTAACCGCTCAGCCATCCCACAAACAACCTTCAACACATGTGGTGCTGGGAGTGTGTCTCCACAATGGAACACATGCATAGCATATACGAGACCCTGGCATTGCTCCCCAGCATCACAAAAGAAAAGGAAGGCAAACTGAAACCACACTGTCAGAGACTCGGGTGACAACAGCACACTATGTCCCAGAAGTCAAGGGGGACCGCAGACTCCCTCCCTACCCAGGAGTGTAAACGGTAGGACATCTACAGAAGAAAACCCAACCACTCCTGTTAGAATGGCACGCGATATTGGAGAAATTATTTTGGCCACTCCACGTAGTTAAAAGGATATTTATTTAATGGCGTAACTCACAAATTAAGTAATGGGTAGGTCGCAGGGTCTGGGGAAGGTGTAATGCAGTCCAGCGGTGTTCTCCGGAGCTCTGCACAGTCAATCTGCACCGGTCAGCGTTCCGGCACCGAGAGAGCGCCCAGAGCGAGCGCTGGCCCATCCAGCTCTCGGGTCCCCAGGCGCCTCCCCTCGCCCCGCCTCGTAGGCGTGACAGTTGCCAGAGTCTCAATGGGGGTTGGAACTTCCAGAACCAAGCTGGAATGGCTACCCACTACATCTCCCCCTTTTTGTCTAAATAAGAAGGTTCTAAACTAATACAAGAGTATATACAAAGGAATGGTTATCAAATATTGTCCAGAAATAATGAGAGATAATGACCTAGATAAGATGTAACTACAACCAATGCAAACAATATCAAGCAAGAAACACATACTAAAATCCAGAGAAGTATAGAGCATAGGTAAACAGCATGTTATAAAGATCATTGCCTGTCACTTTGCACCTGTCAGCTTTCTCTGACAAACCTGCCATGAGAGCTTCTTAAAGGGGAAGTTCATTAGGCTCAGTCTCCAAGGTTCCAGTCCACTGGTCAGTTGACCTTGGCCCTGACACAGTTGACCTCTGGTGACACAGGACATCATGCTGAAGAAGCTGGACATACATTGCTGAAGAAGCTGCTCACGGAGGGGTGGGGTGTGGTGGAGGGGCACCATTTACAGTCCCCTTTGAAGGACACGCCTCCAATGACCTAACTTCCTCCCTCTGGACCTCACCTTCTAACAGTGCCAGACTGTAGACCACGCATCTAACACACGAGCCTTTAGTCATCTAAACTGTAGCAAGTCCTTTAACATAATTCCAGCTCCGACGTGTCGAAGGGTTCTTGCGGGGAGGAGAGAAGAATGAGGAAGTATTAGATAGAAATATAGACCTAGATGAAGAGAAAGAAAGAGACACAGGATAGCTTTGGGAGGGTCCTGGGTCAATACCCAGTCACCCAGAGTTTTATTCTAATGGGCTTTTTATACACTAGCAAGGAGAGAGGCAAAAGACTTCCCCTTTTCAAGATCAAAGCACAATATAAAGCCAAGTGCAGACCCTTCCAAACACCTGGTAACCACACCCCTGGCGAAATCATTCTATTATGCAGCCCTGCTGGGTAAAGCAAGTTCAGAGTCTCTGGCCTTGAGTAAAGTCTTACTAGGGAGCCTCTGTGCATTTATATCTATGGGAATAGCATACATGTGCAAAGGGGCCCAAAGCATGGTCACTGTAAAGTAAGGGACTATCTGCAGCCTTAGTGTTCCTAAATGGAGGACAGTTATGCACACTGGGCATATCCGAGCCCTGCAATTGCATGCAGTCAGAAGAGAAGAAAGCAGAGTCCCATGGGATGGTCTCTGGAACATAGTGGTAAGTGAAAGGACAAGGAACAGAGATTTCAGGTGTCCCTCCAAAGCCACATGTCCACGTCCATGATTAAAGGGAAAGGAAGCAGTACACCTGTAATCTCAGCACTTGGGAGGCTGAGGCAGGAGGACTGAGTTCAAGACCACACTGGAGTACACAGAAAGATGGATGTAAAAGGGAGGAGAGGATAAAGGTTGACTCAGGAGATGCCTTCATGCAACTGTAAGCCTCTCTCAGAAGACCACAAGAAACTAATAAGATGCTGGTCATCCATGGATAGAAATAAGTGGCCAAACAGGAGTAACAGAGAAAGTTTTCATTGTCTACTTTTTTTGCTTTTGAAATATTGCACATTATCCATCCCTGGCCGTTTTATTTTATTTTTTTAATTATTCATAGCTTCAGGGCTAGATCCTTTGGAGGATAAAAGATCCCAGCGCATACACACACACACACACACACACACACACACACACACACACACACACACACACACACACACACACACTGAAGTTGCTCATCTGGCCAGGAGAAGCAGAAGATCTATGGAAAGAGACCAGGTCCCAAATCCCCCTCCAGGGCATTTCCTCAGTCACATGAAGGCCTTCCACTAGGTATTGACCCTCAAAGGTTCCATCAACTCCCACAAGTGCCAGCAGGAGATCAGGTGTCAACATGGCCTTGGAGGGACACCTGAAATCTCTGGTCCCTTCCTCTGGGGAGAGAAATCAAAGCCTGTGTATTTGGATCATGTGGCTATGCTACCTACCGCCACTTACTGGCTGTATTCATGAATTGCAGGCCTGTTGCCAGTGCGTGCAGGGCAGGAGTCGG
This sequence comes from Peromyscus maniculatus bairdii, assembly GCF_049852395.1. Classification (NCBI taxonomy): domain Eukaryota; kingdom Metazoa; phylum Chordata; class Mammalia; order Rodentia; family Cricetidae; genus Peromyscus; species Peromyscus maniculatus. The sequence goes on along the minus strand of NC_134852.1, from coordinate 75,679,791 downwards.
TGACCAGGTCAGATTTCCTGCAAGGCATTGTAAAACTACAGCCAAAATTCTTAGCTCTTGCCATGACTTATTTCTTAAAATAACACATGCCTTTCTTGCATAGGAAAGAATATAGACATTCTGAGTCATATACTAGTGAGGATGCATCCTTAATAATTTCCATGCAACAGAAAAATTGCCTTTCATTCCTGTGCTGAATATATCAATAGGTGCATCTGATTGACAAATGGGCAGACCATCCCCCCGACCCCAGAGGTACTGCTCGGCAGAAGCCTCTCTGGGTCTCACCTCTCTTAATGACAAGCACTTGGGTCCCCCTTCTTCACACCACCCTTCATCCTCATACAGTCTGAAGAATCATGATCCAGCAGCCAGACCTAAATCTATCTTAACTAATACACTATGTGTGACAAGGCCTTAGGCAAATCACCCAGAGCCTGTATGGCAATTTCCTCCTCTGTTCCCTTTCTAGGGAGACTGACTTCAAACATCCCTAGTATCCAGGATGTCCAAGGACAAATGTATCCTCAACCATATCTTGATGTTCTTACTGTCAGGATTTAGGTGAGTGAGGACATTACCCGCCAGAGCACACTCTAAAGGATTCTTCCCCAGCCCAGAGCTTTGTATTGGAAGACAGAGAGACGGGGCGTGGAAATGCCTTTGATGACCATGGAAGCAAAGAACCTCCCTAAAAAGTAACTGCTACTGATTTCTTGGCTGAGGGTAAGATGTAGATTCTGAAAAAAAAATATCAAGGCTTTGTAGCAACAAAGGAATAGTCACAAACCACAGAAGCCTCTGGTTCCCATCCCTCCAAACCCTGGCCTCTGCAGCCACAGTGGATAGAGTGAAGGGTAAGGTACCTGAGGAGAGGGGTGAAGACACCCTTGCTGAGAGGCAGAGCCTCTAAGGAAGGAGCAGCTGATGTGCATGGGAAAGGCAGCACTCTGCTCCTTGTAAGGGAAGTTACCAACGGAGTCTGGTCCAGGTGGGGTGGAAAATCACCAGTGCCGTCCTTTGCTCTCTGGTGGCGGGAACAGAGAGCAGGTCAGGGAGACGAGATGTGGCTCTCGGTAGCATCTCTAGCAGAGATGACAGACAGTACAATCAGCAGAGTCACTGTGATACAGTCGCTGTCCATGTTCACAGGTTTCACGTCTGAGATCCAAGCAAGAATTGAAAATATTTGGAAAGGCCGGTCTGGGGGTTTAGCCCAATAGTAGAATGCTTGGCTAGTATGGGCAAGGCTCTGGGTTTGATTTTCAGCACCACAGATACAAGGGCAGGGTGAGGGGTGGGGACTGGCTTGAAACAAATTGTACCTGTCCTGAACCCATATTGATTTTTCTAGTCCTTATTCCTTAAACAATGCAGTGTTAAACTATTTTACAGCATTAGGTCTGACAAGCTGGCTGGAGATGAAGTAAGGTCTACAGAAAAGCGTGTGTAGGTTCTGTGCAAGTGCTGTGCCCTTTCTTTACAGAACTTAAGCATCAGCTGGGCATGGTGGCATATGCCTGTAATCCCAGCACTTTGGGAGGCAGAGGCAGGTGGATCTCAGTGAGCTTGAGGCCAGCCTGGTCTACAAAGTAGTTCCAGGACAGCCAAGAGAAATAGTTTAGAGATCTTGGCATCTTCAAGGGGTCCTGAGTCCATCTCTTGTCCTTTGTGCATGCTGGACACTGAAGAGTGGCTGTGATAACCAAGGCACTTCAGCATGCCTGTGTAAAAAGGGCTTGAGCTGTACCAGCACAAACATGTTTCTTACTAATGGAGAGGAGATGGACAGACTGGGAATAACCCTCCCGTGTGAGTCAGGCCGAAGAAAGGATGTTGGAGCAACAGAAGATAAGCTTCAAAGGGGACCAGGACAATCCAAATCAAACCCAGGCTTCGCAAGGCTGGTTGTGCACAGCAACTCAAAGGAAGGAGCATCTTCCCAAGACCCCAAATGCAGCCTGAGAGCTCCAGGTGACTGTTTTGGGTACCTGAGGTGAGGACCCATCTTCACCTGTGGAGATGTGTTAGAAAGGCCAAAGATGGGCTGCACACCAAGAGAGAGCCCCACGCATGGGAGAGCATCTGGAGTGGCTACAGGCAAAGCCTTGCACCCATGCAGATCCCAGAGCTGAGCAGAGGCACCTGGGAGACTTGGCCACAGGAGAAGCAGGAGAATTCACCTTCAAGGCTATCTGTGGGCATAGAGAAACTGGCCATTCAAAGTCTGCAGGCCCCTGTCCCATGGTCACTGGGGCATCCTAGCCCAGAAGAGTTTCAACCAGGATAGAGAAGCCTCCCGCTGGCCACTGGGTTACACTTCCGTGATGCTCAGGAGAAGGGGAGTACGTGGCACTTGTGACTCGTAACCAGAACTGAAGCAGGCAGTGAGGCACCACCCTCTGCTCTTCTTGAGCCATGGACATGGCACTACTGGGTGATTTTGCCCAAGACAGGTTGCCCTTCCGGTGATGGCTACTCAGATGTTCCCTTAGGACCCACATCCTCATCCTCTGCCCCCTGGATTGGGATCTGGGTTTGCCCCTCCTGTGCTATGGGGATGAGCACATGAGTTACATCACAGCAACCCACGTATTCCATCCCTTCTCTAGGTCTAGGCTTGGTCATGTGATCCAGGTCACTCCTGCCAGACTCCATATGGTCTAGTCTGGTCTCCCTCAACAGAGATGGTACTCAGTAGGGATGATGCGAGCTTCCAGCTGCACCTGCGGAACAACCGCTGGAACTGTGGTCAGAGCAACAGCAAATGAAAACAGAGGATGAACACATAATGAGCCACAGTGATATCACTGCGAGTTCTGGATCCAACCATGCCCAATCTCCCTGCCTCTAGACTTTTCAGGAGTATGAGTCAGTTCTGCTTTCAAGGATACTCCTGTAACCTTAGGAGTCCTGGCTGATGGGGTGGGGGAGATGCTCAGTGAATAAAACGCTTCCTGTGCCAACATGAGGACCTGAGTTTGATTCCTGGGGAGACAGGAGGATCCCTGGAGCTTGCCCATCAGTGAGCTCCAGGTTCAGTGAAGGACCCTACCTCAAAAGGAAGATGGAGACATGATGGGAGAAGACACGTGACACCAGACTCTGGCCTAAACACAGAGGTAGAGACAGAGGTCGAGACCAGCTAATACAATGAGAACCTGATGGCTGTTTATTGTTCCTTGTGGTTCCTAGTACCAACACGTACTAGGGAACCGCAGAATCATGAGGTTCCAAGAAGAACAGCAACATTTGTTGTCCTGGGTCCTGGGTCAGCTTTAGAAGCATTCTAGGGCAATGTGTCCTGAAGCCAGAGCACTGTGTCCAAGAGGAAATGAAAGCATGAGGTACCTGTGTGGCAACAGTTCAGAGCTGCTTTGGGAGGCTGTGTGCACTGGGGCCCAACTCCTACTAAAGCCAGGCCACAGTGTGATGCTCCAAAGAACATTCTATTAATAGTTACACTTGGTTCTGTGTGACCATCCACATGACCCAGGCATGCAGGATGGCTCTATTGAGCTATACTTGGGGACTCAGAGATAACCACACGGTGTCACTTTTCCATAGGGCGGGACCCTGAGCTGAGAGACCTCACCCAAAACCCCAAGTTCATCTCTCCTTTCTTCCTGCTCTGCTGAACTTGGTTTACCCATGAGTGACCACATTTTCCAGACTCCCCTCAGAACATGGAGGCTGAACCAGGACATCAGTGGCTGTTTGGTATCAATTTTGTGAATGATCTGGCCAAGTCTAGAGGTGGGCTTGTCAAAACTTAGAGGAGCGGTCCTCCTGGAATTTAGTGGGTGTGGTCCAGGTGACCTGCAGAGCACAGAAGGTCTGTCTAGAGAATAAAGCATCTGCCTAAACCAAGAGGCCATCAGCCTTGACACTGACAACCCCTCCATGTCCTCTCCTAATGTGTTTGTCCACTTATGGGGGGGGGGAGCGGGGGTTGTACAAAGATATGAATGTGAACCACCAGTTGGGAGTGGCTGAGAATGAGGAAATCTGTTGCTGTATTTCCATAGTATAGCGGTGACAGAGCTGTGGCCAAAAACAGCCCCTGGATCCAGCCAGAGACACCATAGGAGGCTCACCACAAGTGAGGCCGTGCTCGCCCAGCCTGCTGGTCATCAGCAGACTACTCTGGGGGTAGATCTGGGTCAGCTATACCATACCCTGCTCTCTCACCATCCTTGAGAGGAGGTCCAGCCAGGAGCATCCTGATCAGAGGGCGAATACTCTCATCACAAGAAGAAGGAACCAAGTTGGGGTTCTTCTTTCTCAGCACCACCCCCAGAAAGATGACCCGAGACTTCTCCTGGCTGTGTCTGGTGGGTCACAGTGTTGGGAAACAAGCCAGCACCTGACCCCTGTATGAAGGGCAGAGAGCCAGCAGTTGACCCCCTGCTGAGGTAAGGGGTGCTGCCTTGCACCCCACGACTCTCACGGTTGTCTCACCAGTCCGCTGTTTCGCACCCTGCACCAATGGCCATGCTACAGTCCACTCACCTCCGTGGTCTGGCCACCTGTCTCAGACACATCCCACTGTGCCCAGGAAGCTCCTTCTGGTTTCCAGAGAAAGAGGAACCATTCCTTAGCAGCTGGGGCACATTCTCTCGGCTGTAGTCCTTTGATGCGTTCTCAGAGAAGCTTTGGTTAAAGAGCCTCCAGGGCAGAAAGCCTACCCTTCCTGGTGCTCAGTTCCAGCATGGCCTGGTAGCTTCCGGCGCCACTGCTGCCAGCCTTGCAGCCAGGGACCCCAGGCTGGCCTGAGAAGGTCAGTCACTGTCTCTCAGCAGCTTGCAGCCCTCAGCCTTGTGCAGTCCTAGCAGGGGCCTTTGCCGGTGTCCTGGAGTCTTGTGCAGGACCCTCTCCCCAGTACGTCAAGAAAGCCCTCCACACAGTGACATCTAAATGGACTGGGCCCGGGAAGCTGGGCTGCTGGCTTGTCCCAGGCTGCACCTTCCCTTTTCGCTTCCATTGTGCCCGCAGTCCTTTATTCACGCATGTGGCTAGCAGCTCCCTGCCCTCACACAGGCTCGCCTGCTTAGATACAGAGCACTCCCTGTGTGTGTTCTCAGCTCCTGCACAGTGCCTACTGCAGAGTACACACCCAGGAAAGGTTGGCTGGCTGAATGTGTGAACGGGTGAAACGAAGTATTGGAGAAGCAATTTCAAGGCCTCCCTAACACCCCAAATCTGTTTTATCTGCCTTCCTTGGGTGTGCCCTCAGCCTCGACTACTAATCACCTATTAGACAGAAGTATTCTTCTTACAAGGGCCTGTCATCACTTCACCAAGTCCATTCTTGAAGGGCACAGTGGGGCTTCAGAGAAGACTGGCAGAGGGAAAGAAACTGGGGAGCAATGGCTGGGAGAAATGCGGGTCCTGACCCAGATAGAGAGCTGCATGGCATGGATTCACTTGACACCCAACAGTAGCTCCTCCCAGGCCTGGGTCCCGTAGAGACCCCAGATGGTGGATGGAAATACTCAGAGGCAGCGCCCCTCGTGGTCTGGCTTATAGATGTGGAGACAGCAAGAACAGAGGGTGTGAAGTGCACCGGCCTGCCCTGAATTTGTTACAGGACTCTCAAGTCACCATGGGCAGGCTGGGAAACAGCATCTGGCCAGGAGCATCAGCGGAGTGTGGAGCCTCCAGCTGCCTGAACTGGATGCAGCTCTAGGGGCCCATGACTGAATGAATGGCCTTTTTCTATGGAATGAGGATCCAAGGGTTTGGGGTTTTGTTCATTCATTTGTTTTCAGTACTGGGGATTAAACTAGCGCTTCATGTACACTGCTTGGGTTCTCTTCCAGCGAGGTAGAGCTGTAGCCCTCTTTTTACATTTTTATTTTGAAATGGGTTTGTGCTGGTTAATTTCTGTCAACATGACACAAGCATAAATGTATCAGGGAAGAGGGAATCTCAATTGAGGTGTTACCTGTATTGGATTAGCCTGTGGGCATGTCTGTGGGGGCATTTTCCTGATTAATGATTGAAGTAATGTGGCACTATGCCACCCCTAGGCACGTGATCCTAGGTTCAATATGAAAGTAGGCTGAACAAATCACAGACAGTGAGCCAGCAAGCAGCACACACACACACACACACACACACACACACACACACACACACACACACACACACACACCATGCTCTCTGCATCAGTTCCTGCCTCCAGGTTCCTATCCTGCTTGAGTTCCTTTCTTTGTTCCCCTCAGTGATGGACTGTGATGTGGAGCTGTAAGCTGAAATACCCTTTCCTCCCCAACTTGGTTTTGGTCACTATTTTTTTTGTTTTGTTTTGTTTTGTTTTGTTTTGTTTTTCGAGACAGGGTTTCTCTGTGTAGCTTTGCGCCTTTCCTGGGACTCACTTGGTAGTCCAGGCTGGCCTCGAACTCACAGAGATCCGCCTGCCTCTGCCTCCCGAGTGCTGGGATTAAAGGCATGCGCCACCACCGCCCGGCCTTGGTCACTATTTTTTCACAACAGAAAGCAAATTAGAATGAGCGTCTCATGAAGTTGTCCATCCAGATCCTAAACTCATTGTACAGCCCAGATGGGCCTTAAATTCAGTCTCCTCTTGAAGAGCTGGGCTCACAGACCTCTGCTACCATCCCTCACCAGGATCTAAGGTTTGATTTAATGCTGATGCTATTTCAGTCTCATATACAACTGAAGGGTTAGGTTGTACTTTTAGGAGTTGAGATTTAGTGAGCAGAGTGTATGAAGATATATGCATGAATCTATTCAGCTTGGAGGATCCCAGGCCAGGCCATAATTCATCAACTTTAAAGCTTTGGAATGCTCCACGTTTTAACATCTGTTACTGGTTGGATTGTGTCTCCTCCTAAAGATGTTGAACGCCTCATCCCCCAACACTTTGAGTACGGTCTTATTCACAACTGATAAACAAGTTAAGCTGGTGAGGGGGGGTCCTACTATCAGGCCTTTGATGTCCTTAATCAAGAGAACATTGGACACAGAGACAGACATGCCCAAAAATCAAGTGAAGAATGTGGGCATGCCAGGGACACACACACACAATCTATGAGGTTATAGAAACCCATCCAGGAAGCACATTCTTCCTCCAGCCTCAGGGGGAATCGGTCCCACTGACACACTGACCCCAAAATCTAGCCTCCAAAACTGTGAGACTACAGCTTCTGTCATTTAAGCACCCCTACCTGTGGTACAGCCAGCTGTCCACATCTGCAGGTCCCGCAACCAAAGGTCCCATATCTGCAGGGTCAACCAACCTCAAAGCAAAAATATTTGAAAAATAGTATCTATATTGAACATGCACAAACATCTCTCTCTCTCTCTCTCTCTCTCTCTCTCTCTCTCTCCCTCCCTCTCTCTCTCTCTCTCCCTCTCTCTGTTTGTTTTTCAAGACAGAGTTTCTCTATATAACCCTGGCTGTCCTAGACCTTGCTCTGTAAACCAGGCTGGCCTTGAACTCACAGAGATCCACCTGCTCCTGTCTTCTGAATGCTGTGATCAAAGGTGTACACCACCACCAGCCAGTTTATAGACATGTTTCTTTAAAAAAAAAAAAGATTTATTATTATTTTATGTGTATGAGTGTTTTGCTCCATTTATGTCTATGCACCACATGAGTGCCTGGTGCATAGAAGGCATTGAATCCCCTGGAACTAAGTTACAGACAGTTGTCAGTCACTGTGTGGGTGCTGGGGGCTGAACCCCATTCCTCTGCAAGAGCAGCCAGTGCTTGTCATCACTTAGCTGTCTCTCCAGTCCAGACGTCACCTCTTCTTGAAACCACAATGTACAGACGTTTCAAATTGTCATTACTCAAATGATAATTTCCTCAGCTTTCACATTGTATCCAGTATTGTAAGTCATTTAGAGATGATTTAAAGTACACAGCAGTATGTGTATGTTGTGTCCAAATACTACTCAAGAGACTTGAACAGCCACATGTACATCTGAGCATCTGTTGGAGGGCCTGGAACCAGTATCCCACAGACAGTGCCAGCAACCGTACATTTCCACGGCAGCAGTAGCAAAGGATACATTCCTGGAATAGGGATGTAGGGGGCACACAGCAGCCTCCTGGTAGCACTCAGCGGCCCTCTCATGCACTGTTCACCAGCTTCATGAACAGGTGTCTTGCTTGCTTGTTGTTGTGATACATACCTTGACCAGAGCAACTTAAGGAATAAAGAGTTTATTTTGGTGTACTGCTACAGAGGTAGAGAAGACGTGATAGCAGGGAGGGGACGCATAGGAGCCGAAGCAGGGAGGCTAGATGGTCACGTGCCATCCAAACGCAGGATGCAGAGGCTGAACAGGAAGTGGGACTGGGGTGTAAAGTCTCAAGGCTCACCCCGCCCCCATTCACTTCCTCCAGGGAGGCTCCGCCTCCTCAAGGTTCGCCAGCCTTCCTCAGTAGCATCACTAGAGTCAATGGGAAACATTTCACACTCCAACTACAGCACCAGACTCTCCTCCCAGGCCTGTGCCTAGACTGTTAGAGCATTGGCCTTCATACCACCCGAGTCACTGAGCCTTCTCAAGCCCAGAAGTGGAACTGTATAAGAGGACACAGCTCCACCCCTGACACTAGTCCCCCCCCCCCCACCCCGCCAAGTCTCAGGCAGGTATAGAAGTCTAGGAGCTCTCTTACCTTAAGGTAGGACAGACACCCAGAGATGCCTGAATCTCTGCAGTGCCCTATGGCACTGAGCCACAGCTAGGAAGTCACTAGAGGTCACCCAGTTCAGCCTCTGCTGCTGCTCTGTCCTGCTGTCCCTCTGTCCCACTGTCGTGGGCATGCTTCTTCAGGGAAGAGTTTTCTCAGGAGGCTTCATCTTGGCTCTGCTGGAGTGCACTCCAGAATGCTCTCAGAACCACAGTGTGCAAGTGGTGGAGGAGGCCAGCACTGAGGGAGATACACATCTGGTCAGGCGGGGGCAGAGGAGAGGCACCCTGAGACCTGTGATCCATGTCACACAGATCTGCTGCTCCTGAAGTCCCCAGTGATGGGGAACAAGCCAGGTGGAAAGGAATTCCTGGATTGTGAGCATCTGCTGGATGAAGGGAGAAGAGGGAGAGTGATTCAGGTTGATTAAGGACCAGCTGAGTCAAGTGACGGCGTTGACATAGACCCTCCCCTCCCTAAACCACAGAAGACCTGGCCCAGGACCTTGGAGGTAGCTGAATTCACAGCCTCGGCAGTACTGAGCCAGAGTCAGGTCCCTGCTACAGAAGGGGTAGGCCCCACTCAGAAGATCCCTGGGTGAGGAAAAGAACAACTCTCACAGGCAGAACTTAAGGCAATACAGCTGGTCTTTCGTTTGAAGAAGAGAATTGACTCAAAGTTAGCTATTTATGCGAAGTAGCAAATGGTGTGGCTGCTTGATCATGGCCTAAGAATCAAGACTGGGTATTCTGTGTTGTGGCCCCCACACAGTAGATGGATCCGTGCCAGTGGGTATCACGTGAAAGAATTTTGGTACTTCACATTGGTGCCCATCAGAAAGCACCCAGCACAGTGCTGGCATGAGACCCCGGGAGAACAGGAGGGCTCATGTCATGGATGGCTACCAGTGTTTGTCCTTGGGAAGCTGAGCGCTGATGTAATGGACTGGGAAGGGTAAACATGGCATTGAGAAGAAAGCTGTGTCTGCCAGCAAAGCTTGGCTCCCACCAAGACTGGCATCGTGGCACACATTCCCAGGGAACACAAATCTCCAGACTGAGGTTATTGGGGCTAGAGAGGTGGCTCAGCCGTTTAGCACACTGGCTGCTCTTGTAGAGGACCCAGGTTCAATTCCCAGCACCCAGGTGGCAGTTCAAAAACATCTGTAACTCCAGTTTTAGGGGATCCGGTGCCCTCCAAAGACAGGCAAAACACCAGTACACATGAAATTTAAAATAATAATAATAATAATAATAATAAACTGGAGTCTCATGGTTGCATGAGGAGTCTGGGTGTCCCCAGGAAGACCTAGCAACGCTGTCACAGTTACATGCTGTAATCGTGCCCCCCAGTTCTTCCCTACAGACAGACGCCTTTGGCTCTTTACGGGGAACACATGTCCACTGGGAAAAGGGAAATGTCAAAACCTTTTGGGGACTTTCAGACATGGGCTCTGAAATGACGTTAAGCCTGAGGACATTTTTTAGAAAACTCTTAGAACAATGGGTCACTATGCTCAGTCACCGAGAAGGTCCATGATAGTCAGGTAGCATTTGGCCCAAGCCTGTATCTGAAGCTTTAACCTGTGGTCACCTCTCAGTTCTGAAGCATGTGACAGGGACAGACGTTCAAAGCCCCTCACTCTCTCCATAGTCCTTCCTGGCCCATGGATGGAGGGTCAGCACAGTAGTGATGCAGTGTTTTTTAGTCAGGCAAGACCTTTCTTTCAAAGCCTAATTGTACATGGCCAAGTACCCAAGATGCCAGACCCTTGAAGTTATGAAAATTGATCTAGGACAGTGGCTCCAAGTTCGTTGTCTCCTGCCAAAGAAATTTAATGGCCCAGGTCCTCATGGGAGTATGCAAAATGGAAACAGGCTTGATGAAGAATTATTACAGAAGAGTGAGAAATTAAAGAAAAGTGAGAAGTTACATGAGAGAAAAAAACAGCAAGAGAAACTCTCAAGAGTTGGGAGGGATTTTCCATGCAAGACAAGATCATCGATGTCTGTCTGTCCAGTATTTCTCTAGGCCAAGGGCAGAAAGTGGGCAAAGGCAGAGGCAATCACTTCAGAGATTGGTTAATTCTCTGGACTATCATGGACCAAGCCAGTGGGAGGGTCCACATGCTCTATGATGCTCATGCACTGTTTATGAGCTGCCCACACAGTGAGAAGTGCTTGGAGCCCCCCTCGGTCCATCTCTGGCTTTGACCTGACCGTCTGCCAGCTCTTAGTCACTTGGCCAGCGTGACTTCCCCTACCCTGCCAGTGTCTCAGGTGCTGTTGATCACTCTATGCTATCTTCATTCTCATATTTACTGAATCAGCCTGTAGATTGACAATGGCAGAGAGTTCACCCTAATGCAGCCACTAGGATATAGCCACAGCCCTTTGTGGTTATTCCATATTCCGCTCTTGTCTATGGGGTGGTCGGGGATGGTCCCCTAGATGGAAACGCTTGTTTTCAGCCATTCTTACAGTGGAGTCTGTCACCATGAGTTGCATTAGAAGCTAGGATGAACGAAAAGACAAGAGTGCCTAACTAATATATGTTCCTCGAGGGCTTTGGGGGACAGCTGCTTATCATTGGCTCGAAGTCCTGCCCCTCCTCTTATCCGTCTAGCCTGATTATCACATACCTAACTATAACCCTCTTATTCCTCTTCCTCAGCACTCCAGACTCTGCTCTTTTAACTCCTAATCTTCCTTTTAACCCCGGGTTCTGTTTAATCTACAAAAATATGTGAACAGCTTGCAGTTTTCACTGTGGGCCCTCCTACCTCACTACCTACAGAGAACAAGGCCCTGCCTCAGTCGGAAGGGCAAGGCACGCCCCACCCCCAAGAAAGCTGCAGAGACCACTGTCACCGTGATGAGAGTGGTGTGATGTGAGGTGGGCTGACTGTTACTTCTCTGTTTGATTTGACCCTTTGCTCGGGACAGGTGTCTTAGGAGAGATGTGGAGGACAACAAGGGATTTCTGTAAATTTGATACAGCTTTCAGCTGCACCTGTTGTTACAGATGTGGTTCAAGAACATGCCAGATGTGTTTCCAGACTTCAGCATACAGCATGGCCCTTGGCACCTGGCCTGCTTTGCCTTAATTAACTGTTTCCCTCATTCCCTCCTGTAAAGGAATAAGTGAGCCTCTTAGGTTCCAAGTGAGAAGATGGCTGAGTCACCATGGTCACGCACTGGCTGGCTGGTGGGGTTTCTCCGTCCTCAGGAACAGCAGGAGGGTAGAAATGAGCTGCACAGGAACCCTTTCCTACTCCTCCAGAATTATTCTGCCTCCTTTCCTCCCATGCTCTATGTCCATGAAGATCACCTATGGGCTCTGAGTGGATTTGATTTTGTCAACTTGACGCAATCTGGGAAGGGGGTACCTCAGATTAAAAAAAACTAAATCCTCCCATCGGATTGGCCTACAGGCAAGTCTGTGGGACGCTTTCATGACTAAGGATTGAAGTGGGAGGGCACAGTCTACCGTAGATGGTTCTACCTCTGGGAAGTGGTCCTGAGTTGTGTAAGAAAGCAGGATGAGCACGCCATGAAGGGTAAGCCAGTCAGAAGCACTCCCCCATGACCTCTGCTTCAGTTTCTGCCTCCAGGTTCCCGCCTTGAGTTGTGGCCCCAACTTCCTTCCATAATGGACCAGGGTGTGGAAATGTAAGCCAAATAAACCCTTCCCTTGCCAAGTTGCTTTTTGGTCGTGGTGTTTTTATCACAGCACAGAAAGCAGGCTAGGGCAGGCAGGCTCCTAGCACTCTGTCTGGGTTTGCCCAGTGGGAAACACCATAAGACCACAAGCGGGAGGGAAGAGAGTGGTGTTGGGTTTCTCCCTGACTTCTGCTCTCCTTACAGAGCATGGCGAATTGGCTGTGTGCTCCTGCTGGCCTATAGGATCTGCCCTATGGCCATCTCCCGCAGCTGCCAGTCTCACTGGATTCCAGAAAGTACTCCCCAACCCTCTCCTTTAGGCCTGGGGTGCCAACAGCTACTCTGTGCTGCGAACACCAGGGTATGGTCCTTTGGATTTTTAGCTCTACCCCACCTTTGCTAACAGTCTTTTCACTAAATTTTCCTTTTTTACTTCATTTGAAAGAACCACAGGCTTCCAATGACACCTTGACCCACTCAGTTGGGAAGTGAATGACTTAATCCATTTACCTGGTATTGCTTTGATATTATTATCTGAATAATCTGAATCAGGGTTGTCCAGGAAGACAGGAACAGTCGATAGGAGAGGAGGAATGAAGGGGAGGAGGAACAGGAAGAGAAAGAGGAGGAGAGGCAATATGAGTCATATTAAGGGAAATGGCTCATGTGATTATGGAGGTTGAGCATCCCTCGCAGGTCAGCTGGGGACCCTGGGATGCAGGTCACATAATTCAGTGCAAGTTTCAGAATCACGGAGGCTGAAGGAACAGTTCCTGTAGTGTAGTGTAGCAATTTCCTCTTAACTGAAGCATTCTATCCTGGACTGAGGCGCATTAAACCTGGCAAGTAAACAAGACAAGGCTGGTGAAGTCAGCAACTCACAAGTCCCAACAAGTTCCTGAAACTGCCAAGATTCACAAGTTCCATCCCCAAAGTTATGTGAGCAGTAAGAATTGCTGAGGAGGAGTGACTGGAAAGCTGAGGTGACTTTGAGCCTTTCCCATAGCTCCAAGGAAAGAGCGTTTGTGAGTTGTTATTTATGCTACCATGGACTTTTAGGGGTCCAGTTGCCCTCCAGTCTTCCATGTTCCTGTATGTAGCCCTTCGCCTATGTCCTTACCCCAGGAAGACCATTGGTTCACAAGGTTAGACTCTGGTGGACTCATCACCTATGTCCTTGTAAGTAGCCCCAGTAAGACCATTGGTTCACGAGGTTAGACTCCGGTGGACTCCTTCTGTTGGTCGGCCATTAGTGACTTATCTGGGGTAAATAGATGTTTAGTCACAGCTCCCCAGGAAAAGTCATACAACATGTAAGCCTGGATCTCTGACATCCTAAGGCTTTAGAGAGCCCAACTGCCCATCTTATGTGTGTGTTCTCTCTGGTCCCTGGCTGCTTGGATGGCACCCACCCACACTGAAGGTGTGTCTTCCCCACTTAGTCCAGTGACTCCCATACCCAACTCTTCTAAATGTACCTTCACAGGACTCCCAGAGCTAACATGCCCCCTGTTCTCTGGGTATTCCACTGCTGGGTCCACTTGGCACCTGAAATAAAGCATCACACCATGCAATCTGTGCTAGACCTTGGGGATGTCATTGAAGCAAAACAAGATATGCTCACTGCCTTGGAGCTTTGTGGAAGAGATAGGCATAAATGCCAAAGTCACTCAGACAGTGGGAAATGTTAAATGAGACAAACACAGGAGCTCCATGTTAGGAAAGTTCCTGGTCTGTCCTGGAACTCACTCTTTAGACCAGGCTGTCCTCAAACTCATAGAGATCTGCCTGCCTCTGCCTCTCGAGTGCTGGGATTAAATGCATGCGCCACCACCACCTGGCTACCACAGCAACTTTTATAAAGAAAAACATTTAATTGGGACTGGCTTACATTTCAGAATTTTAGTTCATTATTGTCATGACAGGAAGCATGGCATCATGCAGGCAGACATGGTGCTGGAGGAGGAGCTGAGAGTTCTGCATCTGGATCTGAAGGCTGTGGAAGGAGACTGTGTGCCACACAGGATGTAGCTTGAGCATAGGAGACCTCAAAGCCGGCCCCCACAGTGACGCACTTCCTCCAACAAGGCCACACCTACCTCCTAATAATGCCTCTCCCTAAGGGTCAAGCATTCAAACACATGAGTCTATGGGGGTCATTCCTATTCAAACCACCACAAGCACTAACCAAGCCATGCCTAGACTAACTCACAGAAAGGGGTGATAATAAATATTTGCTCTTTTGAGTTGTCAAGTTTGGGATTAATTTTTCATGTAAGGAATTAATCCTGACAAATAATGGAGCCCATCAGTTCACAGAGCTGAAAGGTTTATCTGAGCTCACAGTTTTACAATTTCTGGCCCTGACTGATCGGCTCCACAGTGTAGGGATGTGTGGGGAGTCAGCGCCTCATGGCAGGGAGCATTGTGAGAACACACTGTTCATCTTGTGGAGGCTGGAAAGCAAAGAGGAAGACAAGAAGGGGCTGCTGTCCCAAATCCCCTTTAAGGACTTGGTCCTATGGACCTAACTTCCTTCTATGAGCCCCGCCTCCTAGAGCTTCCACAGAGTCGCGGTGGTGCCCTTGGCTGGCAGCCAAGCCTGTAACAAATGCACCTGCAGTCATAGCAGGAGTTAGCTGGCCCAGCACCTACCTCACAGGAGAATTCATCCAGCCAAGGAACGGTGAGGCCCCACTAAGCGCCAGGTTCCTTGTAGGTGCTGACAGCCTGCTCTGAAATGACTGTAGCAGCTGTTTCAGAGTGGGTAGTGGGTAGCCTGGTTTGAACTTCTGAAGGAACAGCAGAGGACATGAGGAATGGTCTTCTCCCAGCAAGCGCCTGGCTAGCTTGACATGGCTTAACATCACCAATTCCTAGTGTCTCGCCCCTCCCCCACCCTGGGAAAGGACCGATAAGCACACACATAGGCTCACACCACCATTCTACAATTGCCTCTTCACATATTAATATGTTATAAGGAACACAGAGGATTTCTTTGGATGTTTCTACAGCTATCTAGAACTCCATGTATAAATGTGTCCTTCACCCTGCACCTCACGATTCAGTGGTGGATTGTCTATAGCCACGTGCATTGCAAACTGTTGTAGTCACCACCACAGAACTCTACACTGGAACTACCTAGAAAGTGGGTCAAACCATATCAGGATGTGTAACTTTGACCAAACTTGCCAATTACCATGGCAACAGTACTGTGGACCAGAAGACTTCTCATTTGCAAGCCATGGTTCAGATAACAGTGTCTGCTGACCACCCCTCCACACACACACCAACACACACACCATCAACAGCGTTATAAAATCATTCTCATCTCTGTCCATCTGGTCAGTAAGAAATGACAGCTCAGGAGGGGTCCGGAGCTTGCCTGCTTCACTGTGCATGAGGTAGAGAATCTTTAGCTGTGCTTCTGGGATGCTGATGGCACAGGTGTGTCATAAACATGATAATAAATAAATAAATAAATAATAAATAAATAAACAAATGCCCCAAAGCATGACACTCTTTCTGCCAAGAGCCGAACAGATTGCAGGGACCAGAGCGGATGCTGCAAGCCCAGCTGAAGGGGGATGGGGAGATGGAGGCTGGCAGATGGACTGAAAGCCAAAGAAAGAGGCCTTTGTCGGCTGCCTGTGTGTGAGTGTGTGCGTGCTCTTAGCAGGAGGGCTGGTGAGGGAGCGGCCCTGCCAGGATTCCTCTTCATTCTCTGGCTTGTGCAGTGAGAGAGAAGATGGTGCCCTTCCTGGAGACAGGCAGAGCTGAAGGAGGGCCAGGTTGAGGAGGAGGGTGCTCCAATATGTTTCCACGGTTGCTATGAGAACCCTGAACTTGCATTTACTATAGCCTGTGTCTTCCTCCTACACCTTAGTGGAGTTTCACATTTTAACACATGTCTGAGATTTAACATATTTCAAATACCAAGCCGGTAAACCACACACAGAGGGACCTGCCAGGCCATCTATAGCTCGCTGGAATTGTGAGGGCTCATTTGCATAAGAAGGCAGTGGGTGGAGGCTGGGATCACCGGAGGGACCTCTCAGCCTGGATGCGGCTGCCGGGGTAACTCCTGCTAACTAAGGGCACCGAGAAGCAGGCTGCCAGAAACTAGTTTTCCTCCATCTTTGCCCACTTGAGATATGTGAAGTTCTTTGGTCTTCTGAAGTTCTTCTGAGCCATGCTGTGTGACATTGGTGTTCTCTGGTTGGCTGCACTGGATTCCAGCTAAGTCCCAGAGCCTACTCTGGGTAATGAGAAAAACACCTACAGAGAAGCAAACAAAGCGGTCACAATGACATATCCTGTGTGTCCCTTGGAACAGCAGGCCCTCACCTCAAAATAGCAGCTAACTTAGACGGGTGGTCCTGTGCCCCGTCCATGTGGTATTTTCCCAGGAACCCCCATTTCTCCTGGTGCACCTGCTCAGATCGTTGGCTGCGAGTACTATCCCCAAGTTGGCAAAAATGAGAGCATAAACAATTTCCTGGCTTTAATGCTTCAAAAACGGAAGACAAAAAAAAGCAAGCTGCATTTGGTTCCCTGCTCAGTACCTCAGTCAGTGAGTTTCAGACTGTTTCCCAATCCCCAGCATGAACACTGTCTCACAGTTGATTCCACCAACAAAATCCCAGACCTCACCCCAGATCCACTGACCCCAAAAGTCTCAGTGCAATGCAATCTTTAACCAGCCCACCAGTCCCATCCCCCCCACCCCCGCCACCCTGCGACACACACACCCTGGTGATTCGGATGTACGCTCAAGGCTGAGAAACACTGGCCCTGGAGAGCCACTGAGAACCAATGGCTGGGAGAGCTCTGCAGACCACACATGGAGACTAAGAAGGCCTCTGAGGAGCTAGCTAATGCTGCCATAACCAAATAACCAACACTAGGTATTTTGGAACGGAAACGGGCTCCCTTTGCTCACAGTTATTGAAACCCAAGCACACAGCACAGCGTCTGCTTCTGGTGAGACCCTTGTGGCACAGAGCAACGTGTGGTTGGAGTGGTGGGGAAGAGACTGAGCTGCGTGGCTAGAGAGGAAGCCAGAGACCAGGGAAGGGCCCGCCTCAGTCATAGCAGCCTGTAGCATGGACTATTCTGAGACCCCGCCCACATCTAGAGACTTGCCTTTTTCTTCACACAAAGGCATTCAAGTCATCACCTGCCAGGCTCCATCGTAAAGGCCCCACCACATTTCAATACTATCACACTGGGGACAACTTTCATCGCCTGAACCCTTGGGAGACAAAGCGCAGCGTGGGCCTCTGGCAGGGCCAGCCCAAGCTCCCTGAGAAGAGATGCCTGGTGGGTGCAGACAGCGCCCAGCTAGATGAGAGCGCTGGGCTGAGGACAGTTTGGTGATGAGACATACAGAGCTGGCAGTGAAGACACATGATGCCACCGTAGACAGCAGTGTGGAGGGCTGAGGAAAGGAGAGAAGACCTTCACAGAGCTGCTGGAATGAGGCCGCAGGCCCCACTAGATCCCAGGATGCTGAGCCCCCTCCCCACTCTGGTCTCCGCTGCACTGGCTCCTGGCCTGGGAGTCACTGCTCTTTGGAGCGACAGTCATGAAGCAACTTCTGTTAAGACAACATCAAGCTCACATGATTAAAATCACTGCCCCATGGGACATCATACATATGGCAAATAAGATATGTTAAAGCCAGGTAATGAATTCATGGCTAGAACAGAGATAAAAGAATCCTCAGGTCAGGCATGGTGGCACACACCTTTGATCCCAGCACTCCGGAGGCAGAGGATGTTTGAGTTTGAGGCCAACCCAGTCTACATATTGAGTTTTAGAACAGCCAGAGCTAAACAGAGAGACTCTGTCTCAAAAAAGAAGAAGAGGAGGAGGAAGGAAGGAAGGAAGGAAGGAAGGAAGGAAGGAAGGAAGGAAGGAAGGAAGGAAGGAAGGAAGGGACAAAATGATATAGAGCCCTCCCTGGATTTAAAATAGTAGACAAGCAGACATGGTGGCACATGCCTGTAAACCCAGCACTCCAGGGACTGAGGCAGGAGGATGGCAGTGAGTTTAAGGCCAGTCTGGGCTACATGGAAAAACTCTCTCAAAAATACAAAACAAGGGTCTGGAGAGATGGTTTCGAGGTTAAGAACACCAAATGCTCTTGCAAAAGACCCCAGTCTGGTTCCCAGAACCCATATCAGGCAGCTCACAGCCATCTGTGACCCCAGATCCAGTGATCTGGTGCCCTCTTCTGGCCTCTTGGGGCAACTGCATGCATGCGGCGCACATAAACTCAAAGGCATGCTGATGCCTGTGCACTCTTTCACACACTCTCTCTCTCAAAATAAACCCCACAAAACCACACAAAAAACAAAGTAAAACTACAAGACAATGCCTAACAAAATTATCACAGTCCACTTTCAGTTCAGAATATGCTGCGCACAATACACTCTCCAGGAGACAAGAACACATAAACAAATTCAGTGTTTTTAGAATTAGATAATAAGTAATTACTAAATTACACAATTATTAAAATTGTTTAATTAATGTAACTATTTGCAGATGATATATAGAATCCAAAATACTTAAGTATAATCAGTTATAATGCATGAGGGGCTGGAGAGATGGCTCACAGGTTAAGAGCACTGGCTGCTCTTCCAGAGGACCTAGGATTGACTCCCAACACCCACATGACAACTCACAACCTCAGTCCCAGGGGATCCAGAGCCCTCTGCTGGCCTCCAAGGGTACTAGGTCGTGGTGTATAGACATACATGCAGGCAAAACACTCATTCATACAAATAAAACTAAATTCAAAATTTTAAGCAATACACGATCTAACAATATTACTATCTATAAGGATAATGTGTTAAAAACAACCATAATTCTCTGTATTAATAGAAATGATTAGGTAAATTTTTAGAGTAATTCCATTTTTAATAGCATCAAAAAACTATCCTATACACAGGAATAAACTTGAGTGAATATATGGAGAGTGTAAGATGCAGAGTTACACAGTATCATCTGAGGGATTCAAGATAATCCAATCAAAATCCAGGCACTTGTGTGTGAGCATGTGAGGCACACACATGTACACAGAAACACTAGTTCTAAGAAGGGCAAAGGGCTGAGACCGCAACAATCCATAACTAAGTTAGCATGTTAGTGATTGCAGTCATAGGCATGGATCGGTGTGATGAGGGGCAAGTCCAGAAGTAGATCACACGTCTGCAGTCATCCAGTTGTCTTTACAAAGGAACACCACAAGAGGTGGGTCAAGGGCTCTCTAGTTAAATAAATGATACTCGGGCAATGAGCTATCCATGTGGAAAAGTAAGCTCTCTCTATTTGTACCACACACAGACATTAATTCCATTTGTAGTATAGCTGTAAACTAGCAAACCACAGAATCACTTAAGAACATTAAACTATTCTCCTAGTGTTGAGGTGGGCAAGAACTCTAACGTCCTGTGTGAATGTCTGATCATTTGAATTGGAAGGCTTCTGTTGGTCAGGAAATCATCGCTCAAGAAGAGACAGACAACACACAGGGTGACAAAGGTGTCACACTCACGTTTGATGGTGATGGTAGAGTGAACTCTGGAAACTCAGGAAGAAGAAGGCAGACACCCAGTGGGAACAACTGGACAATAGCCTGGACAGGTATGTCACAAACAAAAGAATTCTCAAGATATTAGAAACACACAAGACTGTGTTCATGGGTAAAAATGAGTAAAGTGCATATTAAAGCTGCAGCAGGGGGCTGCCGGTGTGAGCCAGGGATGGTGTGATGTCCTGCATGTGCAGGGGGCTGCAGGTGTGAGCCAGGGATGGTGTGATGACCTGCATGTGCAGGGGGCTGCAGGTGTGAGCCAGGGATGGTGTGATGACCTGCATGTGCAGGGGGCTGCAGGTGTGATCCAGGGATGGTGTGATGACCTGCATGTGCAGGGGGCTGCAGGTATGAGCCAGGGATGGTATGATGACCTGCATATACAGGAGGCTGCAGGTGTGATCCAGGGATGGTGTGATGACCTGCATGTGCAGGGGGATGCAGGTGTGAGCCAGGGATGGTGTGATGACCTGCGTGTACAGGGGGATGCAGGTGTGATCCAGGGATGGTGTCATTACCTGCATGTACAGGGGGCTGCAGGTGTGAGCCAGGGATGGTGTGATTACCTGTGGGGCTGCATGTGTGAGCCAGGGATGGTGTGATGACCTGCATGTACAGGGGGCTGCAGGTGTGAGCCAGGGATGGTGTGATTACCTGTGGGGCTGCAGGTGTGAGCCAGGGATGGTGTGATGACCTGCATGTGCAGGGGGCTGCAGGTGTGAGCCAGGGATGGTGTGATGACCTGCATGTGCAGGGGGCTGCAGGTATGAGCCAGGGATGGTATGATGACCTGCATATACAGGAGGCTGCAGGTGTGATCCAGGGATGGTGTGATGACCTGCATGTGCAGGGGGATGCAGGTGTGAGCCAGGGATGGTGTGATGACCTGCGTGTACAGGGGGATGCAGGTGTGATCCAGGGATGGTGTCATTACCTGCATGTACAGGGGGCTGCAGGTGTGAGCCAGGGATGGTGTGATTACCTGTGGGGCTGCATGTGTGAGCCAGGGATGGTGTGATGACCTGCATGTACAGGGGGCTGCAGGTGTGAGCCAGGGATGGTGTGATTACCTGTGGGGCTGCAGGTGTGAGCCAGGGATGGTGTGATTACCTGCAGGCGCAGGGCCTCATTGAGAGAAGAGACCTCACCTCTAGCACTGCAAAAGCAAACAAAACCCACACTGAGTCATCAACTCTTCAGGACAACTAAAACCGAAGAGACAGATAACTCCAAGTACTAGCCAGGACATGAATCAGATGAAGCCCTCATTCATAGCCCTCATGAACTTCTACAGTAGTTTGAGGGGAGGGCTGTAGTGTGAGTGCAGGGTGTGCAGGGTATGTGCACATGTGTGTGAGTGTGCATGCCTATGCACCTACAGAAGCCAAAGGAGAATTCCAGTGTCTTGCTGTCACTCGCTGTCATTCCCCAGAAACAGGGTCTTTCAGTGAACCTGGAAGGAGGCTGGTGGCCAGTACACCCAAGGGGTCTTCGTGTGTCTGCCATACAGCCCTTAGTGCTGTAGTTACAGGAGCACATGCATTCAGACGTGATGTTTTTTTTATGTGGATGCTGGGATCCCAACTCAGGTCCTTATGCCTGCTCCATAAGTATTCTTACCCACTGAGCCATCTCCCCAGCCCTTACAAAATAGTTTTTAAAAAACTGTTTAGCAATATCTGTGAAAGCCACATCCCTCAGAACTATATATGGAATGTTCCTATTGATATTAATTACAATTAATTAATTATAATTAATTACAATTAATACAGAATTTGAAAACAACCTAAGTATATATCAGATAGCAAATTTTGATGAATTTTCTATCATGAAATGCTGTATAGGAGTGAACATTAACAAGCTGTAGTGTAATGTAGTAACAAGGGTGAACTTCACAATCATTATGACCAAAGAAACCGTGCACAGTGTAAGCCATTCTGTAAAATTGCAGTTAGTTAAAGTTCAAAATAAAACAGAGTTTATGAGTGATATTAGAAGTTAAAGAATTGGTCACCTCGAGAAAAGGATTGGGAAAGGTCATCAGGGGATGTGGATGCAGTAGACAATGGATTTGTTTTGTAGAGTTTCTCAAAGTGTATGATTTATGCATACTTCAGAACAGTGATTATTTAAAGTAAGAATTGTGTTCCAGGACCAAGTGTGTTTCATCCTGGAAATGTGAAGATAATGTCACATTATAAAATTTATCATAGTAAAAATAAAAGCAATTCAACTGATATTTTTAAAACAAAACTGCTTAAATTGCATGCTTATTGATCAGTAAGAATGAACATGGATGCTGAGCTGGCTAAGGGCATCAGCTTCCCGGCAGAGACTGTTAGCTGCTCAGGGGACATCTCTTATCCCTCCTTCCTTATTGCAGATGAAGGGACCTTGCACCTTGTTAAAAACACTCGTTTTCAGGTAGGTAAGACACTACTGTAACCTAGCTCCAACCAAAAGATGAAAATTAAAGACTCCTCCCCTGCATGTCTACAATGTAACCAAAGCAGCCACCCTGTCATGGTGAAACCAAGGGTGACCAGGACAGAACCAGAAGGCTACAGAGCCCCAAAGCCTTCTCTGCACCAGCACAACAGACTCTCGGCCTGTATGTCTCAACTACCTTTGAACAGGTTTCCTGGTTTTGCAGCTATGAAGGTCAAGCTGATAAATCCACCAAAACTCTAGAGCAAACACCATGTTTAGTGAAAAGAAAACCAAAAGGACAAAAATCAGGAACAATATATTGATGTTTATTTTTTAGGGCCATCCACTAACATTGTATTTATAATCAAGCAAGAAAGAGGAATTGATGAATAAATATTTGAAAGGAAGGTGGAGACCTTGTTTTTATTCATAGGCAATAGGCTTGCTACCCTGGCAATCCTAAGAAAACCAATGAGAAACTGTAAAATGGATTCAGTAAGATGATCCAATACAATACCAAATATATAAAAATCAAAAGGTTTTATGTACTATGTCTATGATTAATCAATAATAAGATGAAAGGAGGCAGTATCAGCAAGAGAACCTGAAGTTAACTAAGAGACACAAAGGCATGGCTCGGTGTGTGGCCTAACACACTGTGTCCAGGCCAGAGCATCGGCTTTGTGAGGCTCGGTGGCCCTGCTGTTCATCCACATCCCAATGCAACCACAGTCAAAAGTCAACGGATTTGTGTGAATGCATCCAAGAATAGGCACTGTGATTCTAAGAAGTGCATTTACCAACTTGGTCTCAAGACTTATTACACGCCTTTTTCTTGTTGTTGTTATTATTGCCTTTGGTGATCATATTGGGAATTTAACCCAAGACCTCATGCATGTTAAGCATATACTCTTATCACTGAGCTACACCCTCAGGCCTTATCACAGATATTAAATACATACTGTAATACTGGTTCAGGGACAGGATGGGTCAACAGAAATGTTAAATCAAATACCCAAGACCAGATGCATGTTGTGTGGAAATTTTTTAGCCACTGGAAAGAATATTATGAATCAGTAGAGAAATAACTGGTTATTAAGTAAACAGTCCAGAGGAAATTGGCTAATCTATTTGGGAAATAATTTAAAATAAAACTCAGAGAGAAAAATCCATAAAAGTAATTTTAAATAATTAGGAGAAAATACAGGAGAGTGCCTTTAAACTCATTAGAGAGATAATTAAACCCAACCTGCATGAAGAGAGTGCCTTCAAATGCAGGACACTTTGTACAGAAAAAAAAAAAACAGCATTACTAAATTGTACTATCCCAAAGCTTTAAAATGTGTTATGAGAAAAGAGTCTTTTTGCAGCAGACGGAGACTGTTATCAAAAACCTCAGCTGACCAAAACACAGAGAGCAACTGATCAAGGGTGCCAGCAGCCCCAATGCTTCTGCATCCAAGCTTCAGGGAACATCTCAGAAGAGGGAGCAGAACGATTGTAAGGGCCGGGGACCTGGAAGCTAATGTGAAATTGCGTCTATAAGAAGTGGCAGAGAGCCAACCCTTTATGGTGGTGCACACTGTTAATCCCAGCACTAGAGAGACAGAGGCAGGCAGATTTCCCCGAGTTCCTGGCCAACTGGTCCATGTGGTTTCAGTCTAGCTAAGGCTACACAATGAGACCCGGTCTCAAAAACAAACAAGCAAACACAAGTGACAGAAAAGCCATGCCCATGATATCTCAACACTATAGCTGCCTAAACAAGACCTGAAAAGTTACAACATCAACAGACATGCTAATGTAAAAACGGAAATCTCACTTAGCCCCACCCCTAGACAATGATTTACAGCCTAATGACTACTGAAAGAGGTGCAATTAGTCTTCCCCGGTAATGAGCCTCCTAATTGGTTATCCGATACAAAGTGGTCAACCCTGAAATTAGACACACACACAAGCCACACTAGACGGACTCAGCAGGCTGTAGTTATATATTTATGCATATATATGTAACAATAATAATAAAAGAAAAAGGCTATGGGTGGGGTTGGATGGAGGAAAGGGAATGGGAAAATGATACAATTTCAGTAAAACATGCAACTCTAAGAAAATTAAAAAGACCTCCAGTATGAGATCAAGCACAATAAAATAGATGACAAGTCACCAACAGAAATGTCTCAAAATTCTTTCCAAGCCAATAATTAGGGTACCAATCACACAACTAACTCCTGTGAGTCAGTAGGAAAGGGGAAGCCTGCTGGTGGGGGGAAGAAAACACCAAATGACACGGCTGGGAACTGACAAAAGAAAACCACAGACCTGTTCAGCAGGCTTACAAACACTTGGTGATGGAGGTGTGGATGGAGAGGGCTTGCCATGCGAGCAAAACACCCTGGGTTTAACTGCCAGCACGGCAAACCAAAAGGTGACTGAGCCTTTCCAGTACTCACTGAAATTAAAGTTAAAATAAAGTACCACTCTCCCCCATTACACTGGGATATTAATATTTCTGACAACACCAAGCCTTGGTGAGATTTTGGGTAAGATGAGTAGGCCTACAAATGGCTGGTGGGAACATAAAGACTGCTTTGGTGGCATTAGTGAAAATGTGAATGTTGTAAATTCTGTCATCGACAACTCCATCTCTGGAGAGCTGCTCTAGGAAAGGGCGAGGATGATACCCTCTATACACTGCACGTCACAGTGGGAGCCTGGGACTAACTCACTGCTCAGCCACGCTGACGCCATGGACAGAGCTTAGAAAGCTGGCAAGGGGCTATGTCTGTTTAGGGTCAGTGCCATTCTGTGGTTTTCTTTGTCAAGTTCCCTCCATATCTCCTTCCTTTGTCTTTCTTCTACATATGTAGATGTGGAAGCTGTACAGGTGTGTGCTAATCATGGAGGAGAGGCAAGAGAACGGAACACCTTGATGTCATGGAGTCCCTCAGCCAACGTCTTCAAACGTATAACTCATATTACCTGGGAAATTAACCTCGATTTCTGCAAACCACTTCAGGTAGAGTTTCTTTTGCTCAGAGCTCAAACCATTTCTAACTGATTTAGCATGTTTTTAAAAGCATGACTGCTGTGGTTTGAATACGAAATGTTCCTCACAGGCTTATATGTTTGGTGCCCAGCTAAGGGTGGTGTTTGGGAAAGCTATGGAACCTATAGGAGGCAGAGACTTGCTGGAGGAAAAGTATCAGTAGGGTTAGCATTTGAGGCTTTGTAGCCCGGCCCTGCTTCCCATTCTCTGCCTGCTTCCAGACTGCTAATGCAATGTGACAGGCTGTCCTCACGTTCCCACAGCCATGCTTTCCCACCACGATGGACTGCATCCCCTCAGGAGCTGTGAGCCTGAATAAACCCTCCCTCCTTTAAGATGCTTTGGGCAAAGCGCTTTTTCACAGCAACAGAAGAGAGATGAAGACAGAGACCATCATAGAAGAGAGGCAGAGGAAACCACAGAACAACAGCACAACTCCAAAGGCACAGTTAATAGATGCCAATAAAATAAAATCAAAGAATGCTGACGAGGGGTCCATGCTGGTTGGAGAGTGGAATACATTATAAATACTCAACTTTCCTTGCAGATATTTTTCTCCTTAAGCCCCCACCCCACCCAAACACACACACACATTTTTAACCTGGATGTTTGGGGTATCTACTCCAAAGATGTATGGAACACACACACACACACACACACACACACACACACACACACACACAGGAACCATCCAGGGAGAAGGTCCCAGCTACTAAGAAATTAAACCCAGGCACTGACCCACTGAGCCTTGGCCTTTGATTTCTCGACCCAGAACTGTAAGAGATGGATTTCTGCTGCTTCTCACCCCCCTGGTTGGTGGGTGGTCTTTGTTCCAGCTATCTCAATAGACCAAGGGACGTGGCCCAGCTGACTGTATGATGGCTTCTGCTCATGGGATACAGTGAGGCATAGTCTTTGGGGTCTCAATAACTACACTGTGTCCTCACAAGTCAATTATTTTAATTGGGTCTCCTGAGCAAGTGTTCACTGTGGGTAAGGACTGTCATTTCTTCCTGTTATCAGTGATATTTAGCACAGTGATAAGAAAGTACCTTCACTTCAGTTGTCCTTATCTGTGTAGAGGTCAACTCATCCGTGCACAGGTCAAGAGAGCTAAGATGTCAAAGAGGATGAAGCTCCTAGACTCTTTTGAGAAACCAGGCTTCTTAGGCTAGGCATGATGATGCACACTGCAATCCCAGCATTCAGTAGGCTAAGGCAGGAGAATCAGGAGTTCAAATTTACCCTAGGCTACTTAGAGAATTAGCGGCTAGCCTCAACTACACGACACCCTGCCTTAAAACAAAGAAATATCCCCTAAACAACACAAAGAAACACATCTTGAGATGGGGTGATGTAATTAAGAGTTTAGGGTTTATATGTAACTCAAAAAAAAAGAGAGAGAAAGAAATCACAATTATTTATTGAAAAGAAGTCAAAGCACTTTGCAGTGAAGGAAAGCAAACCACTCTACATACTTCCTGCCAATCCCCAGCTGGTCATGATAATGTGGTCACACACACACACATAGACACACACACACACACACACACACACACACACATACACACACGAACATACACATACACACATATACAAACACACACACACATGCTTACATTTAAGTAAAGTTATGTTTGGAAGATGGGAAAATGGAATACTGGAAGAAAGAGTGGGGGGGATGGGGAGAGTAAATGGGGTCCAAGAGGAGACAGAGAGGAAAGGTTACCTTTCATAATGGGGACTCAATAGAAAATGCTAAGAACTGAAATATCAAGAAATAGTAACAACAGAGGGAGCGGCTAAATGACCGTCAGGTGGCACACGGGCAGTGTGACTGTGCCGGTAAAAGTCACATCACAGCCAGAGCAGAGGGACCATAACCACCTTTCACGCTGCTCAGGCCAGACACAACTTCAGACTCATGAGTTATTTATCTCTGGAATTTTCTGTTCACCATTTTCACACTAGGGTAGAGTGTGGATAAAGTAACTGCTATATTTCAGAACAGAGTGCTTAAAGGGAAGCTTTTTTAAAGTATAACAGACTAATTAGTAAAACTATACGCTTCATTTCATATAGTTCAAGCAAAGCAGTGTTTATTTCTGTCAAAACGTGGTTCAAGAGTGTGAGGAGAATTCTGATTGCTTATGAGAAAATGCCAGGAAACCAAGACAAGAGTTTTGTGACCTTGGTTTCTTCAAAAATGCAGAATTGTTCTTGGATTATCTTTTGTGTTCCATCCAGGTATAGTGGATAGGAGTGAGTTTACTTCAGATTATTCAGTACAACTGGTATTTGTTTATGTGCCTCTATAGAAAAAACACGTTTTTGTCTTGTGCGTCTCACCCTTGTGATTGGACCCATGTGACTCTCTTAACCCTCAATGTATTAATTATCTGATGCTCTGAATAAAGTTGGCTATTACACGAGACTTTAGGCCACCTCATTTATCGGCTCCATTCTCCCAGGTCCCACAGCCTCAAGAGTGGCAAACTGTATCAGCTTTGAGCATGGATGTAGATGCCTCCCAGTCTGCAAAGACAGCATGAATCTAACCAAAACCCTCACAACTTCCTTGAAGAAATCCACAAGCAGACTCTAAAAGTGTCTGAGAATGGATTGCAATAGCCAATACAGCTCTGAAATACAGGCTGGGTCCCTTACATTTCCTTATTTCAAGTAGTATTGTTGCCAAGTGTGGGGCCTGCTCTTTAACCGGCATTTGGGAGGCAGAGCAAGGCAGGGCTTTGTGAATTTGAGGTCAGCCTGCTCTACTTAGTGAGTTTCAAGCCAGCCGAGGTTAGATAGTGAGACTCTGTCACAAAATAAAAGGGAAAGTAAAAAGAATGTTTTAGAAGAGACGTCACAAAAGTGACAAAAATAATGCCGGCCATATGGACAGAAAGACAGACAGACAACAAACTTGAATGGAGTCCCAAAATGCAGGCAATGGATCCCCCCCCCTTTCAATGTGTATGTGTGTGTATATATGTGTCTGTCTGTCTCTGTCTCTCTATGTGTCTGTCTTGATCTGTGTGTGTGTGTGTGTGTGTGTGTGTGTGTGTGTGTGTGTGTGTGTTGCACATGCTCGTTGGTGGATATATGGAGGCTGGCTAGCCTCACCTTCCTTTTGAGACAGACTCTCCTGCTCTCAACCTGGAGCTTGCTCTGTTAGTTAAGCTGGCTGGCCAGCAAGTCCCCAGGATCCACCAGTGTCTGCTTCTCCTAGCAGACATTTTACAAATTTGAAGAAAAAAAAGATAAGATTGCTTGAATAAATGTGTATCTGTACACAAAAAGATGGATTTTAAGCCATATCCTGCACTGTATATGACAATTAACTCAAATGAACCACAGACTTAAATGTAACACCTAAACTCATAAAAGCTCTAGACTCCTAAAAGGAAATTGTGACCTTGGGCTCAGCAAAGATTTCTGGCACTGTACTAATGCATGAGTCATAGAAGAAATAGCTGGTAAATAGGCTCCATAAAAATGAGAAACTCTGCTCCACAGTAGATACCGTTAAGAGGATTAAAAGACAAGCCATGGAAATGGAAGAGAAATACATAAAAATCATATATCTGATGGACATTTGGTTCCAGGAGGAAAAATACTTATGAAATTATGCACATTAAGTATGTACTATTTGTGATCAACCCGTACCAGTGGAGCTGTTTTAAAATGAATATAGTTGTGACCTGATGTTGAAATCTGTGTGATAATAAAATTTGAAACGCATGTGTAATGCAGGGTTGGGGGCTGCACAGCAAATATAATTTTCTCTCACCAAATCACTACAGAAGTTGCAAATAGTACCAAAGGGCCATGGAACGAAATGCCAGGAAACTAAGGTTAACAAAAAGCCAAGCACCAGAATTCAGAAGATGCCGGAAGCTGTGGTGACAGCATCACTTTCTCAGAGACCATGCAAGCATTTGTCCTTAGGGCTGGCTTTCACTGGGTGCTAAGTCTACAAACAGCACCTTCAGTTTACACTTTAGGAAGTTGGGTGTGGATGGTTACTAAACTACAAAAGCCCTGAACACCCATTTAAAACAAAAAACAAAAACAAAAAACTATGCGATAGAGAGATAAGCCAGGTCACAAAGACTGAGTCCGAGATCTTTGCTGACCCAGGGACAGGTACCTGTAGGTCCAATATCAGGGTGAAAGTGGCCTACTTTAAAAGGCGGAGAGTAGAGGGGCTGATGGTGGAAAAATGTCTCCCCATCCTACTTCAGCCTGGCAGAGGCTTTTCACTTAGCAAGAGGAACTCTCTCACACTGCAGAAGGGTTTAACCAGCAACAGAGTCTTCAGTCTGCTGCCACTTTGCAATGCCCAAGATGGTTCTAACAGTACAACAGGTAAAAATTTTAATCAAAAGCCCAAACAAGCAGCTGGGGACATCTCTGGCGGTAAAGTGTTTGCAGCGTAAGCATGAGAACCCGAGTTACACCTCCAGGATCCATGCAAAAAGCTAGGTGTGTAGATTGACCTCGTAATCCCAGCATTGGGAAGGTGGAGACAGGTAGATCGTTGAGGTTCGTTGGCCAATCAGATCCATGTAATCAGCAAGCTCCAGGTCCCAATGAGGGGACCAGTAAAACAAGGGGGCAGCTCCTGAGGAACAACACTGAGGTTAACCTCTGGCCTCTACAAAAAGCGTGCATACACGTGTATCCGCACACCAGTATGCACACACACACACACACACACACACACACACACACACACACACACACACACACACGCATAAAAAATAGAACCAAAGACGGTGACTGACACTCAGGCAGAGTGGGCGAGAGTCTCCAGGGAATAATCTGGAGGAAGCTGAAAAATAAATTATTGGAAAAATAATGGACTCCCAAAGCTCTGGACAAAAGTTCTTACCCAGACCAGCTGCAGTGATAAAAGACGGAGAAGACAAAAGTTTCTCCCCCAAGCACTGGGTGCTTGGCGCTAACAAGCGACACAGCACAGCCACAGTCAGGCCAGTCCGTTTCCACAGCTTGCATCCCTCCCTCCTCTCCATCTAACCCACCAGAGCTCAACACCCGAGGCCGGTGGGGCCCTGCTCTGTTCTTGCCCAGTTTGTTTTATTTTATTATTTTATGCTTCCCTTCTCCGCTTTTCTCCTTACTCTTTTCTTTTGATTTTTTTTCTCTCCCCAAAAGCCTAGTCTGACCAGCTTTTCAGGGCCCCTGTGTCTCAGCCTCCCCAGAGATGCTCTACATTATCTGATAGCCTCTCTCTGTCTCGGTCTCTGTCTGTCTCTGTGGTGTCTCTCTTTCTCACCTCTAGCCTGAATTCTCTCACCCCCGCCCCTTGTTTGGTCTCTACAGTTCTGCCTCCCATCCACACCTCCTCTATTCAATCGCTAGAGTCTAACTGTGTTTGTTTCTTTCTATTTTCTTTTCCTTTCCACTTATACCTACAATGACTAATGTTAGTACATATAATGCTATCAGTTTTCTTTCCTCCCTAACATGATTGGCACGTTAGGGGTTATTTTTGTATAGTTGGCTATTATTCTGTTTTCGGAGTGGATGTACCCCCGGTAGTGACTGTTGTAACAGAGGAACTTAGGAAGTAGAACCGAGTCCTCGACCACAGGGGAAAATAATGCCCCAACCCTACTATGACCTACTCCCTGCAGAGCATCACAATACGCCACAATACTTCCAACTGAAAGAAGAAAAGTAATCTAAATAATTTTTAAGAATTAAAACAGTGGTCTCACTCTTGACACACATTCTCGATGCAAAACCGCAATCAACATGAAAAATAAAGACACCGTGCTCCTTCTAAGATCTACTGATTTCAGAGTAAATGCCCCTAAGGAGAGTGGCTAAGATGGCATTCCACACAAAGAATTCAGAAGATGGATGGAAAATACGTTCAAAGGAATGAAGGAGGGCATGAATAAATGCCTGATTCAGTTACAAAAGAAAGCAGAGGAGTGAAATACAGAAGTCGATGCGGGATATGAAAATAAATCCAAATTAAAATGATGCTGAAAATGAAAATTTCAATAAGCCCCAAGAATCAATACATCATGGGGAGGAATACCAGGGCCCGAAGATAAGGCGGAGAAACTGGAACATTTAGTTAGGGGCAATAAATTCAAAGGCCCACATAAATGGAATATGCGGGATCTCTGGATAAAATACCAAATCTATGTATTACGGGCATGGAAGAAAAACTCTATGCAAAAGGCATACAAAATATTTTCCAATATAATCCTAGCAGAAATTTCCTGAATCTAGGGAAAAAGAAACTCATCCACGTATTAAGAGACATATAGAGCACCAGATATGCAGGATCAGAAAAAGAAATCCCCACATCACATTATATTGTGTATACAGGGAAAAAAAAGTGTTTTGAGAGCTACATGAGAGAAACACTAACTCACATATTAAGGCAAGCCCATCAGAATAACAGTTGGTCCTCTCAACAGAAACTTCAAAAGCCATATAGGGAATGAAAGACATATTTCAAGTCCTAAAAGACCACAGCTGCCATCCCAAGCTACAATAACAAGTAAAACTATCATAATTGATGGAAAAATACAAATATTCCACGGTAAACCAGCAAAGGAGCATATGAGCACTAAGCTAGTTCTCCGTGGGAATTGGTACGAATTCTTCAGATCAAAGGAAATTTAAAAAAAAAAAAACATATCTAAGAGGCTACAAGGAAGAAATAAAGCAAAAGAGGATTAGGAAAATGCCGAATGTTACAAAGTCAACAAACTGACAGGATAATATATACATTTCTATGATAACTCTGCATATTAATGGTCTCAATTCCCACAATCAAAAGACACAGAATAGCAAAGTGGATTTTAAATCAGGATTCATCCTTCAAGAAAACACACCTTGCCTTCAGAAACAAATAACGCCTTGGAATGAAAGGATGGAACAGGGCATCCCAAGCAAATGAAAGAAGCAGGCATCGCTGCTCTAATATCCAACAAAATCAAGTTCAGTCTGAAAGTAGGGAGACGAGATGAAGAAGGACACTTCATACCAATTAAAGGGAAAACCCACCAAGAGGGCACTACAGCTCTAAACATCTCCACGTCAAACCTAGGCCACCCAATTTCATGAAGCCACTGCTGTAAGATATAAAGCCACAGATTAATTAACCTGACACAAAAGAAGTGTGTGACGTCGATTGCCGACTCTCACCAACAGACAGTCGAGCCTGACAAACAGAAACTAAACAGAGAAATGTCGGCTTTAAATGACACCGCCAGTCAAATGGACTTCACAGACTTCTACAGAACGCTCTGTCTGAACACCATAGACCACATTCTTCTCAGCAGCACACAGAACCTTCTCTGAAACAGATCACGTGATTAAAGCAGTAATTAAAAATCTTCCATCTTAGAAAAAGTCTAGTCCCAAATGGATTTGCTGCCGCACTCTGGGAGGGCTTCACAGAATGCACACAACTCCTTCTCAAAGCATTTCATAATTAGGAAAAGGAAAAAAAAATGGCTTCCAACCTCATTTCATCTGCTGCCACCAGGTGCAGCACAGTCATGTGTCGTCCGTGTCCCCCCCCCCCCCCCCCAGTCACTTAAAGAGTTGAGAGCGGCGTGGTGTTACACGTGCCCCTTAAAGGTCCCAGTCACCCTGGGTCTCTCCCTCTCCCTGTCTTCTTTGTTCTGTCTCTGTATCTCTCTCATGCCCTACTATGAGATGGCCTTTCATTCCCCCTCTCCAATAAACCTCTTGCATTAGATCTGTTGCATGGCATGATCTCTCAGCAGCTCACCTTGGACAGGCCACCAAAGGTACCTTTTCTGCCACTTTATCCTAACAATAACAAAAAAGAAAGAAAGAAAGAAAAAAAGAAAGGTATAGACCAATCTTCCTGATGAACATAGACATGAAAGTTCTTAATAAAATACTTACAAACCAAAGTCAGAAACAAATACAAAAGATCATTTATAATGATCAAGCTGGCTTCATTCCAGAGGTATAGGGCTGGTTCAACATAAGGAAATCAATAAATATAATCCATCACAGAAATTGACTCAAGGACAGAAGTCACATGATCATGTCAATAAATGCAGAAAAGGCTTCTTGACAATATCCAGCACCTTTTGCAGTAAAAGCCCTGAAGAGACTAGGACAGAGGGACAGTGTCTCCATATAGAAAAGGGTACGCACAATAAACCTACAGCCAACGTCGCAGGCACAGGGGCGAATGTCTGGTTCTTGACAAAGATTGTTTA
This sequence comes from Peromyscus maniculatus bairdii, assembly GCF_049852395.1. NCBI lineage: Eukaryota > Metazoa > Chordata > Mammalia > Rodentia > Cricetidae > Peromyscus > Peromyscus maniculatus. The sequence goes on along the minus strand of NC_134852.1, from coordinate 75,646,130 downwards.
TGGTCTTTTAAAGGTAGATGATGGAGGGTTTTGCACATAGATCACATTGTTGTTGAAGGCCCAAGCTTGGCAGACATGGTGCTGGCAGGTATTACCCTCCCCCATCCCCTCTCCCTAGCCAAACCATTAGATTCCTTTGTTAGGCACTTCCACATCCCTAAAGATGGCCCTCAAGGTCCATTTCTTTATCCAGCTACTTCCTTCAGCCTGACTCATTCCTGAGGCTGACCACCAAGGTCCAGCTATCAAAATTCCCTATTTGATACTGACTAATATCCAGTCAGAAGCTACCAACTCACTCTAGCTCATCCTAACATGGACCTCCCCTTTTTTCCTTTAAAAATCACTCCTGCAAAGCCTTCGGCTGCTGCTTCTGCCCGATTCAGATTCAGCCACCTTGCCTCTCTGTCTTGCTTAATAAGGGATCTCTTTGTGTTGGAAACTGGTGTTTGGATGTGGTCCTTGCCCAGTCCAGTATCCAAAAATGAGTATCCCTGCTGTGAAGGTCCCTTCAGTTGTTCCTATAGGCCACCAGAAGCAGGCTAGCTTTATATAGTAAAGAGATTTGTTTAGCCCCAGCTTTGATGCCAGGAGTTCAAACAGTATGACACAGGGTTCGTCAAGGTCCCCCTTAACATCCTGACTCCTAGTGGATGATAATGACAGGAATCTGCGATGGTGTGGAGGCAAGCGATCACATCTCTCTAGGGTCCTGCCATTCTTTCTGAGAGCGCACCCAGATCACCCATGGGCCTTCCCCTGCACAGAAGACCAAGCCTCAACACGGGAACCTTTATGGGGCACGCTTAAGCCACCTCCCCACCAGATCAGTTTTCGGTCTATTAAAATTACATTGATATGTGTAAAAAGACAAGTTCGCTTGGTTTAAAGAGACAGTGTTTATAGTTTTCCAAAAATCACAGGCTTTATAGTTGTTGGAATGTGTGATTAGATGCGGCATGCCAGCCACTCACTGCACACGCGAGGTCAGAGGACAACTCTCCTGCTCAGTTCTCTCCTGCCACCTTGTGGGATCTGGATGGAAGTCAGGTCACCAGGCCTGCACACAGGCAGATCCCTACCTGCTGAACCACGTGGCCAGCCTTTCCCCTGGTGGTTTAATGAGGTATGCAAGCATGTAATTTGGAAGCTGCTGCTCCAAACCATATTTTGCTGCAGGCGTTCTGAAGGATTTGGCTTATCGGTCTCCGTGACTTGCAGAGAGACATCCCCACCTCTCAGAGCCTCTGGGGTCCTTGCCATGCTGCTTAGCACACAACTCCTGAGCTGTGTACCTGACCTCTATGCTTCTCTCCAGGGACCCCCTAATGGAGGAGCCCAGCCTCCCCTCTGGCAGTTCTTCTCTCACGGGAAGTAATCCTGGGTCCTGGAGTACGACATTCCCGCACCCCCCCCCTGCACCCCCTCCTCGGCACCCCCACCGTGGATCCAGCATCCTCAAACAACTGCTTTATCATGCATGGTATTTTCTGGTGTATACCATGAGTGTGTAGAGAAACATTTGCAGGGAAGATATTTGAGCATGTTCCATATCTATCATGGGGATGAACTGGAGGACATACATATTTTAGAAGCACCCAGAGCTTTTCGTAAAGGGGAAATTTCCTTTCAGGTTTTACCACCAGGCAGGGTTGCATTGTGTGAACTGTGGGTCAGCTTTAGTTTTGAGGATCTATATATCTGTAGCCATTGCTCATTGATGTCTGGAGATTGCTAATTCATCATCCATGCACATACATAGGCTGCCCTGAAATGAAGCAACATATGTAATGCACTCCAAGTCCAACACAAAGGAATTGCCAACTTTCATGTGAATAACTCCATTGAACTAGTTTGGCACCATAGGTTGATATTAACCAAACTTATGGAGACTGATATATAAGCCGGAATTTTGTATTATTAATTATGAAGAAAGCTACACCTATTGGGTAGACCCAGGATAGTGGCATTGACATGTTTGATGAGTGCAGAATGGTGACAAAGAGCAACGGAAATACACTAACCCTACAACCTGGCAGCCACGTGACAGCCAGGCAGGCACGTCAATTTGAATCTTCCCCTGAGAGTGGAGGGACCATCAACTGCCTTTGCTCCTGTGAGCAGATTCCATACAGCTTCCTCTGCCTCCAGGAGTCAAGTCTACTTGTCTGTTCATATGCAGTGCCTGGGGAGGCACAGAACTTCCTATGCTCCCAAAGGTGTCCTTCTTGCGCCAACACTGAGGAACTAGTGGAAAGGGATGGCTCCAGGCAAGGCCACATTCTTTGCCTTCCCCATCTGTTCAGCCTGGAATGTTCATGAGCAGAAGAAGACATCACCAGGTCTTCTTACTATGCAGCCCTGTAAGAGAAATGGCCTTGAACATCTCTTCCCATACTGGACATTTAAATAACTTGGCCAGGTACAGTATGAAACATAATGGAAAAATGCAGACTATGGATAGGAATACAGCTAATGCAGATGGACCGTCTACATCAGTAGACAGACCCCTTATTTGTAGGTCTGCTTCAAGACTTCCGTGGACACCTAAGGCTACAGATAACCCTGGGTCTGTGAGTGCTGTGCTCTTTTAGTAAAAAGTGCAGGTGAAAAAGCTTAATTCACAAATTAGGTGAGAGATTATCAACAGCTAAAGTTAAGAGGACAGTTGCAACAACATACTTTTGTAAAAATTGTCTTAAAACTTATAATAGTTTATTTCTGGAATATTCCATTTAGTATTTTCAGACCATGTTTGGCATTGGGTAACTGAAACTGCAGCTAATTCCAACCAGTTGTCTTATGTACAGTTTAAAACCCTGCTGTTGGCCTGGAGAGATGGCTCAGCAGTTAAGAGCACTGGCTACTCTTCCAGAAGTCCTGAGTTCAATTCCCAGCAGCTACATGGTGGCTCACAACCATCCGTAATGAGATCTGGTGCCTTCTTCTGACCTGCAGGCATACATGCAGACAGAACATTGTATACATAATAAATAGATAAATCTTAAAAAAAAAAAAAAAAAAGGCCCTGCTGTCTCTCATTCATTAACCTCATGTTAAAGGGGAATTTCAGCAACAGGAACCTAGAACACGGGAACTGGGTTTAGACATTCACACACAGCCCTGCATGCAGCTGCTTTACACATCTCTAAGCTTCTCCAGCTTCACACAACTTGGGATTTGGGTAGCATGCGAGAATGTTTGGGTTTTTTGTTTGTTAGTTTGTTTGTTTTTTATCCCTGCCAGAGCTCACATTTCCTGAACCTCCTCTTCCACTTCCCACCTATCAGCCAATCACATCAGATTATGAAACTGAGTTATCACCAGTGGGGGGAGACTGAGTCATAACCTGTACGCCAGGGATAAACGCCAGAGGCCATTTGGTGAGTTTGTTCCATAGTCCGGTCTTGGATCTGATGTTCCCTATTTGCAAAAGGAGAAATAGTCTTTCCGGATTACTTCTCTTTGTCGTGTGTTTCTTTGTGGGACACTGAGGTTGTTCTTTCCCCAGCAGTCAGAATTCTGCAGAAGGATGAGTTGAGTAGCAGCACGCAGATTTAGAGAAGCCAGTGCACCCAGTCCATCCCAGAGTCGCTAACTCACGCTTCTCACCTGCCTCACTTCTCCCTTGTCTGATTGCGGTTGTTATGTCCTGCATCTTTGATCCTGGTGGATTTCTCTAGAGATGCAGCACCCAATGGCAAAGAAGATAAAGATTTGTCTTAGTGATTCTAGAACATGATGCTTTGGAACACCTTGCAAAATTGCCACAAATGGCCACGTGTGATGTGTACCTTTAGTCCCAGCACTCAGGGGGCAGAGACAAGTAGTTCTCTGTGCTCAAGCTAAGCCTAGTCTACACTGCAGGTTCCAGGTCAGCCCAGGCTACATGGTAATATACTGCCCAGCCCCACGCCCCTAAATTGCAACAGACCCCTGTGCATTGAAGCATTCCCTCAGAGAAGGAAACAGTCACTAAACAGGAGAAGAATTGCTTGCAGTTCTCCGGAGGAAGACTTGGGCCTGAAATAGATTCCCACAATCCATGAGATCAGTGCCTCTGCCTTGACTTATAGGAGGTATGCATAGTTGCTTTGATAATACGATACCCAACAAGTAAATGACCTACTTGTCTTTGCCTTGAATAAGTGAGCATCAATAGCACATTTTTACTGAACTGACACCCTGAAGCACTCCTGTGGTAACAACCACAATCACTGTTAATCAAGCATTTAAAATCAAGTTTCAAAAGATAGTATATAATTTAGAGCCCATTTGCAAAAACTACATGAAGCAATCCATCCAGTTTCTTGCCCTTATTGGAAAACTTTCAACTTAATCAGTGTGGATGCTGGGGCTTTGCAATTGGGGTTTGCTTGCTTCTTGTTTATGTAATTAGGGTCTTTTCAGTTTCCAGTAACAGAAGCCTCAACTCGGGTTGGCTGTAAAAAATAAAGAATTTGTGTAGGGCAAATGGCTCAGCAGGTAAAGGCTTGTTCCGATAAGTCTGAGGACCTAAGTTCAATCTGTGGGCCCCCCATGGTAGACCTCCATAAACACCCTGTGGCACATGTGAGCACACATACACATACACACACACACACACACACAGAGAGAGAGAGAGAGAGAGAGAGAGAGAGAGAGAGAGAGAGAGAGAGAGAGAGAGAGAGAAATACATGTAATCAAAAAAGCCTGGAAAGGGACATTAACTGACTCATGTAAACAGTAGTTCAAAGCGGACTATGGTTGCTGAGACGGGGCAACCATAAGTTTTTTATTATAATTTTTTTCTTCAGAATTTTGCATATGTATACAATGAAATGTGATCAGACCCACCCCTCATTTCCTCTTCCAACCTTCCCAATATTTCCCCCAATACATCTTCCCCCCAGGTTCCTCATGTCCTCTTTTTTTGTTCCTCTGACCCACTAAGTCTAACTAGTGCTGCCCACACAAGCATTGGTGTAGGGCATCCGCTGGGGCATAGGAAACCGACCAATGGCCACACCCTCAAAGAGTAGTGATTATCCCTCCCCAGCAGTGGTCTCCTGCCAACAGCATCTCTGTACGGGGTGGAGCCTGCTGAAATTTGGGCTGGCTTGATCTTTGAGGCCTACCTGAACTTCATAAAAATCTTCACGCCAACATGGGCTGTGTAGTGTATCCCTGCTTCAAAATAGTCATTATTGTTATTATTATTGTGGGTTTTTTTTTTTTTGAGACAGGATTTCTCTGGGTAGCCCTGGCTGTCCTGGAACTTGATCTGTAGACCAGGCTGGCCTGGAACTCAGATCTAGGCAGATTAAAGGAATGCACCCCCACCCAGTTTATTTTATTTTACTGTTGTGTGTATGTGTGTTTTGGTTTTATGTATGCCTGTATGACACAGGCACATTTCAAGACTGCAGAGTCCAAAAGATGACACTGTAACTCCTCTGGAACTGGAGTTACAGATGGTTGTGAGCCACCATATGGGTGCTAGGAATCAAACCCAGGTCCTCTGAAAAAATAGCCAGTGCTTTAAATCATGAAAACATCACTCCATACCCTCAAAACTCTTTTAAAAGGTAATTTAAAGCAAATATTTCAAAAATGAATGATCTAGTGATTTCATACGTCTTTGAAAACTGCAGACTTCAGTTTTTGTTATGAAATGAATATGAATACTCAATGCTGCCAGTATAACCTAAGAATAAAAAAGCTGAACAAATGGAAAATCAACAAACACAAACATGAACAACTAAGACAATATGCCTTCCCCAGAAACCGGTCACTATTGTGTGATATATTGTGTTCTGACAGATAAAGCTTGCCTGGAGACCAGAGGGAGGAGCTAGCCCCTAGTTAACCATAGAGGCCAGGCAGTGGTGGCTCATACCTTTAATCCCAGCCCTTGGTAGGCTCATACCTTTAACCCCAGCCCTTGGTAGGCTCATACCTTTAATCCCGGCACTTGGGAAGCTCACACCTTTAATCCCAGCACAATTGGGAGGTGGATCCAGGAATATAAGGCTGGTGGAGACAGGATTTCAGGCCACACCTTTAATCCCAGCACAATTGGGAGGTGGATCCAGGAATATAAGGCTGGTGGAGACAGGATTTCAGGCCTCTTTCCATCTGAGGATCTGGAGAGGTAAGAAGTCACTAAATGGCTGCTCCTTTGCTTCTCTGATCTTCCAGGTTATTACCCCAATATCTGACTCCTGGTTTTTATTGATAACACTAATTAGGATCATGCTTCAAGTCATCTATTGCAACAGGCCCTGAGAAAAGCAATTTATATGAAGCACAAGACAAGGACTTCAAAATAGCAATTATGAATATGTTCAAGGGCCTTAAAGAGGATGTGAATAAATCCCTTAATGAAGTCTGTGAATAAACAAACAGTTGAATGAAATATGAAAACAATTCAACATGTGAAAGTAGAATTTAACAAAGGAATAGAATTACTAAAGAAAACCCAAACTGTCTGGGTAGTGGTAGTGCATGCCTTTAATCCCAGCTCTTGGGAGGCAGAGGCAGATGGGTCTCTGTAAGTTCGAAGCCAGCCTGGTTTACAAAGTGAGTTCCAAGACAGCCAGGGCTACACAAAGAGAAACCTTGGTTCAAAAAAACAACCCCCCCCCCAAAAAAAAACCCTCAAATAAAACCAGAAATAAAAAACTTAGGATTTAGAATGTCAAATAAAAACCTCAGAAGTAAGCACTATCAATAGATTAAAGGAAATGGAAGAAAGAATCTCAGAAAGCAAAGACAAGATAGAAAAAATAAATACCCCAGTCAAAGAAAATGATAAATATTTTTTTAAAATCCAGGCACAAAACAAACAAGTAATTTAGGACATTATGAAAAGACAAAAACTATAAATAATAGGTATATAGGAAGGAAAGGAAACTCAGGTCATAGGCACAGAAAATACTTTTTAAACAAAATCATAGAAGAAAATTTTCCCACTCTAAAAAAAAAAAGATGCCTATCAAGGCACAAGAAGCATACAGAACACCAAATAGACAGGAGTAGAAAATAAACTCTCCATGACACTAATAGTCAGAACAATAAATGCACAGAACAAAGAAAAGACATTAAAAGCTTGGAAACAGACCAAGTCACATATAAAGGCAGGCCCATTAGAAACACCTGACTTTTCAATGGGGACTCTGAAAGACGGAAGGGGGTAGATGGTAGGGAGGTGGGATGGATCTGGGAGGGTTTCGGGGAAGGAAAGAACATGACCAAAACATATTGTATAAAAATTTCAATAATAATTTAAAAAAGAAAGTAGATATTAAGTATTCAAATTACACACACCCAGATAACTAGTTGAAGTGATAGATGTGCTAATTAGCTTAGTTGCAGCACCCATTTCACATATATACATATATCAAAACATCATGTTGTACATCTTGAATAATTTAATTTTATCAGCTGTGCCCCAATAAAGCTGAAAAGCAGTGATAAAAAAATCGTGGAGTTATATAAGTTGCTAATGTCTATTACAAACCTCAGGTATCAATGTATCATTGATACCTAAGAAAGGAGGGAAAATAGAACCAAAAATGTTCAATTTAAACCACAAGAAGTATAAAAACTACAGAAAAGTAATGAAAAAAACCAGAGCAACAACTGAGACAGTAACCCTTACAGTGGACAGTGTGTTATCTAAGCACAGTGATGATCATTCAGATACACAGTTGACAGACAGACTCAGAAAGAAAACAACCAACCAAGTACATGGTGTCTATAAGAAATATACTTTTAAAGGTGCAGACCCTACCGAAGACAAGAAGAGTGACGGAGAAGACAGACATGCTGACGCCAACCTTGAGAACGCTGAACAGCGATGTTAACTTCAGGCAGTAGACTGCAAAGCAAGGGAAATTCTTAGAGGTAAAGAGGTCTTTTCAGAATCCCAACTAACAGGGTAATTCTCCAAGGATACACAACAATCTCTGTTGTGCGTGTGGTTAACAACAGAACATCAATATATGTGAGCAAATCTGAGTTTTGTTTTGTTTTTTAATATTAAATAAGAGAACTATGCCTTTTATTTCCTTAAAATGCTGTATCAAACAACAGGTTCAAGCTCTGGACAGAACTGTGTCAATAGACCATTCCAGTCTGTACTATTACAACAATTTATTAGTAAAAATTTTTTCTTTCATTTTTCTTTATTAAGAAAATGTCTACTCGCTCCACATACTATCCACAGATCCCCCTCCTCCCACCCCCCAGTCCTCTTTCCCACACCACCCTGCATCCCCACATCCCCCAAATGGAGGTCTCCCATGGGGAGTCAGCAGAGCCCAGCACACTGAGCCTAGGCAGGTCCAAGCCCCTTCCCACTGCACCAAGGCTGTGCAAGGCGTCACACCACAGGCACCAGATTCCAGAAGCCTGCCCATAGACCAGGGACAGATCCTGATTCCCCTGCCTGGGTGCCCCCCCAAACAGTTCAAGCCAAACAACTGTCTTCCATATCCAGAGGGCCTAGTCCAGTCCCATTGGGGCTCCACAGCCACCAATCCACAGTTCATGGGCTTCCACTAGTGTGGCCAGTCATCTCTGCATGTCCTCTCATCATGATCTCGACGTCTCTCGCCTGCAGTATCTCTCTTCTCTCTCGACAGTTGGATTCCAGGAGCTCAGCCTGGTGCCTGGCTGTGGACCTCTGCATCTGCCTCCATCAGTCACTGGACAAAGGCTCTATGATGACAGCTAGGTTATTTGCTAGACTGGTCACTAGAGTAGACCAGTCCAGGCACCCTCAGGAACACTGCCAGCAGACCAAGGTGGGGACAACCTTGTGGATTCCTGAGAGGCTCCCCAGCACCCTGCCTCTTCCTATTCCCATGATGTCCTCATCTATCATGGTATCTTCCTCCCTGCCTTCCCACTCTGTCCCTGTTCCAGCTTGACCCTCCCATTTCTCTACATTCTCATCCTCCACTCCTCGCCCTCTGCCACCTCCCCCCACACCCAGCTCACTCATGTAGATCTCATCCACTTCTCCTTCACAGGGTCATCCATGTGTCCCTTCTAGTGTCTTTCCCTGTTAGCTAGCCTCTCTGGAGTTGTGGGTTGCAGTCTGGCCATCCCTTTCCTCACATTTAGTATCCACTTATGAGTGAGTACATGCTGTGGGACGGTCTATATGTCAAATTGCTCTGATTGGTCAATAAATAAAACACTGGTTGGCCAGTGGCCAGGCAGGAAGTAGGTGGGACAAGGAGAGAGGAGAATTGTGGGAAGCGGAAGGCGGAGGGGGAGAGACACTGCAGCCGCCGCCATGACCAGCAGCATGTGAAGACGCCGGTAAGCCACCAGCCACGTGGCAAGGAATAGATTTATGGAAATGGTTAATTTAAGATAAAAGAACAGTTAGCAAGAAGCCTGCCACGGCCATACAGTTTGTAAGCAATATAAGTCTATGTGTTTACTTGGTTGGGTCTGAGCGGCTGTGGGACTGGCAGGTGACAAAGATTTGTCCTGACTGTGGGCAAGGCAGGAAAACTCTAGCTACAAGTACATACTATGTTTGACCTCAACATAAATCCAGTTACACTGAACTTGATAGAAGAGAAAGTAGGAAGTAGTCTGGAACGAATTGGCATAGGAGATCACTTCCTAAATATAACACCAGTAACACAGACACTGAGAGCGACAATTAATAAATGGGACCTCCTGAAAAGCTTTTGTAGACCAAAGGACATGGTCAATAAGACCAAACAACAGCCTACAGAATGGGAAAAGATCTTCACCAACCCAACATCTGACAGAGGACTCATCTCCAAAATATGTAAAGAATTCAAAAAACTAGACATCAAAATACTGAACAATCCAATCAAAAAATGGGCTACAGAGCTTAACAGAGAATTCTCAACAGAAGAATCTCAAATGGCTGAAAGGCATTTAAGGAATTGCTCAACATCCTTAGTCATCAGAGAAATGCAAATCAAAACAACTCTGAGATACCATCTTACATCTGTCACAATGGCTAAAATCAAAAACACTGAAGACAGATTATGTTGGAGAGGATGTGGAACAATGGGAACACTCCTCCACTGTTGGTGGGAGTGCAAACTTGTACAACCACTCTGGAAATCAGTATGGTGGTTTCTCAGAAAATTGGGAATAAATCTTCCTCAAGACCCAGTTATACCACTCTTGAGCATATACCCAAGTAATGCTCAATCTTACAACAAGGACACATGCTCAACTATGTTCATATAAGCATTATTTGTAATAGCAAGAACCTGGAAACAACCTAGATGCCCCTCAACTGAAGAATAGATAAAGAAAATATGGCACATATACACAATGGAGTACTACTCAGCAGTAAAAAAACAATGATATCATGAAATTTGCAGGCAAATGGATGGAACTAGAAAATATCTTGAGTCAAATCTCAGTTTTTAAAAGTGAGGCCCAAATGAATATACTAAGATAGTCAGAGAATTCAACTCCAGTAGGTAGAGAATCTGCTAAGACAGTTAAACTCAAGAGCACTCATCATCTGCCAATAACTGACATCCCTTACCCCTCATCCAACAGCAGAGTTAACATTCTTCCACAACCTGCATGAAATTGTCACCAAAAAGAGCACATTCTGGACCAGGACATGCAGCTGGCAAGTTTAAAGAGAAGGGAATTATACAGATGATACTCTCTGATCAACACAAGCTAGAAACCAGTGACAGAAATGATTAGTAAGCACCAAAATGCTTAATGATTAAACATGGCATTTCTAAATATCACAGATGATTGAAGAAATAACAAATTTAAAAATACTCAGAACTAATAAAAATGCTGTAATTAGGTGGGAGTTTATGGCACTGAATGAATATGTTAGAAAAAAAACTAAAACCAACTGTCTATGTTTCCATCTTAGGACCTGGACAAAGGAGAGCTAACTAAACACAAAGCAGGCCACAGCAAAGGAGTACTCAGAATCAGAGCAGAAGGGGCGAGGGAGTAGATCAGTGGTAGAACACTCGGCTGGCACACATGAGGTCCTGGGTTCAATTCCTACGTGGAAAACCAGAAAACAATCAAACAAACAAGTAAATTCTAGAGCAGAGGAGAGTGACATCACAAATAGGAAATGAAAAGAGAAAATGGAGTCAATGAAGTGAAAAGATGCTTCTCTGAAATGACCAACAAAATTGGTTGACTCATTAAGAGACATGGCAGATGTAGTTAATATCAGAATTGAAAGAAGGGACATCACTAAAGATCCTCTAAATATTAAAATTATTTGAAAAGAGGTGACTCCTCTTGCCAGAAGACCATACTCACATCAATTTCGTGTGTCTGACATTTTCTTAAGCAGCCTGGGCTACATAGTGTATTCTAGGCCAACCTGGTCTACAGAATCATATCCTGTCTGAAATAAAAAGGAAAGATGGAAGGAACAAAGGAGGAAGGAAGGGAGGGGAGGAGGGAAGGAAGGAGGAGAAGGGGGAAAAGGAAGGAAGAAGGGAGGGAGGGAGAGGAAGGAAGGAGGGAGGAAAGGAAGGAAGAAAGAAAGGAAGGAAAGAAAAAAAGCTATGGAAATATAAAACAACCAGTGGCTGGCAGGATCTTGGGTCACCAGTTGAACAGAGCAGAAGAGTTTCAGACATGAGTCTTTCTGTGTCCCTTAGTGGCAGGTATCTGTCATCATACATATGTCCAAAGCATGCGGCATGTGCTGCACAGAGCCTGAAGGAGACTGTGGCTGCTGTAGCGGGCAAGTTTATCAGGTGTAAGGGACATATTTCTCATGGAGAAGAGGCTATCCTGCCTAGTTGAGTAGAGGCTGGAACTTCCTTTGCTATACACAACAAAACTGCCATAGAATGTGGAATCTATTAGGAAAGAAAAAGTATATGGTATATTTTAATTAATTAGAGTCAATTAATTAGACATCAACAATTTTCAACATATTAGCTATAAACTGTCATTCAAAACAAAATATAAACCATTTTATTTTTAAATTATATGAATATGATGATAGTTTGGGTATTCACCAATCTGATTACTGGAGTAGGCCAGTTCAGACACCCTCTCCACTATTGCCAATAGTCTAAGGTGGGGTCATCCTTATGGATTCCTGGGAAATTCCCCAGCACCCTGTTTCTCCCTATCTTCATGATGTCTCCCTCTATCATGATATCTCTTTCCTTGCTTTCCCACTCCATCCCTGTTCCAGCTCGACAATCCTGTTCCCTTATGTTCTCATCCCCCACCCCTACCTTCCATTGCCCCCCTCACTCCCAATTTACTCATGGATATCTCATCTATTTCCCCTTCCCAGGGTGATCCATGCGTCCCTCTTATAGTTCTTCTTGTTAGCTATCTTCTCTGGAGCTGTGGGTTGTAGTCTGGTTATCCCTTGCTTTACTTCTAGTATCCACTTATGAGTGAGTACATATCATATTTGTCCAGAGCCTTCAACCAGTAACTGATGGAAGCAGATACAGAGATCCACAGCCAAGGACCAGACCATGCTCCAGGAGTCCAGTTGAAGAGAGAGAAAAGGGATTCTATGAGCAAGAAGCATCAAGATTATGATGGGGAAACCTACAAAGACAACCAAACCAAACTAGTGGGAGCTCATGAACTGTGGATCAATAGCTGTGGAGCCTCCATGGGACTGTACTAGGCCCTCTGCAAAGGTGAGACAGTTGTTTAGCTTGACCTGCTTAAGGGGCTCCTTGGCAGTAGGATCAGGATCTGTCCCTGGTGCATGAGCCAGCTTTTTGGAGCCCAGTGCCTATGGTGGTACACCTTACACAGCCTTGGTGCAGGGGAAGGGGCTGTACCTACCTCAACTGAAGGTACCATGCTCTGCTGACTCCCTTGCCTTGGAAGAGGTGGGAATGGGGATGGGTTGAGGGGGAAGGCTGGAAAGCAGGAGGAGGGAAGAGAGGAGGATCTGTGGTTGGTATGTAAAATTAATAGAAAATTTCTTAATAATTAAAAAACAGAAGAAAATTATATGACTATTGAAAAATTTTTCAATAAAAATGTAAGAATGTGTGAACATAGATAAAGCTAAGGTACTTATTAAGGTGAAATTATTTTGCTCATCTTATTTTTAATGTTCAAAGAATCCCAATCAAGATTTTTAAAATTATGTAAATGTATTGGATAATTAGCATTTTAAGAAATAATGTTACTATAAAATTTTTCTTAATTTTAAACACCTCACAAATATAACAAAATTAATTTTCTATTCAGTATTAAATACACTTTTAAATGTAAGCTTTTTCTCATTATCTTACCAACAAGGATCATTACTCTAAAGGTATGTTTTTCATGGTTGTTGGATGGTTGCTAGTAGCAACCATAGATGTCTGTCTCTCTGTTCACCTCTGAGATGAGGCTAACTTCCTCCAGCTCTGACCTTCTCACTAAGTGGTAGGAGAGAACATTTCCAGGTGTTTCTCAGGAACCTTTCTTTTTATCTACATATGGATGATCTAGTCTTAAACCCATCGCTGGCAAGAATGACGGAACCAAGGCCAACTGGGAGGATTTCCTGAGGCTTGCATATGTGTGTGGGGTTAGGGATGTGTATTTAACAAAATCAGAGAGTGGTGGATGCTGGGAGGCTACACAACCTGCACATATGCTGTTTTCTACATATTGTTACTAAATTCTACTCACTTTTTGAAAGTAGAAATGTTGACTTATGAATTTTATAAAATGGTTGTTGTATTTCCATTGTCATCTCCCCTTAAGACTTGCTTCATCTCAACATGTAAGCTATTGGAGTGTGGCTGTTGTCTATTAATGATATGATTTGACTCAGTTGTGACTAGGACATATTCTTCATGCTTTCACTAATTCTGTACGTGTTTGACGATACCAGATATGTCCCTCACATGCTCAGAGGAAAGCATGCTTAGCATCAGTAGGTAACCGTGAAGTTCTTTACAAGGTTGTTTATTTTGTTGAGGGCTTTTATCTGTTGTAAGAAAGGATCATTGAAGTTATAAACTGTTACTACATTCATCCTTTTACTGTGTCAATTTTCAGTTCTGTGTTTCTGGCTGTATCATTTGGTGTACATAATTATACTACTGTCTTCTTGAGCTTGGAGCATTCTATACCATTATATAATGTGCCTTTTCTTCCTGGCATTTTGTTTGTTCTGAAGTCTACTCACCCTGCAGGAACACCACCACTCCAGTTTGCTCTGGACATACGTTTATATGAAAGCTATTCTGATCTTTCACTGTTAACCCATTAATATATCATATATTTTACACAAGTTTCTTAGGGTGGTGTTGGTTTGGTCATTTGCTGAAGATGCTTCCTTTTCTCCAGCTTACATTTGTGGCATCTTTGTCAAATATTACAAGGTTGAAGTTATGCATACTCATGTTTGGGCCTTTGACTTTATTCTGTTTGTCTACACGATGCTTTTGTGTCAATATCATATTATTTTTATTACTGTGGCTCTGTGATTTATTTTAAGATCTGGGATGGTAATCCCTCCAGCATTTTTTTTTTTGTTTTGTTTTTTGTTTGTTTGGCTGGTTTTGCTCAGGACTGCTTCATCTGTATGGGATCTTTTGCGGTTCCATATGAATTTTAGGATGGGTTTGTCTATTTCTGTGATGAATGAGATAGGGATTTTGATTGAGATTTCATTGAATCTATAAATAACTTTTGATAAAATGGTCATTTTCACATTGTTAATTTTACCAACCTATGAGCCTAGGATGTCTTTCCATTTTTTACTGTCTTTCTCTACATTCGTCAGAGGTTTAAATTTTTCATTATGGAGGCCCTTCACTTCCCTCATTAGGTTTGTTCCTGGATATTTTATTTTCTTTGAGGCAATTGTGAATGGGAGTGTGTCCGTGATCTCCCTTCACTGTACTTTTATTGTTGGCATGTAGAAAAGCTATTGATTTGTGCAAGTTGAATCTGTATCCTGCCACATTGCTGAATTTATTTAGCATTTCAACAAGTTTTCTGGGAGAATTTTGGGGATCTCTAACGTATCATGTTATCTCCAAATAGGAATAGTATGACTTCTTTTCCTATTTATATCCTTTTAATTTCCTTCTCTTGCCTTATTGCTCCAGGTAGGACTTAAAGCACAATACTGAGAAGGAGTGGAGATGGTGGACATCCCTGTCTCACTCCTCCATGTAATGGCACACAGGTAAAGCCATGGAACACATGGCAACATATACATTAACAAAAATGGGCTGAGATTAAGTGTAAGAGCTAGTCAGTGGTAGGCCTGAGCTAATAGCCAAGCAGTTTTAATTACTATAAGCCTCTGTGTGTTTACTTGGGTCTGAGCCGCTGCAGACCAGGCAGGACACAGAAAAACTTTCAGCTACATGATTCCTCTTCAGTGATTCCGTTTCCTTGTTGGATTCTATTCTCAAGTCCTGGATTATCTTTGTCATTCCCATCAGCCCTGTGTTTGTCTTTTCTTGAGCTTCACTCAGGTTTTTATTTTCCTTAAGTTCTTTCTCTTTAATTTCGTGTCTTCTTTAAACCTTTTAAATTCTTTGATGTTTATGATTGTTCTTTTAAATTGTATCTTTTTGGGTTTTTTTTTTTTTTTTTGAGACAGGGTTTCTCGGTGTAGTTTTGGTACCTGTCCTGGATCTCACTCTGCAGACCAGGCTGGTCTCAAATTCACAGAGATCCGCCTGGCTCTGCCTCCTGAGTGCTGAGATTAAAGGTGTGCACCACCACCGCCCAGCTTAAATTGTATCTTATAGTTCATCTAGGGAATTCTCATTGGCATGCATTTCTACAGAACTGGCAGGCTGTGAAGAGAAGATACTGGCTGGATCTTTCATATTGTAGGTATTTTTGCAATGGGATCTGGACATGTGGATATTTTGGTTAGTTATAAATCTGATATGGACACAGCAGGTTGAGGAAGAAGAGATCGTGTTGAGGGTGGTTTGCCCTAGAGGTTGGAAGTGGGTTAACAAAGTCAGGTGGACTGAGGAGACTGGGGTAATGTACAGGATATGCCACCTTATCTAAGATAAGAGTGTGGGGAGGTAGATCTGGCTAGGTGCAAAGGTTGGATATAATGTGGGAGGGTCTTTGAGTTGGGAGATAGATAAGAGGGTCCTAACAGAAGCCTAGAGATCAGTTGCAGGGCAGGCAGAAGAGGCCTGTCTAAGCTGGGGCAATTGATGCAGGACTTGGCCTGGATCTGGTGGGTTGGGGAGAAGGTATGAATAAGGAGGAAGAGGGAGACTCACAGGATAGACCCTGAAGAAAGATGTGGGAGATCTGTCTGAGTGGAAAAGTTGGGTGCAGTGTCTATGAATATCATTTTAACAATGCCAAGTATTTACTAATTAAGATTTCCCTCAATTTTAAATAACAAATATACATATATATTATATACACACGTGTACATATATTTTTAATCTTTCTGTAATTAATTTGAAATTTTAAGTAGTGGAAGCAGTAGCATAATACATCTGATAGTGTTGATAAGGGATGCTCAGGTCAAGTAAGTGCCGCACAAATATAAATCATGCTTGCTCCAGTTCTACAAGGACCCCACCACAGTCTTTGGGATGGAGGAAAATCACGGGTTTCCCATGTGCTCCTATTTTGGTTTCATCAGTCAGACTATGAATCTTCTTCTTCTTCAAATCCTTCACAGCTGTCTCTATATCGTCCACCTGGAAAAAGGAGAAAAATATGGGTACATCTGAGATGATAAAATACCAAATGCTGCTGTATGTCTTGAACCCATGCCATCTGTTTCCTCTGTCTTTGGACAGGATTATTCCTAAACCATGCAGCCCTGAGTTCTACCCTCAGCACCAAGACAAAACAAAAACACCCTGCAAAATAAGCCTACATTTCTTTTTGTAAGCTACATTGTGTATATTATACTTCAGACATTTAATATTGAAAACTTTTTCTGAAGGAGTTGGGTTTCTCAACCATAACAGAAAAAAAGGTTGTTATTTGTGGATCCTAAGTTCCCCAAAGGTTCATTAGTAAACACTTGCTCCCCAGGTGGTGCTGTTGGGAGATGGTGAGTCTCTAGTAGGCAGAGTTTAGAGAGAGGTTTCCGGCATTAGAGCTATGCCTTTGGAGGAGACATGGAGCCACAGCTGTTCCTCTTCCTGGTGTCTTTTGCTTCCTGCCATGATGTGCTGCTGCCTTATCACAAGCAGTGAAGACAATAAGTCATGGGTTGGGAGCTCCAAGCCAGCGAGCCAGAATAAGCCTTTCATATGGTGATATTTTATTTGTGCTGAAAAGTGATATTTTATTTGTATGTTAATAAAGTTTGCCTAGAGATCAGAGGTCATAGCCACAAACAGAAGTCAGGCAGTGGTAACACATGCCCTTAATCCGATCACATGGCAGGCAGAGTCTCTGTGTGGTCAAGGACACAGCCAAGCGTAGTGACAAGAGCCTTTAATCCCAGTACCAACCATAGAGACCTGGAGGTCTGTATAGATAGGTAGTGACGAGGAAGTCATGTGGCTGGGCTTAGAGCCAATGAAAAGACAGAACAGGAAAGCAATAAAAACACAGGTCAGACAGGAAGAATCTCTGTGGAAGCTACTGCGTGGTGGTAAGCTAAGGCTCGTTGTAGCTATTCATTCTGATCTCTTTGGCTATTACCTCTGTATTTGGCTCTGTGTTTCCTATTTAATAAGACTGTTTAGAAATTCATCTACACTTTCATTTTTTTTTTTTTTTTTTTTTTTTTTGGTTTTTCGAGACAGGGTTTCTCTGTGTAGCTTTGTGCCTGTCCTGGGACTCACTTGGTAGCCCAGGCTGGCCTCGAACTCACAGAGATCCACCTGGCTCTGCCTCCCGAGTGCTGGGGTTAAAGGCGTGCGCCACCACCGCCCGGCTACACTTTCATTTTTACAAGTACATTGTCTCTGCTATTTCTTTTGGTGAAGGAAATCTACTAGCCCAAACATCTACCATTTGAATAATTAAAATAAGGTGTTTCTCTAATCCCAAGCTCCCCTGACTCTCTCAGAAATCCTACCTGGTTATGACCTTTGAGATTAAAACTAGCAATGAAAATCACTACACAGCTGCTATCAAAATGTTACTTCCACCATAAGACCACAAACTTGTGATTGTGCAATTCTCTGCTGAGTGGCTTCAGTGTGTCTCGTTTATTTGCAGTGCAGGGGAGGAGGACCAGACAAGTGATGGGGACAGTGGGAGTTCCCTGTGACAATGGCTTATGGGATTTTGAGTGACAACTCACGTATTCTGCAGGATTACGTACACAAATACAGATACATGTATTAGTCAGAGGGCTTAGAATCGATGACCCCCACCCCCCAACAGCAACAATTCGGACACCCAGATCTTGTTTCTGACACTCTTCTCCAGTTATAGGATCAGGGCTTCTTGGAAAAATACTCGATTCTAGGGTTACAGTGGGGAATATGAGTCTGCAGCCACAGGGAACAAGAAAGCTTAGAAAATTCTGTAGAGTTATTTATTTGTATGTGTAGGAATGTTTTGTCTGCATGTATGTCTGTGCACCGTGTGTGTGCCCAGTGCCTGTAGAGGCCAGAAGAGGGTTGGAGCCCCTAGAACTGGAGTTACAGTCATGAGCTGCCATGCGGGTGCTGAATAGAACCGGAGTCCCCCAGAAGAGCAACAAGTGCTCTTAACTGCTGACCACTGCTGAGCCACCTCTCCCACCCCAGACAATAGAAAGTATTTTTGTTAATGGTGTGGTATGTCAACCCACATAGATCCAAATAGCTTCCAAGAGCTGAAGCTATAAACCCAAGTGCAGGCTGATGCAACTTTTCATTTCGTAAGTGAGGCTTTGCATAATGGCTACCTTCCAAAGAGAAAGTATGGAGGGAAAAAAGGAATGGTTACTTTACAGTGCTATGATGAACTGACATATGCAGATGAGCAAAGTTCACATATATATATGTATATATACGAAAAACCAAATATATATATAATAATATATATATATATATATATATATATAATTATATATTTGGTTTTTCGAGATAGGATTTCTCTGTGTAGTTTTGGTGCCTGTCCTGGATCTTGCTCAGTAGACCAGGCTGGCCTCGAACTCACAGAGATCCACCTGGCTCTGCCTCCCGAGTGCTGGGATTAAAGGCGTGTGCCACCGCTGCCCAGCCTGTGTTATATTTATTGACTTGCAACAATAAGAATGGCAGCTGCCTTTCCAAATCAACAATCTCAGTTCAACCAGGAGAAAAGCATCAGGCAACTCCCCTCAATGACAGACACTAACCAGAAAACCTTCTAATGTGTCAAGGTCACCAACACAAAGGCAGTCTGAGACACTGTCATGGTAAGAGGAGTCCAAGGGGACAGCTGAATCTGACATAAACTTCTGGCACAACAACCAAAGGACACTGGATAAAAGGTATGGAAATCTGAACAAAATCTAGACTTTAGTTGAGCCACTAATAGTGGCTCAACCTTGGTTCATTAACTGTGACAAACATATCACACTAACGATCAGATGTTCTTTAATACAAATAATCTGAAGAAATCAATCACGCTTGTGATGACTGGGTCTTGTTAAATACTGGTTAGAGGAAGCCAACTGTAACATGACATCTGTAACTCAATTTTGTAAGTTTGATTTATGGCCTGTGTGTAGATACTCATTTCAAAGAGCTGCCTTTAATTCTTATTGGCATAATACCATCTAATGAGTACCTATTTGATAGGTCAGGGCAAAATGACATGTTGGAAATTACTTTAAGATGGTTTAACAAAGAAAAAGGATGTGCCAAGCTCTTGAAAACTGTTAAATCTGGGTGGTAGGAATTTAGGGGTTCATAATTTTTTTCTATTTCTCATGTTGAAATTTTATAAGTATATATTATTGATAAGCATGATGCCTTTTGAAAACCTCTATTAAAACTATGGCAAAAATAAATATCTACATCTAAAGTTTAGATGTTACATCCTGTATTTTAGTGTAATATTTAATAGTCCATAATCTAAGAAGCAATCCTATGCTAAATGCCTTAGTTAGCTTTGTTCTGTTGAGATAAAACATCATGACCAAAAAGCAGCTCTGGGAGGAGAGGGTTTATTTCATCTTACAGCCCTCAGATCACACTCTATCACCGAGGGAAGTCAGAGCAGGAACACCGCTTACTGGCTTGTTCTCCTGGCTTGTCCTCTTGTTGAGAATCAGACCCATCTAAGGCTTCCTACAGGTCCCCGTGAAGGACAAGGAGAGCAGTAGCTCAGTGTCCTCGTCCAGGGGCAGACTTGGCAAGGTCCAGTCTGGGGCTGGAGCGAGAACCTCAAAGGAGTCAAGGTTACAGTTTCTGGGGATTTTTCCTCTCCCCTGAGCTGTGGTTATCAGTCCTAATCCTGGGTCTGAGGTATCCTGTGTTCTCTTTGCCTACAATGTCTGTTTAGCTCTCTGCTGACCTTGGCCATTTCCCCCCTGTAAATAGTAACATAAGAAGCTGTGCAAGATTTCCCCATCCCAGCTTTTGCCTTTGTCTTCTTTATCTATTTATCATCCCTTAATACCTTGCCTCATTTGGGATTCTTATTCCTGAGGGTTTGGGTCATTCTCTTATACACCTTGAGACCACCTGCCTAGGTGTGGCACCACTCACAATGGATCAGGCCCTCCCACATCAATCACTTAACCAAGAATACCCCAAAGGCTTGCCTACAGGTTGATCTTAGGGAGGCACTTCCTCAGTTGAGGTTTCTTTCTCTCAGGTGACTCTACTTCAGAAAAACCCAGCCAACAAACTAACACTTCTAAAATGGAACAAGTCACTTTTAGAAATCCTTGTTGGACCAGCATCTATTTCTATTACTCTTTCTTTCTCTGACTCGTTTGATTTTAAAGATCTTGTGCTAGATCCACCCTTCTGTTAGTGTTGCTGTGAAATTTACAATCCTTTTTTATATTAGATTATTTTTAATTATGTGTCTGAGCATGGGTATGTACTTGTGGGTGCAGGTGCCTGGAGGCTGGAGGCATCAGGTCTTCTGGAGCTGGAGTTACAGAAAGTTGTGAATGCCTGGCATGGGTGTTCTTAACCACTGAACCATCTCTCTAGCTTAGTAGTTCTCAACCTTCCTAATGCTGCAACCCTTGAATACAATTCCTCATGTAGTGGTGACAACCATAAAATTATTTTTGTTGCTACTTCATAACTGTGATTTTTGCTACTGTTATGAATCGTAATGCAAATATCTGATATTTCCAATGGTTCAAGGCAATCCCTGTGAAGAGGTCATTCATCCCCCAGGGGTCGCAACCCACAGGTTGAGAACTACTGCTCAAGCTCCAAATTTACAGTTCTTTAAGAATACTCTCTTTAAGAATTCTCTCAATACGTTATTTGATTACAAAAAGATTAAAATAAAACTGTCTTTATTTTCTGAATTGAAAGTACATGCAATAGCTGCAAAAGAATGCAAAAACAAACAAACAAAGAAGCCCCAACAACTTGCTTTGGGAAATAAATTCTAGCCACTCCCCCAAACAATAAAACAACATGGTCAATAACACCCACCTTTGAAAGTGCCTTCGCTATCCTGCACACTAGCAGTTGGGCCTCAGACAGTTCTCTGAATGTCATTAGTGTAAATCTGGGCTGTCTGATTCCCTCTTTAACTTCTTGCCAGCAACTGAATGTGTCGATGTGAGTCTGGAGCCGAGGCTGATTTTCCCTCCTTATGGTGAGTTAAGAATGGCAGTTATCAAGGCTTTAAAATGTTTGGATTATCATAATTAGAATTCAGAAGAGTCAGGTATATTTTTATCGCCTTAAGTACTCAGTGGCCCCATTTAAAAATGACAGTGTGGGGCTGGAGAGATGGCTCAGTGGTTAAGAGCACTTGTTCTAACAGGACCTGGTTTTGGTTCCCAGCAGCCACAATGGTGGTTCACTACCATCTGTAACTCCAGTTCCAGGGGACCCAGTGCCTTCTTCTGACCTCTGTGACACCAGGCAAGCAAGTGATAAATGTACATACATGTTGGTGAACACTTATACATATAAAACAAAACAAATTAAAAAAATTAAAATGGCAATGAAATTTTCTTTGCTGGCAGGCAAATTTTTATCTTGTGCCTTTGAAGTACATAATTCTCAGTTTAACAAACAAGCAAATGGTTATGAACAAGTAGCAATGTGCCAGTTTTAATAGTTCATGAGAATTTGATTGATTTAACAGAGACTTTATTTTACATAAAAATACAATGTTGTTAATTGATAACAATAATGAATAAATTAAATCCTCAAACTGATTTAAATCTATTAAAGCTAAGTGAAAAGTCTAGATTAAATATTTATGTTTCAATCATACCCTAAAGGCTAAATCTAAGTGAACTGTGTAAGCATAGCATTATTCTGAGTAGAGCAGGACTGACTGACTGCTCAGTAGTTAAGTGTTCACTGCTGCTTTCCTAGAACACCCAAACTCGGTTCCTAGAGTTCGGTTCCCAGCACCCATGCCGGGTGGCTCACCACCACCTGTAACTCCAGCTCCATGAGATCCAGTGTCCCACTCTGGCCTCCATAGGCACCCCATAATAATAAATCTTTTAAAACTCTCCCTCTCTTCAGAGGCTTCCTGTGTATTCCTAGGAATGCTTCAGGTGACATTTGTTCCCCAAGTTTCCCGATTTGCTACCAAGCCTGGTGGTGACTATATCCAGCATTTCCCAAATGCTGGGCCCCACTGAAATGTTCACCAGTTGACAGTAAAACACCTATTAAGTCTAGATTTTTATGATAGGTGCTACAGTTTTGCTCTTGAGTATCCCCTAGAGGCCTGACCTCTAGAACATAGTTCTATTGAGGGGGTGGAACCTTTAGGAAGTGGCACCTCAGGGAGGGAGTTAGCTCACTGGGGATATGCTCTTGAGGGGTGTGGTGGTTTAGAAGAAAATGGCCCCTATAGGAGGTGGCACTATTAGGAGGTGTGGCCTTGTTGGAGGAAGTGTGCCACTGTGGGGGTGGACTTTGAGGTCTCCTCTGCTCAAGCTATGCTCAGTGTGGCACACAGTTTATTTCCTATGGATCAAGATGTAGAACCCTCAGCTTCTTCTCCAGCACCATGTCTGCCTGCATGCTGCCATGTTCCCTGCTGTGATGACAATGGACTGAACCTCTGAAACTGTAAGCCAGCGCCAATTAAATGTTTTCCTTTGTAAGAGCTGCTGTGGTCATGGTGTCTCTTCATAGCAATAGAAACCCTAACTAAGACAAGGGGATGATGGCATACTGCCCTCTTGTCTTTCTCTGTAATAAAATACACTTATAAAGCAACATTAATATGAAGAGAAACCTCACCAAACTGTCCACCTGTTTTGCTTTGCCTTGTTCTCTGTGAATGTTGCCATCCCATGAAATCCCCACATGTAGGAGACGTGGCCCAGGCACCACTAACAGAGGATTTCCTGGGGAGGGTTATCGGAAGCCAAAAAGAAAACAGATTTTTAAAGGTTGTTTCACTATGTTGCCCAGACTGTCCTTGAACATGTATGGTCCTGTGATGTTCCTGCCTCAGCCTACAGGGTGGGTGGGACAACAGGTGTGGGACACCACTCACTAGACTGAAATTATTCTTTGTGTGGCTGCACGCAGGTCAGAGGTCGATGCCTTCTTCAATCACTCTACTTTTTTTGAGACAGAGTCTCTGAACCTGGAGCTCACGGATAAGGCCAGGATAGCTGGCTGGTGAGTCCAGGGACACCTCTGTCTCTGCCTCCACAGTATGGGGATTGTAGACAAGTGTCACCACACTGGCATTACGGGGGGTGGGGGGTGGGGATCAAGTTCAGGTCCTCACACTTGTGTGGCAAGCTTACTAAGCCATCTTTCTAGGTGCCTGAAATTGCTTTTGAAAGTGGAATTTCTCTCTTCTTGGTTGAAGAACATTCCTCAGGATGGGGGAACGAAACTATTTCACTAGCCTTCCACTTAAAGTCACATAGCTTTCATAAGGCCTGCAGGGCTCAATGAAGAAGGACCTGTAACACACAAAAACATGAACTGGAAAACAACTCCTCTATTACGTGCCCATTCCAACACCAAAACTGGAACAGTGCTGCATGTTTTTACCAGTTACCTATCTTACATTAATAATGGTAGTTTTCTTATATACTTTTTCTCATCAGGCTGCAAGCGTAAGATCATTTTTAAATCAAACCTAATGTTCTTCCTGTACAAACACCTGCCTCCCGTTACTGTCTCTACACTCACCTGTCTGGTTAAAGGCCTCGAGGCAGCCAGTCTCTGCTGTCCCTCGCCAGCAATGTCTATACTGCACCGCCCCAGCATGCTGGGCTGCCTCCTCACCCATCCCTTGTGGCTGCACACCTCCTTCCACTTCAGCTCACACTCATCATGCTATGGCACACTTCCCCTGCACAGAGGCCCCTCTCTCTGATAATACACAATTGTTCCCTAAACCACAGGCTCCGCATCTTGTTTGGGCCCCAACAACATGCACCCAAGAGTCCCAGTGTATAGATCTTCCTCATCCTGTTTGTGTCTTTCCCGTACCTGCCCCATGAATCTACCCTTATGGCGATGAACCTATTCAGGCCCTGGTGCTCCATACCATGCTAGCTCTCACGAGGGCACACATCTCATAACACTTGGTCTCTGGCTTCCTATGTTAATCATCATGTCCTGCGATGATATACTCTACACATCACTAGCCCTGACCCCACCTCCCCATGCTAAGCAACCTCTACCCCCCAACACACACACACACACACACACACACACACACACACACACACACACACACACCACTCTCCCTCACACTGCAGGTCCAATCCTGTGTGGACCTCTTATCAAGTATGGCTTCCACTCACTGTACAGGGCTGTGTCTCATCTCCTGCAGCTGTCACACAGGACCAGAAACTGGGCAGTTTACAATCAACAGATGCTGTTTTCTCACACTTCTAGAGCCACAAAGTGTGTCCACAGCAGATACCACACAATCAGAGGTTTCGAATGAGGTCTCAGTGAGAAAGAACATAGGATACTAGGCAGAAGAAAGCCATCTCTCCAATGGGTGGCCTTATGATGGCCAAAAAGGAACAATTCTATGAAAGAAATGGCAAAAGACATACAAGCTAGAAAAGAACTATGAACACTTACGGATGTGTAGTTCTTCAATCTCCCCCCTTCTCCAGAGTGACTCAATTTTGCAGCCAGACGCATTAAGCTGTCTATCCTCCAGAATGCAGAAAAACAAAGCCACCCTTCCACTGGACAATGTTTTCTGGGGCCAACAGAATCCCCAGTAAGAGCAAGGACAGAGTGCACATAAACACACGTTGCTGGGCTGAATCTGCTTGGGCCCTATTATCTAAGCTGTGGTCACTTCTGCTGCTTTAATACTAGGTGGTACTCTAAGTCTATGGCATCAATTCTGCTGTAGAATAGGAGTCACAGAACATAAGGGATTGGTATGCAGGGTGCTGGCAATTTTGCAATTAGTCATCCACCACATGGTAAGTAAACCCCAATTAAACCCATTCTACTCATCAAGGCCGAGTTGGATGAGTTATTCTTTGGGCTGTTGGGGCCCTTGAGTTCAGACAGACATTTCTTTCATGTCTCCCCTGAAAAATCATGCAACAAAAAGATAGACATATCTTAATAATGCATATGACCAAACTGCTGGAGAAAGCTGAGGAAACCCATGTTTATGATTTGGTGCTTATGAACCTTCTACCTCGTCAAGTTTTCAACAATCTTGAGCCTCATGTTCACAAAGGCTAGACATGTTGTTGCTTCTGGCATATGTGAATGCTGCTGGTCCCAACCCCCACATTACTGGTAATTTGGAATTCAAATCATTTTATAGATTAAAAAATTTCACATTAGCCTTTTTCTCAGAACACATTCATGATTATAGCACATTGAAAGCATGGCTCTTTCCATTATGAGTCAGGATCTAGGAGTTAGAAGGATGACTAAGCAGTTAAGAGCTCTGCCTACTCTTCCAGAAGTTTAGTTCCTAACACCCACATGGAAGCTCACAATCACCTGTAACTGAAGTTCCAGGGGATCCAGGGCCCTCTATGCCCTCTTCTATCCTCTTAGATAACAGTTACATATATACATGCAGGCAAAACACTCATACACATTTAAAAAAAAAAAAAAAGGCAGGATCTAGGGACTTGCTCTCCAAAAAGGCCTGTTTCCAACCTGCCTATTACCAATAGGCAATGGCAGAAGGCGTCATCAGAAGAGGCCACATAGTCCTCCCTAGTTTTGTGGGGATATGCACACATATAAACTCAGAAAGAAAGAAATCCAGCTACCCTCGGAACAACACTTAGCTTGTCGAGCCCAAGAGGTCTCCTGTAGAACCTCCTATTAAAAGTTCCGTTGAACTCCAAGCTCTAAGAGTGCACTCAGGATCAGTCCCACCAGGTGGGCATCTGGGAAGGCACTGGGGTCACTACTGCCATGTGTCACACGAGAAACCTTGAGTAGAAACTGGGCAGCAGCGATCCAGCTCCCTGACTCATGCTCCTGAGCAAACATTGACACCACTCTACTACACGGCCACAGGAACCGGATTGCTGATCACAGAGAGGGCTTCGATTGGCTTTATCATGACATTCTATACTTTAGAAGACAGTTCAAGAGCCAAGTCCTTCAGCCAGAATAGAATATTACAGTTCTAGACCTGTAATACACTGAGGCTGAAATCTCAGTATTCACACTCACAAATATGTTTTCTGTTCGAGGAAAGGCAAAGCATTTTGCTCCACCTGCTCTGAGGAACTGAGCCCACTTCATCTTGTGACACCACTATCTGAGAATGCCACAGCTCGGAGAGAACTAAAGATTGTCCACTGTCTCCATCTTATAGTATCTCTCTATCCAGAAAGAAGGTAAGGCTATCTTGGCAATACCTATTTTTAAAATTTTAAAAGTTGAGGCTGGAGAGATAGCTCAGTGGTTAAGAGTACTTGCTGCTCTTCCAGAGGCCTGGAATTTAGCACTCACATGGTGGTTCACAACTGTTTGTTCCAGGGGATCTTATGGCCCTTGCTGGCCTCCACAGCACTGGCTGCATGCATGGAGTGCACAGACATACATGCAGGCAAAACACCCAAATGCATAAAATCAATCCTAAAAAATAAATCAATATAAACTGCCGAGCGTTGCAGAGATTGATAGACAAGACTGACCCAGACTGATGCTCTCACTTTCTTCCTTTGAATGATAAAAGCCTCTCTTTATTCTGTCAGGACACATGGTTGCCTAGACATAGACTACATTCCCTAGTCTCTTTTGCAGCTACATGTACCAGCTGACTAAGTTCAGGTCCACGGGATGTGAGTAAAAGTGACAGATAAAATGCCCAAGTCACCTCCCAGGCACTCGCCCTTATTCTCTCTCTGGTTCCCTTCTTGTCAGTTGTTAAACAGCAGTGCCTGAGGCAGTCCCATAAACCATGTGTGACAGTTCAGGATGGGAAAGTGAAATCCATGTAATTAAGCCACTTTGGTGTGCGGCGACTTCACGACAACAGATGCGTATGAGACTGCAGTAGACCAAGCACTTTCTACCCTGTCACATGTCACCTACCTCATTTTGGGCTCATAACATTTCTATTTCCCTCTTCTGATCTCTACTTTGGAATTTGCTGTTACTTTCCTGGACTCACAGTCTGTTTTACTTAACTGAACTTCTGACTCACAGCTGGCCTCCTTTGATGGCAGGAGCTCTCTTAATGTGGAACCTAGACCACACAGTGGAGGAGAAAGAAGAGTAGACTCAAAGGCAGATGGTCCAGCTTTTCATCCTGGGGGCTTATACAAACCCTCTGTCCACCGATAAAACCTGCAGCCAAAGTAACCTCCAAGGATGAAAGAAAGGATAAACACAGGCTGTGTGTAGTCCCCTGGCCTGATGTTGGATAGCTTCCCCAACCTCACATTTTCGTACAATGAAGGCAACTGGCCTCACGGCTAAGAGTGCATACCCTGGAAACAGAACCTGAGCCTTGCCATGTACATGTAATGTTACTGTGGGCAAATTAATCAAGTCTTGTTTTGGTTTTGTTGTTGTTGTTGTTGTTGTTGTTTGTTTTTTCTCCTGTCATATGGGTTAGTAGCATCCTAACAGAGCAGCTATGAGAGCTACAGAAAACAATGTTCCTCAAGTATTTCATATATGCCAAAGGCTACGCGTGTGCTTGTCAGCTGTTATGATGGCCTTTCCCCACGCTACTCCCTCTGCCATAGCAGCCCTCTCCTCCTGTTCTCTGGTGGAATCCTCCACAGCCATAGCCAATGCCCTGTGATACCTTGCAGCCCCTTGACCCGAGCAATCAACTTCTACCTCATTGTATTTCTGAAAAGACACACATCTTAATTCCATTATCATAGTAGAGTCCACTTGACTGTTTAAATATCCCCACCTCACTGGAGACATGGTCCATGAATTTCCTGAATTCCAGGTACTTAGCAGAAAGTAGGTTCTCATGTTTGAATATATCCTTGACTTCATTCTGGTCAACCTCACTCTCTTCTGGATTAGGACTGAGGCTTTGCCATTAATTCTGTCATTATGTCTTCCTGATGAATTTTCCTATCAAGTTCTTTTAGCTGAAGCCTAACTGGCGTTGCTGGTAGTCTCAAAGTCAGTTAGCCAAACATGACCATCTGCAGATAAATATTCTCTAATAAGAATGCTCTTGTCAAACATTTCTTCATGTTTTCTTAGATACTGCTAGCAAAATGCAGTTTAGAAGACATTAAAAACCAGGACCCAGAGAGATGGCCGTATGAGTCAATGTGCTCGCCACCAATCCTGATGACCTGAGTTGGAAACCCAGAACACACACAGAGGAAGCAGAAAACTGACTTTTGAAAGTTGCCCTCTGATCTCCGAGTGCATGGTATAGTATGGGGGGGGGTTAATTTTTTTTTAACTTCGGTAATTGAAAATAAATTGGTTTTGTAATAAGGAACAAGGTTTTTTGTTTGTTTGTTTGCTTGCTGTTTTTGTTTTTTGAGGCAGGGTTTCTCTGTGTGTAGTCATGATTGTCCTGGATCTCACTCTGTAGACCAGGCCGGCCTCAAACTCACAGAGATCCACCTGCCTCTGCCTCCTGAGAGCTGGGATTAAAAGCATGTGCCACCACTGCCCGGCAAATTATTCAATTTTTTAAGGATAGATCAGAATGATGAAAATACTGTGGCTGGGATGTAGCCTGGTGTCTGGCACATGGTTAGCTTGCACGAGGCCCTCAGTTCAATCCTTGGCACTGCAACTAAAGCCTCGGCATGTTGATGCAATTCTTATTTGTTAAACTTTCTTCATGTGCCTAATTGCCTCGTAGTGATAGTAAAAAGCACTTACATTCCTATTACAAGGGAGGCCACATTTAATCAAAGCATCCACTTTGGTGGCCTATTTTAAGTCTATTAGATCTAGTTGTCCTCAAAATACATTAATATTATTGTTATAGTTTCCTGAAAGGAGAGTGAATGCATGCACATACATACACACACACACACATATATATATATACTTGCATGAATACACATAGACATGCACATTTGCCTTTAAAGGAAAATAATAGTAAGAAGAATAATAGTACCATTCATTTTAAAACATAATAAAAGATTCTGGAGAGATGGTTCAGAGGTCAAGAGCACTGGCTGTTCTTCTAGAGGTCCTGAGTTCAATTCCCAGCAATCATATTTTGGCTCACAACCTTCTATAATGAGATCTGATGCCCCATTCTGGCCTGCAGGCATACATGCAGGCAGAACACTGTATACATAATAAATAAATAAATAAATCTTTAAAAAAAAGATTCTGGTTATATGCAGGCTTAAACAGTACAAAGCACTTGTGTGAGAGAGATTTCAAACAGCACACATTAAGATGATAAAATACCTCGATGCAGAGGTGATGCATTCCTCCAGCCTTCTTCTTCTGCAGAAAGCCTGAGATCGGACTGTCGCTCCCCAGTGGGTGAAGAAGTTCCAGTTTGGTGTTGCCCAGGTCGACAAAAACAACAGACACTCCATGTTCTGGAAGAGGGACCGCCTCACTTACCTGGGCCCCCAGAACATCCCTATAAAATGACGAGGCCTTTCCCAAATCTGGCACTGCTATGGCCACGTGATTGAGCCGACCCAGGTTCCACACAGGACCTGACATTTGATTCAGGGACTGTGATTTGGAAAAACTTCTCCCTGTGGCAACTGGAATTTGGACTCTGGAGAAAAGCCCTGAAAAAAAAAAATCAAATGGCCATTGATACCTCTCTTTTGAGAATTCATGTACTTCTAAATTTAATTTTAAAAACTGAACAAAGAACTGTAAAATGCATTGTTTACATAATCTATGTATTTTAATTATTTGATATTAAATTAGAAAGACTTATGTGAAAACTACTCACTCTGCTCTGCCAAGAATTAAAGAGCTGTGTGTCACCCAGGCCTGGTGGCACAGACCTATAATCCTGGCAGCTCTGGAGGCAGAGCCGGGAAGAGTGGAAGTTCAAGGCCTGCCTAAGCTGCAGAGTGCATTCAAGGCCAGCATGGGCAGGTTAGCGAGTGCCTCAAAAGGGAACAGAAGGAGGGCCGAGGACACAGCTAAGTGGCAGAGCACTTAACTACTAAGCACGAGGCTCTAGGTTCAGACTGCAGAAGGGAAAGCTATTTGTTTAGAATTAGAATCTCATTCTTGGGGCTAGAGAGATAATTTAGAGGTTAAGAGCACTTTCTGCTCTTGTAGAAGACCCGAGTTCAGTTCCCTTTTGCCTGTAACTCCAGCTGCAAGAGGACTCTATGCCTCTGGCTTCCAAGGGCATTTGCACTCAAGTACACAAACCCACACCCAGACCCAAACACGTACACATAATTAAAAATAATAGAAAAACATTAAAAATCCAATTCTGAGCTTCACTTTCGCTCTGAACAAAGAACACCACTTCTTATAGTAATTTATATTTACTGTAACACTTAGGGGTAAAATTTTGCACATTAGGAGTACTCAGTGATGTTTGCATTTTATGTTAAGTCTGAATGTGATAGCGAGCAACACACACTCAATGATAAGAACAGGCAACTTTCTTCCCAATCTGTACCTACTTTTTTGTTTGTTTGTTTGTTTTTCGAGACAGGGTTTCTCTGTATTGCTTTGTGCCTTTCCTGGAACTCGCTTTGGAGACCAGGCTGGCCTCGAACTCACAGAGATCCGCCTGGCTCTGCCACCCGAGTGCTGGGATTAAAGGTGTGCGCCACCACCGCCCCGCCCTACTTTTTGTTTTACACCATGGGATGAATTCATGAAAGGTGCTATGCAGTACTTTGGTTGTATATTTTGTTTACTATTAACTAAGGAAAGCATCTAACCTCTTGGTGGAAAGTAAGAACAAGGTGTATATATCATGTTGGGATTTCTTCTGAGCCAGAGTTTTTCCCTATTCCTTTATTTAATTTTGGCAGAACTACTTTAGGCTGTGAAGAAACCCTCACTCAATGTGCTGCATAGTTTTTATGTCAACCTGACACAAGGTAGAAGAAACCTTAACCGAGAAAATGCCTCCACCAGATGGGTCTGTGGTACATTTTCTTAATTGGTGATTAATGTGGGGGAGGCCAGCCCATTGTGGATTTTGCCACTCCTGAGCTGGTACTCTGGGTACTGTAAGAAAGCAGGCTAAGCAAGCCAGTAAGCAGCACTCCTCCATGGCTTCTGCCTCGGTTCCTGCCCTGAGTTCCTGCCTTTACTTTCCTCAGTGATGGACTGTTACCTGAAGGGTAACATAAAATATCTGTTACTCTCCTCCCTACTTCTGGGCTTTAAGAGACAGACTCCACAGAGTGAAAACTACATATGTATGATGTGAATACTGAATTGTAAAAAATATAACATGAAAGCTAGTGTACTGGCTAGTTTTGTGTGCCAACTTGACACACGCTAGAGTCATCAGAGAGGAAGAAGCCTTGGTTGAGGAAATGCCTCCAGGAGACCCAGCTGTGAGGCATTTTCTCAATTAGTGATCAATGGGGGAGGGTCTAGGCCATGGTGCGTGGTGCTATCCTGGGCTCTATAAGAAAGCAGACCCAGCAAGTCATGTAGAGCAAGCCAGTAAGCAGCACCCCTCCATGGCCTCTGCATCAGCTCCTGCCTCCAGGATCCTGCCCTGTTTGAGCTCCTGCCCTGACTTCTTTCAGTGATGAACAGCAATGCTGAAGTATAAGCCTAATAAACTCTTTCCTCCTCAACTTGCTTTATGGTCATGATGTTTTGTTGCAGCAATAGAAACCCTAACTAAGACAGTTTAAGAAGGTTTTCTACTATGTCGTGGTCCATGACAAATTAGTGAAAAACCCGAAAGTGCTCCTCACCAGTAGTTAATGTAGTCTGATGTTATGTACTCTATGTATTATCATGAAATCTAAGTGTATTAATACTCAAGATACACAAACAGAAATGCACAATTGAAACCTAATCCCCACAAAGAGAATCAATCTTTATAATGTGAGATTCTCTGAAGTTTTCTATTCTATCTGTGTTTTCAAAATGTACTAGGATCATCCACTAAATATTCAATTTTCTGGTTCGGTGTGAGGAGTAGACAGGTGGTTCTAAAAACACAATGCAGTGCCAGAGACTTATAGCAGGCACACGGTGAGTTCACCCACTCTCGATGCTGAGTGTTGGGAGCCAGACCAATTCTCAAGGCTTTCACAGAGGCCTTGTTAAAAGGACAAAAGGAACGTTTAGTTCTATGTCCTTGCCTAGGGACAGACTTGGCGAGGTCTGGGCTGGGACTGGGCCAAAGCTTCAAAGGAGTTAAGGTTTCAGTTATGGGAACTTGAATTTCTTCCCTGAAGGGTTGTGGATATCAGCCCTAAGGCAGCTGTGTCTGAGGTATCCTGAGTTCTCTTTGTCTATATTGTTTGATCTAGCTTCCTGCTGACCCATGGCCCATTCTACCCCTGCAAATAGTATGTTTTAATAGTATAAATAGTATATTTATAAAGAGTATAGTATAAGATGCTGTACTTGCTGATAAACTTCCTTGGCATAAGTCATCAGCTTTGTGCAAGACCTCCTGATCCCAGATATCTATCTTCTGTATATAACCACCCTAGTCCTCCCTCTCAACACCTTACCAGTTGGGATACTTTATTGTGGTTTGTGTCAGCTAAGGACATACAATGATGGCTATCAATGAATTACACAAACATTATCCATAAGCCTATTTCGAAAGGGCACAGTAATACCATTTCACAAATGTGTGGGGAGTGGATGAAGCCCTGAGTGAATGTGTATTGTTGACACAGGCACAGTCATGTCAAGGACCCCAGTGCTCAACCCATGGAAATGGCAAAGCCTTCCTCTAGTCCAAGGAGGAGTGTGTTTAGGAACAACTGGCAAATGTGTGCAAAACCTAGCAACAGCAGCTTCCTCCTCCCAGATGACTGCAGCCCGAGACGGCTCCCTTACAGGGACCTCCCATCTAGAAGAGCTAACCCACCCCTTTTGTGCTGCACATAAACACACACTAGGCTTCCCAGCTGGGCTGATGCCCTCCATCAGAGTGAGCACAGCCCACTGCATCCTAGCTTTCGTGTGTGTGTGTGTGTGTGTGTGTGTGTGTGTGTGTGTGTGTGTGTGTCCTTTCTTTACTCCCAAGTCACCCCAGTCAGCTTTCCAGGACCCAGCAGTGGAAGACAATGCACAGATGCCAACATCTTTAGTCAAACCACTCCTCCCCTTCTGTGCATTTCTCCTAATGGCGCTAGTTTGCAATGGGGTCAATACAAAAGTATTTGTGTTTTTAAAACAACACAGATGGATGAGGTCAGTGAGCTTCCAGATAGTTTGTGCAGTAAGACGTTGAAGGGAGATGTCAAATATTGAGCCCAAGTCCCACCTCTGATGGCCTCCCACTAGGAGGAACACAGAGAAATGCCAAAGGAGCAAATGGCAGGATGTTCAAGTAAAAGCCAACTTTAATGTCCTATGCAGTCTGCTCTAAGGACATCGCAGACTCTGGCACATCCAAGGAAGCCTAAGTGGCAGTTATTAGGGCTTTCTCTGTAGCTTCTTATCATTGGGTTCACTGGAACAGCTGGATCTTTTGATTTAATAAAAAACAACCTTTCTTGTATATGTCTTACATATAAAGGACAACAGTATGTTGTAGTTCCTAAGCTTTTGACATCATCTTACCTCAAAATAAATGGTAACTGGTTTCTCTAGGGATAAGGTAACTGGTTTGAGGTATCTCTTTTTATTGGCTTTCTTTGGTCTCTGAAGTGCATATTTTAGGGATGGTGTAGAAGGTTACTGTGATACCAGTGAAAACTCGGTGATAGAGTTTACTTCAAAATGAAGGGACCGGGCTGGCATAGTGGAGCGCACCTTTGATCTCAGCACTCGGGAGGAACAAGCAGGCAGATCTCTGGAAGTTCACAGCTAGCCAGGACTACATAGCAGTTCCAGGCCAGCCAGAACTACATAGTAAGACCTTGTCTCGAATAGAAAGATAGAGATAGATACATAGACAGATAAAAGGGATAGGATACAAATATATAGTCAACAGGCACATCAGACACTCAGTAGCATCAGTGATTGTCAGGGAAGGCTAGAGGGTTCCATGGTGAGATGCAATGCTTCACACCCAATAAGAAGGCAAGAAGAAAAAAAATGGGAAATCAAAAAACTTGTACATTATTGAACAAAAGGTAAAATGGTATGGCTGTCATTCAGTGGTTCAGCAATTCCCCAAAACAAAATTTAAACACAGAATTATCAGAGGACCCAATAGCTATTCCTAAGTACTCAAAAACAACAACAACAACAAAACAAACCTGAAAATCAAAACTCAAACAAAAATGCATAGACTGGTATTCCTAGCAGCAATATTCCCACAGGAAAACAATGAGCTACCATCCAACCTTACTGACACTATAACATGGAAGACCCTCTACACACATCATGCTAAATGATAAGAGTTGAACGTAAAAGTCACATACAGTATGATCCCATTTATATCTCGCATCAGAGCAGCCCACGGCAGAGACAGGCAGAATAGTGGTTATAAAAGCTGGGGGGGGGGCAGGGAGAATGGGGACTGTGGTGGTCTGAATGAAAATGGCTCCCATAGGCTCGTATATCTGAATGCTTGCTTCTCACTTGGTGGGAAGAATTAGGAGATGGGGTCTTGCTGGAGCTAGGGGTGGGCTTTGAGGTTTCAGAAATCCATGCCATTCCTGGTGTCTCTTTCTCTGCACCCCACTTGCTGATAAAGGAGTAAGTTCTCAGCTACTGCTCCAGTGACATGTCTGCCTGCCTGTGGCCATGCTTCCCCCATGATGGGCATGGACTCACCCTCTGAAACTATAAGCCCCCAATAAACACTTCCTTCGATAAATTGTCTTGGCCATGGTATCTTCATAGCAATAGAGACATAACTGAGACAGAGAGTGACTGCTTAATACATGTAAGCTTACTTTTGGGCTATGAAAACATTTTGCAACATGATAAAGGTGACAAGTGTACATCATGGTGAATGTAATAAATACTGTACATTTTAAATAGGTGAACTTTATAAAGGGAGAAAAGGTATGTTTCTGCAACATCTTAGTCAGGGTTTCTATTGCTGCCGCAAAACACCACGACCAAAAAGCAAGTTGGGGAGGAAAGAGTTTACTAGGCTTACACTTCAGCAATGCTATTCATCACTGAAGGAAGTCAGGACAGGAACTTAAACAGGGCAGGATCCTGGAGGCAGGGGCTGACACAGAGACCATGGAGGGGAGCTGCTTACTGACTTGCTTACAGTTACAGAGGTTCAGTCCATTATCGTCATGGCAGGAGCATGGCGGCGTGCAGGAAGACAGAGTGCCACAGCTGTAGAGAATCTTACATCTTGCAGGCAACAGGAAATGGACTGAGACACTGGGCGGTATTCTGAGCATAGGAAACCTCAAAGCCCATTCCCACAGTGACACACTTAAACCAACGAGGCCACACCCACTCCAACAAAGCCACACCTCTTAACAGTGCCACTCCCTATGAAATTATGGAGGTCGATTACATCCAAACTACCACATGCAGTAAGAGTCTGTGGATAAAATCTTGTAGACCAAGCAACTGGGAATAAAGGGTTTAAAATAAGGTGATCCCTCCCCAAGTTTTATTGAGGTATGACTGACAAGTATAAATCATAAGTTATGATTTATAATTTATAAATATTATAACCTATAAGTTATAATTATAAATAAAAGTATAAATGCTGGAAATTTACAATGTGATGTATATGTATACCTTGTTTTTGAGTCAGGTCTTGCTCAGTGATTGGCTGGCCTGGATGGTCAGTGAACTCTGGTGAGCTGCCTGTGTTCCTTCCCCAGAGCCACACCTAGGACTGATATGTGCAATCAGGCCTAACTGTTTTACATGTATGCTGGGGGTCAGCACTCAGCTCCTCATGCTTGCAGGTACTTTACGACTGGGCTAGCTCCCCGGCCTCAAGATAACTGTGTACAGGTATTTTTATTCAGACTCTCGGGAAATCACAACTCAAGTTTGAGGTTTCTCTGCTTCAGGTTAGAAGGTATAACAGAGTTTCAGTCCTCTGACCTCCAGAATGTTTAATTTGTCATTCTTCCAATAAGGAAGGATTATTTTGCTTGAATAAACTACAATGCACCATTATCTATGAATAAACCTGTAAGAGACTTATAAACAAGAGGGTCAAAAACAGGAATGGCAAAAATCATGGTAGTATAGAGAGTTAAAGGGTAGTAATGGAACAGGAACGGGAGGGAATATGGGGAGGGACAATTAACACTAAAGATCATATGGAAACCTACTCCTATAGAAGTTACACACACACACACACACACACACACACACACACACACACACACTTTCAACTCTGATGGGGGTGTATAGCTCAATGAAAAAACACATACAAAGATCTGGGTTTGATCTCCTGCATCACAACAGAACAAACCCCCTCTGATTCGTGTATACTGCTCATGACAATTTCTTCACTTGGGGAATTTCTTTTCATATAATAAAGAAATGGAAACTAAACAATAAATCTGTCTTTCAGCAACTTATTAACCAGTCCTCCCCCAATGCCAAATACTATCACACACACACACACACACACACACACACACACACACACACACCATTTAGATGAAGTTACCCTATAATGGGGCAATAATGCCTCCATTTGATACACAGGATAACAAATACAAGGCCCAGTGCCTACTGCAAAGAATGGGTTGCCTCTTCGGAAGTAATTGGTCTAATGGTAGCAGAGATTCCCCAAACTGCAAGCTACTGCCAAAGCTCTTGGTTACCCTCCAGAATGCCTGTTGCTGATGACCCCACGTACCTCAGTGACAGACTGTGGAGAAACAGAGCTGGTACTCACTGGAAGTTTCCTCACAGCTGGCTATCTTTCAAATGCTGTAGGGGCTGTGCACACTACTGGAGGAGTGAAGTAACCATCAGTCTGACCTAACTGTGAACCACGACAGCTACGATCACCAGCCTGCCAAACCACGGCCACTGGTGCCATAGCAGCACAAATGCCATGAGAAAACCAACAACTTTCTGATTGGGTTTAAAGGCCAGCTTTACAAGTTGAGACCATACCTGACACCACTAACAGTGAAATGGAAACTGTGGCTAGACAGGTCATAGCCCCTAGGGGAGAACCTTCCTCTCTCACTCTGCTAAACGGGCATAGTATTAAACTGACTTTTAATGACTTATCGTTCTACCCATACATTAGTGCCTCTCTCAAGCCTCATCGGAGAAGCTTCTAGTTAAGAAGCTGGTGATTAACACAGAGACTTGAAACTGGTCAAGGTACAGAAAATAAGGGCCCGCTCAGTCCTAAATGGAACATATATATCACATCTCCTCCTCCTAAAAGCAAGGATTACTGTGGAAGAGGGGGCAGAAAGAGTGTAAGACCCAGAAGCAGTGGATGGCTACAAGGAGCACATAGCAGCCTCACACATGAATCCAGAGCAGCTATGACAGCATGCAAAAGACCTTCAAAAACTTAATCCAGACAGAAGCCCAACATGGAAGGAGAGGCGGGCGTGAAGTCCCACCTCTAGCCGAGGAGCTATTGGCAACTGGCAGCTGGTGAGAGAGGGAAAGTTTGTTTTCTTTGAGGGTATCTCCCTCGGTAGTTTGGCCACACTTCATCCTCTTGCCTCTACAGGCATGGTCCACCAGCCCGCAACTCATTTTTCACTCTGGAAAATATACCATGAGGGGTACGGGTTTTTTAATGGTTGAAAGTATTCAAGTACTTTCTGACTCCTGACATCTTGATGGAGTTTGGCTGCTAGAGAGTATTAGACACACACCACTATTCTTTTGGGTAAAGGAATATACATTACAGTCTTTCTGAGTTAAAATCTGTTGCTTTTAACCCTCCAACTCTGACAGGGGTGTCTAGCTCAGTGACAGAGTACTTGTCTAGCATGTACAAAGCTCTGGGTTTGATCTCTGGCCACACAACAAAACAAAACTGCTCTGACTCATGTTTATGGTTTATGACCATTTTATCACGTGAGGACTTTTCATATACCATAGAAATGAAAACTAGACAATAAATCTCCCTTTGAGCAACCTACAAACGACTGAGGCAATTCTATATGCCTCAGTTTCTAGGAACTCTCCATGTTTTGCCAACTGCTAGGATTCATCTTTAGTAGAGGACAGAACTGGATGGGTAAAATTAGATTCTACCCTTTTCCAAGTATAGACCCATGATTTTATTTCAGTGCTATATTTATCAATCGATGCTATTATGAAATCTTGCCAAATCTGCAGTCCTCCCAAACTCCATTGTGGAAGCCCAAATGCCGAAGTGGGAGGCCACAGTATGGTCACATGACTCTGCCTTTTGTCTACATGGCCATCAAATAGAGATAATGATAAAGGTACACTGAATACCTTGTGTGATTTAATCTTTACCATGACCCTATAGGCTGGATCTTATGGCCTTCATTTTCAGAATTATGGAATCAGGCCTATAGAGATTAGGTGCTTTTCCTCAACATGACTTTGAGTGGCAAGGTAGAGCCCTGAGCCCAGGTTTGTCCGCCCATCAGAGGTGATACTGGGAAACTACTGTGTTTAACTCACTCCTCTACAGCTCCTCTCCTTCCCTTTGTCTTTCTTGCTGGGGATCAAACCTGTGCTGTTGCATATGCTAGACAAGTACTGCGCATGGGACTACACCCCGAGTCTTTGGCAACCCTTTGCTTTGCACTAAAAAAAAATTAATTATCATTTTATTTTTGAGATAGAGTTTCAGGTTGAAGGGACGCTAGCCCTCTTGAGCATGTGGCTCTGGCGGGCCTTGCCCTTCATCCCATTCTCTCTGCCTTGCTGAAAAACGTTAGGTTACCTTCCTAAAGCTACCCACCAAGGCCTATTCCCATATTTGGCCACTTCTTCCCCCTGAGGCTGACAAGCGAAGCCCAGCAATCTGAAGGCCCTTTTGGCTCACCTAATTAACATGCACAACTAAAGTTAAACCCCTCATCCTAACACAGGGTTGCCCCCTTTACCTTTATACGCCATTTGTCTATGTGTCACATCTGTCTCCCCTCTATCCAGAGGCGGTCC
This sequence comes from Peromyscus maniculatus bairdii, assembly GCF_049852395.1. NCBI lineage: Eukaryota > Metazoa > Chordata > Mammalia > Rodentia > Cricetidae > Peromyscus > Peromyscus maniculatus. The sequence goes on along the minus strand of NC_134852.1, from coordinate 75,606,477 downwards.
GTTGTCCCTCCAGGACAAATATCCCTGCCTCTTTCCTTTGTCCCCTTCCCCTCCTCCCTTGTCCCCTATCATCCTAAGCCATTCTAACACAGACCTCCCCTTTCTCTTGTTAAGAATGACACCTGCAAGGTCATTTGTTGCTGTTTTTCTGCCTGAGTCAGAAAGCAGCCACTTGAACTTTTCTTCCCTGCTTAATAAAGGCTGTCTGTGAAAGCAGGTGCTTGGGTGTGGTTTGTGCCTAATCTGGAGGTCTGGAAGGGAGCCCCTGATGCATGGAGTGCCCTTCATTGGTGCCAGAATTGGAACTGGCCAGCAAACTCCCAACCCTTTTTCACGAGGTCCAGTCCTCCTGGTGCCTGATTCTCTCACCCAACAGTGGCTGATTGGTAAGTCCTGTGGGAGCCCGTCAGGTCCGCTTAGAGGATGATTAGGACCATGGGCCTGAGTGCAGGTGTCTGAGATGGTCTGCATTTGGCTGTGCTAGGGGGGAGGTCTTTTGCTCCATCCCTTGGCGTCTCTATAAATACCCTGGGGCAGAGACAGTCGGGGCCGTTGGAAAAGATTCCAGGTCCTTTCAAGGCTATCCTTTATTTTCTATCTGTTGATCTCCACAGTCTAAATCCTTCTATCTAGTATTTCCTGCTGCTCACACTCAAAACTCTGGGGAGCTGTGGGACTGGTGGGTAAATGCCCCACAAAGTCCCCAGACCCTGCTGCCCTAAACAGTCCCCAGGTTATCTAGTGACAGCTGTCGAGTGTCAGGTGTCCCTCCTCTGTCCCATGGGATTGGGGAGACTGCACCAACCACGACCGTGATTCACTGGTTAAGGTGGACTCCCAGACTGGCACATTCAGTCCAGTCTGGTTTGGTAGGGGGCTTCCCCCTTTATGTTTAGTGGCTGCACTGTGGGGATCTGATGTCTGCTCTGTACTGTCTGTGAAATCCTGTCAATAGGTCCCGGATTCTCAGACCTACTGGGGTCTGGACCCACTGGGGTCACTCTCTTGGTGATGGAGCTTGGGTGACAACCCCCTCCCTCCCAGAGAATCTGTTCAGGGCCTCTCAATATACAGGGGATGCCTTGACTCTCAACCTTTGGCCCACTGATCATCCACCACTGGTGATGGGTTCTACATCATCCATTCTCACCGACTCGCCTTTGGGATGTTTCCTTCAGAATTTCAAAGGGTTAAAACTTTCAGACATCAAATCTCCTAAACTAATTGACTGTAGTACCCAGGCTTGACCCTATACCCATTAGATAATCAGTCTAACTGGCCACCTAACAGCTCTGGATCCTAACATTATTCAGGATCTTTACACCTTCTGTGAGTGCACAGGAAGATGGAAAGAGACCCTTTACCTCTCCATTTCTCTCCTGTCTGTTCCAAGCCCTCTGTATGGACTCCTACACTCGATGAACTTTTCTGAATTCTTCCAAACTTTGTAAACCTTTGCTTGCACCCTTCTGGGTCCTGTTTAACCCTCTGTGCACCGCAGGAATACTGACTGCCAGGCACTCTATGTCCACCAGCTGCTGCCAGTCTCCACCCCCTTATCCTCTACCTCCTTCTCCTCCTAACTTGCCATCCCAACAATCTCCCTTGTCCGGCACCCTCCCCACTGCCCCTCCCCCACTCCCTCCACTCCATGTCCAGCCCCTGCTGCTACAGAACCTGGGCTAGGCCCACAGCTTCATAGGTCACAGCCCTCAGGCCCAAACTTCAGCAGCTGTTACAGTCCCCTCTGGCCACAAGGTGCTGGAGTCTCCCCCTTCCTTCCAGCCCATCTGAGCACGGAGTATCAACCTCTCCAACACTCCTTAACAACAGGTCACTCTTCTGCCTCCAGAAACTGCAGTTCCCTTAGGCCCAAGTCTGGGCACAGGGACTCCCTCAGGGCCTCTGGGCCTGTGTGATGTCCCTCTGATCCCTCCGCTTCCTGCTGGAAGAACTACAGGTTCCTTAGGCCCATACAGGGCCACTGTGACCCCCCACCACCTCCTCCCCCTTCCTCCTCCCCCACTTGTTCCAGCTGTGCTGCTCTAAGAGGCCCTCCCTCACTCCCCAAAGCCCCCCCTCTCAGCCAGTCACCGCTCCCCCTCCCTTCCCAAAGCCAACTTCTTCACTGTTGATAACCTAGTAAACCACTGGACAATTCACAGCCCTGTGAGAACACCTCCCTCCACCAAGGTCCTTGCTGTTGCCACTTTCCCCCTTAACCCTTCCCTGTCTTGACACTGCCTACATTATAAACTGTCGCTGATCATAAAACGTACGTGTTAATGATCAGTTACCTCATAATCATATGCTTTAATATATTCATAACTATACTTATAGTAATGATCAATGACAGAAATAAACTTCATTTAGCCTCATATATATCTGAGGCTTTGAAACAAGTAACTACAAAGTTTGTCTAATCCAGGTACACTTAATGATAATGGTCCTCAAACTCTTCAGAGATTTGCTAAATATGACATTCCAAAATGTTTAATTTAAAAAAAAAAAAAGCTTTTCATAATAGAGAGACATGCCAGCTTCTGGAAGAACCCCCAATCTTCTCCAGAAAAGATGGATCGGCACAGAAGAACTCCTCCTGTAGCTTGCTTTAAATGTGGTAACCTTAACCACTGAGTGAAAAACTGCCCTTCACCTTTACAGGTGCCGAAATCCTGTCCAAACAGTAGACAAACAGGACACTGGGAATTTGATTACCCCCACTTTGCTTAGACAAGGTAAGGTGCCCTTGTCTGTCAGGAAAGTCTGTCAGATCTCCTGAGCTGGGCAGCCAAACAACCATGCTGCCCTGCGACCTCTGTCCCCAACAACCATAGAGGAACCTAGGATGACTGTTCAGGTATCCAGTACATCTCTGTCATTTTAATTGATGCAGAAATCATTTAAGTTATACTTCCTACTCAAATTTATCCTTCACAGATCTCTGACAGCATTGATGATGAACTGTAGCTTTAACAACAACAAACACTCAGTCCATTTCATGTGTACAGTTTGCCTTGCTGACAGGCCTCACACTAATAAAGATGTCAAGTTTCTAAAGGTTATAAAAAAAAAAAGAAAGAAAGAAAACCAGACCAGTAAGTTGTGTAGGTCAAGGAAAATGAATGATACATGGTATGCAGGTCTAAGATAGGCCTAAAGTTATGACAATATGTGTTAAGGTCTAAAAATATAAAGATTTAAGTCATGAAGGTTTGAGATGTAAAAGCTTAAGTTGTGATAAGAAAGTAATATAAGGTATATGAAAATTTGTTTCAGATTTCTTTCCTTTTCTCTATGCCGCTGTTGGGGGTCCCCCTCACCCTCACCCATAGTCAGAATACACAATCAGTCCTCCAGACACCTCCAGATTCCTCCCTTAACTTGCTCCTTTCAAGACTTTTGTCTTATCCCCTCAGGTCCTATTCTAGGACTGAGCTACTTGTCTCCGCCCAGATCCTCAATTTTTAATGTCATTAGTGTATGTCTGACAAGTAATACCTACTTTTTAAGAGAGACCTTGCTAAGAGAGAGTATCTGATTTTGCCTTAGAAAATATTTGCAAAACAAAAACAAAAACAAAAACAAAACCTTATGGTGAGCTAAGACTGTGACTTATATTTGACCAAAAACATATCAACAAGAAGTATTGGCAAAACTTCAGCATTAGCTGTTAACCAGAAAATCATTTTAACTACTGTTCTCTGCCAAATCAGGCAGTGGTGGTACATGCCTTTAATCCTAGCATTTGGGAGGCAGAGGCAGGCAGATATTTGTGTGGCGTGTGTGTGTGTGTGTGTGTGTGTGTGTGTGTGTGTGTGTGTGTGTGTGTGTGTGTAACTGTACTAAGCTGATTATAAGGCAGCTAAATCTATTAAGGTTACTTTTTTGTTTTTTCTTTTGCCTGTGGTTTGCCTTGGGGACTTGTTAGGACAGAAAAGGAATTTTGTGATTGGCCAGAAGGGCTAGAGGGATCAAAACAAAAAACAAACCAACCAACCCCCCCAAAACAAACAAACAAAAACAAAAGGCAAAGTTAGTTTGAGAGCTGACTCTGAAGGATGACTAGTAGTGTAGGTTTCAACAGATGAGCAGACAGAACTTTCCAGGCAGGAAGTATAATATTAACAAAAGTTCATTAACAAAAGTTCATTGCCCTGAATACCTTTTGAGCACGCTAGTTAAAGGATTTGTCACAAATGTAACGAAGTAACTCTGGAACGACATTGCCTTATATTTTCTTCCAAACAGAAAATCTCAGACTGAGTGTAGTAACTGCCACCAGATAGGAAGAACAGAAAATGGAAGAGGAGAAAGTAAGACAGGCAGAAAACTTGGCCATCTGTCACTACAATTCTGCTTATCCATAAAAGAGATGGAGGTCAAAAGAACTCAAAGAACTTACAAATCCTTCTGAATGTTCCTTTCCTCTTTATGTCAGATGAAAAAAATATAAGGGGGTAGGTGCGTAAAACATGCTAGGACTCGGAGAGACTTTTCAGGACTCGCCACTTCCTTGGTTTCTCCTGTCTCTTACAGCAGAGTCCCCTCCTGATTTACTGCTGTCCCAGCCTTGCCTGTGCTCATGGGCACGGTTACCTGTCTGGTCCACATTTGCCAAGGGCAACCCAATAGCAGGGAGACGGACAATATGGAACTTCTGAGCTAAGAGAACGCAGCTCCGGGAGCCCAGTGTTTCAGACCCAGGCCTTGGCCACCCGCGGCCTCCCGTCCAGTGCTCCCTGTGCCTCGGCGCCCCTGACGGTGCCCGGTATTCACCTGTAGCGTTCGCAGCCAACACGGCGGCCTTCACTATGCGCTTCATCTCGTGAAGCAATGCGCTTGCTTGCACAGCGACCTAGTAGTACAGAGTGGACCGGGAAGGCGGGCAGGGGGCGGGGACTGAGGCCCGGGGGGCGTGTTTAAAGCGTATGTGGGCGGGGAAAAACGGCCAGGGGCGGGGACTGAGGCCCGGGGGGCGTGTTTAAAGCATATGTGGGCGGGGAAAAACGGCCAGGGGCGGGGCGCGAGTCCAGGGCGGGAACACTCTATTGGGGGCTGGGACATCCTGTCTGGGTCTTGACCTATGGTTGAAGAGAGCAGGGAAAATTCATGGGCAAGGGGCGGGGCATGAGGCCAGGGGCGGGGCCACAAGACCAGGCGTTTGACTGACGTCTACAGAGGGCGGGGAAAAACGACGCAGTGACTGGGCGCGGGACGGGGATCTTTGCGGATGCTGCGTGAAGCGAGCTGCTCTTCCGTTACGTTGAAAATACTTATTGGATCTATAGCAGAAACAGAAAGCAATCACTCGACATCACTTGTAGTTCTCTTAGAAATACAGAACAAGGCATTTGGAGGAAGAGCCAAGGCGCTCGGGACGACCAATAGCTCTTTTCGGTTTTCTGCCCCGCCTCCACGCATGCCCAATAGAAAGGTTCTCAGTGCTATAGGCACCGTCTGGGTGCACGGCCGGAACCTGTGCGTGGCGGAACCTTTGGCTCTGAGCTTCAGGTTGCGGAAGGTACATGTTTGTCGCGCGGCTTCCGGTCGGCTCTCAGCCTGCGCGTGGTGCCTTAGTTCGCAGCTATGGCACCTCGCGTGACCCGCCGACAGACCCTGGAACGGTGTCTGAGGGAAGTCAAGAAAGCCACCAGCCGACCCGAGTGTTTCCTCACGTAAGTTCAGATCCAGGCCTGGGAAAGCGGCCCGCATCGCACGGGTTCCGGGCGGGCCGGTGTTCGGCAACTTCTGAAAGACAGGAAGGGAAGTGCAGGTCCCGTAACCCCAATTTCAGACAGTTTTTATTCTCTTGGCCTGTCAAAAGTTTATCAGTGAAAGCCGGACAGTGCATATTTCCTAGGTGTATGCTCTTGAAATAAAGCTCAGTTATTAGCGTCCAGAGAGACTTATGCACACATTGCACTTCTGAATGTGTGTCCTCAAAGTACCCACCGCTTACCAGTCTTTAAACTTTATTGAAAGTACGTACTTGGTGCTTGTCAATTATGCACTTTGACGACTGAGTTTGAAAATTAGGGCAGACTTCTATCTTTCTTCCTAGCACTTCTATTAAAGTCTGTAAAACTATGACAGATTTTTATTGCAAATCCATACTCTTTGGCATCACAGATTCACTGTGTCCAAAATAGAACCCCCTCCCTCATATACTCTTCTCTTCCCTGAAGTCATTTACCCATTCCCACTACCTAAGTTACCTTTACTGCCTCAGTAAATGACACTTCTGTCATTTTATTTATCCATAGTCAGATTGTCTACTTCCTGGGTGTCATCATTTTTCTCTATTTCTTGTATTTCCTCTGTCTGATTCGTTAGCATCCTGTGAATCCTGTCTACAGTATATTTATTTAGACTTTGGTTCCTATTTGCCATACTCACTGTTGTGACTCCAACATAGACCTCTGACATCCTTTGGGAAGCTGCTTAAGCTTCCTCACACATCTACCATTATTATAATTTCTCTTTCCAAATTGTAAGTCATCGTTTCATCCTTCCCCTTGCAGCTTTCTGTGTTCTCAGTATACTTAAAGCGACCCTGGTCTGGGTCCTGGTCCCGCCTCACCCCCCCCCCCCCCCAATAATCTCAGGTTCACACTCTGCTTCCTTAATCACACTGTAGCTGTCTGGGTCTTGTTCTTCACATTGCCTGAACTCTTATCTTTTCCAGGGAATATGTTCTAAAGGTTTCTTAGAACCAGAATACATGTTTCCAGATCTTTACTAGGTAGTCTTTTTTACCCGTAGGTCTCAATCTGTAGGTCTCATTTCAGAGGTCATATCCTTAGAGAAATTTTCCCAAACTTACAGCCAAATGGTAATCACTTGTCCGGTGAGTAATAAAAAGTGTATATTATTAAGCAGGTTTGAGAATTCCTTTTGTTTTGTTTTTGGAGACAGGATTTCTCTGTGTAACTTTGGCTGCCCTGGAACTCACTCTGTAGACCAGGCTGGCCTCGAACTTAGAGAGATCCACCTACCTCTACCCCCTGAGCGCAGGGATTAAAGGTGTGCGCCACTACCGCCCAGCTGCAGGTTTGAGAATTTGAGGCTAACTTAGTGGGTATCTCCAGGCAAGTAGATGTGTAGTGATTGTCCAGCTTACAACCTATGCAGCAAAGTCATATACTTCTGGCTCACCAGCAAGATACACATTGTGGGGAGCCAGGGTCTTTACTTAAAATTGATGCTTCATTTACATTTTATTTTGCAAATAAGGTATGTTTTTTTTTTATTTCAAAATGCTTGATATTTTGTATATAATTCATCTCACTTAATCTCCTTTCCCAATAGGATTCAAAATGGACTAGCATCAAACTTCACTTCTCTAACAAAAGTTCTTTATGATTTTAATAAAATATTAGAGAATGGCCGAATCTCTGGAAGTCCTTTACAAAAACTTGAGATAAATAGTTTTGATGATGAGCAGATTTGGCAACAACTAGAATTGCAAAATGAACCAATCTTAGAGTACTTCCAAAATGCAGTTAGTGAAACAATTGAGGATGAAGATCTCAGCCTTCTCCCAGAGAGTGAAGATCAGGAGTGTGAAGAGGAGGCCTCAGAGCTGGAGGTTGACAGCCAGGAGAACCTAGAGACTGATGAGGAGGAAGAACAGCTGTCAGATGTGGGTGGTGATGTTCCTAAAGGGGGTGAGAGACCCCAAAGGTCAGGCAGATCTGACCCAAGGACAAGTCCCATTTTCAGTGATGAGGACTCCGACCTTGACTTTGATATTAGCAAATTGGAACAGCAGACCAAGATGCAAATCAAACCACCTGGAAAACCAAGAGAAAAGTCTGTAGTGGACGACAAATTCTTCAAACTCTCTGAAATGGAGAACTTTTTAGAAAAAATAGAAAAAGAAGAGGAAAAAAGACCTGAGGATGAAGAGGAGGAGGAAGATATTGACCTTTTTGAAGACATTGATTCGGATGAAGATGAGGGAGGGCTGTTTGGACGCCAGAAAATTAAGGTAAGGTTTTAGGGAAAGAAACTTTTAAATGTCATATTTTCCTAAGGAGAGATTTAATGTGCCTCAAAATTCATTTGAGCACAAACAAAGTATTGAAGAAATTAATTAAATTTAAAAGCTAAGCCAGTAGTGCAGGATGTAAGTGGGAGGCAGAGGTAGGGAAATTATGTGTTCAAAACCAGCCTGGGCTAAGTAATGAGACCCTGCCTCAAAAAACACTCCTCCCATGAACCCCTCAAATGAATATAAAAAAGAAAGAAATGGCTGAGAGAGGCTTTTAACAATTATTATATAGAGGATGGGTTTCTTTTTTAAATAATGGTAATTAGAAGTTTTGAGATATGAAATAGTATACTCTTATTTATGTGTTATGAGTAGGTGTGTACTTCCTTTCAATTTATTAGGCTTCCATTGTGAGGTAGTTAACTAGTTGCTAGTTTCCCTAGTAGCTATTTTTGCCTGGGGTAGTATTAAAGTTAGAAAGCAATTTGTATGTGTGTATAATATGCATAGGCACATGAGTGTTTTTATACAGTTTTCCATCTTTAAACTGTTTAAAAATGTTTTTTATTTTAGTCAAATAAAAGTTCCAGAAATCTGAAATACAAAGATTTTTTCGATCCAGTTGAAAGTGATGATGACATCACTAGTGTTGTTGATGATGAGCTGGGTTCAAACAAAGAGGAAGGATTTGCGGAGGAAGCAGAAGAAAGCATTTCTGAATCGTGAGCATTTTAAATCTTTCTTTAGTTTGTAAGCAGCAGTGGTCCAGTCATAGATGTAAAATACGTATTCAGAGTTGTCAGATACATAATAGAAGTTAGACTCTAAATCTAGTAGAAGGTTCCCTGATATCAGACAACTAGAAAAATATCTCTGAATTTCAAGGGACATGATGATTATTTAAAGAAGAAAATTTGCACCAGCAGTAGCAGTTAGCCTTTTATATTATAAGTAAGGACCTTGCAATTGGGTTTTGAGCCAGTAAAACATTGTTTTTGTTTTTTTGGTTTGGTTTGATTTTTTTTGTTTGTTTGTATGTTTGGTTGGTTGTTTTTTGTTTGTTTGTTTGTTTGTTTGTTTGTTTTTCTGAGACAGGGTTTCTTTCCCAAGCCCTGGTTGTCCTGAAACTCATTCTGTAGACCAGGCTGGCCTGGAACTAGATTCACCTGCCTCTGCCTCCCTAGTGCTGGGATTAAAGGCATGTACCACCACCACCACCCCTCCCCCCCATTATTTTTTAAAAAGTTTTCTTTAAGTTTATTTTATGTGTATGAGTTTTTGTTTACACATATGTCTGCTCACCAAGTGTGTGTTTGGTGCCTGAAAAGGCCAGAAGAAGGTGTTAGATCCCCTGAGCTGAGACTGAACATACCAAGGCACTGGATAGTTGTGAGTTATATGTGGGTGCTGGGAATTGAGTCCAGGTCTTCTGGAAGAGCAGCCAGTGTTCTTAGCCATCTTTCCAGCTCCTAATGTTATCTTTTAGTAAGCACTTTGTATCATGAGTTGATGAATAATGTATTCCATGTATTAATGCTTTCTATTCTGTTTCTACATAGCAACCATTTCACCTAAAGATCACTTCCTTAGCCAGGTGTAATGGCTCATGCCTTTGATCACAGCACTTGGGAGGCAGAGGCAGGAGGATTTCTGTGAGTTTTAGGCCAGCCTAGTCTATCAAGGGACTTGAGCCAGTGAGATGGTGACTTAGTAGATAAAAGTACTTGCCATGCAGCCTGGTGACCTAAGTTTGATCCCCTAAACCCACAAGTTTTTCTCTGACCTCCACATGCATGTTGTGGTACACATATCGCCCACACATGTCATGCATACAAAATAATAATAAATAAATTAAAGTTAAAAAAAAGAATTCTTTTTGTTCTTTGGAGCCTTAGCTACCCTGGGAGTTCTGAATATTGAATGGCATTAGGTGTTAAAAAGGAATGTTTATCTTTGTATTCGTAGTGGTTTGTGGTGTTCTCCCTTTGATAACTGTCTTGCTGTTGTAGGGATGAAGATAACGACCTGGAAGAAAGTGAGGATGGTGAGCAACATAAAGAAGGCTTGAAAAGAGTGACCTTTGCTTTGCCAGAGGATGGGGATGAAGATACAAGTCCCTTAGCTGTAAAGCAAGAATCTGATGAAGTCAAATCCTCTTTTGAAAAGAGACAGGAGAAGGTAATTCCTAGGAATTCTGTTACATATTCAACATGGTGGAAACTCACCAACCTACTCTTGTAAAAACAAAGGCCTTGCTCACTAAAGATTATGTATACTGAGCTAGGTATTGTGCATTCCTGTAAATCCAGTCTTGGGAGGTTGAGGTAGGAGGATTGTGTCCAGTTCAAGGACAACCTGGAAACCTGCCTGGGCTATGTAGCCTACCCTCTCTCATTAAAAAAAGAAAAACCTGCCAGGTGGTGGTAGCACACGCCTTTAATCCCAGCACTTGGGAGGCAGAGTCAGGTGGATCTCTGTGAGTTCGAGGCCAGCCTGATCTACAGAACGAGATCCAGGACAGGCACCAAAGCTACACAGAGAAACCCTGTCTCAAAAAACAAACAAAAAAAACCCTGCATATACTGTATATAGATATCACATGAAAAGCATCTTATAATTTGTATAAGTTAGTGCCTCCATTTCCTAGCCTGTAGCCTTGATTTTGGAGCCAGATTTGTAAAATCTTTTTTTCTCTGTGCTTGTTTTCCTGACTGGGATGCTTCTGCTCAGTCATCCTGTGACCCTCTTTTAACTGTTTCAGCTGCTGCAGGAGGTATGTCTCTTAAGTGAATACCAGACAGATGATAGGCAACTTGATTTTAGTAACTTTAACTTGGCGCTTGTCCTTCGGGTCTGTCATTTATTCATGTTAGAATTACATCACACAGAAATGAGAGCAAGTAGAAAGTGAAATACCAAGATTACCTAAGGAATTATTTTTCAAAAGCAATTCGAATTAAGTCCAGGATTGTCACTGTGTCCCTAGAAGAGATAGGAAGTCTAGAGGCAATAACTTTCTAAGGAGTTACTGCCCTAGTGTTTTCTCACCTCCGACCACCAAAAATATTTGGTTTCACCGAGGAATTATGCAGACCTTCAAGAAATAAATAATGTCATGTTTAGTTGATGCCCACATATAAAAAGTGAAGCAGGCCGGGCGGTGGTGGCGCACGCCTTTAATCCCAGCACTCGGGAGGCAGAGGCAGGCGGATCTCTGTGAGTTCGAGGCCAGCCTGGTCTCCAAAGCGAGTTCCAGGAAAGGCGCAAAGCTACACAGAGAAACCCTGTCTCGAAAAACCAAAAAAAAAAAAAAAAGAAATGTTTTGCCGGGCGGTGGTGGCGCACGCCTTTAATCCCAGCACTCGGGAGGCAGAGCCAGGCGGATCTCTGTGAGTTCGAGGCCAGCCTGGGCTACCAAGTGAGCTCCAGGAAAGGCGCAAAGCTATGCAGAGAAACCCTGTCTCGAAAAACCAAAAAAAAAAAAGTGAAGCAGAATTTATAGACAAGACTAACTATATCTGACTCATGTAAACGTGTAAATATCCATTCTTGGGTAGTGGTACACAAATCCAAAATAATGAGAGAGCAATGCCACCAAATCAGATGAGCCTCAGTCGTTTAATTCAGTATAAGGTAATCAAGCATAATTCTTGGCTTCAGAGATGGAGGAGAAAAACATGATCAGCTCCATGGATGTCAGGGAGATTTAACCATATTTTATTCATTTTTTTTAATTCAGTGAGCTACAGATACATCAGGTCCAAAGCTGCCGTCATGGTTACAGGCCAGATTCTAGAAACATCTGTTTAACAAGAATCAGACAAAATGTCCACTGTGACCTACCTTCTATTTTAGACTTGTCAGTGTGGCATCAAAAGCAAAAGCTGAGGAAGGCTACAGTGAAAGTGTTGTTCCTTGCAAAGGATCCTGGGCAGACCTAACAAGTGAGCCGAAGGGCGAGTTGGGAAACAGGAGGACTCCAAGATAAAACCGGCCTTTGTCTGCCAATGGCTCTAAGATTGTCTGTGACAGGGTGGAGATGAGACATTCAGGTGTGGAGTCAAGAGCCAGGCTCCGTCAAAGCGAATATCAGACAAAACTCACTTTAGGATGTTGTGATAATTAAGTGTGCTAGTGGCTTGTGCGGATTTAGATCATTTGGATAGAACAGAGCCCCCCGAATAGACCCAGAGCTTCTGGAGAGCTTGGTGCATTAGTAAGTACAGCACTTCAAAATAACTGCTGTCTTATTTCCTAGATGAATGAGAAAATCGCATCTTTGGAAAAAGAGTTGTTGGAAAAAAAGCCTTGGCAGCTTCAAGGGGAAGTGACGGCCCAGAAGCGGCCAGAGAACAGCCTGCTGGAGGAGACGCTCCACTTTGACCATGCTGTCAGGATGGGTATGGTGCCTCCCATGCTTCTGCAGCTGCCTTCCTCTGGGCTTTTTCTCTAGTTCCAGTTCAGAAAGATTCTGAGTCATGTCTGTTTCCTTCCTGCTTTTTGTTGTAAAAATTTGCAGCCATCCAGAAAAGTGTAGTGGCTGTCTGTATGCCATTGAACTGAACTCACCAGTTGGTATCAGTTTACAATCTTTGCCTTAGGTCTCCAGTGTATGCCTCTCCCCCATCATTAAAAATGAATTGTCAGGAGCTGGGGAGATGGCTCAGTGGGTAAAGTTCTTGCTCTGCAAGCATGTGGACCCAAGTTGGGGTTCCCCAGCACCCACATGAAAAGATCCTGTAATCTTAGCACTGAGGAGGCAGAGATGGGAGAATGGCTGGAGATTGCTGACCAGTTAGTCTAGGGGAATTGATGTCTGTAGGTTTGGTTAGAGGCCCTGCCTCAAAAAAATAAAGTGGAGGGCATTCAAGCAAGGTCCCAGCCTTGACCTCTGGCCTACACATGACACATATGCAAGTGTGCACATGCGTGTACTCACTCAGAAGGACAGGTGCCAATATCTTGACACTTAACTGCTAAGGAGGGTGATGTCCCAGGGCATTGGGATGGAAAGCAGGCATGGTGGCCTATCTTAGCTCACGAGAGGTTGAGGCAGAAGGCTCAGAAGTTCAAAGTCATCTTCAGGTTACTTGGCAGGTTTGAGACCAGCCTGGGCTGTGTGAGACCCTGTTTCAATACACACACACACACACACACACACACACACACACACACACACACACACACACACACAGAGGGAGTTCTGCATTTGAACCTTTTTCTTCCTTTCTCTCTTTCTTTCTCTCTCTCTCCCTCCCTCCCTTCCTCCCTCCCTCCCTCCCTCCCTCCCTCCCTTCCTTTCTTTCTTCCTTTCTTCCTTTCTTAACAGATATTTTCTGCATAGCTCTGTCTGTCTTGAAACTCACTCTGGAGACCAGGTTGGCCTTTAACTCAGATCCGCCTGCCTCTACACTTAAAGGCGTGTGCCATCACACCCAGCTTTGAACTTCATGGATGCAACAAAGAACTTGATTAGAACTTGTTCACAATTAAACTAATTGTGTACTGTGTACTGTGTACTTGATTAGAACTTGTTCACAATTAAACTAATTGTGTACTGTGTACTGTGTACAGTGTACTGTGACAGCGTGCAGGCCTAGAAACAGAATACTATAAGAAATTCTCCCCTGTCTGATTTAGAAGGTGTAGGGTTGGCCTGAGAATTTGTATTTTTAGTAAGTTCCCAGGTACTGCTTATGTTGAGAATCCCTGATCTGATGTGCATTTTTCTAACAAACACTTTGTTTCTTTTAGCCCCTGTAATCACAGAGGAAACTACCCTCCATTTAGAAGATATCATTAAACAGAGGATAAGAGATCAGGTCAGTAAGAATGGAGTGGGTTTTAATTTAATTCTCACTGTAATATTTAGAAATAATGCTTTCTTAATTTTTATTTGATCCTCTTGACTTTAAAGCCCTTACACTGGACACAGTGATTTTCACCTTCACTGTAGGACATAGCTCTTTGTTCATACCCAAGAAAGTAAGGTGCCTGATGGGACGGTGGCCAGGGCCATTGCTAGCATCATCTGTTCTGAATCTTGTTGACTAGGTGGTAATGGGGCTTATGATGGGCATCTGGCTCGCTGTGGTCAAACCCATGGCCCTTCCTCCGTCGAGGCACAGTATCTGCTGTAATAAATCAAGGGTGGATCTTTTCAGGTGTTAATGGCCCAGCAAAGAATTTTTGGTAGTTGATCTGGTTTTGTAAGCTTGGAATAAAAACAGGCATTATGTGACAAGTATATGACACTTGTCTCACTAGAGATGCTTCCTTAATGTGTCGAAAAGGGAGGAGCAAGAGCAGAGGGTTCAATATGAGAGGATCAGAGAGAATCTTAAAATTTGGAATGAAGTACAGAACCTAGGTTAATTTAATCACATAGTAAGGTGGGCTGAAGAAATGGCTCTAAAATAAAATAATCTAAGGGCTGGTGGTGTGGCTCTGTTAGAGCTCTTGGCTTGGCATATTCGAGGCTCTGGTTCAATTCCTAGCAAATGGTTACAAGGAAATTAAAGTGGGTAATAAGAGAAAGACTAATTTTAAAGTAAAGACAGAAGGATATTTGGGCTAATGTCCTCTTTGCTCTTCATCATGCTTTATTATTTGCTACTTGAGAAAAAAAATCACTTTTTTTTCTGTTGAGAGAGAGGGTCTTACTGTGTAGCCCTGGCTGTGTAGACCAGGCTTGTTTAGAACTCACAGATCTACCTACCTGTGCCTCTAAAGTTCCAGGATTAAGGTGTAGGCCATCACATCTAACACTTTTTTAGTTATTATTATTATTATTATTATTATTATTATTATTATTATTGAGACAGGGTTTCACGTGCCCGTAGATGACCCTGGAACTCACTAAATAGCCTGAGATGACCTCGAACTTCTGATACTCCTTCAACCTTTCAAGTACTGGTATTGTGGGCATGGACTACTATGCCCTGTTTATGTGGGCCTGAGGATGAACCCAAGGCTTTATGCATGCCATACAAGCATTCTACTACCTGAGCTGTGTCCCTGCCCCAGATAATCACTTTTGAAGTTGAAAATTAATTTCTTTACTATCGCTCTTATGGGGCATAGAAGTCAACGTTGGAATCTATGAACATATTTGCATTTCAGGCTTGGGATGATGTAGAACGAAAAGAAAAACCCAAAGAGGATGCGTATGAGTATAAGAAGCGTTTAACGTTAGACCACGAGAAGAGCAAGCTGAGCCTTGCTGAGATTTATGAGCAGGAGTATATCAAACTCAACCAGGTAAGCTGACCAAGGCCAGGCTGTGACTACTAAAGGGTAGAAGAGGAGAAGCAGATCTTCAGTCAGTCCTGATCTAATCCAGCTCTCAGATACCTGTGCAACAGCACATGCTGGGAGCAGAGGGCTCTAATGTTCCCCTGAATGTGAGGGAGGTGGGGCTTGCTCTGTAAAGAGCATTGGCAATCCATATTTGTATAATCAGCTATTGACTTTCCAGCACTTATTTTAGGGTATTGTTATTCTAAAATCATATTTATTGGTATTTGAAGTAATTGATGTATTTTATATCTTTATGAAATGATCTTGATCTTTAGGCTGTTTTTATTTGTTTGTCTTTTCTTAAATTCTAAAATTAATCTAGTTAAATAGCAGGACAAGGACATATCCTGGGAAGACTTCTTTCTTCACCCTGGGTTTACTGGGATGAGCATTGCTGACATGTCATCTGACCTGGGCCCCAGGCACAGAGTCAGTAACTTCTTACTCCTGTGCCCCACCCCCTGCCTCTGCCTCTGGCTTAATTATGAAGAACAAAAGCCAGCAAACAAAAGTCCATCTTAGCCTTTCACAGTGCACACTGGGGGCCAAGGGAAGAACAAATAAAAAATTACCTGACTCTGTAGAATTAAATGGCCGTCGTTTTCATATTAGTGTGATTAATCTGAATAAATCTTGAACAGATTACATTCATATAACATAAAAAACATTTTTTGACACAGTGTCAGACATGATGGTGCACTCCTAAAATCCTAGAGCTCAGGAGACTCATAAGAAGGATGATCACATTTTGAGTTGGTTCTGTGCTGCATAGTGAGACTGTCTTGAAAAACCAAGTAAATGAATAATTCAGAGGCACCTGTTGCAGTTCTTTTCTGTAGTTCCCCAGTCCTCGCTCACCAGTCTGCTGCTTCCTGTTCCTTCTGCTCGGCTACCGTACACTGAGTTCTGTGAATCTGCCTGTCTTGGACATTTTGTATAAAGTCCCACAGTGTGTGCCTTCCATGTTGCATTATGTCTTTATGTTGGCCGCAAATGTCAGCACTTTGTTTCTGTTTTCTTGCTGGATAATGTCCCGTTTATATATGTCCACGGTTTCTTGACTATTCTTCAGTTGATAAGCATGGAAACTTTTCCCACCTTCTGGATATAGTAAATCCTACTCTGTGTGTGTGTGTGTGTGTGTGTGTGTGTGTGTGTGTGTGTGCGCGCGCCTAAGTGTATCTACTTTAGTTTCCTTGGGTTTGTGTCAGGAGGGAAATGCTCTTTAACCTTCTGTGAACTGCCAAGCTTGCTGCCATTGTGGCTACATCATTTTACTTTGCTACCAGTAATTGCCAGGGTTCACATTTCCTCTTCCTCACTAACATTTGTTAATTTTCTTTAAATTTAGTGATCCTACTGTGGGTAGCTTAATCTTTGGGGGAAAATACCCAAGGACTTAAAGTATTAGTTCTTAATGTCAGAGGTAATGGGTACTAAAATGTGCGCCCCTTGTGGTCTTTGCTAGGCATTGGCAGCATTATGTACCTTTAATTTTCCTCTTGGAACCTTCTTTTCTCCTTCCTTTTTAAAACAAAGTAACACTATGTAACCCAAACTGGTCTTGAGCTGCAGTACTCCTGCCTCAGCCCAGAATGTCGGGAATTACTGGTAGCACCGGCATCCCTGGCTGGGGTGATTTGTTTTTGTGTGAGACAAGATCTCACTCTGTAGTCCTGTCTGATCCCAAGCTCACAGAGATCTGCCTGCCTCTGCCTCTCAAGTACTGGAATTAAAGGATTGTGCCACCACGTTGAGCTGGAATGCTGCTGGATAGTTAAAGTTGTGGTTCTGAGAAACCAGGGGTACTCTCATTGCCTATAACGTTTTATCTGTGGTCCACTATTAAACTACTTCATCTGATACTGACCTTACTCGCTTAGCAAAAAACTGAAGAAGAAGAAAATCCAGAGCATGTAGAAATTCAGAAGATGATGGATTCTCTCTTCCTAAAATTGGATGCCCTATCAAACTTCCACTTCATCCCCAAACCGGTATGTGAATTAACCGTTGGTTCAGTGTAAAAACAGCATATGTAAACTTATAGCTCTGGGGAGTCCCGCTTTTCAGTTCGTATGAGGACACACTTCTGTAAGTTACAGCAGGGCTTCTGTAAGTGAGGCTCACCTTGTTTCTGGGTTAATTCTGCCTCTGTTCTGCTTCACCCCGACCTCCAGCAGGCCCCTCCCTGGTCACCTTCGGTTCTGAGCCTCAGTGGTTCCTCCTCTCCTGACCCTCTCGGTTGGGTTTAATTGTGTGATGGTGTCTATCTCTCATGTTGATGGATGCCTGCTGCAAGTCATGTTAGGTACTTCGTTTATATCACTTTCACTGTCCAAAACACTAAGGTGTTTTTACTGGTTTGCAGATGAGCAAACTGAAGCTTGGAATGTGGGAGGGCAGAGCTAACACTGGGCCCATGTGCTCTGCACTGCTTACTGTGTTCTGTCCAGTGCCAGGCTTCCCAGCCCCCTTTCCAGTCTGAGTCCTTCCTGGGCTGGCTGAGAATCTCGTGACTCCCTGAAACTCCGTCTACTTATGAACACCTGCCGGTGTTTTTCATGTGTTGCCCTTTGGTGTCTCTTGTGAAGGTGTTTAAATGTTATGAACTAAAGACTGGTCTAGATGTCAGAAGCATGCAGAGGCCGAAGGAAAACATCAGGTGTTTTCCTCTGTTGCTCCTTTTGATACAAGGTCTCTTCATTGATTGAGTCTGAAGGTCACTGTTTCAGATAGACTGATTTGTCAGTGAGCTCCCAGATTCTGCCTGTCTCCCCTTCCCCAGCGCTGGACGTAACAGGCGTGTGCAGATATGCCCACTTCTTTTTTTTTTTCTTTTTTTTTTTTTTTTTTTCCTTTTTTTTTCTTTTTTCTTTTTTTTTTTTTAATTACGGGAAGGAGTCACACCATACAACAGGCCCACGGGGGAGGTTTATTGAGGGGAAGGGAGAGGAGGGGAGAGAAGGGAGCAGAGACCAGTCCCTGGGGATGAGAGGGAGGGAGGAAGGGAGGGGTGAGGAGGAGAGAGGGGGAGAGAGGGGAGAGAAGAGGAGAGAGGAGGGGGAGGGGGGAGAAGAGATATGCCCACTTCTTATATGGAGACAGGTGGTTTGAATTTAGATCCTCCATCTTTTGCAGTAAGCACCTAGCCCAACAAACCATTTCCCTGGCCTCTGTTTTTGCCTCGGTTTAAAGGATGTTGTTCTTGTTTTGCATTTAACTTTTCAGCAATGCCCATGGCTGTTACAGGTTCCTCTCATATTTTTTTCATATCCGGGTCTCTGCAGACACGAACTGTTCACTAGCTGCCATGTTGTATTGTGTCTTGAGATTGCCTCTCTGTTTCTGTTTGATTGTGGGGGAGCACAGAATTTCTCATGAATATCTAAACAGTGGCCCAGTTGAAAGAGATGTTTTTTTTTCACATTCCATATTTTCTTGCTTAGACTTAGGATCCTGTCCTATTTCTCATGTGTCTTTGCTCTTTTGACATTTCCCTGGAACATTGTCCTCTGGGTGTGGCTTGAACACTGTTATCTTGAAATGACCGTCGCTGTGATTACCCACACAGCTCCTCACAAGATTGAGTGCATTAACATTCCCTCATGTACATTATTTTAGTTTTCACAAACAGTTTATACCATTTCATGCTAATATATAAAGATAGGTTTCCAGTAGTTTTTTTTGATTGTTTATCAATTAAGCTATATTTTTTTTCATATATTTCTTCAGAAAGCTTAGATTTTTCCATAACAAAAGGCAAGATGATAATAAGTCAATATATTTTATTAAGTGGATGGGATTGCATGGGAATGCCCCATAGGTGACATGGAGCAGTATCTGCATCAGAAACGTAGAGCTCGGAGCTGTAAATGCTATTGGAGTGGTCGGATGCTGCCTGTTGTCAGGACTGTCATCCAGTCTGTCATGCAGTCAGCACAGTAATGGTTTGGTTTTCAGTGTGTGTGGTTTTTTACAAATCCTCACATCAAAGCTGGGTGAGGCAACCCAGTAGGAGGAAAAGGGTTCTAAGAGCAGGTGAAAGTCAGAGACACCCCACTCCCACTGTGAGGAGTGCCCCCAAAACACCAAGCCAACAACCATAACATATATGCAGAGGAAGGCAACTCCATAAAGAACTTCTTGGACGATGTTTGCTCCATTTCCTTCTCCCCGCTAAATGCCTTATCTCTTTTCTAGCCTGTTCCTGAAATTAAAGTTGTATCGAATCTGCCAGCCATAACCATGGAGGAAGTAGCCCCAGTGAGTGTCAGTGATGCAGCCCTCCTGGCCCCAGAGGAAATCAAGGTAAGAAGCCAGGTGGAAATGTTTAGTAACTGCAAGTAAGGTCATTGTAGCCAGATACACATTTATTTAATGTGACTCTCTTGAGTTTCAGTTTTTATTCCAGTGTATCTCAGTAATTTCTAGATATGTCCTCCCACATCCCTGTAACTGAGTTGTACATCTGTGGATTCAACCAACTGCAGATTGAAACTAATCAGTCAAGAAAACTGAATCTGTATTGAACATGTGCAGACTTTACAACAGCTATGTGTGTGTAGTGTTTTCATTGTCCTGGGGTTTCATGGGATCCATGCACAAGTGTATGGAAACATGGATTTAGGCGATATACATAGTTCATTTTATATACAAGATTGGAGCATGTAGGAACTTGGGGTATCTGCAGGATCCTAGAATTGATCCTCTGTGACTATGGATACCTACATAGTGAGAGGAATGATTAGTTATAGAGTACTTAAAAACTCTTCTGTATTCAGACAGATATTAGGATTATTACAAGTGTTTTAAAGTACCTGTTTCAGTCCTGTGAAAATCCTGTAATACTTGAGTGTTTGCCCATCTCCACACTGATTTTTGTCCATAATAATCATAAAGTACAGTGTAGTGCTTATCAGCATTGAAGTCTAGACTCCAGTAGACCACTTGGACACTGGAACACATTGGTTATATCAGGTGCTGGCATCCTCTGACCCCTGAACATGGAAATTCTTGCCATACAGAAACAGTGGCTCTGGCAGGCCCGTATTCTCTGTTGGAGTGACATCCAGGTCTTTCTGTCTCACCTGCTTTGTTACATGTACAGCCAGCACTTCTGTCAGAACCTCTGCCATCTTGTGCCAGTGATAACCTGGCACGATGCGCTGACAGCCTAGGAGAAATGGGGATGTCACTCTTCACTAGAGACAAGATTCCCTGCTTCCTCTCTTCAGTGATCTCCAGGACCCCCTCATACAAACCCAGGGGGTGCCATTCACAGCTTAGAGCCAAGGCTGAGTCAGACATGTCCTGTGACCCATGTTGGAGAGTACCTGTTGGCCAGTACTGTGGGCCTGAGTGCCTAGTTCTCTGTTTCCTTCGTGAGTTCATTTGGGGCTGAACTCCCTGGGAGTCAGTTCTGGCAAAGAACAAAGTATAGGCTGTAGAGTCACCAGAGCTCCTTGGATCCAAACAGGGCTTGCTCTGCATCCTCGCCCACTGTGCCACAGACATCCAGCCATTGGCCACTGTGTGCATGCTCATCTTCTCGTCCCTCAGCAGACATTAGACTGGGATAACCGGCAGGGTGGTTGTTTAGGGTTTTTATTTACTTGGTGGGTTTTTTGTTTTGTTTTTCTTTTTAATAGGAGAAAAATAAAGCTGGAGATCTAAAAACAGCTGCTGAGAAAACAGCTACAGACAAGAAACGAGAGCGCAGGAAAAAGAAGTATCAGAAGCGTTTGAAAATAAAGGAAAAGGAGAAGCGGAGAAAATTGCTTGAAAAGAAGAACCCAGATCAGCCTGGGAAGTCCACCAGAGCGGCAGCTGCAGAGAAGCTGAAACAGTTGACCAAAACAGGCAAAGTGTCCTTGTTAAAGGTAAGTAGGAAGTGGCGCCTGTTGGGGGACTTCATGGCATGCTTTGGGCTGTCTCTCAACTAGGGTGTCAGAGCTGCCTCTGGGTTCTGGAGCACACTGCTCAGCGGTGGCCTCAGCACCCTTCAGACTTGCTGTAGACCTTAGCAGTGACAGGCCTGGCAGCAAGTTTCCTTCTCTCTTTTCCCTGAGATACAGGGTGTTGTGATAATGGAATGTATTTACGTAGCCGGTTGAGTTTTTGCAGTGGATTTTCATGTTTGTGCATCTGTTCATTGTTGTGATCATAATGTACTGTAGGCTTTGGGTTTTCTCATATAAGCACGTTTTGTAACATCTGTTTTGTTTTCACTGCAGGATGAACGGAAAGATAAGCCCTTAAAGTCATCTCAGGCATTCTTTTCTAAATTGCAAGATCAAGTAAAAATGCAGATTAACGATGCAAAACAACCAGGAAAGATAAAGAAGAAAAAGCAGGACATTTCTGTTCATAAATTAAAGTTGTAATATATTTGAATTCATGTATAAATCTGTAAGTTTCTGTCACTATTCTATTTTATAATAAATTCTTGAGGCCTGTCTTAGTTTGCTTCTGGTTGCCTTGATAAAGACCATGACCAGAGCAACTTGTGGAGGAAAGGGCTATTTCATCTTACAGCTTACAGTCCATCACTGAGGAACTCAAGACAGGAACTGAAGCAGAGACCGTGCAGAATCACTGTTTATTGTCTTGTTGTCTGTGCCTTTTTCCAGCTTGCTTTCTTATACAACCCAGAACTACTTACTTAGGGATTGCACCACCCATAGTTGGCTGGGTCCTCCATCAATCATTAATCCAGGAAATGTCCACCGACTTACCTACAGGCCAGTCTTTAAAGCCATTTTCTTAAGTGTTTTTTGTTTAGTTTGGTTTTGTTTCTCACATGATCCTGTCTGCATTAAGTTTACAAAAAAGATGAAGTAAATAACCAGCCAGCGGAGACCCATCTTTGCTTGATGGAACTCCTTGAGACTTCACAGTGCTGTGGCAGACTTAATTGGGAAGCCTCTCTGAGACTCGGGGTGGCACACACCCATAATCAGAGCCACTGAGGAGATGGAGGCTGGAGGATCAGAAATTCAAGAATTTTGTTAACTGAAAAGTGAGTTGGAGGTCAGGTTAGATCACACTAGCCCTTAAATCAACAAAAACCAAATAGACTGTCTGGGTTTCTCTGGGTGTGAAGGGGTCTGAGCTTCCCCATCCCCTTCCTGCATTGGTGCTGTCCTGCTGATTCCACTGATGTGCCATGTTGCCTGCTGAGACACACCCGGAGCCAGCCACATTCCTTCCTCACAGCCAGCTGTCTATGGACATAGTCCTCTGAGTTCTTGATTTTCTTCTCCTGCTATTATGACTTATTTCACAAAACAACACTTTCATGTATGTGGCTTACAGCTTTCGCCTTTGGAAAATCTTAATACCTGGACAAAGGGTTACTGCTACAGTTCATAGTAAGACTCAGAGAAGACGGACATATGATCTAGAAGGGAGTCCAGAAGCAACAGGCTCCGTACAGCTTAGAATATGGACTGGCAGTCTTCAGAGTCCCCTGGGTGTTAGCATTTAGACCTCTACTGGCCTGCCCTTAGGGTCCTGATAGGATGTACCTCAGCTGCAGCCACTAAGAGCACCCCCGGTGCACATTTGCTACATTTCCTGATAAAAGACGGCCTTGTACAACCGGTCCCCAGGGACCGGTCCCTGCCCCCTTCTCTGCTCCTCCTCTCTCCCCTTCCCCTCAATAAACCTCCTACGTGGACCCTGCTGTATGGTGTGACTCCTTCCCACCGTTTTTAAAATACAACACCGGGATCACCAGTGTCCATTGCTCAGACCTCCCCACTCAAAAAAAAAAAAAAGCCTTTCACTGATAATGCCATGACTGGATGGAAAAATCACCAGCCTTAATCCAGCTGGGCAGAGAAAGAGACTCAGATTAAGAATGACTGGAAAGGCTCTAGTTTCTCAACTGCAGAGACTTAAACCCAATGATGAAGAAGATCCCATTTAGAGTTCATTATTATTATTATTATTATTATTATTATTATTATTATTATTATTTTTGGTTTTTTGAGACAGGGTTTCTCTGTAGCTTTGCACCTTTCCTGGAACTCACTTGGTAGCCCAGGCTGGCCTCGAACTCACAGAGATCCACCTGCCTCTGCCTCCCAAGTGCTGGGATTAAAGGTGTGCGCCACCACCGCCCGGCTAGAGTTCATTATTAATGCTGAACATGCCTGTAATCAGAGAGAACTAAATTGTATAGGGTTAGATTAAACACTGGTTCTCTGAGTACTGGTGCTG
Organism: Peromyscus maniculatus bairdii; assembly: GCF_049852395.1. Taxonomy (NCBI): domain Eukaryota; kingdom Metazoa; phylum Chordata; class Mammalia; order Rodentia; family Cricetidae; genus Peromyscus; species Peromyscus maniculatus. The sequence goes on along the minus strand of NC_134852.1, from coordinate 75,582,959 downwards.
CTACAAGAAACTACATTTGGCTAATTTAATTTCTCTCTCTCTCTCTCTCTCTCTCTCTCTCTCTCTCTCTCTCTCTCTCCCTCCCTCCCTCCCTCTCTCTCTCTCTCTCTCTCTCTCTCTCGCTCTCGACCAGGCTGGCCTCAAACTCACAGAGATCGGTCTGCTTCTGCCTCCCGAGTGATAGAATTAAAGGCATGTGCCACGACCACCCAAACTCACAGAGATCGGTCTGCTTCTGCCTCCCGAGTGATAGAATTAAAGGCATGTGCCACGACCACCCAAACTCACAGAGATCGGTCTGCTTCTGCCTCCCGAGTGATAGAATTAAAGGCATGTGCCACGACCACCCTGCCCCGAATTTATAAATAATTCTTAACAGTTCAGATAGAGTGGTGGTGAGAGAGATGTCAGCATCAAAGTGTCATTTTGTTGCTTTGTCCTTGGGTGGTTAGGTGGGAGGGCTCCTCCCCCAAGGCTTGTGAGTATCTGCATGTATGCATGTGCATTGGCTCCCTGGAACAGGAGTTGCAGTTGCTTGGAACTGAACCCAGGTCTTCTGCCAGAGCAGCAAGTGCTGTTAACTTCTGAGCCATCTCTAGTCCCTATTCCCAAGTACTTTTTACAATGGTGCTAATTGTATCCAGTCTCTAAGGGCTCAGTCCTCATGAAGTCTCCCACAGGTCTGGAGGTAAGAGGAAAATGTTTAGGTCAGTTCTCTCCTGTATTGATCCTGGCCCTCTAATTCAGGTTGTCAGGCCTTACCTGCTGAAGAATTTCTCAGTTGGCCATTAAATTTTAACACATGAGTCTGGGGGACGTTCTCTATGACACCACTAATATGACATTAAAATTTTCCCCCAAGTTGGTGTTTATTTTTGAGACAGGGCCAAACTATGCAGCTCCAGGAAGCCTAGGAAGCCTATGTAGACCAGGCTGGCCTCCAACTCAGATCTACCTGCCTCTGCCTCTCAAGTGCTGGGATTAAAGATGTGTATCACCACAGCCAGAAACTTTCTCCAAAGTTTTATTCAAAATAGAATTTATTGGTATATTCTTTACCTCTGAATAAATACTTTTGAGTAATGGTTTGGTCTCCCTACACCTTAAGATGTTAGTTTTAGTAGTGATTTGAGTATTATATGATCCTAGGAGTTTGTTAGGGTCCTGCCCTCACTCCTACACATGCACAGCTCGGGGGCTTGTGTCTTGTGTCAACAACAGATGCTGGTGACTACGTACCCCTTAAAAAGCTGGACTCGGACCCCCACCCTCTCTGTTTCCTCTCTGCTCTTTCTCTGTATCCTGCTCTGCTCCCTCCCCCAGGCCTGGCTCGCCTCTGTTTCTTGCCCCCACGTTCCCTCCGAATAAAGCCCTAAAACTAGCACTGGGTTCTGTCATGACCGTGACCTTTCCATGCAGTAACCAGCGCAGTTTACCAATCAGTATTTTTATGGATTTTAAAAACTGAAACGATTTGCTATACTGGGCTCTTGTATGTGACACATAGTTGAGAACTACATTTTAAGGCTAATCTGATTGGTTGTACCTTTTAATTATATGAACCAAAGACCATTTAATGTCATTATTGACCTAAATTTATTTGGTTTTGTACTTATTTTCTTTTTTTTCCCTCTGCTCCTTTTTCCCTGTCAAGTCAAATTAATTATAATATGTTTATTATGATCAGCATATCTTAGGTGTATCTCTTTGAATTAATTTTCAGTTGTGTTAGGAAAGCTAGGCCTAGTGGCATGCGCCTTTAATCCCAGCCCTTGGGAGGCGGAGGCAGGATGATCTCTGTGAGTTCAAGGCCAGCCTGGTCTACAGAGTGAGTTCCAGGACAGCCAGAGCTACACAGAGAAACCGTGTCTTGGAAAACACAAAACAAAAAGGAATTACAGTAGCATCCCTAACTTACCACCCACAAAAGGTTAGCATTGTGCTACCCTAGTGTGTGGCTCGTGAAGGACTTGAGGCTGTGCGGTCACGTGGCTGCTTTCACTTATTTTGCTATTGCTAACACACACACCCCCGCCCACCCACCCACACCATACATCATATTTCATCTAGCAGGGAACAGCCTGCGAGGGGAGCATTGCTCCACCTTCCACCCTCCCGTTCTCAATCCGCCCTCCCTCAGCTCGATCGCTCTGGCCTCCACTTGCTGAGCCTGTGCAGACTCGGGGATCGGCTGGGAAAGCCTGCAGCGCGGGCTGCCGCCGCTGTGCCCCTTCGCGCGCCGCTGGGCGGGTTCCGCTGCAGTGACTTCAGGAGATTCTGAGAGAGCCAGCGTCCTCTTTTTAAGAAGAATGCTTCTAGAAAGGGCCTGGAAGTAAGTGCAGCTCGGTCCTTGTGAGGCAAGGGACACAGAGCCTGCGCGGAGCTGCAGGACAGCCCTGATCTGTTGTCAGGCTGAGGGTTCTCATTCCCGAAGGTGCCATTCCACGTTTCAGTTGTCTTCCAACCCCGTTGATGCGGAAAAATGTTTTTAACTCATGTATTTTATTTTGTAGGGAGAAGAAATTGAACGAATACCGACACCAAATGTTATGTCACTTTGCATTAGTTCAAGGCGGAAGTAAAAGTAAACTTTTGGGGTCACTCACCCGGGGTGACCACTGTCTTAACTGATGAGGTGATAGCAGACACCTTTTCTTAATTCAAGCCAAGGGAGTAAAAATAAAACATTGCGGTCCTTCACCTGAGATTACCCGAATTTCCTTCTTGGGTCACCCACTTTTTCTGATATTCGTGATGTCACCAGGGAAATCACCTGACCAAAAAAGACCCCGTAGAAGCTTATCTACCAGCAAAACTACAAAGAGCCAATCTCATTCGATTATTTCGTATTTTAACAATGCGCCACCTGCTAAACTTGCATGTTCAATTTGTCATAAAATGGTGCCTAGGTACGACCTAATTCGGCATCTCGATGAGTCCTGTGCAAACAATGGTGATGTCGTTCAGGTTGAGCCTGTGCAGGCTGGTTTAACAAATCCAACGGTGCCCAGGTCAAATTTACCCAGTATTGCTTTAGAAGACGTAACACCTCAGAAGTTGTCACCACCAAAGAGAAGTTTAACTCCCGTCAAAGGTGGTTCAAAACTAGGCACACAACAGCAGACCAGTCCCTACTTTAAAGATGCTTCGGTGTGCAGAATTCAAAACGAGCTGCAAAATCAGAATGTGGAAATTATGTCTCTGGGGAGTCTGTCGTCTAAATTGTCCAGAAAATACATAAAAGTTAAGAAATCCCCGGATAGGAAGGAGAGACTAGCCAGTCATTGTCCACAGAGTTCTCCGTCCACAGCTGGCACCAGCCTGGTTGATGTATGTTCAGAGACGGAGGACAAAGATGAGGTTTTGAACAGTTTTCAAAAGGAAAACATGTTTTCTTGTGCATCGCTAAAGGGAGAGAATGCTTCAGAACACAAGGTAGAGCGCAGTAAAATCACAGAAGATGAAAGCTGGGAAGCTTCCCGCGGGGAGTCAGCCCTCACCCCTGCATCTTCAGCTCCTGCTCCTGCATTGTGTTCATTAGATTTAACTCTTGCGAATAACATGAAGTCTGCTCCAGGAGACAGTCTTGTAAAGCAAGAGGATGCCAGAGAGGACGGTGCGGGGGTTGCTAAACAGCTCGAGGCGTGCGGCCGTGAAGAGGTAGAAATGACTGTCGATGCCGAGGTTCAAACGCCAGTGTCTGGTCACGAGGTGGAATCCAACAGTCGCGTGGACGCTTCTACAGAGAGTAACAGCCGAGAGAGACCAAAGATTTACAGCGCCCTGAAGCAGGGATCCAGTTGTGAGGTTCCCAGGGAGACAGCTCAGCCTCCCCTGAGCCACCCATACTACCTGAGGAGCTTCCTGGTGGTGCTGCAGGCCATCCTTGAGAACGAGGAGGACATGAAACTCTTCGATGAACAGGAGAAGGGCATTATAACCAAGTTTTACCAGTTGTCAGGTATCTTCAGCCTGTTTGCTTTCCGAGTTTTCCTCCTTACCTGACTTGTGTGTGACGTAAGAGTCCGTGGTGTAATGACCACCAGGAGTCACTGTGGGAGTATCGTGGGACTCTTACAAGGTCTGTGTCCGGGACAGGCCCATTAAAAACAAGTTCCTGTGCCTGGTGATGTCTGCTGGGCAAGCAGTGCTTTAATACGACGGCAGTAGCTTTCCTCTTACTATTTTTTCCTGTAATTTTTTTTATTTTTTATTTATTTATTTTTTGAGACAAGGTTTCTCTGTGTAGCCCTGGCTGTCCTGGAACTCGCTCTGTAGACCAGGCTGGCCTTGAACTCTCAAAGATCCGCCTGCCTCTGCCTCCCAAGTGCTGGGGTTAAAGGTGTGCCAGGCTCATGCTGTCTTATTTCTTATATGTCTGTTTTGATGAGGGTAAAGTGATGTCCAGTGTCCAGATTTAAAAACAAACAAACAAACAAAAAACCACAGCACTGGCACACAGAAATGTAACTATGCTTCTGTCCTGTGATCAGTGTTACCACTGAGGATGTTTTCTGTTTCACATCCTGTGTCTTCAAGGACAGTAAAATCCTCAGGAGGGGGTGGTGATGGTAAGATAAGTTGGGGTGTGGAAGAAACGGAAAAATGCAAGCTTAAGTTGGTGCATAAAAAGACGAGTTTGTTGCTTACATCCTCGGCAGCCAGTGGTGGCTCCGTGCAGGTAGTGCAGGTTGGATGCAAAAGCCATCCGTGTGTGGCTGTCACTGTTAGTCCCGAGCCATGATGTCTCTAGAGTTTAGTAAGAAGAGCTGCTTTGGTGGCCACGTTGTCTTCTAATGAACTGTGGCCATGCCAGGGCATTAAAATCAAAGAAAGCCGGGCGGTAATGGCGCACGCCTTTAATCCCAGCACTCGGGAGGCAGAGGCAGGCGAAACTCTGAGTTCAAGGCCAGCCTGGGCTACAGAGTGAGTTTCAGGACAGGCTCCAAAGCTACACAGACAAACCCTGTCTTGAAAAACCAAAATAAATAAGTAAATAAAATCAAAGAAAAGAAAAAACCTGAACATTACTACAAAGTCCACCCGGTAACACAATGGTGTTGCTTTTGAATATGCGACAGTAGTTCTGTGGGCACAGTTGTGTCCACAGCTTCTGTCTGTGTGTGGTTCTCACTGGAGGATGGAAGTGATGACGTAATAGCATTCCTTGACTCCTCATCCAGAGTGGTCAGAATTCTCTGGTTAGGTTCTGACTGTTGGAATGTGACTTCCTGAGTAGTTGGTAGCTCTGCTTCTTTAAAACGTAGAAGTAGGACCAGTTTGGGGGGTGGGGGGAGTAGAGTGGTGCACGCCTTTAATCCCAGTATTCAGGAAGCAGAGGCAGATGGATGGATCTCTGTTCCAGGACAGCCAGGGCTGTACAGAGAAACCCTATCTCAAGAAGCCAAACCAAACCAACAAAGAAACAGGAACAGTTTGTCCAAGGCAAGTTCAACAGGTTCTTGTGTGTTGCTCTTTATGGAGAATCATATACAACATGTCTTTTTTTGCTTTTTGATTTATTCATTAAATTTTTTTCTTTCTGAGGGAGGGTCTCATGTAGCTCAGGCTCTCTCTGTATCCGAAGATGACTTTGATCCTCCTGCCTCCACCTCTGGAGTGCTGGGCTCACAGGTGTTTGGCATTCTGCCTGGCTGTGTACAATGTATCTTAGGTGAAAACAGCTGCTGCTAATTGCGTCTGTTTCCTTAAATGAAAAAAATGTTTGAAATTTTAAGATGTAATTATATCCTTTTACAGCTGGCAGGAATTTAAAGATAATCAAGGTAATAAGGAAACACTAAATAGGTTAATTAAGTAGGTTTGCATAAATCAAAACTAGACATTTCGGGGAGGAAATTCAGATTTTTTTTAAAATCAAAAATAGAATAATGTATGTTGTCTTAGTTAAGGTTTCTATTGCTGTGATAAAATACCAGAAGCAAAAGGAACTTGTGGAAGAAAATTTGTTTTAGCTTACACTTCCACATCTCAAGTCTATCACTGAGGGAAGACAGGGCAGGAACCAAAATGGAATAGGAACTTGGAGGCAGGAACTGATGCAGAGGCCATCAAGGATTGCTGCTTACTGGCTTGTTCTTCATGACTTGCTCAGCCTGCTCTCTCTCTCTCTGTCTCTGTCTCTGTCTCCGTCTCCGTCTCCCTCTCCCTCTCCCTCTCCCTCTCCCTCTCCCTCTCCCTCTCCCTCTCCCTCTCCCTCTCCCTCTCCCTCTCCCTCTCTCTCTCTCTCTCTCTCTCTCTCTCTCTCTCTCTTCCCCTCCCTCCCTCTCTCCCTTTCTTCCTTCCTTTCTTTCCATTTTTCAGACAGGGTTTCTCCCTGTAGTTTCGGTGCCTGTCCTGGATCTTACTCTGTAGCCCAGGCTGGCCTCGAACTCACAGAGATCCATCTGGCTCTGCCTCCCAAGTGCTGGGATTAAAGGTATGCACCACCACCGCCTGGCTCAGCCTGCTTTCTTTATTTTTTTAGCTTAGATGACTAGCTACATGTATCTTGTGGTTTATTCGTCAGGGTTCTTGAGAGTAACAGAAATAATAGGATATGTATGTAATATATATTATATAAGGAGTATGCTGGCTAATTTTACATCAACTTGATGAAAGCTAGAGGTATCGGAAAGGAAGGAACCTCAATTGAGAAAATTCCTCCATAAGATCTGGCCACTAGGCATTTTTCTTTTTTCTTTCTTTCTTTTTTTAATGCGGAATGCTGTTTATTGAAGGAGGGAGGAGGTCTTGAATACAGGCTTAAAGCACAATGGAAGAACCCTGGAGGGTTCGCTACAATTGTTTTACAATCTTGCATCTAAGGTGTTAAAGCCCATTATGCAGGGTACATAGACAAGGAACTTCCCTTAAGTGTTCAGAGGGGTGAAACCCAGCAGGGGATTAGCATAGGGAGAATATCAAGGTCAAGGTCAGCAAGCAAGGCAACAGTTATCCAGAACAGGGGCCAGGACCCTACAGGTCCCCCTTTTACTATAAATGAGCTTCTGACTTAGGTTGCATGGGATGTCAGCAGGTCACCTTACCCGTCATGGAGACGCCTGCCCAGGCCACACAGGCACTCTGTCTTAGGTTGGTGAGCGCCCCCCACAGCCTGCTTTCTTAAAAGCACCCAGGACCACGGCTCAGGGGTGGCACTGCCCACAGAGCTGGGCCTTCCCACATCAGTCATCAATCATCAGTCAAGGAAACGCAGCCCAGGCTAGCCCACTGGCCCATATGGTGGGGGCATTCTCACAACTGAAGTTCTCTCTCCCCAAAATGACTCCAGCTTGTATCAGATTGACATAAAACAAGCCAGCACATGTGTTAAACTACAAGCAGAGAACAAAACAGCTAGAATTCTGGGAAGGGCTTCTCTGAGGAGTAGAACTGTTGCATTAAAAAGTAGAGGAGCTTGATTTTAGAAGTTTTTAATATGGCCGTGTTCATTGACAAGGTAGAATTTTTAATGGCTTATAACATGAAATGACATCATTATACATAAGGTAAAAATGTGTATTTCTAATATATATTTTATCTAAAAGCAAATGAGATCTGTATTTTTTTTAGAAGAAAGTTATAATTTTTTGCTATTTTCCTGAACTTTATTGCAGCTAGTGGTCAGAAGTTGTATGTAAGGCTCTTTCAGCGTAAATTAACCTGGATCAAGATGGGTAAACTGGAGTACGAAGAGATTGCCTCAGACTTAACCCCCGTGGTTGAAGAATTAAAAGATGCGGGCTTCCTTCAGACAGGTATGGTTGGAGGGAGGAACTGAGAGGAAAATGGAATTTAAGAATCGCTTTCTGTGGGATTTCTATGAGAAAGCTAGTGTGGTGCCATCTCCCGAGTAGTGTCTGCTAAATAATGATTACTTTAAGAAAAAACCTTGAAGCTGTTAGTTTAGGGCAACAGGTTATCATGTGACTTAAGACTGTCGGGTTCTTGGGCACAGGCCACCAGGGTGTGAAGGATGGACTGCCATTGCTTTCCTGGTGCATGCGTAGTCTCCCGGTCTGAGACGGGGTGAGCCATAGAAGGGGAAATTTCTCTTGAGCTCTTGTCTTCCAGCGAGAACCTGATTCATCCTGCTCAAATTCCTCATCTCTGGCAAAATAGAGCCAGCTGGGATGAAATAAGTGTTCCTCTAAAAACATCTATCCCCACCATGCCCACACATACCACCTCTGTCTGTTGATCGCCTGTAAAATTTAATTAGAGCTGTGTGAACGTTAGAGAATCCATCTTCTCTTGTGGATACCCTGGTTTGTCCTGTAAGTCCTGGATGGAAAGGGGCATAGGGAGAATGAGGATGTGCAGCCAAGTTCAGTGGACACTTTTGACAAAATAATCAATCACAGTAGATAGCTTTAGGGAGAAGAGTTTGTAGAGGGAACAGTAGTTAAAGATGGAGCTAAGGTGTGGCTGGATGGGCTATAGGTGGAGCATGCTGGGTGAAGGGGTGGAGCTTGCCGGGTGGAGGGGTGGAGCATGCCGGGTGAAGGGGTGGAGCATGCCGGGTGAAGGGGTGGAGCTTGCCAGGTGGAGGGGTGGAGCATGCCGGGTGAAGGGGTGGAGCATGCCGGGTGAAGGGGTGGAGCTTGCCGGGTGGAGGGGTGGAGGTACAAAGCAGCATTCTGGCTTGAGTAGTCAGCACTGCTTTCCAGTCCCTGGTGGAAGCTGATCCTCGCTTCCTCCTGACTTGGAAGATCTGATGAAAATTGTATAGATTGACCTGTTTGACAGAGGGGGCTTACCTTTAAACCTTACCCAAACCAGAGCCCCGATGGCTCACCTTGGACACTTCATGGCTGCTTCTCTGCGTCTTGCAGCCACACTGCAGTCCTCAGTGGTCTTTGTCATGGTGAATGCATTCTCCTTTCAGAAGCTTGCTTGGACTTAATGGCTCTTCTGCCTGGGCCAGTGCCCACCGTCCTACTGTACAAACCTGTCCCTCGTCACATTTGACTCTGCACGGTGCCCTCATGAGAGATCTGCCTGACTGTCCTGTGTAAACCAGCCACCCTCCCCACCAGGCTTTGTTGGCCTCACATAAATTTGTTTTTCATTTTTTTAAAAAAAGGGTTTATTTTATTTCCTGCGTGTGGGCGTGTGCTTGAGAGTACAGGTGCCCAAGCCAGAGGCATCGGGTCACCTGTAGCTGGAATTAGATGGGAACCAAATGCAGGTCTTCTGGGAGATCAGCAAGTGCTCTTCACTGCTGAGCCGTCTGTCCAGCACCTAGCTCTGTTTTCTTCATACCACCCTTTCCTGCCTGGCATGAGTAATTATTGTGGTAGGAAATGAGCTCCCTTTGGTCCTTGCTCAGTGCAGTGTCTCTAGGACCTGAGAACTGTACACCCCATCAGTACTAACGAACGGAGGAAGAAGACACTGCCTGAAACTGAAGGTCTTAAAGACATATGGCTGGGTTCGATTCAGCCCGGTGCATTCGGCCTGGTGTGGGATCTGGGGTACACCAGAGCAGGATGCTGGAAGGCTGAGCCCATGAAAGGCTTTCCACTCTGAGTCATGGGATAGAGGACTGTGTGGAGGAGAACTGGTGGTCACTTCACTCTGTAATCTGGTTTGGAGAGGACCCCTCACATGGCTACAGATGAGAAAGATGGAGGATGTATCCCAGTAATGTTTGTTCATAGTTTGCTGTCTATAGCGGGTTTTTTGATATTTGTTTAAGACAGGGTTTCTCTGTGTAGCCCTGGTTATCCTGGAACTCAACAACCACCTGGTTGTTGTCTGTAGTCTTCAATGGAAAGAGTTTGGCGAACTCTTGGGAAACTCCTGCTTGCATTTATTTATTTATTTATTTATTTATTTATTTATTTATTTATTTACTTATTTGGAAAACTTATTACAGTTTCTCTAGGGAAATTTCATTTTATTTTCGTCTAGCCGATTCTCTTCCTTCCCCAAGGAACTGATGTTAGGTGATAGTCAATTCCACAACACCACGGTTAACTTTGGGTTGTTGTTAACTGTTTCAGAATCTGAGTTGGAGGAACTCTCTGATGTACTTGAACTCCTTTCTGCTCCTGAACTGAAAGCCCTGGCCAAAACCTTCCACGTGGTGAGCCCCGCTGGGCAGAAGCAGCAGCTGGTAGATGCCTTTCTCAAGCTGGCCAGACAGCGCTCAGTCTGCACTTGGGGCAAGACTCAGTCCGGAATCAGAGCAGTGATTCTGAAAAGGTCTGTGGCCATTGTCTCTGAAAACGTTTGCTGTATCGATAAGCATACTAACTGCGTGGTTTAGACTGCGTACTCTTTCAGACTCTGGCTGCTCATGACAGTTGCATTGCGATTGACCCCTGAAAGCCTTTACTATACCGTCCTCAGTGCTTTACTGGTGGTTTATCCAAAATTCTTGTTGTAAGACTGTTCTAATTTCTAGAAGGAAGAAAAATCAGTAGGCGGTAAAGCAAAGGCATAGAGCTCTGCATAGGCCTTTGCTCTCATAGACCTTTGCTTGCATAGGCCTTTGCTCTCATAGACCTTTGCTTGCATAGGCCTTTGCTCTCATAGAGCTTTGCTTATATAGACCTTTGCTTGTATAGACCTTTGCTTGCATAGAGCTTTGCATGCATAGAGCTTTGCTCTCATAGAGCTTTGCTTGCATAGACCTTTGCTCTCATAGAGCTTTGCTTATATAGACCTTTGCTTGCATATAGGCCTTTGCTCTCACAGAGCTTTGCTTATATAGACCTTTGCTTGCATAGGCCTTTGCTCTCACAGAGCTTTGCTTATATAGACCTTTGGTGCTTATTCATAATTTATTATCTAAGAACTGAAAATAGCTGTGACTACTGTTCTTTAGGGCAGCTTTAGGGCAACTGTCAGTCAGTCACTTTTAATTTTTGAAGCTTGTTATTGGAGTATTTTGAGCCAGGCTTAATATGCAACTTTTTTTTTTCTTCTTTAAGTTTTCCCCAGTGCTTTGGATGGTTTCTCTAGTCTTTAGGAAGCACTTGAGCTATTCATTTAGGGAGGATCATAAAAACTTGTGGAGTTCTTTTACTCTGAAATCTATAAAATCAGAGTATATCTAATTTAGCCTGAGATGCAGTATTCTGGAGCATTTGAGGATAAATGAGATGCTTGTTTATTTTGTATGTTACATATGTGTCTGCTTAAACAACTCCATTGTAATAAATTATGTCTGTAGAAGTTGACTACAGAAGTATGAAGTCCTAGGGCTTGGATTGTAGCCCAGTGGTTAAGCACTTGCCTATGTGCAAGGTCCCAGGTTCAAATCCCCAGTATCAGGAAAAAAAAAAGTGTATGTACCTACAAAAGTATGAAATCCTTATCCAGTTGGTATGTTAACTATTTTCAAAATACTATTTTTTGTCTGTTTTTATTTTTAAGCTAGAAGAAACCTTATATGTCATGTTTTGTAAGTAGATGTGCATTAAAATTACCAGCTTTCATTATCAACACTTAGATTCTGACCAGATGTCATAAGAGAAATTAAGTGAACAGTTTGCAACACCAGATTTGGAGTTGCATGAAGATAACATTCTCTGGGCTATCTTACTTGTACTGAAATCCTTGACGATGATCTGCCACAGCTCCACCTGTGGCCAGTGCCTAGCTCTGGGTCTCCATGGATGAAACAAATTTGTGCTTTCTTAATCTAAGAGTCCCTGCATGGTCTTCTGCAGCCCAGAGGCTTGCTTTGCTGCGCTCTGCATGCCCGGGCCAGTAGACACAGGCAGATGGAGCTCCAACCCAGCTTAGGAGTGGGTGCTAGCTTTTGTGGGTGAGCAGTTCCCATCAACTGTTGCTATGCTAGGGCCCCTTCCTGAGCCTCAGGACTCAGAGTGGCACTGATCTCTGCAGTGCCCCTGGAGATTAAGGACTGCTTTTCGTTGAGAAGCTTCTAGATGAGAAGGTGTGAAGTCTTCGCTAGGGCCACTGACTCAACTGGGGATGACTTTGCCCCTCAGGAGCATCAGGCACCATTTAGAGACAGTTTCAGGTTGTCACCACTGCGGGAGGGGCAGTGTTAATGAAGCTGGATGTGCTGAGCATCCTGATAGAGAATGCACAGGAGAACCCCCAGCCCTCAAACAAGGAATTGCCCAGCCTAAATACCAGTGGTAGCGAGGCCCAGGAACGCTGTTGCTGTAGCCTACAAGGGCCACATGGCCCTAGATTTAGTTCAGCCCTCCAAACTCGCCCTGCAGATGCCTCCAGTTGTCCTGGAATGGCAGTGTTTCCAGACAGCTCTGCAAACGGGAATAACATAACACCTTGAGTGTATCTGCACCACTTGTCTCTACTGCTGCCTGCCCAGAGCTTCTGTTACTGATGGTTTAAGTACCTTATCTCATCTGCCTGCCTGCCTGCCTGCCTTCCTCCCTTCCTTCCTTCCTTCCTTCCTTCCTCCCTCCCTCTCTCCCTTCCTTCTGCCATTCCCTCCCTCTTTCCCTCCCTCTTTCTGTCCCTTCCATCCTTCCCTACCCCGCTCAATCGCTCAATCTCTTTTGGGGAGCAATTCATCTTTAATTTTTAAAAAGCTTATTCGGCTCAGCAGGTGAAAGAGCTTGCCTCCAAGAACCTAACTCTGATTCCCAGGACCCACATGGCAGAAGGAGAGAACCGACTTTGACAATTGTTCTCTGACCGCTATACATAGTCGGCATGTATGTGTGTCTGCACACGTATGTGCACACACACACAAATAGAGAAATGCATGTCATCATTTTAAAAAGCAGGCTGATGGTAGAGGCTGCTTGGGCAGCTTGAGGTCTTAGAATCCTCTGACTAGAGCTTGGTGTTAGAGTGACAGAAAGCAGTGAGAATGACCGAGCACAGCAACGCAGGGTGTCTGTGTTGTTGTCTGTGGTGCTGAGACCGGTACCAGGGGTTCCCGGTCTGCAGGTGGCCATTCAGATCAATAACTGAGAATCGCCGGAGCCGGGTCGGGGTGGCGCACGCCTTTGATCCCAGCACTCACTCAGGAGGCAGAAGCAGGTGAATCTCTGTGTGTCCAAGGCCATCCTGGTCTACAGAGTGAGTTCCAGGACAGCCAAGGATATACAGAAAAACTCTTGTCTCAGGAAAGAAAAAAGAAAGAAAGAAAGGAAGGAAGGAAGGAAGGAAGGAAGGAAGGAAGGAAGGAAGGAAGAAAGAAAGAAAGAAAGAAAGAAAGAAAGAAAGAAAGAAAGAAAGAAAGAAAGAAAGAAAGAAAGAAGCCAAATAAAAAAGAAGAGAGAGAGAGATTTGCTAATATCAAAGAGGTGATAACATTCTAATACATTCTTTTATGAGTTTCCCTGGTGTTTTGAGTGTTCACAGCCATGGTACACCCTGTATAGTCGGTGGCTGGGGAGGAAGCACCATTACTGAGTAAGAACCATAAGAAACCACTTTGAGATAAAAATTCAATCGTTTTCCTCCATGTCCCAAGTGAGGCTCTGACCTCCAGAAAGGCCCTCAATTGTCCCGCAGCCGGGGGTGCCCCATTTGCTGCCTGTTTAGAACAATGACTGCCAGTTGTCTTTATTTTAGCTGAGAATCATTTGTAAAATCTGTGTCCAAATGTGTAAAAGCTAGAGAGGTGATTCTGTATTGTTTTATTTTAGAGCTAAAGACTTGGCTGGACGGTCCCTGCGAGTCTGTAAAGGCCCCAGGGCCGTGTTTTCCCGGGTCTTGCTGCTGTTTTCCTTGACTGATTCCATGGAAGATGAAGAAGCTGCTTGTGGGGGTCAAGGTCAGCTTTCTACGGTGCTGTTGGTCAACCTGGGCCGAATGGAATTTCCTCAGTATACTGTCAGCCGGAAGACCCAGATCTTCAGGGACAGAGAAGACCTCATCAGGTGAGGTCACACTGAGTCACTACCATATCTGTGTGCGTTTTAAATTTTAATAAGAGGTCTTGCTTTTTTTTTTTTTTTTTTTTTTTTTTTTTTTGCCAGCTGATGTGGAAACGCGGAGTGCATGCCATGGTCATTTTTAAGTTTTCGGGGCTTATCATCCCATGCCTTCCTCACGTGCCTTCTCCGTCTACAGGAGAATGCAGACATGCACTTAGACCAAGGCTGCCAAGTCAGTGAGTTTTTGAGTTAAAGCTACAAAAGTTTTCACTGGGTTCCGTTCCTGAGTAGCTGGGGCAGGAAACACTTTCGCGACACAGACATTTTGACAACCCTGCCTTGAGGATGTGTTGGGGATGCATAAGGCAGAACGAGTTTTCCCAGTCACAGCGTTCAGACCAGACTGATAAGAGCTTATACGGGTGTGTTAGGATCACATACATGCTGAGTTAGAACTTGGAAGTTTACACAGCACGTCGTGGAATTTATGAACATTGGCTTGATCACCAGTGGGTTTTGACTGAAAAATGGTATTGTTCTTAAAGAAAGAAAGAAATACCTAGTTTTTGTTTGTTTGTTTTTTGAGACAAAGTTTCTCTGTGTAGTTTTGGAACCTGTCCTGGATCTTGCTCTGTAGACCACGCTGGTCTCGAACTCACAGAGAACTCCTCCTGGCTCTGCCTCCTGAGTGTTGGGATTAAAGGCGTGTGCCACCACCGCCCGGCAGAAAAACCTAGTTTTACTAGTCTGGCCTTCGTGTAGTGCCTCGTGCAGCTAGTTATTGCTGTGAATGTCGTCACGACCCTCATCGGACAGGGATCGCCTTTCAGTTTTGTGGTTGACGAAACCACGGGTGGCAAGCTCGTACCTATGCTCTAATGAAGTCATTAAAATCCCACTGGTTATGAATGAAATGGGGTCTAGTTGACCTCTGAAAGTGCCAGATTATACGAACCCTGTAACATGACAGCTGACCTGACAGCCCTTTGCCCACTTCTGCACTTGAGATCGGTGATCCTCAGTTATTCGGTAAAGCTGTGTTGAGTGCTCGACATAGCAGTGGAGTTATAGCAGTGAAGGAGGTAAGGCTGCTGACTCCGTGGGTACCGTTCACTGGGGAGATAAGAAGCAGGAACATTACAGGACGAGCTGCAGGGACCAGAGGTTGCTTGACCTCAGTGAGATGCGCTGCATGCAGCCTGGGTCTTCCCAGTATTGGGAAGCCGCTGAAGGGGGAATTCCATGTTTTTAGCCAGAGCAGCCTTACGGAGCACAAGTCAGAGGTGAGCAGGAGAGCTGAAGAAGGCCAGTTTGACTTTGGTGGTGGTCTAGGTGAAGGATGAAGGTCGTTCGTGACATACTGACTGGGCAGTGGACACAGGTCAGTATATCAAAAACAGTTTGGAAGCAGAGACAACTTGATCATTAATGGATGAAGGAGGGGAGGGGAGAGAGAGCATGGAGGGAGGAGGCTGGGCATGGGGAGGAGAGTACTGTTTGAGGTCGGTGTGTCTACTGCCATTGAGAAGAGGTTGGGGAAGCAAGGACTGTGGCTTCCGGACAGATGAGGGATGGGCACTGCCCACGTGAGTCCAGATGGTGACGAGGACTAGCCGGCTGGCAGCTGAGGGAGATGGGGGGGGGGCTTGGTTCTGGTGGGAGTTGGACCAGCTGTGATGCTGAATGTGTGATGCTGCCCCTGCTCTGGTGATGCCTTGAGGTGGGGAGGAGGGTGTACCACCTGCCTGCTCTAACCTCCAGACGTTTTTTCTTTTTCTTCTGAGGAGGGTCTTGTGTAGCCTAGGCTGCCCCTGAGCTTGCTTTGAACCCGAGGATGACCTTGGAGTTCTGAATCTCTTGTTTTGATTTGTGCCAACACAACTGGTTTATGCAGTGCTGGGGATCGAACCTAGGACTTTGTGTGTAGCAGGCGAGTGCTCTATCACTGAGCTACAGTAGTCCCTGACGATGTCTTTCTGTTTCCTTAATTCACCTTGGATTGCCTAGTAGCACATCATAAATAATTGTGTCTGTGGTAGCAGTTCTCAACCTGTGGATCATGATCATTGGAAAACACATATTTCTAATGGTCTTAGGAACCCCCAATAGTAAATTTATTTTCATTGCTACTTTATAGCTAATTTTGCTATGGAGTGCTGTCTCAGTTCCTAAAACTATTGGAAAACACATATTATAATACATGAATGTGTTTTCCGATGGTCACGACCCACGACCCACAGGTTAAGGACCACTGGTCTTTGGGTTTGTGGGCAAACTTGACCCCTGGAGGCAGGCTATTTTCTTGTTAATGTTAGTGTATTACATGCTTTTCTTCTCCAAAATACAATGAATATGCTCTCATAGTATTTCAGAGTCTGTTAGTCACGTGTCATTGATTTTCATATCTAAGGAAGTAATGAAAAGTCATATTTCTTCCACTAAATTGTTCATAAAATTTCACCATCGCTGTCTCCCCTGAGTGTTCCCAGTTACTTTGGAAATACCCTGTCATCCTTTTGGCTTGGACAGTGCCCCAATGCACTTCTGACTGTATTTACTGTGTCAAAGTGACATCTTGCTACAGCTCTGAAGTCAGTTACAGATTTACTTGGTGCCTCTCAAATTAGTGAATGAGTGAATGCCAGAACCCAGCTTTGGGATCTTACAGTGTAAACGCTTCTGTCTTCCTAGCAGGGCAGCCGGAATCAGTCACGGCCATTCTGAGCAGTGGGGGAGAGCTATACTAAATTATTACTTAAATGCAACTTAAATATACCTCACTTTTTTGTGGTTTCGATTTTTCCATTTTTGAAGCAGAGTGTAGCAGAATCTTAAAAGTTTTTATTAATAAGATCAATCCTGAGGCCAATTATTGGGGTGAATGCTGGAAGATCAGAGAAGCAGAACAAGCCACAGCTACCTCACCTTGCCAGTTCCTTAGCTGATCCTGTTTCCTCAGACTGGAAGCCTCTCAGTCCTCATCCGAATGTGTCTCAGCTGAACTGCTGCTCCAAAGCCTGAAAGCTTAACCAGCCAAATGCTTCTAGTTTCTGGTCCTCACGCCTTATATATCTTTCTGCTTTCTGCCTCACTCCCTCGGATTAAAGGCTCACTTTCTGGGATTAAAGGCGTGAGTCACCATGCCTGGCTCTTTCCAATGTGGCCTTGAACTCACAGAGATCCAGAGGGATCTCTGCCTCTGGAATGCTAGGATTAAAGGCGCGTGCTACCACTGCCTATCCTCTATGTTTAACATTGTGGCTGTTCTCTTCTCTGACCCCAGATAAGTTTATTAGCATGCACAATATTTTGGGGAACACAATACCATCACAGCAGGGTCTCAGTGGGTAGCCTCAGGTAGTCTGGAACTCTCTTTGTAGACCTGGAACTTAAAGATCCACACATCCTCTGCTCTGCTTCCCAGTGCTGGGATTGAAGGCAAGCACCACCGTGTCCTGCGCATCCCTCACATTCTCATGAACATAAGCTCAGTGGCCAGGATGTGGGAATTGTCATGGAAGGACTCCTTGACTTAGACCCACCGGCGTTTTCCCCTAGATATGCAGCGGCCGCACACATGCTGAGTGACCTTTCCGCTGCCATGGCCAATGGGAACTGGGAAGAAGCTAAGGAGCTTTCCCAGAGTGCAAAAAGAGACTGGGACCAACTGAAGAGCCACCCTTCGCTGAGGTGAGTGCTGTGTGTTTTCTTCATTTCGTCTCCCAGTGTTGGGGGTGGAACTCATGGCCTGAGCTCTGTGCTCAGAGGACGTTGGAGAGAGTCGAAGGTACTGGGCGGAGGCTGTGAGGAAGACACATGGTATATATGCACGAGGTAGTCAGTAAACTAGAAATATTAAAAGCAAGAACAAAAAGCAAGGTGGAGACGGGTTGAGGGAGATACCCAGTGCCAACTTCTGGCCTCCTTGTGTACAGGTACCTGCACACACTTTCACACAGACACGTACACCTCCCTGCACTGGCTGGTCTTCTTCCGGCTAGAGTCATCTGAAGAAGAGAACCTCAACTGAGAAAATGTCTCTATAAGATCGGGCTGGAGGCAAGCCTGTAGGGCATTTTCTTAATTAGTGATTGATGGGGGAGGGCCCAGCCCATCACGGGTGGTGCCATCCCTGGGCTGGTGGTCCTGGGTTCTATAAGAAAGCGGCTGGACAAGCCAGTAAGCAGCAGCCCTCGATGGCCTCTGCATCAGCTCCTGCCTCCAGGTTTCTTTCTGCCCTGTGTGAGTTCCTGTCCTGACTTCCTTCAGGGATGAACAGTGGTGTGGAAACATAAACCAAATAAAGCCTGTCATCCCCAAGCTGCTTTTGGTCATGATGTTTCATCACAGCAACAGTAAACCTAACTGAGACACTGCCCAGAATAAAAACAAAAACTGAAGTGAGTGATATTTAAAGAGGTAGATTGTTCAACTCGATCACAGTGTTGGCATGTATTGGAGTATCATGTCACACTCCGTTTAATTATACAGTTTTTGTGTGTCTCTATGTTAGTCACAAAAATGAACTTAATTTTAAATAGTTGGTTCAGTATATACAGAAAGGTAAATAGTAGAATGTATTTTTAAGTAATGTTTGAAGAAGGTTAAACCCAGATCTGAGGAAGCTTGAAGGCTTGTCCATGTTTGTGGGTAAGGTTTACATGCTGACCTCAGTTTAAAATCTCATTAGGTATTCTCATCTCACCCCCCTGAGTGTCCTGGGGCAGGGGCTTGGCTGTGATGATGTTTGTGGTGCAGAATGTTGTGCACGCAACTCAAAGTATTGGAGTATATTGTTTTAGAGGTCAGACTTCAACGCTCTGTCCCTTCTTACCGTTCTCTATAAGTTATAGAGAATTCAACGCCCTGCCCCTTCTTACCGTTCTCTATAGGTTATTCAGCGGCGGGCTTACGTTGTCGTTTCAGGTACCACGAGGCCTTGCCGCTCTTCCTGCGCTGCTTTACTGTGGGCTGGATTTACACGCGGATTCTCTCCCGGGCTGTGGAAGTGTTGGAGAGACTTCGCCTGTATGAGGTTAGCGCACCCTCCTCCACCCTTCACTGACAGGACCTCTTGGGCTCAGCAGGAAGAACCTGAGGAAAGCTTGTTTACTACAGGCAGCCTGCGGTCCTGTCTCTCTCTGGTAGAGAGAAGATAACCTCGCCAGCAGCCATTTGGTTTGCTTGTGACTTGATGAGTGTGCGTACTGGGAAGGCTTGATGGCCGTGAACAGAGCCTGGTAGGTAGGAGCCCAGAGCTCAGTCAGCCTTACCTGGGCCTCAGAACTTGGTGTAAGGCGCTGTAGTTACCCTAGGTCTTGTGGGTAAAAAGCTCACACCCCCTTGTCTTCTGTCACAGATTGTCTGGAGATAGTTTAAAGTCACAAATTGACAATTTGGTCACATCCTTAGATTAAGATTAAGAAATTGCCATAGTTCCCTTTTATTGTGGCGTTTCTGTCTTGACAAATGATGTTTTACAAAGAGGAAATGGCAAGCTGGGTCTTTGACTTGGGTCTCTTGAATTCCAGGAAGTGCTCATGCAGGGGAGCGTCTCAAACTCCTGCCTGTCAGTCCTTGGCCTTCGTGGAGAACGGACCATACCAGCCCTGTTGACTTCTGACTGTAATTGGAGCCGATGCTTCTAGCATTTAACAGCCTTTCTTTTTATTGCTGCCTAGGAAGCCGTTGAGGAACTGGAAAAGCTCCTGTCTCAGAAAGTCTACTGTCCTGACAGCAGAGGGCGCTGGTGGGATCGCCTGGCTCTTAACCTGCACCAGCACCTGAAGCGTCTGGAAGCGGTGAGCGGCAGCGTGCCCAGGCTGTGTGACTTGGAAGTGGTTTTTTAATAGCAAGCTCTAACTAAGTACTTCAGCACTGGGGATGGAGCTGAGCACCTCACGAGTACTTAAATAAGCACCCAGCCCCTGAGCTGCCGCAGCCTAGGAAAGCACTTTCTTTAGTTAACTTATTTATTTTTCTTATTTACTGGTGGGGGCAGAGTCTCACTGTGTAGCTCTGGCTGTCCTGGAACCCACCATCTAGACCAGGCTGGCTTGGAGCACACAGAGATCCACCTGTCTCTGCTTCCCAAGTGCTGATATTAAAGGCATGCACCATCGTGCCTGGCCATTTATTTTTATTTTAATTAAAATATCATTTTATCACTTCCTCCTTTCCTTTTCCTCCCTCTCATTAATATATGGTTCTGAGAAAATAGTAAAAAGTGTGATTTTTTTAAAAATTAATATTGATGTATTTTTATATAATACATGGAAAAGTTCTATAGATAAAACAAAAATTTTTAAATATTTAATTTTTATCAAAACGTTAGAAACCACTAATGCAACAAATGTGACGTCGAAATAAAAACTCAATAAATGAAAAGAAATTCTAAATATAATTAGCAGATACTTTTCCTTTTAATATTCTTTGGTTGAGTTCTTCCAACCCCACTCCCCACCCTGAAATAGCAGGGGTGATTCTAACACTAGCATTAAGTAAAAGCAGGCGCTGTCTATTTGCTCTGGCTGGGAGGGGAAAGGGGCTGACAGTGGCCTCCACGAAGTGGAATTAAGGAGAAGGGGGATCAGATGTGTCTCAGCTCTTGCAGGTTCATATTCATTCATTCTCTCCCTGCCTGTCTCCCTCCCCCCCCTCCCCATCCTCCCAACCCCCCTCCCCCCCCCCCCCCCCCCGCACTACCCCCTCCCCTCTCATCTTGACCCCAGGGTTTGTGGCTGGAATTGGTGATTTTATTTACTTGTCACTCATTGCTTCTGGAAACAAAGGCCGATGGGAGGCATTCTCTTCCTAATTTCACTGCAGGTGCTCGGAGAGTGTCTCTGTGCCTCTGCAGGGCATTTGGCCCCACCTCTGGAACAGGCCACCTTCGGCAGACCCCAGGGATCTTGGGGACTTAAAATAGATCAATTCTGTCACTGATGTGGCTGGGCAGGGTGGGGCCTTTGAGGCCACCGCCTCTGAGCCAGGCTGGTAACAGTGACTCTTTGTGTGGCTGCCTGCGGCTTGGTCTCCATTCCAGCCCTGTGTTTGAACTGAATGGAGGGGACTGTGTCTCAGGGAGGGTTTGTTTTTCCAGTGCTACATGAAGTGAATCGGGGGAGAGAGGGGTGGAAAAAATTGCCCACGGAATGTGAGAGTATGAGGTAGTGTTTTTGCTGCTTTTTGCTCAAACAGTGCCTTGTTACCTCAGGTGCCCGTGAAAAGGCCAGCAGAAGCTGTTTTCTGTCCTGGAGGTGGGCAGCGTGGTTGCAGGCCGAGAACCCAGCTTGGAAGGGAGAGCACATGCGTCTGTGCTACCTCTGCCTTTCACTGCATGAATGTTATGGATTCCCCTGATTCCCCCTTGTTCACAGTTCTTGGAACACTTGCCTGTGGTCACGGGGGCAGACAGATCTCTCGACTTAGTTTTCAGTGATGCTAAGGAAGTTGAGTTCTTTTTACCCTTTCCCAATGACTCACTGCCATACACACCGCGCTTGTTACTCTGTCCGCTCACCTCCTGTCTACAGGACACAAGCCGCCAGTAGCAAGTGCCAGCCCCTGGAGAGAGATGGGGCCACCCTGGCCATTCTTTCCTATGCCCGGTCTCTGTTGCCTGGTGTCCCTGCAGGGGCAGAGAGAGCTGCAGTGTCCGGCACCCTTCCTGACTCCTTCAGATCCACTTAGCTCCTCAAGGCTTGAGCTTTCATCCATTCCTATTCTTTTAAAAAGTTTTTCTTTAAATTGTTAAAGTATAGTGTGTGTGTGTGTGTGTGTGTGTGTGTGTGTGTGTGTGTGTGTGTGTATGTGAGTGCCGCAGCATGCATGTGGAGCTCAGGGAGAAAACCTCAGGCTCACTACAGCCCTTGAGCTCAGGGGATTCTCCTGTGTCCCCTCCCATCTTGGGGGGAGATGCTAGGATGGCAGATGAATGGTTGCTGCTGTGCCCTGCTCTCCAGGGGTTCTGAGGAGGCGAACTCAAGGCCTTACCCTTGTGCAGCGGGTGTTTACCCTCGGAGCCCTCTCTCCAGCCCCTCCTGATCGATGCGAACGAAGTCTGACTCTTTCTAACCTTTTCCCAGCCATCTCCCTGGCCACCCTCAGAGCCCAGTGTCCTGGCTAGTTTGACTTGGTGGTTGCTTCCAAGTTCCATCGTATTCCAGCGTGTCGTAATTCATTTGTTTGTCACGGACGAATGATGCATGTGTTCATTTGTCCAGTCACCTGTAAATGGGTGCCCGAGTTTCCGCCGCCATCTGGGTATTGTGAATACTGCTGCCATGGATATGGGCACGCAGTACTTCCTGAGTGTCTGTTTTTAATTCTTTAGGGGTGTACCTAGGGAAGAATCTGCTAGCTCTTGCGGCAATTTTACGTTTGGCTCTTTAAAAAGCTGCCAAACTGTTGTTCACAGTGTTTCCTCCATTTTTATATTCCCACCAGTAAGACAGGAGGGCTCTGGTTTTTCCACATCCCAACCAACACTGGTTATTTTTCTACTTTTCTGAGCATGTTCATCTTGGTAGATGAGGAATGATTTCTTTCTGGAGCTTTTGTATTTATGCTCAACTTTGAAGAACCTTAGAAAATAGGGACAGTGGGTTCCTCTCCCTGCGAGCAGGGAATCTCGCTCAGCTCTGTGGTCCTGCCTCCGTGTGAGAATCACTGTGTAAGTTGCTTTGGAGACCCCTGCTCTGTTGGTGAGGTGGGGCATGTGTGACTTTCACAGCTTTCCTGGTGGTTTCCTGAGAACTGCGGGGCAATGCCTTCCAGTAAAGTCTCCCTTAGCCTGTGACTTGAGCGTCTCTAAGGTCATGGTCTCTGAGGAGGTAGCTGCTGGGACCCTCTCATCAGTGGGGTCATTAGGATCAGAGCCTGGGTGCTGACACCACTAACAAGCTAGGCTTTGTCCTCATGGGCCATTTGCCGAGATAAGTAGTGGCAAAAAGCATTCTCTGCCTTCTGTACTCTGTGTAGCCAAAATGGGAAAGGAACAAATACAGAGGTCCTGTGACACACACACACACACACACACACACACACACACACACCTGTGCCGCCCCCAGTCCATCTTCAGGATCCTGGCATGAGGTTTGGGTTTAACAGAGGACAGAGAGCCTTGGCGCTACCTTGGAGACAGCAGCACCGTGTTGGCTTTGGTGGCCAATCAGTCAGAAGAGCTCAGCCCCAATCATGACATGGTCATTGAGACCCCAGAAAAGGGACAGTGAGAAAGAAGCATTTGAACTAACTGAAGTACCTGAAATAGACTTAATGAATAAGTCAGTGAGGAGATGTTGAGGGCAGAACAGAAATAGAACAAACTTTGCCAACCATTCTTTCAGAAGAAGTCATACTTGATGGGCCAAATCCCAGACCCCTCCCACCCCACCCCGCCTCCTGTTGTCAGCTGTCTGCGAGGATCTGCACTGCTTGGGGACGAGGGTGGAGTGGCACTGAGCAGACAAGAGACAGAATCCGAAGGGGGCGGTTTTTATTTGGCCGAGAACCCTTAAGTTCTCTCCAGAGAGTTCCATCCAAGTGAGGGTGGTGATCTGATGCCGGAGACCACTGAAATCGAGTGGAAACTCAGAGGATCTGACAGAGCACCCAAGTTAAATCCGGAGTGTGGCCCGCAGAGAGGCAGCGGGAAGGACCAGAGGTTTTCCTCCCAGGTTTACTGACTGTTCTCCGCAGGTGCAAAGACTAGGAGAGGTCGTCAGAGGTGATGTTGGGCCAGATCCCTTGCAGTACAACTGGTTCCCGAGATGGAGATGAAGGGAAGATGATGATGTGGGGAGTGGGGGAGGATGAGGGCAAGATGGTGCCGAAGGGGAGGAGAGAGGAGGATGAATGCAGGATGACGGTGGAGGGGAGGGATGAGGGGGGAGGGGAGGAGTGAGGGGGGAGGGGAGGGATGAGGGTGAAGGGGGGATGATGGTGGAGGGGAGGGATGACGGTGGAGGGGAGGGATGACGGTGGAGGGGAGGGATGATGGTGAGGGGAGGGATGACGGTGGAGGGGAGGGATGATGGTGAGGGGAGGGATGATGGTGAGGGGAGGGATGACGGTGGAGGGGAGGGATGATGGTGAGGGGAGGGATGACGGTAGAGGGGAGGGATGACGGTGAGGGGAGGGATGATGGTGGAGGGGAGGGATGATGGTGAGGGGAGGGATGACGGTGGAGGGGAGGGATGATGGTGAGGGGAGGGATGACGGTGGAGGGGAGGGATGATGGTGAGGGGAGGGATGACGGTGGAGGGGAGGGGATGACTATGAATGGGTGAGGAGGAGGAACAAGAAGATGATTAACACTGATGGAGTCTAACCCTTACATTTTTTTCCTTTGTAATTTTTCTAGTCACTAGGAATAAAAGCTGCCCCTGATTCTACTCAGTTGCTTGCTTTGGGGGTTTCTTTTCTTAATACTGTGACTCTCAACTTAGGGAAATATAACTTAAGCAAAACACAGAATCTCCACTCTTCTGAATTAATCCTTATCATTTCTTATCTCTACAAAAACTGTGTGGAATCCACACCTGTGGGAAAGACCTCCCTTTGCCTTGCCAGAGGCTGGAGGGTGCTTGGCCCTTTGAGCACTCCATAGAATTCTAGCTCCTCCCTCCTTTCTCTGTATATTGGGCTCGGAGACTACACTGTGTCTCTGTGAATATGGACAGTTGGTATTTCCCAACATGTATCTATTTTCTCCTGTTTAATAAAAAGGGAAAAAATTTTTAAGTGACTAGAAGGTCAGCAAAGGGTGGGTTTGGGGTGTTGTGTGGGTTAGGAGGGCGATTGGACAACATGCTTTCTCTTATAGCTTGTGTAACTGTGATGTTTAATGGACAGTGTAGTTTAAAATGACACTAAAAATTCCATTTTCCATTTATTTTATACGTGTGAGTGTTTTCCCTGCATGTATGTATGTATGTGTACCATGCGAGGGCCTGGCGCCCATGGAGGGCATTGGGTCTCCTTGAACTGGAGTTTAACATGGCTGTGAACCATCATGTGGGTGTTAACGATCCTCTAGCCCCCGGGGGCGACATCTTTAAAGTAAAATTCTCTCCTAATGATGATTGGAGCCCTGCCACTCACTGTGAGAGATCTCCAGAACCTGGGAGGTTTTATTAGGAATGGACTTGCCCTGTTGTAATCTTTAAAAAGTTGTTATTTTATGTGTATGGGTGTTTTGTCTGCATGTATGCCTGTGCACTGTATGGATGCAGTGCCGCTGAAGGCCAGAAGAGGGCACCAGATTCCCTGGAACTGGAATTACAGACAGTTGTCCCCCGTCTCGTAAATGCTGGCAATTGGAACTGGGTCCTCTGGAAAAACAGCCAGTGCCCTTATTGAACCATTTCTCCAGCTCCGCCCCGCTCACTCCCACTGTCATTTTGTCTATTTGAAAGTCAGTCCGCTGCTGCTGCTGCTGCTGCCGCCGCCGCCGCGACTCCCCCCCCCAAAAGTGATACTCAGTTCTCAAGGTTAAAAGTGTACACGTTGCTTTGTTACAATAAAACTAAATGTGCACACAAAGGAAAACTGATAGAGGACCAGAGGCTGCAGAGCCACTGGTTCTGGGCCAGGTGTGGCCCGGCCCAGGGTGGACTGTCCTGGTCCCAGCTCCGGTCTCTCCTGCACGGTGGCCTGGCAAGTGGTCAGAGCTGTGCACAGTCGTATTCCAGAAGACAAGCCCCTTTTCTGGCTGGCCTCAGGGCCCCAGCCTTTTCTTCCAATGTGAGACACATGTCAGTGTCTTGGGGCCTAGGAAGGGAAGGGCACAAGTGTCTCCCTAGAGTGTCTTCACTCCTGCCGGGTGGTTCCACTCTGGTCACGTGAATGACGGCAGCTCAGCTGTGCAGCGGCACGTTTTACAGTGAGGGGTCCGGTTCAAGCCGTCGGAGCGAGAGCTAAGGAAATAGCTTGTATTTCTCCAAGCACTGTTTGCCCATTTGCTAAAATGAAGTAATTAGTTGTGAGGTTTCTTGTCAAACTAAATCAACAGCTGCTGCCGTCAGCACGTTCGGGAACCTGACATGTGACCTCTTGATTGCTAGGCAATTAGGTGCATCAGCGCAGGCCTGGCAGATCCAGCAGTGCGGACAGGACACCGACTTTCACTCTATCAGCGAGCTGTGCGCCTGCGAGAGTCTCCCAGCTGCAAAAAATACAAGCGCCTCTTCAGCCAGCTGCCAGAAATTTCCGTGGGAGATGTCAAGCACGTAGGTGTCCTTTGGGTGAATTTTGTTTGTTTTTGGTTAAACTCAGGCGACATCCCCAGCCCTCCTTTGACTGTCCTCGGTTTAAACATATTTACTTAGATTCTTCTGGGTGGAGGCCCCCGGGAATCACTCAGAATGTCCGAATTCTCACCTGGGACGGTGACATCACCATTGTCTCTATTTCATTATGATGCCCTCTTCTCTGGTACCTCTGGGCTACCCCATATGGGCACACCAGGGCTGGGTGACAGACCTGCTGAATAAGAACTTGAGCGTCTTCCGCTTTTGCCTGCGTCTCTAGGGGCCTCTTAGATGTTCTTCAGAGGCTGGGAGAGTCACGTCCTTCAGAGTGTGCCAGGGTGGGTCCTGCCCTGCAGGAGTAGGCAGGCCCATCCCCAGAATGCCGCAGGCGGGTTTTCAGGGGCTTCCATTGAGGCAAGGCTAATCAAGGTGTGCTTGGTTTTGGTTTTGAGACAAAGTCATACTATGTAGCCTTGGCTGCCCTGGAACTCACTGTATAGACCGGGCTAACTTCAGACTCACAGAAACCCACCTGCTTCTGCCTCCCGAGTCCGGGACTAAAGGTGTGCACCACCATGCTCGACTTGGATTAACGTTTTTTTGCTACCCTTCTAGGTGACCATCACAGGCAGGCTGTGCCCACAGCATGGAATGGGCAAGTCGGTGTTTGTCATCGAGGCCGGAGACACCACGAACCCCACCACAATCCTGTGCTCCGTGGAGGAGCTGGCACTGGATTATTACAGGCGGAATGGCTTTGACCAAGGTAAGCCAAGCGGTGTTTCCTGCAGCCCAGCCTGCCTGCCAGCCTGCCAGCCAATGGGAAGAGAGTGTTGGAGGGTGGGTGGTTCATCAGTAGTGGGCTGCTCTCCTCTCTGACCTCAGTAGAAGCCACAGCTGGCCAGAGGTGTGTGAAAAGGAATTCTGTTGTTTGTTAGGGCGTCCTCTTGCTCTTTCGACAGTTTCACTTCCGGCTGACTGTGAGGACGGTGCTCACAGGGTAGGGTGGTTGGTGGAAGGGTCTGGTCTTTGCTACCAGAGGCTGGCAGTGAGTAGAGATGGTGAGAAAGGACAGAGGACTGTCCTGTAAGAGACTGTCTCGTAGTGAAGCTGTCCTTGAGGCCCGGGGCCAGTTCATCTGGGGAGATTAGCAGGCACACAGTGACGACGTCATAGGTGTGAGGCGCTTGGAAGACATACTCAGGCCGCGAGGAAGAGCAGCAATTTTGAGTTCCTTTTGAAATGAGCTTTCCGTACAGACCCAAGGAAGAAGCCGCATAGGACTGGAAGCTTGTCCCATCCTCGATTCCGGTGATGGGTGGCTTCTCACTCGCCTGGCCCCCGCCTTTGGCAGAGAGACTGCCCAGTGAATCTTTGGCACCACTAACGGAGGCGAAGTCAGGGAGAGGACACAGTAGTGCTTCTCACTAAGCCCCTCCTCTCTCCAGCCTTCCAGAAGCTTCCGTTTCCTTTTTCCTGGTGGGAGAGGGCACTTGTTGGAGGTGTATGTATGCACGTGTGCGGGAGAAGGCAGGCGCCCTCATGCATCCGTGAGACGTTGTGCCTTGAGCTGCCGATCTGAGACTTCTATCTCTAAACTAGAAAATCAGTGGGACCAGGGCAAGGTTGCCTCCAGCTGTTTAGGATTTTCACCTTCTGAAATGCTTACAGCCTACAGAAAAGGACTTCTGCTAAGTGGTCTTGGCAGGTACTGCAGGGTAGAAAGGAGGGATGCTGAAGGGCCCTAGTCTGCTCACTGGATGTGAATGTCCAGTGAGAAGCTACTGTAGCATGTTGACCAACGTAGAATTGAGAGGTTTCATAAACGTGACTGACCATGACAGACGCTGCACACCTACCACGGTGACCTGGACCCTGAGTCCTGTTGCCGTATTTCCTCACAGCCTCATTGCCAGAGAGTGAGGTGACCTGACCTGTGGTTGTCCTTCTACCTGTCCTATATGCTGCCCTTAGGACATTGGGGTGCTTCAGGATGTGACACACACAGTCCCAAAGGGTAGGTCTGCCCCTTGAGGGTGACCCTTAGCCCTGGTGAACGTGTTTGTGTGTCTGTCAGGGTGAGTGGAGGATGTATACCTTTGACTGCTAAGTTCCATATTTGGGAGCTGAGAACGGCCGTTTGAGAAAAGCACATGTATGAGTGTAAAACATGCTGGTCCCTCGTCCGTGTTCCTGACTTGGTTGTTCCAGGGCCTTCTGTGGCGGGCAGTCAAGGGGTGAGGGGTTGGCTCTCCTCTTAGAATTCCTTGGCCTGTGTACAGGAGGCTCCTGCAGGGCCCATTGACCACCATGGTGCCTCCCGGGAGTGGGATGGTGAGACCACGCGTGTCATGGTTGGACCTGCGTGGGCACCGGGCTGAGTGTTCGTGCAGTCGCCCGGAATGACAGCTGCTGTGGCATTTCTCCTGTCAGGGAGGTGGCCCTGGCGCAGGACCGCAGTGAAAAGGTTTCTTGTTGTTTATAATCGGCTAATTTCTTAGGTCAGTTGGCAATTCCTTGAGTTCGTGTATTTGCCAACCCCAGCTTCTCTCGGCCTTGTGGTCTTTCTTCACACCTGGTCTCAGTGAGTAACTATGAGTGATGCTTTAGCTACAGCCCGAAGGAAAGTGGATGCTTGGGCACTTGCCTTAGAATTGAAAAAATCAAATGTGCCCAAGGCCGCAATGTAAACTCGAAGTAGGAAAGCACTAGTGGATTCGGAGGAGGAAGTCCAGAGCAGCTCCCTGCCTGCTGTCAGACAAGCAAGGTGGACCAGTTAGCCTGGAAAGTCCCCAGAGTTGGCTCTTTTTTCTTTTCTTTTTTGAGACAGGGTCTCCCTCTGTAGCCCTGGCTGGCCTGGAACTCACTATGTAGATCAGGCTGGCCTCAAACACACAGAGATCCTCCTGTCTCCTAAGTGATGGGATGAAAGGCATGCCTCCACGCCTGGCTATTTTTTCTTCTTATGAAATACCATGTCGTGGACGATACTGACCCCAGTGCTGTGTGAAGGTGGAGAAGAGTGTATGCTGGCCCCACAAACCCACTCAGCCTCTTCCATCGTCTTCCTCGCCCCCTGGATCGAAGTAGATCCTGGATGTCCACTCATGGTACTTGCTCTGCGGCTCTCATGGCTCTATCCTGGGGACACCCACGTCCTGTCCCTGTGCCCATGTGGTAGGGCTGCTAGTGAGAAATGACTCCACCAGCTGGGTGGTGTTGTGTGGGGTCTTGGTTAGTCGGGCTGTGAAGATAGGATTTCACTGACTAGGGTTTCTTCCTGCTGAGTGTTGAGATGAATCTCCTCACATCTCTCCTGCTCACAGGGAAGGGTCGTGTTCTAGGGAAGAAGTGCTGACACTTCTGTGGAGTGGAGACAGAGAGGTGCAGTGAGCCCGAAAGACTTAGAAACCAAAGAACAGAATGGAAATTCCAGGCCCCAGATGGTGTCACAGGAGACTCCATGTAAACTATCCCGTTTAGTGGCTAGAGGAAGGGCAGT
The DNA here is from genome assembly GCF_049852395.1 of Peromyscus maniculatus bairdii. NCBI lineage: Eukaryota > Metazoa > Chordata > Mammalia > Rodentia > Cricetidae > Peromyscus > Peromyscus maniculatus. Next base: position 75,553,362 of record NC_134852.1, on the reverse strand, counting down.
TATGAATGGAACACAGAAAAATCCTTCCAATTTTGCCAGAAGCCTGAAAAGCAGCAGGCAGTTCTTTTTCCAGAACATTAACTATTTCCACATAAGATGAAATTTATATTACATTATAATATATTAGAAAATTGATGTGGCCACAGTGAGCCAACTTGCTGCTGGGCTTTATTCTAGAGGGGATTTGTGTAGAGACAATTTCAACCCTCCCAGGGGAAGCTATTTCTGAATAAGGCAGGAGGCTCACACCAAAAATGACTCGTCAGAATCCGGAGCACAGCAGAGGTGGGGAACGACCCTGACCTCCGTGTCACGGACTGAGTAATGTTCACACAGGGACAGAAAGCCAGAAGTTAGGCCCAGCGTTCTCCCCAGCAGCCCAGAGTCCGGTGTCCTGATGTGAACACTCCTGGGAGCTGGAGGACTTGCTGCAGCCAGGCTGAGCATGCCGTCCGTGTTCAGTCTGTCCTTTTGTATCATGGAAACAGGCCAGAGGGACAGCAACCAGAACTGAGGGGGAACAGACAAAGCTCAGCACAGCTCTGGAGCTCAGGGCAGAGGAGCATGGCCACTGGCTGCCACCGCCTCCCTCTCCCTCCCCAGTGCACTTTCCTGGGGGCACCCGGTGAGCAGGAATCCCAGCATCCTTCACTCCAGACCACCTGACCCATGCTGCCGTCTCCCCTGTGCTCTCTGTGAGCTTGGGTGTCAGCGTGATCATGATAGGAAGGTGGAGAGATGGCCACGGAGCGGCCTTCCTTGGTTGGGGGTGTGTAGCTATGTAGACACCCAGTTTGGAGAGAGGAGCTGGGTGAGTCGGGGTTCTGAGGGACACAGGTTTGGAGTCTGCCAAGACCTTCGTCGCTCTCCAGACCCTGATGCCGATTTGCAGTGACCCTAGGACCCAGCTGTTCTCTGAGGTGGTCTCCCACTGACTGTGTTCAGCAGGAGGAGGGCATTGGAACTTGGTGGTCTTTACTAGGTGGTCTTTGCAGCCGGCAGTTTTGTAGAAGCCTTGCATATCAGGAACACTGAGCTAACCTCATCAGGCCAAAGCGCCTTAATGAATGAGTGAATAAAAAGAGTCCCGGGCGAGTCTGAGGTGTGGGCTGCCCTGAATGAATGAGTGAAACACCGAGTGAATGGAAAGAGTCCCGGGCGAGTCTGAGGTGTGAGCTGCCCTGAATGAATGAGTGAAACACTGAGTGAATGGAAAGAGTCCCGGGCGAGTCTGAGGTGTGAGCTGCCCTGAATGAATGAGTGAACCTAGTGAATGGGAAGAGTCCCGGGTGAGTCTGAGGTGTGGGCTGCCCTGAATGCCTGGCCTTCTTTGTCAGTCCTGTTAGGAAAACATTTCTTGTAAGTTGCCAGGGCCCCTAGCCAGAGCTAACCCGTGAGTTTTGCACCCAGTCCAGTTTGCCCACTCGTTTAGAACTTCCAGCGGAGGGAGGGAGCCTGCCTCGTTAAAGCAATCCTGCCCCTTAGGCTGTCCACCAGTACTGAGAACCCTGCTTTGCGACTTCCCCATGTTCATTTGAAGTTTTCCCCTTAAATAAAGCTTCTATACACAAAGAATATAGTGTGGAAATGAAGTAGAAATAGCATGAAAATGGCATGTCCTTCAAAATCAACCATATTTGTTATTTCCCTGAAATAGAATCTACATTAGGTCATCATGATAGTCTTTTTGGTTTGGTTTGGTTTGGTTTTGAGACAGGGTTTCTCTGTGTAGTTTTGGTGCCTGTCCTGGAACTCACCGTGTAGCCCAGGCTGGCCTCAAACTCACAGAGATCTGCCTGCCTCTGCCTCCTGAGTGCTGAGATCAAAGGCATGTGCCACCACCGCCCGGCCATCATGATATTCGTGAACAAGCAGATAAAACGAGTCCTTTTCCTCCTTGTGTGACGTTGTAGGGATTCATGGGGAAGGATCCACCTTCAGTACCCTGTGTGGCCTTCTGCTGTGGGATATCATCTTCATGGATGGGATACCGGATGTCTTCAGAAATGCCTACCAGGTAACCCGCTAATGCCATCCCGCTGGGGCCTCTCCTGCGCATGCCTCTGCTTCACGCCCTCCTCTGCACCAGGGTCTGACACCAGCGGCAACCTGGCTTCTTGGTGATCTTTGGGATCTCCCCACAGTGGTGCTAATTGCATGGGAAAGGACCTTTTATTTTTAAAGGGGAACTAGGAGATTTTATCCCCACGGCCAGTGTCCCTGATCATTTCATTTTGAACTTTTAGTACCGAGCACCCTTAGCTGAGCACCTGTCCCTACCAGCACCCAGGCCAGGGCTCTCCCACGCAATCCATTCGCACCAACTGGAACTCTGCCAGTTCAACTTAAATGACCCCTGAAAACCCAGGATAAGAACTGACAAGGTTACATGTGTCTGATATTTTTTACTCATCTCTTCTGAGGAGAAAAAACTGCCAGCTTCCAAATCCCGCAGGACTTGAGCATCCCTCTCTCTGTTGGAGTGCCCTTCCCTCCCCCCCCCCCCCCCCCCCCCCCCCCCCCCCCCCGGCACGTCAGAAAACTTTCCTTTCCCCTCCACACAGGCCTCCCCACTGGATCTGTGCACAGACAGCTTCTTCTCCAGCAGGGAGCAGGCCCTGGAAGCCAGGCTGCAGCTGATCCACTGCGCCCCTGCTGAGAGCCTGCGGGCCTGGGTGGCAGAGGTGTGGCAGGCCCAGCAAGGCAGAGTGGCTTCCCTGGTCAGCTGGGACCGCTTCGCTTCCCTTCAGCAGGCTCAGGTACTACGCCGTCGCTGGCGGTCTGGTCGGTGCTTGTTCACAGTACTGGCTGCATTTCAGCAATTGTGTCACAGTGAACAGAGGCGTGTGTGTGTGTGTGTGTGTGTGTGTGTGTGTGTGTGTGTGTGTGCGTGTGTGCGTGTGTGCGTGTGTGCGTGTGTGCGCGCGCTCTATCCCCCAAGCCTGGATGCTACGGTCAATGATAGACGTGTGAGGACATTCAGAAACCTCCAGCTTGCCGCCTTCCCCACGGTTTCCTTTCCTTTTGCCTGACCCCTGGTGGGAGCAGGGAGGGTAACTTCTGTGCCCTGCAGCTGCTGGCCTCCGTCCCTAAGGAGTGGTGACTGCTGAGTGCTGCATTAGACTCGCTCTTCATCAGATGTGCCATAGGACGCCCACACCAGGCAGAGGTTGGTAACTGCCCTTGGAGAGCTTTTTGCCAGAGCTTACCTACGGGGTAACCTGGTCCAGGCAGCAGAGCCCCTTCCGGGGTTCCTGGAGCCCGTGTGTGCTGAGTTGTACTGCTGTGCTCTGATGGCACAAGCCCATTTTGGGGTCTCCGTCCTGAAGGCGGCTAACTCTCCTTTTGTTTTGTGTTTAGGATCTAGTCTCCTGCCTCGGGGGTCCGGTCCTCAGCGGTGTGTGCAGGCGCCTGGCTGCTGACTTTCGGCACTGCCGAGGGGGCCTCCCTGACTTGGTGGTGTGGAATTCTCAGAGGCATCGCTGCAAGGTCAGCAGAGAACGCCGCTCGTAATTTTATCAGCAGCTGTGTCAGAGTCCACGTGCCGGGCCCTTCCTTCATGGCTGATGGGAGGATTGAATTCCATTACTGGAAAGCCAGTCGGCTGAGGGCGGGGCTTCTCAGAAGCCTCTCTGAGGAGCTGGGGTGCAAGCAAGACAGGCATTCTCATGCCGCCCCATCCTAGAGGTGACAGTCCACCAGTACCCACACCCTGCTGCTAGAACAAGTGGCCAGCTGCAAGGCACTGAGCGGCAGGGCTTCCTTCACACAGCGTGTGGACCCAGGAACTCAGGAGTCCACAGCAAACACATTCCCTGGCCAGGCCTGTTCTGCCTGTCGCCATTCGCTGGTTGGTGGTGTTGCACACGTCACACACTACACATGTGCTCATACTGTCTCTCCTCAGCTTGCCCCTCCTCCCTCTTCTCTCCCTCTTTTTCTGACTCATATTTCATCCTGGTCTGTGATTTGTCTTTTTCTTAGTATCTTTTTTGTTGTTGTTTTTCGAGACAAGGTTTCTCTGTGTAGCTTTTTGCCTTTCCTGGAACTTACTCTGTAGCCCAGGCTGGCCTCGAACTCAGAGATCCGCCTGCCTCTGCCTCCCGAGTGCTGGGGTTAAAGGCGTGCGCCACCACCGCCCTGCAGTATCTTTTGATGATGAGGAAATTTAAAGTTTGATCAAATTCAGGTGTCAGATATCAGACTTACATAATCTCAAACCACAGAGAAGTTCTCTTGTGTTTTGTTCCAGAAGTTCTGTGCTTACATTTGATGTGTATTTTGTGATCTCTTTAGATACTCTTCTGTCTGCTGTGGGATGTGGAATGAAATAACTGTTTTACTGGGGAGCAGCAGACTGTTCAGTTCCATTTTGCTGTCTCTGATGAGAATATTTTTGTTTGTTTTGTGTAGAACTCCAGGCCTGTTGAGTAAAAGACCGAATTTAATTCTTCAGCCTGGGCCTCTGCTTCCCCGTGGTCTGTGACTATGAACAGTTACTGGACTCTCAGCTTCTTTAGAGCTGAAAGGGTTGCCCCTCCCACTTCTGCCAACCCTGTAGGTTTGGACTCACAATCTCCATGAATGCCAATAAATTGCCCACGCTGGCTTTTTTCTGGTATCAGAGCAGACTCTAGCACCATGACCTTGAAATAATGGCCTCCACCTTCCCAAGGTCTACTTTTCACACCCATTTATGTGAGCTTCCGGGTCAGAGGGGAGCTGCCTCTGGCTGGCGAGCCTGGCTTAGGAGAAGAGGCTTGCTTCCAGGATTCCTTCAGGAGCAGTCAGCCACTTCCCTGTGGTACCCAGAACAGGATGGTTAGTCTACATCTGCATCTTCCTGGAGCACTTGCTGCCCCTCACTTCACTGCTGCTCTAGAGATCCGTATCTCTTCCCCTCCTGAAGCCAGTGTCCCACCGTGCGGTACTTTCTTAATGAGCTCTGGGGGTCAAAGTCAGGTTGTCATGCTTGCATCTCAGCACTCAGGAGGAGGCAGACTGCAGTCTGAATTTAAGGCTAGCCTGATCTACATATTGAGTTCCAAAGCAGCTAGGGCTACATAGAGAGACCCTGTTTCAACACCTCCCTACCCCACTCCTGGGGGAAACACACACACACACACACACACACACACACACACACACACACACACACACACGTTTCCTGCACTTCCCCTGACTCTTTTTATTGCTGTCTCCTAACTTAGCAGTGAACAACACTGGCCCAGCTCCTGCCTTCCTGCACCTGATACATAATAAACACTCTAGGGCCCAGTGAGATAACTAAAGGTGCTTACCACCAAACCTGACAACCTGAGTTAAATGCCCAGACTGACTCTTTGAAAAACATTGAAAAAGGGGACAGTTTGTTCTTACAATAAACATCGTGACAAAGTACCTGGGAAGATCCCCCTGAGAGACTGGGTAGGTCTCTGAAATGAGCTTAAGCAGACCCTTGAAACATAAGAAACCGTGCATGTAATGAACAGAGACATGTCCTTAGCAAATGTCACGTGAGGTCCTGGGGTGGGCATGAGACTGGTGTGCAGGAAGCCTTTGGGATGATTGGCAGAGACTAAAGCCTACTTTCCTACATCACAATGTGAAGTTTAGGTTCAAATGCAAACGTAACAGATTGAAGGGTTGAAATAGGGAACAGCACCCCAGTGCACACTCTAAAACCATTTCTGTTGCTGTGGACTCAGTGAACTGATTCTCCAGAGCTGTCTAGTTCCCACAGACTAATGTCGCAAGGGATCTCCCAGCTGCATATCTATTTGCTGTAAATATGCACAGTGGTGTAGACTGGCCCGTCTACGTAGGTGGTGGTTTAATTGGCTCTAGCTCCTTTGGGTCCCTCTCCGTTTCAGTAAGATGTTGCTAAGTCTGGAAACCTCTCTTCCAGCTGGTGGAAGTGAAAGGCCCCAGTGATCGCCTTTCATGTAAGCAGATGATCTGGCTGGATGAACTACAGAAGCTGGGGGCCGAAGTCGAAGTCTGCCACGTGGTTGCAGTCGGAGCTAAGAGCAAAGGTCTTGGCTGAGAGATGTCTCCTTGGAGACATCTGGCCAGCCACAGGGACAGATCTCCAAGAGGACAAAGCTGTTCCTGCTGCTTTCACTTGGATTTGTCCTGACCCCTGAGATCAGAATGACTCATCCTTGTACAGTGTCCGTATGTCACAGACCTTGCTGTATGCTGGAAACACTGGATCCACAGTGTGTGGACTGTTGAAAATGTAGACGTCTGCGTGGGCATTGTAGGAGCTGAATGCTTCCATATTACTAGGTTAAAAAAAAAAAAAAGCCAGAGAAAAAATCAACATGGTGCACCTTTGGGATTTTTTTGAAACACAAATGATGTTTCTCTATTAACACTGGCAATGGAAGTTCCTGAGTTTGGGTTTGTCTCATGATTATCCAAGAAGGGAAGAAACCACAGAAATTCTGATTTCCTTAGAGGGGGTGGGGAACCAACCCAAAATAAATTCTTTATTTAAAGAGAGGAAGAATTCAGAGTATTTCAGTTGTGGTGTCATGGCGCATGCCACTCTTCAAGCATTTGGATTATGTGTGATAAAAATGTGTGCCAAGACATTAGAGGGGAAATGTTCTCTTCAGTTATTCTTACTTCGTCAAAAGTTGGTCTAGAATCTCATTCCACTCCCACAGTTGACTGTGAGATGGTTCACGTCATCACAGGCAGCAGGCGTCCCCATCCTGAAAGTGAGGTTGGCTCTCCACTGGCCTCTCATTCCCCATCCTGAAAGTGAGGTTGGCTCTCCGCTGGCCTCTCATTCCCATCCTGAAAGTGAGGTTGGCTCTCCGCTGGCCTCTCATTCCCATCCTGAAAGTGAGGTTGGCTCTCCACTGGCCTCTCGTCCCTATTCTGAAAGTGAGGTTGGCTCTCCGCTGGCCTCTCGTTCCCATCCTGAAAGTGAGGTTGGCTCTCCACTGGCCTCTCGTTCCCATCCTGAAAGTGAGGTTGGCTCTCCACTGGCCTCTCGTTCCCATCCTGAAAGTGAGGTTGGCTCTCCACTGGCCTCGTTCCCATCCTGAAAGTGAGGTTGGCTCTCCGCTGGCCTCTCTACTCTTGCCTCCCCTCGCTGAGCCCCAGCACCGACAGCGAGACCCATGCTCTGCTGCCCATTTGCCGAAGGGCTGCTTACCAAGTTACTTCATTTATTCATGAACTGACCAGCTACTGTGTGCCAGGTACGGTAGTTTGAAAGCCAGGAAGGTCATATCGTATGATTCTGGTTCCTGTGCTCACCAGGAAGTGTTGGGGGAGGAGGAAAATATAGAAAGAACCCACTACAATTCAGAGTATGGCAACAGTTACAGGAGAATGGAGAAGAGGAGGAGGCCTTCATGCAGACAGCGAAAATCTTTCTGCTATTCAAAGGACATTGTAAAGCTCGGAATGGTGGTTCACACTTGTAATCCCGGCCCTTGGGAGGCTGAGGCAGGATGACCTCAAGGTTAAGGTCAGACTGGGCTACAAAGTGAGACTGCCTCAGCTCTGGCCACTAGAATCTTACTTTATCTCTCATGGAACAATCAGATTAATAAACACACAGGTGTGAAGTGTGGAGGGCGCGCAGAGATATGGCTCAGGGTATAAAGGTGCTCCCAAGCCTGATCTGAGTTTGAAGCCTAAGACCCACGTAGGAGGATAAAACTGAGTTCTGAAAATTGTCCTCTGAACTTCACCTGTGTGCCATGGTATACACGAACTAATATACACACAATAAATAAAACATGTAACAAATATTAAAACCAACAACTCGGTGGTCTTTGCTTAAATGTGTAGGCCAGTGGGGTGGGGAGCATTAGAATAATTCTATTTGCAGAAATGCGTTAATTCAAGGATACTGCTTTACAACACTCCATACCACTAATCCAGGCCCCTCTGATGACCCATCAGTCTCCCACCTCAGCCAGAATAGAAGTTTCACTCTCAACTTCCTTCATTTAAGGCCTAGTAGTGAATGGTAACTAACCCAGTTTGCCTAGTTAAGGAGCAGAATTCAATAAAAGTTATCACTTGATCTCTTAGGGTTTTCATTGCTATGAAGAGACACCATGACCATGGCAACTCTTATAAGGAAAACATTTAATTGAGGGGGCTCACTTACAGTTTCAGAGGTTCGGTCCATTATCATTGTGGTGGGGAGCATGGTGGCGTGCAGGCTAACGTGGTGCTGGTGTAGTAGCTGAGTCCTACATCTTGAAGGCAGCAGGAAGTTGACTGAGACACTGGACAGTATCCCGAGCATAGGCAATGGCTAAGCATGCCCTCAAAGTGGCACACTTCCTCCAACAAGGTCACACCCACTCCAACAAAGCCTCACCTCCTAGTAGTGCCACTCCCTATGAGATTATGGAGGCCAATTACACTCAAACCACCACACTTAGAATTAAGGTGCTCCTTCAGTCAACTTCTTTTGAGGAATTCAAAGTTTTCTCTCATTTATTGTGCATCAGTGTTGAATACAATCATGGTGAAAATCCTACTATTCTTTTTTAGAGATTGTCATACACCACTCTGTATAATCTCCATTACAAGTTTATAGAATATGTCTTTTAACATTCCCAAATCATAATATCAAGCCAGATAATTCTATAGCTCCTACCAAGTCCCAGGCATGGTTCTAACCACTTCACATGCACTATATTGTGGGAGCCTCATAACCATAATTTTTGAGGTAAGTACTGTGTGTGTGTGTGTGTGTGTGTGTGTGTGTGTGTGTGTGTGTGTGTGTGTGTGTTTGAGGGTTGCTCCCAGGGCTTCATGCATGCTAGGAAACTACCAACAAGCTATATTCCCAGCCCTAACAAGGTACTGTTCCCACCTCACATTACAGTATGAGATGGAGGCTAAATAATGTCCCCAGGGTGGATCTTAACAGTAGTGAGTCCCAAGTTCTAAGCTGGGCATTGTGGCTCATGACACAGTAATATGCAAATGTACAGTAATGTGTAGCAGGAATCTTAACAGGTCTTATTAATAAAATCAAACCTGGAGCCAGGTATTGGGGTGAATGCTGGAAGATCAGAGAAGCAGAACAAGCCACAACTTCCTCACCTCACCAATTCCTCAGCTGATCCGGTTTCCTCAAACTGGAAGCTTCTCAGCTGAACTGTGCTGCTCAAAGCCTAAAAGCTTAACCAGCCAAGTTCCTGATACTCACGCCTTATATACCTTTCTGCTTCCAGCCATCCTTCCTGGTATTAAAGGTGTGAGTCACTATGCCTGGCTGTTTCCAGTGTGACCTTGAACTCACAGAGGTCCGAAGGATCTCTGCCTTTGGAATGCTAGGATTAAAGGCATGTGCTACCACTGCCTAACCTCTATGTTTAACATTGTGGCTGTTCTGTTCTCTGACCACAAATAAGTTTATTAGAGTGCACAATATTTTGGGAAACACAATACCACCACAGTAATGAAACTTCATTGTGAAGAGAGAAAATGTTAAAAGTGAGAAAAAAATTGAGTATTTCTTGTATATTGTATTTAACACAATGGGATATTATTATTCTGACTTGAAAAAATAAGGCAATATTATCATTTACAACAACCTAGACAAACCTGAACGACATTGGGTTAAATGAAATATTAGGTTAAATAAGAAATGAAATAAAATCGGTCCCATTTTTTATAATAAAAAAACATTTGAGTATAGTAAAAAAAAAAATTGGTCCCATGTATTAATTGTTTGTCTTAGTGCCTGTGCTAACAGTGTTGTATTCATAAAGTCTTTTCCTGTGCCATTGTGTTCAAGGCTATTCCCCAATTTCTCTTTTATTGGGTTCAGTATGTCTGGTTTTACCTTGGATCTGTTGAGACTTGCTTTATGTGGTCAGTTTTGGAGTTCTATGAGTGCTGAGAAGAATATATATTCTTCTGTGTTTGGGGTAAAATGTTCTGTAAGTACCTGTTAGGTCCATTTGGTTTATAACATCTGTTAGCTCCATTTCTGTAATTTTTGTATGGATGATGTGTCTATTGGCAAGAGTGAAGTATTGAAGTCTCCCACTATTAGTGTAAGGATCAATGTAATTTTTTTTCTTTCTTTTTTTTTTTTTTTTTTTTGATTTTTCAAGACAGGGTTTCTCTGTGTAGCTTTGCGCCTTTCCTGGAACTCGCTTGGTAGCCCAGGCCAGCCTTGAACTCACAGAGATCCGCCTGGCTCTGCCTCCCGAGTGCTGGGATTAAAGGCGTGCGCCACCATCGCCCAGCGGATCAATGTAACTTAAGCTATAGTAGTGTTTCTTTTATGAACTTGGGTGCCCTTGTGTTTGGTACATACATGTTAAGGATTTGTAATGTCCTCCTGGTAGATATTTCCTTTGATCACTATGAAGTGTTTTTCCCTATCTCTTCTGATTAGTTTTGAAGTCTATTTTGCCAGATATTAAAATGGTTATACTAGTTTGCTTCTTAGGTCTGTTTGCTTGGAATATCTTTTTCCATCCTTTTATCCTGAGGTGATGTCTGTCCTTGGTATTAAGATGTTTCTTGGATGCAGAGGAATGGATCCTGTTTTTGCCTCCATTGTCAGTCTGTCTTTTTATTGATGTTGAGAAATATCAATGAGCAATGTTTGCTGATTCCTATTATTTTGCTGCTGCTGCTGCTGCTGTTGTTGTTGTGGTGGTGGTGGTGTGTGTGTGTGTGTGTTTCCCCTCTTTGATTTGCTGGTCTGGGATTTTTTATTACTTGTGTTTTCCTGGGCGTAGTTAACCTCTTTAGATGGGATGTTTCCTTCTAGGGCTTTGTAGGGCTGGATTTGTAGAGACATTGCTTAAATTTGGTTTTCATCATGGAATGTCTTATTTTCTCCATCTATTGTAACTGAAAGTTTTGTTGAGTATAGTAGTCTGGACTGGAAGTTTTGTTGACTATAGTAGTCTGGACTGGAAGTTTTGTTGACTATAGTAGTCTGGACTGGAAGTTTTGTTGACTATAGTAGTCTGGACTGAAAGTTTTGTTGACTATAGTAGTCTGGACTGGCACCTTTGGTCACTTATTGAAGTTTTTAGAATGTCTGTCTGGGACCTTCTGGCTCTTAGAGTCAGGTGTTATTCTAATAGGTCTGCCATTATTTGTTACTTGGTCTCTTTCCCATTCAGCTTTTAATATTCTTTCTTTGTTCTGTAAATTTAGTGTTTTATTATGTACCAAGGGGATTTTTTTTTCTAGTCCAGTCTATTTGGCATTCTGTATGCCTTGTGTACCCTAATAGTCAGTCATCTTCTTCTTTAGGTTGAGAAAATTTTTTCCTGATTTTGTCAAAAATATCTTCTGTGCCTTTGACCTGTTTCTTCCCCTTCTTCTATTCCTATTATTCATAGTTTGGTCTTTTCATAGTGTCCCAGATGTCCTGGGTGTTTTGTACCAGGATGTTTTTCAGATTTAACATTTTCTTTGACCACGGTGTCTCTTGTCTTCTGTTGGTGAGGTTTGCCTGTGAGGTTCCTGTTTGAGTTCCTGAATTTTTCATTCCCAGATTTCCCTCAGTTTGGGTTTTCTTCATTGATTCTATTTCCATGTTTAGGTCTCAAATGGCTTCCTTCCATTGTTTGTGTTTACGTAGATTTCTTAAAGGACTTACTCCTCTTTAAGAACCTCTACCATAGTCATCGAGGCTGTTTTAAGGTCTGTGTCTTGTTTTTCAGCTATGTTAAAATTCTCAGGGCCTACTGTGGTAGGGTTTCTGGGCTCTAGGAAAGACGTATTGTCCTGGCAGTGACTGTTTTTACACTGGTGTCCAGGCATCTGAGTTTGCGATGATTGTTAATTCTGTGTTGATGTCTGGTCTCGTCTTTGTTGAGTGGCTGTTTTGTTCCTTGGTTTCTCTTGCCCTCTGGGGTTCTCAGGATGGTGTGGTGACTATGTGCTTCCTCGTAGGGACTTTGGGGTTCTGCTAGGTGTGGCCACTGGGAGTTCCAGTTAAAATGTGTTTCTAGGTATAGGGAGCTGACATTTAGAAATGGGGATGTTCTAGGGGTGATGGTTAAGGGGTCCACGGGAGGGAAAAGCAGGATGTTCCACCAAGTTCTGCATAGTCCTCTGGGAATAGGGGCAGAGTGAAGAAAGGCCATAACAGGTAGTTTGCTACAGAGCTGGGGATGAAACAGGGGTTGGATTTGGAAAAGATGGAGAGAGATCTAAAGCTCACTTGCCTGCTTCGCTGGCCTACTTACTTCTCTAGCAGGCTTGGCAGGCAGGTTCCTGAGGAATGCCTGCTGGAGTTCGTGGCTGGCAGGTACCCAGGGAATGCCTGCTGGAGTTCACGGCTGGCAGGTACCCAGGGAATGCCTGCTGGAGTTCGTGGCTGGCATAACAGGAAGGTTGGGGAAGATTTGTGTGTTCCACTGGAGATGGGGACAGAGAGGAGGGAGAGACCACAGTAGGTGGTTAGCTACAGAGTTAGGGATGAGACAGGGTGCTGGCTTTAGAGGACAGGATGGAGAGGTGAAGAGGTGCAGTTGGGTCACCTGGTTCCCTGGGCAGAGTGGCCTGTGGGTCCCAGGGAGTGCCTGCTCTTGTTTGGGGCTGGGACTATGAGACGAGTTGGGGGAGAAAGGTCAGAAGAGAAGGCCTAGGTGATCTATTGGAGATGGGCAGAAATGAAGAGGAGTCTACAGTGAGTGGTCTGTTACAGAGCTGGGGGTGAGACTGGGGGATTGGATTTAGAAGAGCTGAGGGAGAAGTGAAGAGCTTCACTTAGGCTACCTGCTTCCCTGGCCAGAATGACTTTTGGAAAACTCCTTGTTAATAAAACATGATTATAAAATAAAACCATGCCACTAACTTCTCATATCTCTGTAAGCACCCGAGGCTAGATTAACAAAGGCAAGACCAATGTCAACGCATTTGCACATCCTTTTTAGGAACATCCCCATTGGCTAGGTCAGGTTAATCTTATACAGTGTAATTGTAACAGGGCTGCTCACTACTACTGCTTGAAAGAGTCTCAGGTTAGAGAAGGGACCCAGAAGGAGGTGACTTAAGTCTACAGCAGGCTCAGGACTCAGTGTGGGGTCCCAGTCTCCAGGGACTCAGGGAAACAGAATTCCCCAGTGTTAGAGCAGCTAGAGCTCTCTAGTACATTGATACCCATGTGGCCTAACTACAGCCAGCTCTGAACTGATGTGAAAGTTGTTTCTCCAGCCCATCTGAGAGGGTATTCACAAGAGATGAATGAAGGATCTGCAAGTACAGGTGGGAGCCGAAGCCCCACCCCCAACACCAGTCACTGTGGTCTCATGGATGGTTTCACACAGGTGACGACTACAGTCTCAGTGGAAATTTTATTGAGCAGTCAGAATTCCCTTTACATCCTTTCTGTTGAGCAGTATCTGGGCAACCTGCTCATCCTGCTTCAGCTCATCAGTGTGTTTAGGCACAAAGGTTTTAGTTTTGTCTCAACACCAAGTTTTAAGTGCTTGAGGTTACTGCTACAGCAAGAAGATCTTGTTGAAAAATGAGTTGAGCCGTTTTTATCTCCCGTCAGTACAAATTAATGTCCTTTCCTTAAATAGAGTTAGGCATTTTTGGTTTTGGAATTGGTTCCCATCATAAAACAAGAGTAAGACACTCCACCTCTAGGATTAGTGCTAGAATGTCCAGTGTCACTGGCCTTTGCAGGGCACCAGCAGCACAGGCTCTGCCCACAGGGCCTCCGAGACAGTGGCACCGAGCTCTTTGGTACGCTGCGTGCAGCCGTGCTTACCTCGTCGGCCACCACAGTGTCATTGCCAAGCAGGTGCCAAGCAGCTGCCCCGCAGGCCACATGAGGACTTGGGAGCTGTTTTTACAAATATTGACGCACAATAAGCCGTGGCACAGTAATCATGATATAACAACCACCCAGTGGAAATATAAAAACATTTACAGTTGATTATAATACAAAAATATGCGATTTCCATCATAAAGTAGTGTTACTAGTACCTGACCTCTTTGTAAGTTAACAAAAACTAAGTTCTCAAAGGAGTTGAAGTAAATGTGAGGGATGAAAATTACAAAGAAATAAATTGTCAACCCCCAAATCAATTGAGAACAATTTACAGAAGTAGCAAAGCAGCTTAATGAAAATGGGGGAATTACTATCAGGCTCCAGTGGTGGTGTGGTCATGTCTCAGGCCCAGGGCTGCTCTGCAGCCAGGGACTGGGGCATCCTCACTGCTGATAATGCTATTTCCAGAAGTCGACAGCAGATGGGTGGAAACCTTAGGTTCGGCCCTAAGAGCAGAACTCATTAAGCCGTCTTGTAAGAACATGTGCTCTGTTAAATGCAGACATTATTAAACATTATCAGAAAAGGTTAAAAAAGTAGAACTGGCTAAGCAGCACATACACAGGCCAACCTATCTTGAGAAATTCTGTTTTAGAAAACCAAATAAATCAGCACTTTACTATAAAGTAGTTTGAAATCTAAGGTGGTGATTTAAGACCATTGTCCATTAGGAAATAGTCACCTTTAAACGGGGAAAAGAAGCCCTCCACACATCAACACTTGGGAGCTTCTGAACTTGGTCCTGTAAAACTGGCCAGGTTCTTAGCATGGTTTGGAACAAGGGCTTCTCAGCCTCTTGGCATTGCCCCCCAAAGCCAGAAGGGGAGCATCTCTGTATTAAAATGGCAGTAGTTGGGGAAGTCTTCTAGTCTGTGCATGTGTCCATCTCGTGACCCCCAGCAGTTATTTCTAAGGAGGAATGCTGGCCTGTGTCAGCATGTCAGCCGACGTGATCATGGAAGACCAGAGCACTCCCAGCAGCCCCTGGTGAGAGTGTGGCATGCTCCTGTCCATGGACTGGGCACCCTTAGCCACAGCTGGAGCTGTGCACCTGCTGCCTAAAGAGCCTTTAAGGGTTGTACCCCAGAGACTGCAGGGTGACTTCCTGAGGGACAAAACTGTGGCTCTGAAAACTACTGGCTATTGGTGAGGCTTGTTGGCAAGAAGCTATTCCCTATACACAGTGGGGTCTAAATGCCCTAACTTTAAACAGTGGGACTATACTTCCCTCTGTTTTTCTAGCTTCTTTGTTATTCTTAATGTCAAAGGCACTTCTGGGTTTAATTAGCTACAGTGAATGCTTTAAAGTTACAGTGCATTTTTTAAAACTTAGTTGTATGGAATTAAAGCAAATTTGTGATTTTGGAACACAGTGATCTAAGGTCCTAAATGAGGTGAACTAAAATAATAAAGTCTTACCCGGAACACAAACCCCCATTAGCTAAGTTCAATGAGAGAAACATATACGGATGCCAATTGAGGCCTGCTGGGAGTTTTATCAGTTGACCGGAAATGCATTAAAAACTAATTTATGACTTCCCTATCCACCTTCTTTGGGCTGTAATCCGACTATCAGATAACCTTTAAAAGGTGGTAGGAAAACAGACGTTGACGAAATTCAAATACAGAGAAACCTACTGTGCTCACAGGTGTGACGGTGGGCAGTGTCTGCTGCAAGTGACCCAAATGGGCCAGACCCAAAGGACAGAGGACAAACCCAGAGGTCACACTGCCCTTAGAATACCTGAAGGCAGCATGATTAAGCGCATTTTAAATATTAGTGCAAACTTCTTACATATAAAACGATGTTTTAAACACCTAGATTAGCAACTTCAGTTCAAAGGGAAAATGTACAGCTTCTTGCAGTATGTTCAGAAAATACCTCGGTTTAGTCTTCATTCGCTAGCGTCTCAGTAGATAACCATATTTTGGCCCCACTTAAAAATTTGCTTAATGGTGTCCCTAAGATGCTACGTCTACATAGATTTCCTACAGGAGAAAATGGAAATGAAGAGGAGAGGAACTCCGGTGTCCCCAGGGTGTCATGGGGACCTGTGGCTCTGAAGTACATTCTGCTCTGGTCCAACTCTGCATAGCAAGCTTCCAGAGGGCCACTCCGATGCTGCCTCAGCATCCTGCCTAGCATGTCCACCTCATCAGCCAGGAGAGAGAGCTTGTGGAAGGCCATGATGGAGCCCCCAAGGTTGATCTGTGCCTCAGGCACCCAGCGGAAGTAGCACAGTTTCCACAGCTTTATGTGTGTACTGCAGAGACGTGGGAGGATGATGCCATGTAGGTTGGCTGGCCTGGAAAACCACTCTTTAAAATACTGTTCCACTCCACTGTTCTGGCTGTCGGTGTGCTGAAGGGCGTCTGGCTTCAGTTTCAGGATTAGTGAGTTTCTCCTGGGAAGCGATTCTTGGTCACTGATGACTCCATTCTTTAAGCATGACGGCATTCCTCTCAGTGTGGAGCTGTAACTTTTCTGCACAGAAGACAGATCTTGGCATTACTCTACTGGAACACCCACTTTTCCAAAGGACTAGTGGTGCAATGTAACCAGCTAGGATTGACAGATGTCAGGAGGGGTTCCGCCTTGAAGGGCATGGTCCTCCTTTCTCTGTGGGGCTTATGCTGGTCTTCTCTGGAACTAGCTTTTTGGATCAACTCTCCAAGGTTATTACCATGTCAGGAGAGTAGAAGGAAAGCAAGCACCGTTTGCTTTAGTGCATGCTCATGAGACTGTGGAGGTAGGAACAGAATCCATACTAGCCCATTTCTAGAAATAATGGGCAGGCTAGCAAAAAGTCAGGCTCAGATCTGCCGTCTGCCATCTCTTAGGCTGACTATAAAAAAGTCAAGCTATTATCACATCGGTTAAAACGGGAAGGCCTCGCAAAATCGGCACTAGCTGTCTCCTGGCAAAGGGCCTGTTTCTAGCACTTGTAAAGACACCACGTCTAAAGCCACGTGGTACTGCACCAGCGTGGGCATGAGGTCTCCACTGCTAATGGGCTGCTGTCTGCAGTTTACCTTAGAGCGCTTAAGAGACTTCCTGGAGCCATTCTGTAGACACGGAGTGCTCTTGCCAATGTAGAAGGGGTTGTGGAAAAGGGCCCGGTCCTTTGCTGTGAACTGCAGAGCCCAGTCCCAGACCGAGGGGAATCTCAAGCCCTTTTCATCGCCCAGCTGGATGTTTTTGCTGATAGCAAACTCCTGAAAAGCAAAGCACACGTGTGAGAAGATTCTCGCGCCTCTACCCTCAGGAGGCTTTGTCACTGGAGCACTCAGCCCTCGTGGGAGCAACAACTCTACCCTGAAAATGATGATGGATGTAAGCGAGAGAAGCACGCTGCCCGTTCATCAAGTTCCCAGCCTTTGGACCAAGGAAGCTTTGCACTCTGGGCAATGAAAGTGCTACCTGAGAAAAAACGTTATCGCTAAACTGGCTGTGCAAACCTTAGACTGCTGCTGACATCCCTACTTTAGGCTTAGAAACAGAGTGACCGAGGTCCCCACAGCAGCACAGGGAACAACCCAACAAGTGTGTGACAGCATGTCCTAGCACAGCACAGAGATGGGCTCCTCTGGCAGGTGACCCCCGGCCTCCTGAAAACTAAGCAGTCATCCTAGTGACGCAGAACAAGGACCTTCATCTGAGTGTCGTAACAGCAAGTTCCTACAAGCCAGCTCCCCGGAAGAAAACGTGGGGAGAAGTATGACTGGCTCTTATTGTCTATTTGGTAACTTGGAATCTTTTACAAACTTTCTATTTTAAAAGGCTAGGAATTTGTTTGAAATTAGAAAAAAGGCAAAGTAGAAATGTTCCAAAAAAAAGGTAGAGCAATCAGGTTATATAACTGCATTACAGGCAGGGGAAGCTTGTAATCATTGAGAAATGGTTAAGCTGTGTGTGCGCGCGCGCGCGCACGCGCGCGCGCGCGCGCGCACAGTAGACAGACCTGTGCCCGAGTCAGTGAAGGGGGCAGGTGGAAATGGCTGAGGGAGGCAAGAAAAGCCCAGAAAGGGTGAGTTCCCAGTAAGGCAAGCACTCAAATCCTAAGGGGGTACAATTACAGCTGTATAACTGGGAAGCCATTTATTTTACTCCTTGGGAGCCTCTGGGCTTCAGTTTTACATTAGGAACTGTTAAATCTCTGTAGAAAAACAGAGAATAAATCACACAAAATTTCCTTCTCGAACTGATCAATGTAAAACACTGTCTAACACAGAAACGTGAGTTTCTCTTGAGTCCTGAGTCCCCAAGCAGCAATGCTGAGCAATCTTGCTGCCTCTGCGTTGAGGACTCTCATGTGAGACAAGGCCTGCCTCCTCTCCTCTTGATACTGGTCTGCGGGAGGGGGGGGCCTCAACCCCACATTTCCCCAGAGTACTTGAGTAGAAGCAGCAGGAAAAATTAGAAGAATAGAAGGGAGAGAAAAAGATATAAAATACAGGATAGCCTTGAGAGGGCCTGGATCCTAATCCATCGGGCCTCAGCTGTCTCTGACCTAGGGTATTTAAAGGAATGCCAAGGGGTGGAGCAAAAGACCTCCCCCCAGCACAGCCAAGTGCAGACCACCTCAGACACCTGCACTCAGGCCTGTGGTCCAATCAGCCTCTATGCGGACCTGCTGGGTAAAGCCAATAGGAAACCTAAAAATGGGCTCCGACACTGGTTTCTCCCTAATCAATCAAGGTCTGGTATTCTTCTCTAGGATGCTCCTCACTCCCAGCCCAAAACAGCCTGACTAGTGTTTTTTGCCTCTCATACCTAGACACATGCATGTGTCACAGTTGGTAATGTCACTATACACAACGAGACCAAAGGCACCACTTTTTTTGTTTTTAATTAAATTTTTTCATTTATTTTATATACTGACCATAGTTTCCCCCCCCTTCTCTCCTCCCATTCCCTCTCCCCACCTCCCATCTACTCCCTCCCTATCCACTCCTCCTCCATCTCCATTCGGAAAGGGGCAGGTCTCCCATGGGAGTAAACAATGCATGGCACATCAATTGAGGTAGGACCAAGCTCCTCCCCTGGATCAAGGCTGGGTAAGGCATCCCTGCATGGGGAATAGGTTCCCAAAAGCCAGCTCAAGTGCCAGGGACAGGTCCTGATCCCACTGCTAGGAGCCCAAGCTACACAAGTGTCACACACATGCAGAGGGCCTAGGTCAGTCCCATACAGGCTCCCTAGCTGATGCTCCAGAGTCCACGAGCTCAGGTCAGCTGTCTCTGTCGGTTCCTCCATCATGATCTTGACCCCCGCTTGCTTGTACAATCCCTCCTCCCTCTCTTCAGCTGGACTCCGGAGCTCAGCCCAGGGTTTGGCTGTGGATCTCTGCATCTGCTTCCATCAGTTACTGGATGAAGGCTCTCTGATGACAATTAGGGTACTCACTAATTTGATTACAGGAGGCCAGTTCAGGCACCCTCTTCACTATTGCTAGGAGTCTTAGTTGGGGTCATCCTTGTGGGTTCCTGGGAATTTCCCTGGTACCAGGTTTCTCCCTAACCCCCAAACAGCCTTCCTATCAAAACATCTTTTTCATTTTTCTCCCCCTCCATCCCACCCTCAACCCGCCCAACCCCATCCCTCATGTTCCCATTCCCCCATTCCCCTACCTCCTACCCCCAGTCTACCCAGGAGATTGCTTCTCTTTCCCCTTCTCAGGGAGATCCAAGCATTCCCTCCCTTGGGCCCTCCTTGTTACCTAGCCTCTCTGGGGCTGTGGACTGTAGCCTGGTTGTCCTTTATTTTACAGCCAGTATCCACTTATAAGTGAGTACATACCATGTTTTGCTTTCTGGGTCTGGGTTACCTCACTCAGAATGATTTTTTCTAGTTCCATCCATTTGCCTGCAAGTTTTATGCGGTCACTGTTTTTTACTGCTGGTTAGTACGCCATTGCCAAAGGCACTACTGTTACATGATGGAACCACTTAGCAGATATGGGGCTGGTTTACAAGCCTATTTCTAAGAGAACCACGGGCCTTGCATTTTCTAGACTGGGACAGAATTAAGAATTCATGCTCTGAGGCCACATTACCTAGACTGGGGCTCAGAACTGAAGCTGAAGGCCAGGGTGGGTGATCCCTCAAGCCTACAGAGGCTCCCCTCTGGCTTCCCTCCTCAGTCACCACAGCATTGCTGGGCTCTTCCCACTGTGGGTTCCCATGGGGGAGGCAAAGCAAGAAGGCGCACACCAGTGGTGGGGAGGGGCTGGTCACAAGCACTGCTGTCTACTCTTAGTCCTCAGTCGTCTTCCTCCAGCTCTACCGACTGTCACCACAGAAGCAATCCCATCCACAATGGCTGCCAGGTGACATGAGGGACTCTGAGAGTATACATGGTAATAGTGTCTGCAGAGAACTTCCGTCTACCTTTGTGTCTAAACTTCCTGTTCCACGACTCCTTAAGAAACAGTTGAAATACAACTTTTATTCTACTGACTTATCAGGAAATAAATGTCTTCAGTTATTGATCAACAACTCAGATGTACAAGGAGTAACGGAAAAGCACAAGAGAGGCGGCCGGCCGGCTCAGTACTGTGAGCCCAGCATGCAGGAAGCTGAGACTTAGGGATTGCCAGGTCAAGGCCCGTCTAAGCACCTGGCATCGTCTCAAAATTGGAAGAAAAATAAAAGATGGCAGAGGGGATGTGTTGAGCTAGGGCTGTAACTCAGTAGCATGCACAAGGCCACGTGTTTGATGCTCCACCAAAAATATCCAAAAGTTTATTTAGTGGTGGTTAAAGTAATCGATGTCCTTAGACATATTTATTTATAAGCAATTTACACAGGAATACAAAATGAAAATAAAATTAGATTTCTTAATGCATTCTGAAATTATTCTGAAAGGTTAATTTTTTTTTTTTTTCTTCTTTTTTTTTTTTTTTTTTTTTTTTTTTGGTTTTTTCGAGACAGGGTTTCTCTGTGTAGCTTTGCGCCTTTCCTGGAGCTCACTTGGTAGCCCAGGCTGGCCTCGAACTCACAAAGATCCGCCTGGCTCTGCCTCCCGAGTGCTGGGATTAAAGGCGTGCGCCACCACGCCCGGCTGAAAGGTTAATTTTAAGTCGCATATTTTAAACATGCAGTTAACTGTACTTCAATTATATTTCAAAGTTGTAAAAAGGGGGGCAGGGGAGACACTGGAGAGATGGCATAAAGCACTGGCTGTGCAAGCTTAGAGCCAGAGTTTGGATCCCAAGAACCAATGGAAAAGCAGGGCAGGTATGGCGGCAACCTGTGATCCCAAAACTCAGGAGACACGCACAACTCCTGGGCCAAGTTGGCTAGCTGGAAAAGCCAGAACCGGCAGCTCCAGGTTCTGTAACAGACTTTCCTCAAGAAAACAGAGTGGAAAGCACTGAAGAAGGCACTAGTCGTCAACTTCAGGCCTTCACATTCACATACACCTGCACACACCTGAGGACAGGCATACCTACATACTACACACAAAATGCACATGCACATACATACAAATAGTAGCATGTCACTTACAGTGCTTTGCTTCACCCGCTGATGAGGAGAATTGAACAGGAAGGTGCCGAACAGTGATATCCGGGTACTATCACACAGCACTGTTAAGTATGTCTCGGAGAATTCGAAGGCTGCAGGATACTGCTCTAACAGCTGCCACGTGGTGTCCAAGAACAGCAAGAATAAAGGAGACTGGCAAACAAGGACAGACAAAGAGGTTATCTGATGCTTCCTGCTGGTTGGCACATGTATTCCTAGATTTATTATTGGAACTGAAGAGGATAACAAGAAAACATCTAACCCTCAAACACTCGGCTGGGCTGAGCTGAGGCCATGTGAACAGATTAGACCTGTCTATGTCAAGACATACATTTAACTAAAAAAAAAAAAAAAAAAAAAAAAAGCGCTGGGAGGTAGTGGCACACATCCTTAATCCCAGCACTCAGGAGGCAGAGGCAGGTGGATCTCTGAGTTTGAGGACAGCCTGGTCTACAAAGGGAATTCCAGGACAGCCAGGGCTACACAGAGAAACACTGTTTCAAAAAATAAAACAAAACAAAAAAGTAACTCTTCTTGATCAGCAAGTGTAGTAATAGCAGCAAATGAGTATGCTGCCCTGTACGAATGTGGAGAAGCAAACATCATGTTGAAACATCCTGCAAGTGGGTCTACAGAGCAACACAAAACCGTCAGCCAAACCTTGTAACTTCCGGTTGACCAGCAAGTTCATGAAACTGGCATCAGCCCCAGATGGAGTGCCCCTGCTGGCCGCTCATTGGCATGCACTGCCACTAGTCAATGGTGCTTTCTGAACCAACACTGGACGAGCCAACCTGGCTGCCTGGCCTCAGAAGTATTGCAGGGCCTTCTGAGGCTGAACAGGGAGCCCAGGGAGAGGCACACAGGTCTTACAAAGATGTTCCTCTCAAAATCTGGGTTCAGCCTATGTTCAGGAATGTGAAAACTCCAAAGATGATTTTAGTCAGCTAGGACACTCTTAGCATTTAATTCTATACAACAGGGGGATTGCATAATGGCATTTCCATACATGTATATGGTGATTGTTACCATCTGCCTTCTTACACTTATACCCCCTATTCCCTGGTGGTTCTTCTCCTCACATAAAGAAAACATGTTATCCCATCATGACCTCCAGTTGCCCCACAGTCCCTCCCTCTTTATGGTACAGTACTATGTCTTGTAGACATACACTGGATTTTTCTTACCATTTAGTTGGGATGATGGGCACCTAAGCTGACTTCATAGTGAACATGGGCAGTATCTCTTTTGTATGTGACCTTTGACCCTCCTGGCAAGGAGTGGCACAGCTGGGTCATAAGAGAGTTTATTTTAGATTTTTAGGAACCTTGTGGTAGTTTGAATGGAGTTGGGCCCCAAAATCTCGTAGGGAGTGGCTCTCCTAGGAGGTGCGGCTCTGTTGGAGTGGGTGTGGCCTTGCTGGAGGAAGTGTGTCACTGTGGGGGTGGGCTTTGAGGTTTCCTATGCTCAAGATACTGCCCAGTGTGCCAGTCAGCTTCCTGTAGCCTCCAAGATGCAGCACTC
This sequence comes from Peromyscus maniculatus bairdii, assembly GCF_049852395.1. NCBI lineage: Eukaryota > Metazoa > Chordata > Mammalia > Rodentia > Cricetidae > Peromyscus > Peromyscus maniculatus. Next base: position 75,530,504 of record NC_134852.1, on the reverse strand, counting down.
TCAGCTCCAGCACCAGTCTGCCCGCACGCTGCCATGCTCCCCATCATGATGATAATGGACTGAACCTCTGAAACTTTAAGTGAGCCACCCCAATTAAATCTTTTCATTTATAAGAGTTGCTGTGGTCATGGTACCTCTTCACAGCAATAGAAAACCCTAACTAAGACAAACCTCCATACTGACTCTGAGGGCTCCACTAATTTATGTTCCTGCCAGCTCTGCATAAGAGCTACCTCTACCCCTCATCCACACAGCACTGTTTGCCTATGCTTGAACTTCCTGTCTGCTTTCCTCTAGTCCCATATTATGAGGTCTTTGATTCATTTTGAATTGATTTTTTTTACAGGCAGAGGAAGGAATCAAGTTCCAGTCTTCTAAATGTGGATAATCTGGTTTTCCTGGCAACCACTTATTAAAGAGACTGTCTTTTCTCCCATGTATGTCTTTAGTACGAAGCTGCCATTGCGTGGACTTCTCTCTTGCGACTCTTTCTTCCCTATTGGTCTGCACGTCCTTTTGCGCCAGCCCAGCGCTGGCTCCGTTACCTTTGCTCTACAGTATGATCTGAAGTTAGGTAGCTCGGTACCGCTGGCATTGCTGCTTCTACTTTTTTTTCATTTGTTAAGAAGGCTATGTCCTAAAGTAGGATCTATTTTGGAAAAAGTTCCATGGGCTGCTGAGAAAAACGTGTATCCTGCAGCTGTTAGGTAGAATACCCTGTAGATGTCTATTAAATATATTTGCTCTGTAATGCAGTTCAATTCTGCTGGTTTTGTTTTTAATCTTCTGAGCGACTATGAATTGGAGGAGTCCAGTCCACAGTGGAGAAAGCGTGGTAGCAGATAAGTTGTGGCAGCTGTGGCAGCTGCTAGCTCACATGTACTTGGATCAGGAAGCAGGGAACAGATAGGAAGTGGTGCCAGGCTATGACTCACAGAGCCCAGCACTGGCAAGTCACTTCCTATAGGGAGGCTCCACCTAAAGATCCTAAAGCCTCCCAAAACAGCTATACAGCTGGACCAAGTGTCCACATATATGAGCCTATGGGAAACATTCACATTCAAAGCACCACACTGCCAATGGTCCCCATAGGTTCATGGCCAGCTCAGTGCAGAATGTATTTAGTCCAGCTTCCTAAGGCCCCTCGTCTCACAGCTTTAATATTATTCAGAAATTTAAAGCTCAGTCTCTTCTGAGACTCAGTAAACTTGTACTGGTGAGCCCATACGAAATTAAAGAGTAAGTTACCTCCAACATAGACTGGTATAGAGTAAACATTCCCATTCAAAAGACAGGAATGGAACAAAGCAAAAAACAAAACAAAAATACCAAAGCACGGTTGAAAACCAGCAGGGCAAACACCACACCCGCGGCTCTCCACCTGGCTGGGTCACCTGTGCTCAGAGGGGAGTTTATAGCCCTGCCTCCAATTCTGGTCCCTCTGACACACATGGCCTCTCCCTTGGGCCAGTTCCTGTAGCTTGTTGGCATCTCCAATATCTTCGGGTCCCCACTGCAACTTAGGTTTCACCCTCACAGCTTCAGGAGCAGCACACCTGGGTGTCCACACAGGAAATCTAATGGCTTTATCAAACAATTGGTACAAACTGCCATGTAATAGCTCACCTCCACTCCTGCATTCCACGTGGGCAATGCCAAGTTCACTAACAGCTCAAGGTGTAGTTTGAGTCCCTTTGAGCAGAGCTGTAAGTCAGGTATTTTGGTCACACTTTTGAGTACTTGGCCACTGAACCTAGGAAAGCACTTTGCTGGCTGCCATTCGCTCTGTCCTTTGGAGTGAATTTGCATTAGGTGAGGCCCTTCCCCCAAAAGCACCTTTCTTACTGTTTTTTAAAGTTCAAGGTTTCCCCTTCACGACCTTAATCGTTTTAAGAATGGCAGCCATTCTGCAGTGACCCTCTCACCTACTTTAATCTGGTTCAAGCCCTTTTCCTCATCGAGTTGCCCATTTCTGTGCACAGCTTTAACTAGATCCACACTCCTCCCCTTGCCAGAAGTGCACTTTTAATATCTTCCTGCTCCACTTTCGGCCTCTCTCACTGCAAATCTGGGTAAGCAAAGTGAACAACAATGACCAGTCTGCAGCATGAATAGTCCGCTGTATGGATCTCCTCTGCCAAACCAATTAGCCCATGACTCTTGAGTTCTGCCTTATTCACGGTTTCCGGGCCTGAGCAGAGCACAGCTAGACTGACAGACTAGTACATGAATGGCTTCTAGTCCTAGTTCCCTTTAGAAACCCTCTGAGCATGTCTTCACTCTCCATGTTTCTACACTTTCCTTGTCTTTCCACCAGAATGGCCCATGACACTGTGTTTAGAGAGTTCTAAAGAACCTCCAAAGTTCCTTCAGAACACCAGTTCCAATGGCCTATAAACTGTCAGGTTCATGCCAGCAATGGCTCCACTTCCTGCTACCAAATTTCTGTTACTTAGTTTTCTCATTGCTATAACCAAATATAAGAAGCAACCCATGGGAGATTTATTTTGGGTGGCGGTTTGAAGGGATAAAATCCATTATGGTGGGGAAGATGCCATGGGGTGGATGGCTCTTCGGTAGCAGAAGCTTGGCAGTGTCTTGTTCCATGGACCACTAAGTGGAGGGCGAGAGGTAGTCTTAGGTTATAAACCTCAAGCCCTACCCTAGAATATCTACCTCCTAAAGGTACCATAAAAAGCCAACCAAACAAAAAAACTTGTCGCATCTGGGGACCAAGTGTTCAAACGCACAAACCCACAGGGGCATTGTTTTTTCATGTTGTAACAAAGGTGTATTGATGCCATCGATAATTGTTGTATTGGGGTCGCTTTATGTCCAGGAATGTTTCCAGCATCTGATGCAGCTATGTTTATAACTGTTAAGTATTCTGATGAACTGTTCCCTTTACTAATGAATAACCTTACGTTTTCTAACTAATTCTGAAGTCTGCTTTGTTGGATGTGAATATAGCTACTGCTGCTTACTTAAAGATTTCATTTGCTTGAAATAACTTTTTCTACCCTTTGACTTTCGGGCTGTATCTTATTTTTGCCAGTGAGGTATGTTTATCGCAGGCAGCAAATAGTTGGGTCTTGTTTTTCAATCCAACACTTTTGACAGTCTGCCTCTTTCAGGTAGTGACTTAAAATCATTAAGGTTTGGTGTTACTATTCAAAACTATGAACTAACGCCTGTCATCTGCTGTAATTCCTGATTTATTTTCCATCTGCTTATCAAATCTTCTAGTGAGACTTATTGTTTCCTGGTGCATTTCTCTTCTTCCTCTATGTGGAGGAATCTATCTATTCAGTACTCTCCAGGGACTGCTTAATGAATTTTAGCTTATGATCTTTATTTCTTAGGGTCTTTATTTCTTTGATTATGAAGCATAATTTTGCTGGTAACAATAACCTAGCTTTGTAGTTTTGGGTTTGTTTTTGTCTTTCTTTCAGGACTTAAAATACACCATTTTAGGCCTGCCTGGACTTCAGGGTTTCTGCTTAGAAATCCACTGCTATTATGATGGGTTTGCTTTTCTCTGAGACTTGACATTTCTGTCCTGCAACCTTCAATAGTTTCTCATTTTTCTGTTCATTTAGTCTTTTAAAATATATTATGATGGTTCTATAGTGAGGACTCAATGATTAAAAGCATTTGTTGTTTGTACTGGTTAGTTTTTCTCAACCTGGAAGAAACTTGAGTCACCTGGGACTCTGACTCTCTCTCTCTCTCTCTCTCTCTCTCTCTCTCTCTCTCTCTCTCTCTCTCTCTCACACACACACACACACACACACACACACACACACACACACACTTAAAAAAAATGTCTAGTAAGGCAGTAAGACTGGTTACCTCTTTCTCTGACCTCTTCAAGTGGTTGCATCTGTCTAGGAACTGATATCCTACCATGACCCACTCCTTCTGTATCAGACTCTGAAATCCAGTAATTGTCCTGAAATATGGATCCATCATCACTTGAACAAGGGAAGCTACCAGACAACTCAAGTCTCTTCCCTCCTCCTCTGTAATAAAATGGAAAGAAAATGATGACCAAGAAAAATCCTGACTGTAAGCCAGATAATGCAACATTATATACTTAAATTGCCTTCAAGATAGTCTATGTAAGAGAATTTTAGTGGATTCCAGCAGCTCTCATATATGGTAATTTTTATATAATTCATGTTCTATTTTTAATTGGAGATCTATATAAACCAAAAGAAGTATTAAAGCAAGTTATCAGTGAGTAAAACCAATTACATTACTTTATCCTAATTCATTGCATTACATTGAAGAGGTCAGTACTCACTGAAGCACTGACTATGGATGGACTTTCAGGTGCCACTATTTGCCAATGCAGTTCATTGCTCACTTTTCTTACATCTCAATAATTTGTGGTACAACAGCTTTCTAGAATACAGTCTACTACTGTTTGGTCAAGGATATTAAATAAAACACAATATTTCCACAGGCATCTTACTTCCTATGGCAATGGCTCAGAAGTGAGCAATGGAATGGAATTGTCCCTATCACATGAAAAGGTGGCAAGCATGTCCTTCCTGTCCTTTACAGCTATTTTCCTTTTCTCTTCAGATTTTTGCTTTTTAAGACAAGGTCTCAATGTACCATACTGGCCTCAAACTTGCAGTGAAGCCAAGGGTGCCAATGGTCCTATCTCTGCATAGCCAAGTGCTAATATCACAGTTGTGCATCTTGCCACTAAACCATTGTCCTTTTCAATGAGTCTAGAATTACCTTACTATCAAAGCCAGGCAAAATGATAAAAAAACAAAAACAAAAACAAAAACAAAAACTATTAACTGATAGCCTTTGCAATTCTAGATGTAATAGCCATTAATAAAATATTAATATAACAAATTACTATGAAAATTTAGGAATAATTCCCTGGAATGCAGGATTGCTTTAGCATTTGACAAAGTAAAGACAGCATATTAATAAAATAAAAGTCAATAATATTATCATCTGGAGGCATCTGACATACTTCTATATTTATTCCTAATAAAAACTCTTAGCAAATTAGGAATCAATGGGAACCTTATCAGAGGTATCTCCCAAACCCCTACAACTAATATCCTCCTTAATAGTAAAAGACTGAATGCTTTTTCCCTAAAATTAGGAATGAGACAAGGATGTCTGCTCTCAATACTTCTACAGCACACTGTATAAGAGGCTTGAGTCAAAACAATTAGGCAAGAAAAAGAAACAGAAACAGCATCAAAAAGATTAAAAACTGTAGTTGTCAACAGTGTAATCCCTGTATATTAAAGACCAAGGATGACGGGTAGATGGTTCAGTTGGTGTAACCCTTGTATATTAAAGACCAAGGATGAAGGGTAGATGGTTCAGTTGGTGTAGCCCTTGTATATTAAAGACCAAGGATGAAGGGTAGATGGTTCAGTTGGTGTAATCCCTGTATATTAAAGACCAAGGATGAAGGGTAGATGGTTCAGTTGGTGTAGCCCTTGTATATTAAAGACCAAGGATGAAGAGTAGATGGTTCAGTTGGTGTAATCCCTGTATATTAAAGACCAAGGATGAAGAGTAGATGGTTCAGTTGGTGTAATCCATGTATATCAAAGACCAAGGATGAAGGGTAGATGGCTCAGTTGGTGTAATCCATGTATATCAAAGACCAAGGATGAAGGGTAGATGGTTCAGTTGGTGTAGCCCTTGTATATTAAAGACCAAGGATGAAGGGTAGATGGTTCAGTTGGTGTAACCCTTGTATATTAAAGACCAAGGATGAAGGGTAGATGGCTCAGTTGGTAAATGTTTGTCTTGCAAGCATGAGGACTTGAGTTCAGATCCACAGCACCCACATGGAAAGCCTATAAGTCCAATGCTGGGTAGGTAGAAAGAGGTGGATCCCTGAAGCTCACTGGCTAACCAGCCCAGCCAAATCTAAGAACTCCAGGTTCAATGAAAGATACTATGTCAAAAGATGAGGTGGAGAGTGAATGAAAATAACATCTCATGTTGATCTCTGGCCTCCACACACATGAATACACATGGACATGGACATACTTACACCATACAAACACAAGAAAAAAGTTAAGGAATCCAGAAAATAACCACTAGAATAAATGAGTAAGAGCACAAGAACTCAATATATAACAAGTATACAATAAGCCTGGAAATGAAGTTAAGAAAACACTAACCACAGAAACATCTAAGAATGCCTTAAATGCACTCAAGAGATTTAATACATCATTGAAACTGTAGAGTCTGTAACCACTGCTGACAAATGAAGGAAGACCAGAATAATGGGGAGACATTCACTTCACAGTTTGGCCGATTCCATACAGATGGCTTTCTCCCTAACTGATCCATGGATTCAACATACTCATATAAACATTCCAGTGGACCTTTTTGTTTTGAACCCTAGAAATTACACAGAAATATAAATAACCCAGAATAGTCAGAACAATTTCAAAGATCAAGCTGTATAGTTCAATGTCTCAGTTTTAAAGCTTACTGAAGAACTACAGCATTCAAGACACTGTGGTAGTAGTGTGAAGAATTGACATAAGCTCAATGCAATAAAATAGGAAAATAAACTTTTGGCATTTATAAGTGATTTTTCATAAAAGCACCAAAGCAATTTAATGGAGAAATGAAAGTCTTTTCAGTAAATGGTACTGGGGCTATTTAATATCTACACACAAAAGAGATAATTCAGCCTCTTAACCCTATCTATCTATCTATCTATCTATCTATCTATCTATCTATCTATCTATCTAAACCTCTTACCTTCTCTGTCTCTCTGTCTCTCTCTCACACACACACATACACACACACACACACATACACACACAAATTCATTCAAAATAGATCAAAGACCTAAATTCTAAGAGTTAAATGTATAAAAGTTCTATAAAACAAAAACACAGGGAAATGTTCCTGTGACCTTGAGTTAGACAAATAGTCCTTAAATATGATATAAAAACATGATCTATAAAAATAGATAAGTTATACTTCAAAACTTTTAAATTAGTGTTTCAAAAGACAAAAAGATGGACAGACAGGACACAGTAAGAGAAAATACCAATCGTGTAGGATTAAAGGAGCTTGTACCCAGAACACACACAGAAGTCTTAGAACTCGACAGAAAGAGGAAATGTGTTGGAGAAATGTAAACAAAAACCACAATGAATTACTACCACTTCACCTGCTCCTGAGTGATCATAAGATAGACAATGGTGCTGGTAAGGATGTAGATGAATCAGCATCCTAATCTGTGCTGAGAAAGAAAATGTGGTCCAACTGTAACTACTCCGGCAGAAATGAAGATATTCTAAAGAGATGCGTGTGTGTCTCTCGATCTGACTATCAGACCACTGAAACAAAGGACCCCAAGGAAATGGGAATTTCCCTAGGAATCTTAAGCTAGGAAAAGGAAAGGTGCTATCAGAGGGTGAGCTCGATTCCCAGGAAGAGACCTCACACAGTTCTAACACTTTTCAGACACCTTACAGGATGAGACTGAAGCCCAAGCAGTGATGGGTCAGTGCTGGATGGAACCACACCTCAACTAGGACTGCTTAGATGTGCACATCCTTGGCCCTCTATTTAACTCTAATCTCACATTAGGACCCAGTCAGATGGACTTGAGAGGTCGTTGGATCTCTTTGTCTGTCTTCCCGATGTGGTCACACTGAATAAGTCCTCTTTTCCCAGCAACTTAAAAATCATGTCTTCCAAAACATTTGTGTGAATATTCACAGCAGCACATTCTGTGACAGCCCCCATATGGGAACAACCTAATGTTCAACAACAGGTAAATAGAAAAACTGATTTACAAACAATGGGATACAACTTTTAAAAATACATATGACATATATGAACCTTATAAACACTGTGGTAAATGAAAGATGCCATAGACAAAAGACTACCTACTGTGTGATTCCAATTACATGAACTATCTAGAAAAGGCATATCAATAGAGACAGAAAGTAGTCTAGTGAGTTGGTGCTAAGACACAGGCAGATCTCTACGAGTTCAAGACCAGCCTGGTCTACACAGCAAGTTCCAAGCCAGCCAGGACTGCATATCAAGACCCTGTCTCAACTTCCTATCTCCCCACCACACACACAAAAAAACCTTTTGGGGTGATGAAAATTTGCTGACACTTGACTCTTGGGGACTGGGGAGATGGCTCAGTGGGCAAATATCTTGCTGTATAGACCTGGTGATGTGAGTTCAGGTCACTGGAACCCAAGTAATTGAAACCCAGGTCACTGGAACCCAAGTAATTGAAACCCAGGTCACTGGAACCCAAGTAATTGAAACCCAGGTCATTGGAACCCAAGTAATTGAAACCTAGGTCATTGGAACCCAAGTAAAAGCCAATAAAGTAGTACAAGCATCTGGAATCCCTAAGCACCCTTGCTTGGAGCCGAGTCAGAGACAGGAGGACCAGAAGCCTGCAGGCTAGCTCTCCTGCTTACACAGCAATGAGCAAGAGGAGAACTGTCCAAGATGAAAGGCAAGGGCCAACACTTGAGGTTGTCCTCCGATCTCCACATGGGTGACATTGCATGTGTGTGATCACAATCACAAACAAAAACCCTAGGTTCTCTATTTACTAAGTCATCAGTATACTCAATGTGCATCACACCTCAACTAATGGTTTAAAAAGTCACACGTTGAAAGTTTTAGTGAAACAGGTTCAGTACTTCTAAAACCTTTTGTGCACGGAGAAACTGGGGCTCAATCCCAATAAGATGAGAACACTCACTGTTAAAGAGGAGGGATGGGCAACTGCGGTCGGGGTGTAAAATAAATGAAAAAAATTAATTTAAAAAAAAAAAGAGGAGAAAATTATTGGCTATTTCTTCTGAATTCTTGATCTCAAATTATTTTCTTAGGGTCACAATTTAGTATGAGTTAATAAGCATTTAAGCTAAATTAGAAAAACAGCAAGATTAGAGAGGATGCCTTGCCCAAATTAGCATCAAGTATCAGTCCAGTCAGGGATGGACCCGCCTCCCAGCAAAGAGGAAGGGTTTACTAAGTGGGAGAGCCTGCCCTTCTATTCTGCCAGCAGTGTGTGTGCCAGCGAGACGGGACAGTCACACTTGGCAGTGGGTCTGCTGGTACAGCAGCGCTGTGGACGAGCAGTCGGCTCAGATGGACTCAAATTGCGTTATCTAAGTGCCAACAGGGCTGCGGTGGTGTTCTCAGGATTACTGTAATTACCTTGCAGGACTACAGAGAGACGCTGGCTTTCTAGAATGTACACAAGCTCTGCTGAGTGCTGAAGGAAGGCTCTGGAAGGAAAGGGAAAACACCGTTAGATATCAAACTTCTACCATGTATGCATGCCTTTCTCTGATGAGACATCCTGTCCACCAGGATATTTTAAGTGTTTAAAATCACTTAAAGTGTTTTTTTTTTTATAAGTATATTTTAAGTGTTTAAAATCAAGCAAAACTCATCATCTGCTATATATACATATACTTTCAACTTTTATGAATTTCTCTGGTATTAACAGGAATGATTCTGGTATTAACAGAGAATAATAACAGGGAAATTCATCAATGTATATTTTAAAAAAGAGGCTGAGGGCTAGAGAGATGGCTCAGTGGTTAAGAGCAGTGGTGGCTCTTCCAGAGGACCTGGGTTCAATTCCCAGCAGCCACAAGAAAGCTCACAACTGTCTGTAGTTCCAGTTCCAGAGGATCTGACACCCTCACACAGACAAAACTCCAATGCATATAAAATATAAATAAATAAATAAATAAATAAATAAATAAATCATTAAAAATTTTAAAAAGAGGCTGGTTTACATAACGTTCAAGCAGTGGTTGTCAGAAGGCATGGATTAGGGGAAGATTGGGGAGAAGGTGGAACTATACTAGGTACTAATGAGATCTACAGATTATAGCAATGTTGATTATCTGTTTTGGATGCTGCACTCCAGTTAGATAAGAAGTTACCCTGAGGGATGCTAGGTGAAGGGCACTTGGCTCTCTGTACTATCTTTTACTTCATGTGAGCTTATAATTATTTCAAAATAAAAAGTTAAAAAGTCGACAAACCTGACATATTCTAACCACCGAGTATTTTCCAGTGAAGACAACCATTTCTCTTCAGTTTCTTCAAAAGGCTCTGTAATACACACATAACACCATTAAAACGCCGTTAAGTTCCATAAGCTTAGTCTTACAGAGTCAACACAAGAGCTAAACAATGTCCGACGCGTGTTTAACAATTAGCTTTGAGGAAGCGGACACATGTGTACTTCAGCAAACACTTAGGAAGACATGTTCTGATTCTTGACTATTTTTAAGACAGTGTCTTGCCACAAAGCCCAGACTGGACTCAAAACTCCGGGCCCTCTTGCTTCACCCTCTCAAATGCTGGGGTCACAGGTATGGCCACGGTACCAAGGTGACATGTTACAGTTCTATAAGAAAGCAGAAGAAAACACTCCCCTAGGGCCTGTCTTCTACCTTCTGGCCTTGTGGGGGAAATCCTGGCAAGCACAGCTCACAGTGTCCTGAGAGCCGGTGACTCCTGGCTCCCCAGAAAGCGACAGCATTGGGGCTCCAGATCCCATCCCTCCCACCTCTCCACCTCACAGCTGCCAGTGTCCCCTCTGTGTGCACAGAGCCTGGAGTCCAGCACTGCCCTGCCCAGGGTTCACACAGCAGCCATTCAGGGCCCCACTCTTGCTAACAATGCTGACGCACCATGCACGACCTGCCACAGAGCCCTTCTCCCCGTGCTCGTGCTCAGGCAACACTGGGCTTCTCTCCAGAGGACCCACTCCAAAGATGTTTTCATAAGACAGCCTGCCCAGAGCAGTGCAACCACTTATCTACTTTTAGTAGAGCTAAGTTACACAGACAACATGCTGGGCTGAAGCACTAATCTAAGCATGCGCACTGAAGTTTCAGGAAGTTCTGTCTACAGCACATGCTTCTTTAAGGTGGGCTACATCTTTCATGACTTGGGGGACATTTAGCAGGTTGGTTTGTTTGTTTTTTTCTCTACAAAACCAAAAGAGGTTTAGACTTCATTTTCTAGAGGTTGTCTCTCTCCTTAGATGTCTCTACTATATTGTTAAGGAACATCACTTTCCCTGATAGTTCCCACATAATTCTTTATTCCCATTCATTATATATGTGCACAAAATAAAAATGTTATTACCATTTACACACAGTTGCTTAAGTTTTACAAATGCCGCTTGTATTTCATGGATATTGGGCAAGGTCTTATCCAAGTCTGACTTGTAAACATCACTTCTCTGTGGATGACTTTTAGTTATTGCATTGCAGATCCTAGTAAAAACAAAATATTTAATATCTGTTCATCCATTTCAAGATAGAACATTTACATTCGCAAGTATTTATACTTCCTAGCTAATGACACAATGGTGCCACCTTATGGGGCCTAGTGAGGAAGACAGGCAGTAGTCGAACTGCCATCACATATAAATCAAATGGGAAAGTATGAAGGAAAACCAGAGAATGCCCAACAGTGAGGTCTGAACTCCTTATCAGGTGCCTCAGAACTGAGATGGTTGAGGGTCAAGTCAGTGGGGTACCCAGTGTTCATGGAGGAGCGTGAAGAGAGTGACCCAGGAGGGAAGAGGCCTGTTGAACATCTCTCAGGACAGTGAAAGGACTGGATAATTTTCAGGTGTTGGAGCCCATGAAATGCGACCCAGAAAGAGACAATGACAGCACTGATAACACACTAGGGGGAGGGTAGAGAGGCAATATGGGGGTTCATAAGATGTCTCAAACACAGTGTCAGAATCCTGAGGGGCCACGCAGGGAGAAAGGAAAGGAGGAGGAAGGCATCAGTCTGGGGTGGCCATATCCTTGAGTTCAGTTTTAGATATAAAGTTTCAAGGGCCTCGAAGATGTCCACACGGAAGACGTCAAGCTAGAGATAATATTAATGTGTTAGTTACTCACACCCGGCCCTCAGTGACCTTTCGTAGACAGGAACACAGGTCAGGAGGAAGGGGCCTTAGACCCCAGATGTTTAGAGAGAACAGGACAGGCCTGTGGATGGCACAGGGCCAACAAGGAACAAGGGCGGCAGTGGAGGACCCAGGGCGTTGAGAACTGTGGTCAACTGTGAGAGAGCCTGCGGCTGTGAGTACACCTGAGGGGAGCTTCCTGCCAGACAAGGAGGCTACTGCTGACTTTAACAGACATTGCCCAACTTGTTTGTGTGAACCCATTAAAACCATTTCTGAACTATTCTGACTTCATTTACCTAGATAAGACCCATGAACTTGAAAGAAGTTTGATTTACCCTGAAGTGTCTCGAGTGGAAATCGCTGTACTTTGAAAGTACGTTAAAGACAAGTGTTTTATCAAACAAAGATGGTTTTAGTCTAGTCATTCTTTTCAAAATGGTAATCCTTATATAGCATGTGTGGTGATACCAACTATTCCCATCAGTAGGGGATTTAGTGCTTTGTTTATGATACCAAGTACACTGAGAACCCTTTCTCACCCACCTCTGGTCGATCTTCCTCTGTTGCAGCACATCTTTGATGAGGGCCATTCGCACAAGAGCACTGCCATTGGAGTGGCTCCAGCACCAGAACTAGGAGACAGGCAGAAGCCTCACTTAACCGGATGCAAACAGTGGACATTAGCATCAATGACATCCCACAGAGGTCACTTACTGGCATCCTTCTTCCAACAAAAGAAGGGGAAAAGATCTTCAGGTCTTGGTCTGCTAATGAACTTGGCACGACAAAGTATTCTGGAAGGCTAGACGGGAGAGAAAGAGGCCGTATGTGAGTCCAGTGCTCACCGTGTTCACTGCTGCTCTGTTCACAACAGCTCGACCTCAGTGAAGAAAGTGCCCCACCAGATGGGCCTGTAGACGAGCCTGCGGGACATTCTCTCAATTGATGATTGACGTGGGAGGACCCACTCACTGCAGGGGTGCCACTCCTGGTGTGGTAATTCTGGGTACTGTATAAGAAAGCTGACTGAGCAAACTTGGCATGAGGAGTAAACCAGCAAGCAGCATTCATCCATGGTGTGTGCTTCCGGGTTCCTAGCCTGTTTTGAGTTCTTGCCCTGACTTCCTTCAATGATGAAAAGTGATGTGGAAGTATAAGCCAAATAAACCCTTTCTTCCCAAGCTGCTTATGGTCATGGTGTTTTATCACAGCAATAATAACCCTAACTAAGATACTGCCCACCAACCGATGACTAGATAATTAAAATATGGTCCATATACACAGCTGAATTTTATTCAGTGGTAGAGAAAAATGAAATCATGACATTTGCAGAAAAATGATGGAGCTGGAAATCACTCTGTTAAGCAATACAAGCCAGACTCAAAAAGACAAACACTACATTTCCTTTCATATGTTGAACCTAGATTTAAATCCGTGAGGGGTGCATGTTTGTGAAGGTCATAAATCTAGGAAGGAGACCATGAGAGGGAGGGAAGATTTGAAGGGGGTGGGAGAGGGGAAAAGGTAATGGGACAGCACTGGCTGTGAAAACAGGAGGTGCTTGGGGGAGGAGACCATCAAGGGGGGACAGAAGGACAGGAGAGGAACATGGGAGCTGGGGATGAATTGGAATGACATATAATGGCCCATATGTAAGCAAATAACATTATTGATAATAATAAAACCCATTATTTTTAGATTAAGTACTTAATTTCAAAAAGGAGCTGGAAGACAACTCAGTCGGTAAGGTCCCTGCCACTAAAGCGAGAGGACCTGAGTGTGACTCCAGAACGCACATACAAAGCTGGCATGCTGGCCCCTGCTTCTAATCCTGGGGCTGGGGAGGCATAGGCAAGTAGATTCCTGGAGCTCCCTGGCCAGCCAGCCTAGCCTTACCACTAGCACACTCCATCTAGGAATACAGTGGTGGACCAAGTCTGGGGAATGGTACCTGAAGCTGCTCTCTGGCCTCCGCATGCACACAGATACCCCACCACCACGACCGAGTTTTAAAAAGGAAGAAAAAGTAGCATACTTAAAACACAATGATGTGCTCTGTGGACCTCAGAAACATGTGAAACACATTTATCTCCTCTTAACGTGCATCACTTAGTAGGATGGCATCATGGGAGGCACTGATAATCCCTCTCAGTGTATATGTATGATGTGGTCAATTCTCATAAAATTAAAATTTGAACATGAGAAAAATACAGAGCAATACAAATGATTTTCTAGAATGACTATTAAAACAACTGTACTCTCTAGGAAACATCTTCACTTATGGAGCCATGTCTTGAAGGCTGTGGGAAAGAAGAGGGCAGGCAAAAGAACAAAGCCTGCGTGGTGGTTTGAGTAAGAACGGCCCCCATAAGCCCATATATGTGAATGCTCAGTCATCAGGGAGTGGCACTGTTTGAGAAGGATTAGGAAGTGTGGCTTTGTTGGAGGAAGTGTGTCACTGGGGTGGGCCCACACTAGGGCCAGTGTGCTCTCTCTGCCTGTGGATCAGGATGGAGCTCTCAGTCACTGCCCTGGTGCCTGCCTGCATGCTGTCATGCTCCTCACCAGAATGGTAATGCACTAAGCCTCGGAAACTGTAAGCCAGCCTCCAGTTAAATGCTTCCTCTCGTAAGAGTTGCCTTGGTCATGGCGTCTCTTCACAGCAATCCTACAGTGAGAAGGACAGCCTGTGAATCTACAAAGATGCTCATGGCCTCCTTGTCTTCCTCTTCTACCTCTTCACCCAGATACTCTCAGACACAGCTACTAGGGGGTGAGCTCACTGCTCTGTAAAGCTTTCTCTTTTCTTTCCTCCATACAGCCCAGCAGGTAGACGGAGCAGGCCTGGCTGGGCTCTGCCAATGGCTTCTCAGGACACACACTGGCACAAGCTGACCAGAAAGGTAATCCAAAGGAAAGCAGCAGAAGAGGAGAACTACATGATCCAGAGTACCTTTCCCAGACCCATACACCGACAAGTCCCTTGTAGAGGACCAGCCAGTGATAACACCATAGCACAAGTTTGCCCCCAAGAAAGCTGATTCTAAGCCAATGGAGACTTCAATGGTCTCAAAGCATTCTCAAAACTTCACCAATACTAAATTATGTTAAACAAAGAAACAAAAATTCCCGGTCACTTTTAAAGAATTCCAGGGCACCAGCTCACTATTCTAAAAATTGTTGAGTAAAAGAAAGATATTTATTCATTTATATTTATATACACACATTTTTTTCATATGAATCATAGTTCGTGATATTCTGAGCTGATGAGGAAAAGTATGGTAGAAAGCAGAAAGATGAGAGAAGTAGGCTATAAGCAACAGGAACCATTAATGAAATAGCAGATTCTCATTCCGTGAAAGGTAGTGAGGGACACAAAAGCAGCATGACCTACAAATGGAACTTCACCCTAGACAGAAGAGCACACAGCCCTCAGGCCTGTCAGTCAGTCAGCACAGTAAGGACATGTGCAGATACAGTGAGCTAGCCAGGGAGACTGAGGAAGTGCACACAGATCAAGCAAGCTAGAGACTGGACAGGATGCCCAGGGGGCAGCACCACCTGATGAAGCATTCCTGCAAAAAGGAGTCTGGGTCAATTACTCCGCAGGATGCAGAAGAACCTGTTAAAGGACAGCCAGGGGTGAGCCAGGGATACTTAGAATGTGGGGAATTCCACAGAACAACACCTTGGTTTTGTCTGTAAATGCATAAGTGTAACAGGGGGAGGACAAGAACATCGTACATTAAAAGGCCTATTGTGGGATGTCTTTCTGTATGCTGTGAATATATGTTGCTCTGATTGGTTGATAAATAAAGCTGCATTGGCCTATGGCACGGCAGGATGGAGCCAGGCGAGAAAACTGAAGAGAGATAATAAAAGGAGAAAGGAGAGGAGAGGGAAATGCCAGCCGCTGCCAGCAGACCAGTAACACCACAGCCATGTGGCAACATATAGATTAATAGGAATGGGTAAAGTTATAAGAGCTAGCTAGCAAGAAGCTTGAGCCATAGGCCATCCAGTTCGTAATTAATAAAAGCCTCTGAGTGATTATTTTATAAGTGGCTGCAGGACCATGGGGCTGGGTGGGACAGGAGAAACCTTCCAGCTACCAAGGCCTATGGGACACACCACTCAAATTCAGTGTAAGACATTCCTGAATTTTAAATCAACTTTAAAAAGACAGTTGTAAGAAAACTGCAAACCAGCTGAGTGGTGGTGGCGCATGCCTTTAATCCCAGCACTCAGGAGGCAGAGGCAGGTGGATCTCTGTGAGTTCAAGGACAGCCTGGACTACAGAGTGAGATCCAGGAAAGGCGCAAAGCTACACAGAGAAACCCTGTCTCGAAAAACCAAAAAACCAAAAAACAAAACAAACAAACAAAAAACTGTAAACCAATACTTACTAGATTTCCTAACAATAATAAAAAGTTACTGTCAACATCTTTGGGACACTATGGATGGTATGTTTATGTTACAATGTCCTTTAAAATAACATATCCTTTAAACCCTATTTAAAACAGGTATTAACCATAACTGGCAAGCTTATCAATGAAAGTGGAATTATTCTTCACAGAAGTTTTTTCCAGGTGTGTGTGTGGTGTGTGTGTGTGGTGTGTGTGGTGTGTGTGTGTGTGTGTGTGTGTGTGTGTGTGTGTTGTGTTAAAATCAGACGTACCAAGTAGATATCATGTAACCCTCGTTGACAGAACAGACTCTCCACCCGGAAGCGCCTGTCCTCTTGATCTCTCTGTCCCAGTCTGAGTAAGTTTCGAACAGTGGCGTCCTCGGGCTGCTGCTGCCGCCAGCACCACTCCATACTCCTCCAGCTCCTGAGGCTACTCCGTTAACTTTGTTGGCTGTGGGAAAAGCAATATTAATTTGGTTGAACTATATGCCCTCTCCGCCAGCATTTGCTTGCTGTCTTCTGTCACATGCATACCCTGAGGTGGGACCTCCTGCCTTATCTTTCACGTCTCCCTTTCCTGGTCCTTGCCGAGCTCTTTGCTGCTGTCCAGACTCCTTTTCCTTTCCTGTTCTCCACTGGCTTTATCTCCCCTGTGCTTACAGGCAGCAGGCCAACTTGATTCTGAAGACTTCCATGCCATCCCACTGGTTGCTAACGCTGCTGGGACACACACTGTTCCTTTTCTTCTAGGCACTTCCTTATATAATGAACAATGTCTGCTGCCCGTACTTTGTCTCCACTTACTGTCCTTATTTTCCAATTCTCTCCCATTCCTACCAATTTATGGAAACTATTTCTGAGCCTCAGTTCCCTCACTGTTCCACACTGAGGGGTGAATCTGCCATCTGCTTCCTTTCCCACACTGGGGTAGGAAGTTCATGGAGTCACCCAACAGTTTTCACGTCCTCAAATATTTTGTTTTTCTAGCATCACGTTCGCATCTGTTCACGAGATGATTCTTGGCTTTGTAAAGCTACTCAGCTTGAGAAGCTGACAGAGCTGCTTGTGCGTCACTAGAAGCTACGGCACTATCCCACGTGGTGAGTCTGGAGGTGGGTCTAGATTTCACCTCCTTAGCAAGGAGTGTTGCCCAAGACAGGAGCACCCTACGGCCTGGGAGCACCTGACAAACAGGAGAACAGCTGTGTCAGCCAGTCTGCTGTGCCTTGGGGTGATGCCGTGACCCCTCTTGGCCCAGGGCCTCACTGCCACAGGTTTAAGTGGCAGTTCCTAGGCTGACATTCCTGACCTGACGCTGTACTACACCAATGCCAATGGTGTTTTCACGCAAAAGAATGGTTTCACGATACTGGCTTCTCACCCCAACCTTTCAATGATGCTCCTTTTCTAAAAGAATCAAATCTAAATGGCTTCTTTAGGCCATAGAGATCCCTCACATAACTGTTTATTTACCATCATCTCCAGCTTTCTTTCTTTCCTGTGGCCATGCAAAATACCTAATTATCACATGAACATGCTACACCCCATTCTCAATGGTTAATTCTCAAAAGTTAATTAGTAACTCTTGGTACAAGACAGATATTTTTGGAGACCTTATGATGAACTATTAAAGTGTGAGAACAGAAAGGTAAGTTTTCTATCTATTATTATGAAGGCTGTAGCAGGCCAGTAGGGAGTGTGTAAAAATTATGAGCACTAAATAAACTATATACAATAGAGATGTAGAAAGGGATGGGCAAGAAATCTATGCTGAACTGACAGAGTCCCGAGGAAAGTGTCAAAAGTTGCCAGGGAGCTGGTAAGGAGGAGGTGGGCATGCTGAGCAGGGAATGGGACTGGACAATGGTAAGGCTTCAAGGAATCCATACAGCTGGAGCAGGGAAGTCAGACATGGTGGGAGAGCAGCTATAGATTACATGAGGCCTAGACTTTAGATCTGTGCTACTCCAGAATGGAACCACTCACCAGCCACAATGGCCATTTATATATCAACTAAGACAAAAGTTAAATGAAACTAATGCCAGTCACTCAGGTATACTAAGGACATTTCATGTGTTTAATAGCCCACATGGAGCTGGTAGGTACCCCACATGACAGTGCAGAAAAAGGATACTTCCATCACTGGAGAGTGCTAGTCTAGCTCACCAAGTGTCTGACATGCTGTGCTAGGAATTCTCAATTTTACCCCTTACAAGGCTGTACTTTAGAATTAGCCAGTGAGTCTGATTTTAACAGGGTTTGACAAAAATTATAATGCTAATTAGCTTATATCCTCACACCACACTCCACTTCAGTACTTTCTATGGAATATAACACCGAGAAAGTGTGTTGGCTGACTCACAGGACTTTCAGGTGACTAATCAATACAGCGTTCCAAAGCATTAAGCAACTCATCATATTACTAAATGTAAAGGGGGAAACACCCCATATGATCAGTTCAGTAAGTACAGAAAAACTTGAGGTAGAGCTCAACACCTGTTTTTGTTTTTTTAAGACAACTTTTCCAACTTGATATAGAGTATTTTTCCAGAACCCGCAGTAAACAGCATTAACATTAAAACCGAAGACAGAAATGGTGCCTTCTAGCCAGCACTGCTATTACTCAGTGCTGTACCACAGACTTTGGCACTAAACGGGACAGCCATCACAGGACACGGACATAACGAACACACTCTTTTGTGGGGGTTAGCACTTGGACAGAAAATCCCCAACTCAGTTCATGTTTAGTTTTCTGAATTTCTGAACCCATCTTGAGGATGCTCTACTATTTGAGATTATTTCTCTAGATCTGCTGATGAATAGACAGATTTTCTGAGCCTAAAGTGAGAGCATTTTGGGGTCCTGTGTATGTATGTATGTGCTACTTTGCAGGTTCCTCTTGTTTGTTTCTTAGTAGCTGGGACTGACTACACTGTCATCAGCTCTGTGTCTTCTTTGGAGGTCATCATGAGAAGTAATCTGACGGCACAGACTGCAAATTCTAGTGCTCCCTAAAATGCCCCCAAGGCCTGCTCTATTCGAGGACCACTTAGAAGGATTGCAGCAGCAAGCTGATCAAAGTGAGTCATCTTAGGAGACTGTATTTCCTGATGGCTACTTGACAGGTTTCACTCACGGCTCTTCAACAGACTAAATGAACCTAGGCCCTAGGCATTCTAGACCCCGGCATTTTCTATGGTTATTTTATATATCTAGTCCTAGAATGTAACTATTTACCTAAACTATATTTTTGAGCTATTATATGTAATTGACTACCCCCTCCCCAAACTGGCACTCAGAATGACCTCAAGTTACAAGAAAGATAGTAAGAATGGTCAAAATATGCAAAGAAAGCCTACCACTGTGATGGTACCGTGGGAATTAGAAGTCGCAAAGAAGGATAAAGAAGGTAACCTCAAAATACTGAGGTTGTTCTTAGTGGAGACTCTGACCCTGAGAGCCTGTGAGGGAGCCAACATGGCAGTTTCTATAGTGATTCTGCTGCTTTGGTGGCTAGCATTCGAGAGACAAGATCGATCACATCATTTATAGTCACACTGAGAACTCTACAAGCACCCGAGCAAAAAACTGACAATTCCTACACTGTTCCAAATTGTTGCAGACTACATATTTTTTTTCAAAGAATAATTTAAAATGAAGCCAGGTGGTGGTGGAGCACGCCTTTAATCCCAGCACTTGGGAGGCAGAAACAGGCGGATCTCTGTGAGTTGGAGGCCAGCCTGGGCTACAGAGTGAGTGCCAGGAAAGGCGCAAAGGCTACACAAAGAAACCCTGTATTGAAAAATAAAAAAATAGCCGGGCGTTGGTGGCGCACGCCTTTAATCCCAGCACTCGGGAGGCGGAGGCAGGAGGATCTCTGTGAGTTCGAGGCCAGCCTGGGCTACCAAGTGAGCTCCAGGAAAGGCGCAAAGCTACACAGAGAAACCCTGTCTCGAAAAACCAAAAAAAAAAAAAAAAAAAAAAAAGAAAAATAAAAAAATAAAGATTTTAAAATGAATTCTAAAATACTAATTTAAGGTCTATATTACTATCCTTTTTAGGATAATTTTAGTAAAGTTCACTAAAAATGTACATGTTTGAATGGGATAGCTTTGGATTACAGTAGCATTTTTAGGTGTTTGTATGAAGCAACTGCTCTGAATCCTTTGGAGCTATGCACTGCCCTGTACCTCAGGATGCTCACTCAAGTGTCTGGATGGCTACTGATTCTTTCAGAAATGGTTCTTACTCATCTGATGCTGGACACGAAAGAAAACCTCACATTGCCTAAGACAATAAGAGGGTCTTTTCCAGATAACTGCAGGAGATAGTCTCTAACTTCAGATCCTATTTGTGGAAACACCTTTGTCACCTACCTGCCTGAAAAAGGGCTTCTTTAATCCAGCCAATGAGTCAAGGTGCCATCCAGAGGTTCAAGAGAGGGTAACTGAGCATCTTTCACTCACTGGGAACTGGGAACTGTGACTGCAGTGTATGGAAATTTCAGGCTTCTTTTGACCTTAAGGATGTAGTTTATGCTTCTGTAACAGCATGGAAGGATATTAAAGGATGTTACCCTATGAGGAAACTAAGGAAAACTTTGGCCAGAACTATGCTTATGAAGAATTTGCTGAAGGAGGAGGGGTTAGAAGGATGCACTATTAAAAAGTGCTCCTGAATATTTTTAGTCATTACTAATCATCCAATTGCATCAGCCAGTTATAAGAAAATAAGAGGGACTGGATTAGAAGAAAACATGAAGAACTTCAACTTTTATAGACTGGAGATGCCCACAAGAAATGAAGGCGGGAGGATCCCAAGAGTAACTCGTGCAGTTGTCAGGTCACCAACTGTACAGCTGACTACTTGGCAAGCCCAAGGCACCATGTTTTTGCAAAAGTCTAACTCAGCCAACAAAACACTCCTATCAGAAGAAAGCAGCATGAAAACCTGGGCTGTACCACAAGCAAACGGAAGCAGGCTCCCAAGACTGACTGGAAATCTTCCTATGCGCTGCTGTCTTGAAACAGGGTATCTCACTAATGAGCCTGGTGGTCACTGCTCTGTAGCTGACACTCAAGGACTTAGGTTTTTGTTTTCAGATAGGAAGTGGATTTACATAAAAACTTACATATCAACTTCAAAAATAACTGTGTTGCTCCAGACTAAGAATCACTGTACATATGGATAAGAAAAATTAAGACACAAATACTGTGTTATCCAATTTCTATGAAGTAGAATTGAAGCTGTTCTAAGACATTATTTTCAAGTATTATCTCTAGCATTGATAAATACCTTCAAAAGTAATGTTGTTCTTAAAGCATCTGTGTCCCAAGCTCTAATGCCACATTTATATGCAATGACACCACAGTGAACATGTTATATAAATTAATACCTTGTGTTTTAAGGTAAGAAGTATAAAGGTTCAGTACAATTAATTATCTATAAGTCCTAGAGCAGTGGTTCTCAGCCTTCCTAATGCTGCGACCCTTTCATACAGTTCTTCAGGTTGTAGTGACTCCCAACCATTAAATTATTTTCACTGTTACTTCAGAACGCCTTTTGCTAATGTTATGAATCACAATGTAAATACTTTGGAGACAGAGTTTTGCAAAAGGGGTTGCGACCCACAGATTAAGAACCACTGCCCTAGACCATGCTGGGACAAGTGGATCTTTCATCAATTTTTCTCCCTTCAACAGTGGTGGAATGTGTACTGGTAGCTGTCATTGAACGGACACTAACCCATGAGGAGGCTAACAGAAGATACATGGTCACTGTGTTAGGAATTACGTTATCTAGAACACACGATTTAAAACAGAATTACATGATCAAATCTAAGGTTTTTTCTTGATGCTGTCATAGAAAACATAGATATGTGGACAAAACTATTTACCACAAAATTACCTAGAATATATCTATAGCTTGACAAGTGCTCATCTTCTTTCCATCGATTTTAATCAGAAAATAAAGTCAGTATTTTGAAAATCTTAACAAAGTTCTCTAAAAGGTTTTAACCATTTCAGCTTTTATATAAAATCACATTTTGCCAGAAATTTTGTGGTTTTCAACTATCTTTTGGTTTTCTGCCAGTTTTAAAACTTAAGCTACAAGTAAAAACAGCAGGAGATATACAGAGCATAAAATACAAACCAGTGCCTACAGGTGAAATGGGTGCGTTACCCTGCAAGTGGGGCTAAGGGCTGCCTGGGCACTTCTCAGGAGACACTGACAAACAGCGGCTCTTCTAGAGCACCGTGTTCATTTCCTACACTCACTAAAACTCTAACAAACACACAAATAAAATGGACACATGTAAGTTAGTCACAATACTTAGTATTTTCATATTTACCTGAATTGTGGTATTTTTTCCCAACATATTCAAATGCAAAGAGTAGCTGGAGGTCTGTTGGCTGGGAATAATGAGCTATTGCAAGGCATACCTAGGAAAAATTCTACATTTAGAATTTGAATTTAACACACTTAGTTAAATGAAATGTACAATAAGGCCTTGCTTGGCCACTGGGAGAGTCATCCTGGGGCAATGGCTACAGATACTATTTACATGTTTTTCTGTTCACCTAATATGAAAGAACTATTTAAGGCCAAGTATCTCATTCATTGTTGTGCCTCCAAGACACTGTTTAATCTTTAATTAGTACACTGTAAGTATTCAGTATGTATTTGCTGAGTTCATTTTTAAGTGGAATAATTTTATCTGTAAATAAAACTTGAAAGTTAAAGAAGCGTTCTCCAAAACAACAGTAACAACGTAGCCACTTAACAACAAAACCCAAAGTTTCAATTTTAGTGGTTTTAAAAAAAAAATCTTCAGGGATTAAAAAAAAACTAAACCACAGCCACAAAAAAAAAAAAAAAGAAAAGAAAAGAAAATTAGGAGTATCTGTATCTAGACATGGATGAAGTACATTTTAAAAAAGCATTCCAGTGAACTGGGGTAAGACTAGAAAAGCATGGGATAGCAAACCAACAAATCACGCCGAGTCCTAGCTCTACTAAGTGCTTGTATGACTTCACTTGTGTGAGGTGGTTCTTTTCTCATAGCCTTGGCCTTCTCATCTGTGACATGATGGAAACACCTGAACTGCTTTAATTATTAACAACTGAGCATGCCTAGCCTTCAAAGGCACTCTATCTAGAAACACTACTATTCTCAAAGGCTATTGGATAGAAGGAAGGACAGTGTTCCATGCTTACAAGCCATGGATGAGACTGAGGAAGAAAACAGCCCTAAGTGAGCAAAGAAGACAAAAGAAATCTAAGGCATGTATAGAGCAAGAAAGGTAGAAGGTCTTTCTTAAAGTGGTTATATATGACTTGGAGGTGAACCATAAACCAGAATGATATACTTTTGACAATGAGCAAGCAAGAAAAGTTTATTGTCCGCTCATTTCAAATCAGTGGTGTCTTGATGCAAATTCCATTAACCATCTGTCAGCTTGTTGCTTAAACTGTATTTTAAAGTGTCTTCCAGATAATGACATTTCTTATCATAAAAAGTTAAAGCATAAACCAAGGAGACAAACTTATCACTGGATTTTAATGAAAGGAAAAGCTTTCTAAAACTTTTATTGCCTTGATTTCTCAGTGCCTAACCACAGAGCATCCTGTAAGGGTCCCACTCACAATTTTATAAGACTATTTATAAGACTCTATTCCTCTTTGCAATTCCTATTCTGTACCCCAACCTGTGTGCTGTTTAGTGTTGACTGTCACCTCGACAGAACCTAGACCCACTGGGAAACGAGCCTCTGGACACTCCCTGACTAGGTTAATGGATGTGCAAAGGTCCATCTAAACTGCGGCATGACCATTCCCTAGGCAGGGGATCCTGGACTGTACACGTTGAAAGGCAAACTTCTCTGTTCTTGTCACTATGTGTAATGTGACCTGATGCTGGCTTCCAGCTCCTAACCCAGAACTGTGAGCTGAACAACCCCTTCCTCCCTTCAACTGCCCTGGTCAGAGTACTTTATCCCAACAGGAAGAGAAACTGCAACAGTCTTCCTTGAAGGGCTTCTAGCAGCAAAACTGTTCAATCTACGCTGTGACAAGGCCTGCATTACCATGTTTACTTCATACACACTCTTACTGTGCTTTTCACGAATGCCCTATTTTGCTATGCTGCCATAACTACATCCTGAAGCCAGACGTGTTTACTGGTCTCTCTGTGGCCTTCCCTGAATTTTAGGAATCTACACTTAAGGACTGTCCTCTAAACTGTGTTTTTGGCTAATTACTTGGCTGTCTTGGTGATGTGCTGTGGTTTCCATGTAACTGCACAGCCCTCCTCACTGGACAACATCTACAGTCAGACAAAAGCACGCCTGCATACACTGTGTCTGGCGACTGCAGCCACATCCTCTGCCGGGCTCACTGCTCCTCTCAGGCATATCTATTAAACATGACTCTTACCAAGTTTTCCTGGATGGAGCCCAAGAAACTGAAGCTTCTGCGTGCTGTAGCACCACTTGTGACTCTCTGGACAAGCACTGTGTCTAGCAGTGACAGCCCTACACATGCTATCAGATAGATCAGTTACTAGTGTAATCATGAAAATGCTATCCACCACTATAACTAGACTACTGCTTTTTCTAAGAAAATTAGACAGTTGCCTAGGCCCATTGACACAGAAGAAATTCACAGATCACTAATGATAGAATATGTTTATGAAGCAAAAGAGCACAAATCCCATGTGTAAAGCAAAACCCAACAGAGCCTATTTCTAAAGCTCCTTTAAAAATCAGACAGTGGCACACTAACTTAGAAGACGGGGGGAGCTTGGGAGCTAAGGGCATGCTGTAGGACAGGAGTCTGGATCAAAGATGTCTTTGCTTTAAAGACAATAAATACTACTGTGAAACTAAAACTTGGTTCAGTGACTTCCATGACTGCTGCTTTTCTGAGAAGGAAGGGGAGCTGGTATTACAAACTGAATTTGCTGTTCAGAAGCGCGACTATAAGGATGTGTACGTTATTGTCTGGCACAGGCATATATACATTTGCATATCTGTTGATGAGGAGAGTCATATTGCTTCTGTGGAACACCCACAGAAGAAAGAAAGCCAGATGTCTTCTGTTTTGACCTTTTCCCAACACGCTATTTTAAATGCTTATGTCCAAATTCCTGGCTTCTACTTGAAAGAGACTTTGAAAGACTTTATAAGATCTCGTTTACATGTAAAATTATTCTTATTATACAAATATTGCCTAATTAATAATTTTTAAAGGAAAAACCCATAGTTGATTTATCTTCCAACTGAAGCACAGCACTGGAGACATCAAATCCAAGGATGATTAACCTCCAGCTCTACCACATTTGCAAGCAATCCAAGTTCCCTATGTTTCTGTGGTTTAGTACCAAGGAGGAGTAAGTATAGGTTCCAGACAAAATGACAGTCCTAACCAGGTGTACTCACATCTGCAATCCCACCAGCATATGGAAGACTGAGACAGGATTACCACTTTCAAGCCAGCCTGGGCTACATAGTGAGATCCAGGCCAGCCAAGGCTACAAGGTGAGACTGAGTCAAGAAAACTGAAACCAGGGCTAGTGAAGAAGATTAGTGCACACAACGCTTACTGCATAAACACAATGCCCAGAGTTTGATCTCCAGAACCACATCAAGAGGTGGAGGCAGGTGGTGGTGCACACCTTTGATCCCGGCACTAGGGAGGCCAAGGCAGGTGGATCTCTGAGTTCAAGGCAGCCTAGTCTACAGTGTGAGTTCCAGAATAGACACGGCTACACTAAGAAACCTTATCTCAAACACACGCACGCACACGGAGCTGGAGACAGTAATGTGCACCTGTCATCCCAGAGATGCAGAGTGAGACTTAGGTAGATCCTTGAGGCTCACTGGCTGGCCAGCCTAGCCTGCTACTGGGCACGCTCCAAGCCACTGAGACACCCTGTCTAAAGAACAAGGTGGATAGCTCCTGAGGTTGACCTTTGACCTACACAAACACAGGTCAACATTGACTGGTTTTGGTCATTTGTTTTGATTTTTTTTTTTAAGTGTTTTACTCTGCAGTTCAGGTTGGCTTTGAACTCAGTATTCTTCTATCTCAGCTTACCATATGCTGGAATTACAGGAATGTACAACTATGCCTGGCTTTCCAACCTTTTTGTTTGTTTCTTAACTGTGTATGTTTGTGTGCCTGAAATGTCCACAGAGACCAGAAGAGAGCATGAAATCCCCTAGAACTGGAGTTACGGGAAAGTTATGAGCTGGCTGATATGGGTGCTTGGAACTGAACTCAGTTCCTCTCTAAGAGCAGAGGTACTTTTTAACTACAGAACCATCTCTCCAGCCCCACTCTTGAACTAGATGAATGAAAATCATTTCTAATTGAAAATAAAAGATATCAGATATTTAATTCAATAACCATGCATCCATCTACCCGTGTATTTTTAAAGTGACAAATCATTAAAAATAATCTGAAGATATTTCAATTAATTTTTTTTTTACACGTCAGTTTTGAGCAAGAGTACATCAAAAGGAAATGGTGCTTCGAAGTTCCTATGAGGAAACTGCCCATTCTGTATCATTAAATTCCTTTCTTTGGACAGACCTTCACCAATACCATTGTTTCCCATGACAGCACAGAGACAGTGAAGATGAAAATGCTGTCTATGATCCAGCTGCACACACTAACCTAATTTAGTCAGGACACAATTGAAGAGAGCCAGTTAGACAGCCAGCCAGCGTTAGAGCAACAGCTAACAAGATGTGAACCAGTGAGCCAATCTAATATTCTGAGCATTCCTATTTCAAACAAAAAATAGAAATGCTTTTAGAGTTTCAAAAATAATCCATAGTTGATGAATCACAGAAGTCCAAGCGTACACCTGATCCCTTTAAAAGAACTTACACGAACCAAAGCATTTCCCATAGGAAACTTAACATTAAAGATTCCAGGAAGCAAATCAACTGAGCCTTCACTTCCCAACTGATGCTCCCTGCTTTCTGTTCCTAGAGACAGGGCCTCACCATGTTGTCTATAGCAGCCTTGAACCTGGAGAGATCAGGTAATCCTCCTGCTTCACTATCCCTGGGACTGTGGGTGGGTGCACAGTCAAGACTGCAGGGCTCATTGTTTTTCAGAGGTGGAATCTCCGTTTGCAGCACAGGCTGACCTTGAACTCAAGATCCTCTGGTCTCAGTCTACTAAGTGACTGGGACTGCAGGTATATGCCATGGGGTCAGCTCCTTCTGAATTGACACAAAAACCTTCACTTGAAATTTAAATTTTGCCAGCCATTTACAACTCTGTATTTAAACCATGTAAGTCAGAAGATTCCTATTGTTTTATTTCCTCTGCTTCCTTTCCCCTCATCTTTCTCAGTACTGCACAGAAGACAAGGAGGGCCACTTGGGGCCCCAGTGGTCCTTTCTTTGTGAGACACTGGGAAAGGGTTTGTCAGAGGCTTGGCTTTGACACTCACCAGCGTGGCTGCTCCTTCACACTCGTCTGTCCCTGCCTCATCCTCACTAGACTTGCATTCTTCAGGGAAAGAAGCCACATCCTGCCCTTCCTTTCTGTCTTGGAAACCTAGCACATTGTGAAGGAGTTATCCAATGACACCCTCCCCTCATCCAGTGCTGGAGAATTTCATGACAACTGGACACAAGCTAAGGTCATCTGAGGGGACAGAAACTCAGTTAAGAAAATGTCTCCATAAGGTCAGCTTGTAGGCCGGGCGGTGGTGGCGCACACCTTTAATCCCAGCACTCGGGAGGCAGAGCCAGGCGGATCTCCGTGAGTTCAAGGCCAGCCTGGTCTACAGAGCAAGATCCAGGAAAGGCACCAAAACTACACAGAGAAACCCTGTCTCGAAAAAAAAAAAAAATCAGCTTGTAGACAAGCCTGTAGGATATTTTCTAAATTAGTGACTGATGGGTGAGGGCCCAGCCCATTGCAGGGGTGCCATCCCTGGCCTGGTGGTCCTGGGTTCTATAAGAAAGTGGCTAGACAAGCCAGTAAGCAGCACCCCTCCATGGCCTCTGCATCAGCTCCTGCCTCCAGGTTGCTCCCTGTTCCTGTTCTGACTTCCTTCAGTGAGCGGAAGCCAAATAAACCCTTTCTTCCCCAGTTTGCTTTTGGTCATGGTGTTTAATAGAAACTCTAACTAGGACACCCAAGAAGAATGTGAGCAACTGAAAACTGAAAACCTCCTTATAGAATGCACACCAAAACATAACCAATAAGTACTCCAGAACAACCCAGTAACTCTGACTTCCATTCACCAAATATGTCATCTGAAAAACATAGTAAGAGTGGGAGAGCTTTAAACTTTCTGAAAGAAAACTAGATTTCTTAGGCAAAACACTCTATTAACACAACCTCACAAGTCCCATGGTATTCCTACTCTCAACATGCTGCACATCACAGTGATAGTTTTCATAGGTAGGTTCGAACTTCCTTGGTCAATGAAATTACAAGTATATATTTAAGCTTGAGAAAGTGACTTGATTAAATATTTTATTTGTAGTGTTCTACCTAACCAGTCCTAAAGCCTTTCTACATAAGAAGGGCACTCTGACATAAAATGCCAAAATCACAAACAGCAGAATCCAGCCACTGAAAGGAGTCTTAAAGTTCCCAAGCTGAATGGTCATGTGATGGTCACGTCAGCTGCAGATAGAAACAGTAGCTCGGACACACTACTGCCACTCTGCTCACAGGCCCAGCAGCCATACATTGTAGGTATCCATCTCATGCTTGCCTTCCAGGGGAGAAACTGCTGGCTCTAGTTATAAAGACCAATCTCCCACCTCCTCACCAAAGGATATGCAGACAGCTAGCTGCCTTAAGATAGTTCTGACAGCCTTAACTGGCAACACCAGGAATTTTACTGCAGTCTGCTGAGCATGAAAAACAAATGCACCACTGGTAGGCTAGCACTGTGAGTCCTGGTCCATGAGGACACTGTGAGTCCTGGTCCATGAGGACACTGTGAGTCCTGGTCCATGAGGACACTGTGAGTCCTGGTCCATGAGGACACTGAGTCCTGGTCCATGAGGACACTGTGAGTCCTGGTCCATCAGGACACTGGAGTCCTGGTCCATGAGGACACTGTGAGTCCTGGTCCATGAGGACACTGGAGTCCTGGTCCATGAGGACACTGGAGTCCTGGTCCATGAGGACACTGGAGTCCTGGTCCATGAGGACACTGTGAGTCCTGGTCCATGAGGACACTGTGAGTCCTGGTCCATGAGGACACTGGAGTCCTGGTCCATGAGGACACTGTGAGTCCTGGTCCATCAGGACACTGGAGTCCTGGTCCATCAGGACACTGGAGTCCTGGTCCATGAGGACACTGTGAGTCCTGGTCCATGAGGACACTGTGAGTCCTGGTCCATGAGGACACTGTGAGTCCTGGTCCATCAGGACACTGGAGTCCTGGTCCATGAGGACACTGTGAGTCCTGGTCCATCAGGACACTGTGAGTCCTGGTCCATCAGGACACTGTGAGTCCTGGACCATGAGGACACTGTGAGTCCTGGTCCATGAGGACACTGGAATCCTGGTCCATGAGGACACTCTGAGTCCTAGTCTGTTAGGACACTGTGAGTCCTGGTCCATGAGGACACTGTGAGTCCTGGTCCATGAGGACACTCTGAGTCCTAGTCTGTTAGGACACTGCTGCTCTGGTCCTGCTACAGGGGAGCAGGCTTTCTCCTGGGATTCTCATCACTTTCTGTATCTTATGCATCATAGCAGATGCATCCTACCAGCTTCATCCTACTGGCAAAGCTAAAACAAGGAACCAAAGAAATGGTTTCTGCTCTTGACTTTTACTGCGAGAGGAAATATTAAACATTCCCTGGAACTCAAGAAAGAAATAAGTCAATTAGAAAGTGTCTATCTTTGAGTTGCCTCTGGAGAGTAAAATTAATTCATGAGGGTCTCCTTAACCACTAATAATCACTGTCTCCCTTCTACAACTACATATTCACCCAATCCTTATGAGGTCAGAGCCTAGCTTTCACTTGGTTCACAAAGTTCTCTGGTACTAAACGCCTCACTAATTGCAATTACAGTAGATCTCCAACTTTTCAACATTTTTTTTTAACTAAGAAAGAAACTGGCTAGCATAGTCAAAAAGCAGAAAGTATGCTTATTTCTATATAAGTCTTTAATATTTTAGTAGCTGATAAAAATACATAGATCACTTTAAAGTAGCTATAAACTAAAACAAGAAAATAATTCCCTTAATATTCTTGGCTTTAGCTGTACTTAAAGAGACAGCTAATAACTTCCCCTAAAAACATCTGAGCAATTAAGAAATGTATGCAAGGCCTCCAGCAGGTAAAGGCGTTTCCAGCCAGGCCACGGGACTTGAGTTTTATCCTTGGGATTCACATGATGGAAGGAGACCCAACTACAGTAACTGGTCCTCTGACCGCCACGTGTGCTCATGCATACACATGCACCGTAAAGGAAATAACAATACATACATTTAAAAACAACTTCCACATAACTAAAAATAGTAAAATAGTATAGAATTCGGAACTAGATAACGCTTAACAGGATTACCTTTTTGGCACTTTCAGGACCCGATTCATCGAAGCGAAATCTGACAATTCGGAAATCTTTACAATAAATTATTAACTCCGTTGGGTTAAATTTCAGCTTCTGGTTGGGACCTAGGACTTTCTGCTTCCTCTTGTGGTCATTCACTTAGGAAGAAAACAAAGGGGGTGGGGAGAATGTGACAAAGTTCTGTTCTGTGCTCCTTAGCATTCTTAAACACCTTCCCAGCAGAGACCGCTGCTGAAGCAGACCCCATGGCCGGACGCTGCGTCCTGACTTTTCATATCTACCTGCAGCTCCTAGAACTGTGGAGGGTTAGCTGATGATTTTGGTGATATTTTAGAAGACCTTGCATTGATACATTTAATGATTGAATTTTTTTTTTTTTTTTTTTGGTTTTTTCGAGACAAGGTTTCTCTGTGTAGCTTTGCGCCTTTCCTGGAACTCGCTTTGGAGACCAGGCTGGCCTTGAACTCACAGAGATCCGCCTGCCTCTGCCTCCCGAGTGCTGGGATTTAAAGGCATGCGCCACCACTGCCCGGCTTTTTTTTTTTTTTTTTTTTGGTTTTTCCAGACAGGGTTTCTCTGTGTAGCTTTGCGCCTTTCCTGGAACTCACTTGGTAGCCCAGGCTGGCCTCGAACTCACAGAGATCCGCCTGGCTCTGCCTCCCGAGTGCTGGGACTAAAGACGTGCACCACCACCACCCAGCTATAATGATTGAATTTTTAATTAAAAAGAGACCATAATTTATAAATAAAAAAAAATCGTATCTTCATTTTATAAGGATTTCTTCACTTCTCTGTTTGTTGAGTTCTTGGGACTTAAAAGGTATAAATATAAAAGTAAGTTTACAGAAATAAAATTCCACCTCAAATATTTGGGACTATGGCCCTTCAAGGACTACTTCTGGGTTTCAGTCAGCTTCTAGAGCCCCATTACATTTCATGAAATAATCTCACTGTGCTTCCCAGGACAGCTTTCGGCTCCGGCACTCAAGAGACACTTCTGCCTCAGCCTCCCCAGGAGCTGAGGCTCCTCTAAGCCCAGCTATCACACGCAGCTTCAACATTTAGAGAGCACACGCAGAATACCGCATACCTGTGACGATCTGCTCGATACATGTCAAAGGGACATCATGTTCTCCAAGAAGAAGGTTTCTGTAATGGAATTTCTGAAATAAAAGATGATATTAATGTGAATTCTGTTCTCAACGACCTCGAAATGGTAGTAGCAAGCCTTACTTTTAATCTGGTAAGAAACTCAGTATACTATTGTCAAGGAACACAAACCTTTGCTGCACAGCAAGGGCCATCCATCCACAGAGAACAGCATCTCACAGCACACATTAGGAGGAAGTGGAGAGGGCACATGTACTTTGAGTTTTGAGACAGGGTTTCATGAGGTAGCCCAGGCTGACTTTTAACCCCTGAGAACTCTTTAGCCTCAACTACCTGTATGCAAGGATTACAGGCATAGGTTGCCACACCTACCGCCTCACTTTTATTCTAACAGAAGGAAATTAAAAAATATACCACAATGCTACTATAATATCTGAGAGATGTAATATGATCAATTCTTTATAGGCAAATAAGTGCATCCTAGCTCTAGATGAATTGGCCACAAGATAATAAAAGAAAGGGAGCTCTTAGGTCATCAGATTTTAGTGAGTAAAATCATATTTGATTTTTATAAGAGAGTTAGTGTGGGAAGTGACTATCTAGAACATAATGATGACTAAAATTTTTTTGTTTGTTTTGTTTAGAGATAGGAGCTGGCTCAGGTTCACCTTAAAACTGTGATTCTCCTGCCTCAGTTTCCCATGTACACAACCTCAGAAAAGGATTTGGGGCTGGGGATGTAGGTAGGAGTCTTGGGTTTGATAGCTAGCACCAAATAATATTCTGGCAAGGTGGAACACATCTGTAATTCCAGGATTCAGGAGGTGGAGGCAAGAGGATCGGAACTCCATTATCAACTACACATGGAGTGTGAAGCCAGCCAGGGGTACATGAGACCCTGTAGAAGGACAGTAGTGGGCAGAGAGAAGAAAGAGAAAGTGGTAGAGAAGGCTTTGGATGAGCATCAGTCCACTGTTTACGCCTCCTGGAAAACACTTCCTGATCATGTCCAAACTGAAACACAGCTGTCAGCAAGGCACTGCTCTATCACTGGACCTGGATTTAAGGTTTCTCCTGCTCAGTGAAGTCTGGGGCCAGAGAGCATTCATGAAGCCAAAGACAACCGGAAAACTCAAGTCCATATCAGAAGAGCTTGTCTCCCTGCATATCAAACATTGCTAGTACCTTAAATTTAGTCTAAGGATAATTCAGAAGATTAATACATACAAGAATATACAGAAAATACTGGAAAATTAGTGAATGACTACATGAAATAAAACATGCTTACACACAAATCACTCAAAGAAATGCTTGGGTTATTAAAGAAACATTTAGTCAATATTTTTTCACTCCTAACTATACACTAGAAAGTAGAATTCAAGTTTCTGGAAAAAGCTAATTAGTTAGAAAATAAACAAATAAATCAGTAAAATGTTCAACATTTGTAATATTATATGCCAAATAACTGAATTTTTCTCTTTATGTTTAGTCAAAAAGAACATTTGTTTTTAGAAACACATTTCTAAAAGTGGAGGAAAAGAAATAACTCCCTTAGTGAAAAGGACATATCACCAGGAATCCCAGAGGATAAATGAAGGAGAGTACGTAAAATCATCTCAGCCTAGTGTGAAGTGTAATCAAGTTCTTGGGAGGCAGAGGCAGGAAGGTCAAGAGTTCAAAGCCAACCTGAGCTACACAGTGAGACTCTGGAATGGGAATGTAGCTCAACAGCAAAACATGTTCAAAGACCCTAGTCTGATCTCTAATACTACACCATAAGAAAACAAACCCAAAATCACAAAACCCACTCTTTCTTGAGCAAGTTGTGACATTCTCCTTCACTATATTTTGATTTTTTTAAATTATTTTTGTTAGTTCTTTGAGACTTTTGTACAATGTATTTTGATCATATTCATCCTCCCTGACTCTTCCC
This sequence comes from Peromyscus maniculatus bairdii, assembly GCF_049852395.1. Classification (NCBI taxonomy): domain Eukaryota; kingdom Metazoa; phylum Chordata; class Mammalia; order Rodentia; family Cricetidae; genus Peromyscus; species Peromyscus maniculatus. Next base: position 75,496,526 of record NC_134852.1, on the reverse strand, counting down.
AGATCCATCATTCCTTACCTACCCACACAAATTTATGTCCTCTTGTTAAATCTATCAGCACCATTTTTATAGAGTATATTTTCAACATTAATGATTCATTGATAATTTTTCACAATTTTCCACCTCTCTTATTTATATAACAATACATTCCACTTAGAGTTAAAGTCTTAACAAAACTAAACAGTACATAAATAAATACCTGCAATGGCATTGGGTCATCTGTAATAAAGGAGATTTTGAAGTTACTGCATATCAACTTTCCCCACAAATCATACTGGCTTGTGTCTGTTGCGATGCATTTTCTCACAAAATTGACTTCATTTACAACAATTTCTCCTAGGGAAAAAAAAATCACAGTGAGCTACAAATATACCAAACAAACCTCCAAACCACTGTGTGACCTTACTGGAGGACCTCATGACTGGTGACATCTGAAACAATCGTGAAGAGGAGCTGCCACTGGTTGCTGGCATTTGTGGGTACTGGGAGTGCTTTGTGTCCTTAATGGGTATGGTACAGAATGAGACTCCAAAAGCTCTGGGGTCTGAGCTGACTGACCCAGAAAGGCTGGCCCCAGCCTGGGGCTTTGCTTCTGCTTTAGTGTCTCCAGTTCACTAGGCCCACAGGTGTTTCTGAGAAATCTGTGATGGAGCATCTGTGTTCTGCTAAGATGTGACATGCACTAACAATCATGTCTGATCATTTTGTAAGGGATGAGAACCAGAATCCAGTTTTATCTGCTTTAAAGTATACTCCATAAAACCTTTGCACTCAAACTGAAATAAACAATAAAACTTTAAAATAAAATTTGCGTTAAAAGGGAAAATTGGAAAAACAAATATTAGAAACCCAAACGAGACCTCTCTTCATGCCTTTGAAAGGGGCAATTTCTTGAAAAGGAATTGAAAACTTGATCATCATGTTAAGAGCTACAGTGAGATTAGACAAGGCACATTTCTAAGTGTCGATGGCAGAAAAGCCAGGATACTTACACCTCCTGTTACCAGAAAACTGTTCTCACAGTGATGGCTATACCTGCTTGCTGACGATCCCCAAACACCTAATTCCTGAAGAATGGAACTTCAGTTTTAACACAATCCTCTAACAAAAATGTTAATAATAAATTTGAGTGATGATGAATAAATTTTGCTCAAAGCTCTTAAAAATTCATGAGGCTAATTTTAAGAGCAACCCCTAATATTTACTTGAGGATTTAATTCATATGCTCATGTCAACTTCCTGGCTCAAATCACTTGAGAAAATTTCCATCCTGAATACAAGCCTCCTTCACATGGCGTAAGGCCCTGAATGCCAAGTCCTGCTCAGCTGTCTTCCTCGCCCTCCCGCTCTACCCACAATGGCCTTCTATGAATCCCTTTATATACCACACTGCTTCCATTTATGGGTCTTTGGACATGCTCCTCTGTCTTGGAAGACTCTTTCTTTCAGACAGCGGCTGCACTCAAGAATGCTTTAAAACAATCTCCCTGCCTGAATTAAATCCCCCTCATCACAGCACCGTAGACTTGTAATTCCAGTGTTCATCACATCTACAACTGGATCACATGTTTACTTTTTAAGTTAATGCTTGCCTCGCAGCCAGGAGTGTACATCCAATGGTGGTAGAAAACAGACGTTTTGTTCAGTGCTGAAACTTTAGTGCATAGAACAGTACCTAGTACATGCTAGGTGCATGCATACTAAGACAGTGCTGAATAAAGGAATGAAACCAACTCGATGCCCCTGGTTTACTGAAAAGGAATAAAACCAGTGACCCGAGTGGCTAAGCAAAAGCAAATTACTTACAGGCAGCTCACGAAGTTACATGTGGTGCTGTAGCCCAGTACTTAGCAGGCCAAGGCAGAAGGACCCAGAGTACATGACCAGCCAAGTACACAGTGAAACTGTCCCTAAAAAGCAACAGCTGGGTACGTAACTCAGTGTTAGAGCATGTACAAAGTAAAGTCCCCAGGTTAGACCAACAACAAAACAAACCAACTTTATTTCTCTAGGAAGCCCAATGTTCTCTAGCTTAGTTTTCCATGTGAGTAGGTGAAATTCCCAAGAGAAAACCAGCAGCAGCATAACTCAGGCTGCTCTGAACAGTGCTGAAACCAGTCATTCATCTGGTCTGCAGCCAGCCGAGTTGAAAGGTGAGGACTGTTTGGGTACGCAAAGGCAGACTGTAATCACAGAACTGCCACAGCTGTCCCTCCACATACAGAGAACAGTATCATCTGGGATTGGTGACTTCTCAGTGCTTGTCCTGACTGATTCTTTAGACAGTCTACATGAGAGACGGGCAGATGTTTTCTCTACTACCGAGAAAAGGGACTTGGCACCAAAAAGGTTAAATCACTTTCATACTCTTAAGACTTTAAAAACAGAAATAAATGTAAAACTTCTCAAGTGTCCCTCAGCACCCATGGGGGATTAGTCCCCGACCCTGTGGATGCTAACGTCCCTTATATACACGGCGGGGCATTGCACACAACTTAGCCACAGTCTTGAAAGCCTCTCCGATGGCCTGAAGTACCTAAGACAATGTCAGTGCTGTGTACTGCACAGTACTGCTTAGGGATAAGGACAGGGACAAAACTGTGCATGTTCAGTCCCATGACTTTAGAAGAGTTGCCATCAAGAGTTGGCTGGTCCACGGATGTGGAACCCAGCCACAACAGCCTTCTGTCCTTGTTTCTACATGCTTTCATAAATGTAAATGTGTTGTAGTGACACAGAACGAGTATCAACATTGAATTAAAGATTCACAGTGCTGCTCCTAAGTGCATTCTAGTGAGAAACAAATGAAATTACCTACAGTTCCTTCCACAGAGAGCTTACCAACTGCCTTATCGCAGTCTAGGTTACTGAACAGTCAACCTCTGTCCCCTTAGTTCTCTATAAGACTAAAGTACCTGAACTAATTATTTCCACTACAGACAGAAAATACCTTCCTGTACTATAACCCAGACCTTCTGCTTAACCTCATATTGCACCACCCCCAACCAATTTATCTGAAATAGGACTCTCAAAACAGTGTTACAGAAAGGCAAGAGCTGCATCATTCATGATTCAGTCGCACTTGTATGTATATATGTCACACTCAAATGAAACGCACCTAAAAACAAGCAAGTCAAGCCACACTGTAGGACTTCCTGAGAAGGGGTAGAGGCAACCATGGTAAGAAAAGGATAAAGAGTTGCAGGACTAGGACACTGCGACTGTGTGAGTACCATCTGCCAATTTATCTCTATCTCCATCTCTGTCTGTCTGTCTGTCTGTCTGTGTATCTATCTACCTACCTACCTAGCTGTCTATCTCTTATCTACCTACATACCTAGCTGTCTATCTCTTACCTACCTACATACCTAGCTGTCTATCTCTTACCTACCTACATATCTACCTACCTAGCTGTCTCTTACCTACCTACATACCTACCTACCTACCTAGCTGTCTATCTCTTACCTACCTACCTACCTACCTAGCTGTCTATCTCTTACCTACCTACCTATCGCTCCCCATCCCCACAGCAGCCCTTCTCTAGCTCTTAGACTCTCACCAATGCAGTCAGGAATAAAACACCCACCCCTCGAATTTAGTGAGGCTGAGACAAAGGGGGTGGGATGCATATGATGGCTCCATGGAACGGTAAACCACAGCCCCTGGGCTACACAGAGATCTTGCTTCTTTTTGTAAATAAAATTTTAACCTTGTGCTGCTTTTGGCTGCTTCACAGAACAAAGGCAAAACTGAGTACTTCTACATAGACCTCGCCCACAACACCTACAACATTTACTGTATGGCATTTGACACAAAAGTTCCCTGGCCCCAGCATCACAAATGACTTCTTAGAAATGACAACTGTTGAATTACCTTAACCCAAGCTTAGATGTGTTTAGGCGTTCTTGTCTGAAGGCAGGTAACTATGCAATACTGCAGTAGTGTGGGGGCCCAGGGGCCCAGGGGGCCCGCTCAGTGGCTAGGATGAACACGGAAAACCTGCTTCAGAAAACGTGTCCATCAAAGTCAAGACTACTCTCACCCATGAGCTGCAGCACTCAACAGAAATGTTGTCTGCTCACTCAACAGTGGTCTGCTCCTAACATTTCAAAGGAGGGAAGAGGTGTTCTAAGTTGCTTCATAAAAACAGCCTTGCTTAAAACAGAAAAAAAGAGTATGCACAGCAATCTCTTCCCACATAGGCTTATGAAGAGTAGTGATGCAAAAAGTGTATTTTCTTCTTTACACTTAAATTAGTGGCCCTTTGGAGTGTAATGTTTTTATTTATCTCCAAGGTATTCTTTATAATAAAGTAAAAAAATAAAATTAGTAATCTTGAAGGAGAAACTCGTATTAAAAGCTGTAGAACTCCAGAGGCCATGGACTTTCCTGGAGACCACTCCCATACTGGTTCTGTAACTGTAACGAGAGGTGGTGTCCTAGGGAGGCTCACACTGGCTCACATCACTTCTCCAACTCCCTACTCAGCAAGCTCCGCCATACCAAGCGCTTTCCAGAGCAGCACTTTGGGGAGTAACAGAGAGTGCCCATGACAAGCAGGCAGGCAGGGAACTGGCTTCAATGTGGAACAAGCAAAGGCAGCCCAGCAAAACTTGGCAAACCAGGAGCTAGCTGAGAGCTCCTACCGAAGCAAGAGGGAACCAAGAAAGCACTGAAAGGTGTTCTCAAAACTCTTCTACCTGGAAGGACAAATGAAAAAAGAAATGGAAAGAGAATGGTCTCCAAATGGTATAGGGAGGGAAAATTTTAATCTCCAAGGAGGAAAAAGATCATACATGTTATCTTTAATGCCTCATGGAATTATTTAGTCAATATATGTTTGGTAAATAGAAATAAATTTTCCCATAAATTTCAGTTTGGAAAATAGTCCAGAGCAAAATCTTCTGTAATTCAACACATGGCTTGAAACGGGTACCATTCTCCAGTTGACCCTATATGGGAAGGCTTCCCTGGACATGGGGCCTGTAGCACTCCAGAACAGTACGGGGTAAGCTGTCACCAGTTATTCACCCTAACTTTACAAGTTGTAAATGTGTGACGCTGCTGCTGCTGGTGACTGTGCAGGTCACACACAGCACAACAGAAGCCCGTCATCCAAGCACCACATCCAGTGAGTGCTGCCCACGTGGAGCAGGACCGTGGCTACGGTGCAGGTCTGGGGAAAGGACCAGAGTGAAACAACAAACAGAAAGGTTGTGACAGTACAGAATGTGACAAATGCGACAGTGACGAAGACCCAAATAATGAGTGAAGTGTCTGGGAGGCAGTGATTGAAGGAAACGTTAGTACTGGGAAGCACACAAGTTAGTACCGTGGAGTGTTAGCAAATCTACAGTAAAGACTTGGGAGTTTATCCTGCCTTAAGTGGGAGTTTACTTAAGAAGTTCGGAAGCTTCTCAGCACCAGTGGAAAGACTGAGGTGAGCAGCTAGCATCACGCTGGCTGAGGTGCTGTAGCAGGAGCATAAGAAATGCACAACTGCAACATTGCGAAGGCTCCAGGGGACGCCCCAGCCTAATGCTGAAGTAGTGCAGTTGGTGACACCCTTCCCGAGTCCAAGGGCATGTTACCAGTCCTTTGATCTTCGAAAACAGTGGGTCTATGAATTAAAATACTACAGAGTCAGTCTAAACCATCTAGGAAGCCATCTTCAAACGGGTATTACAGGAGCTCTTTAAAAAACAGTTTTGTTTTCGGTTTGGCCAGCGAGCGATTTACAACCCAACCGAGGCTATGAGACGCAGCGTGAGGCAGAAGACAAGAACAACATACAAATGGTACAAACAATGAATGCACAGCATAAGTGAAGACAGCCCCACACCGATGCTGCTGTCCTTTCCAGACGGCCTGTGGATGGATACGTCCCCGATCTGCCCACAAGAGACCTGATAATTAGGGCATTCTCTAGCTGACCTCTATAACTGGAGTGCTGTTGGTTTTATACTTGGGAAGGGGAAGAATGAACTGAGCTGACGCAGGGCTTCCAGAACAGTGGCCCGGGCTTAGCTGACACTCTAAATTCAGAGGACAAACATTTCCTGAGAAAGCTTTTGCTGACACTCCTTGATGAGCCCCAAATCGGACTTGGGTGACCATGCTGAGCCCTTACAGCCTTTGTCCTCCTCCACCACAGCACTTCCCCCAGGAAACTGAAATTGTGTAAGGGCAGAACCCTACCCCCACCCTTCCCCAAACAAAAAACAAAACAAAAAACCTCTGCCACGCAACAGCAACACCGGGCATTCCATACCTGTGGAACAAAGCAATCCGTTATAGTTAGTCATAGCATTTCAATCTTCTCCCTCCTGCCTCCAGGATCCTTAAAAAGATCCTGCCTAAGGGGGGGAAGAGAGCAAAGGTCATCTAGCCCTACTCACAACAAACCCTGCATCCCAATCACAAAGGTGCTGGCATCCTACCAGTCACTCCTCAGCAAGGCCAGCCACAGGAAATCCCTACCTCTTAAGACATTCCATTTTCTGGCAGCTGAAATTGAAAGTTCTTCCTCACGCTGGGTCAAAGCCTGTCACAGTTGTGAAAAAAGCAGGGCCAAAGACATGGCTCTTTTCATCCCACCTAAGTGGGATCTCTTGACTGACAGTTAATCCGCCCTCCACAGTTTCAAAGCACACATCTGTATGTGAGAGTCACCAGCGTAGCTACGTGGGCCATGACGCAGGCCGGCCTTGCAACACTGGGTGACCTCCTTGATTCTGCTGGTTCCCTCACCTGTCAGACAGATTCGTACCTTGCTTGACAGGACTGCTGTGAGGATTGACCTAAAAGGTACCTCAGCCAAGGATGTGAGCTCGGATGTCAGAAGCATGCCAGGAACCAGGGTAGCAACAAGGAAACTCTGAGCTTTGTGTGTCAGCTGGACATCAAGGACGAAAACAACCCAGAGGCTAACACCGCCATTCTATCTCATTCTATGCCTTCAGTGTTCTCCGACCTTTGGCACAGGTTTTCTGGAGGTGAAGGGCAGGGGGTACCACCAAATGCTTTTCTTAGTATGAACCCAGACATATCTGGAAGCAGTGCTGTGCTGTTCACATGTTCACAGTTCATACTATGGCTGGGTAGAGTTGTGTTACAACAACTTGTCAAAAGGAGGACACCTAGACAAACAAGTAACCGATAATCTCTGCATGGTGATCACTAAAGTGTACTACAATCAACTCAACCTGTGCTTTCCAGTTTACATTCCAAACATGTCTACACATTAAAAAAATAAAAAATTAGGGGACCAAAGTAGAGTTCCTAACTTTATATTGTGACAACTTAAATTTTTTTACTTAGCAAAAGAATATATCCTAAATCAAAGAAGCTAGGAGATGACATCAACACAACAATGTTTAAATCAAGCAAGTTCAACATTATGAAAGAAAGTGTCCATCTTCCTGACTTTCCCTTTGACCACAGCCCAGCACAAAACACTTCAGGCTGAGCACAATGGACCACAGTGCCAGCTGTGGGGAGGCTGAGGCCAGGGGATCATTGAACCCAAGGGTTTGAAACCAGCCTGGACAATACTGTTTCAAGCAATCATTTAAACATATAAATAAATCACCCCAAACATCACCCAGGCCCTGCCTGGAATTTGGGAAACACTTATCAGATCACAATCTTTTACAGGTAGCAAGAGACCCCTCAGAGCCCTGTTGGGATCCAGATTCACTATGCTTCAAGAACCTTCCGCTTCTACACAAAGCCTAGTACCCAGGAGTTCCTCATATGCTCACGTAATAAAGATATATACAGTTACACACTATTTTCTAAAAGCATGAAGTGAGTGACATCTATACAATATAATGCTAAGAAAACAGGATTCACATAATGAGCTAATGACAAAGAGAATGGTAACTAAGCTAACACGGTACGTCACTCCAATTATAGGCTCAGAGGCAATTCTCTTGAGATGTATAGCATGAAACAGCAGCATTTCTCTTGCTCCTAAGTCCAGAAGCTGGTCTGTCTACACACATGCATGCCTAAGGTAACAGTCTAGGCAGGGTGGGGTCCTTCAGGTCAATCATTCACTCAGTGACAGCACAGTGTCACACTGCAGGCACCATGTAAGATATCAGGATCACAAAGCTAAATTTGATACAATCCCCATCTCCAAGAGCTTCATGAACCAGGAAAGTTGAAAATTACTGACATAAACCAGAATCTGAATTAAATTACTAGTCATTTTCTTCAATTTTTCCTTACTTAATAAATGATGGGCATCATTTCAAACTTAGCATTAAGGCCTAACAGAGCACATGATAAAGGCACACAAGTAAACAATTGATTTTGTGTTCTAATTTTCATCTGCTTATTGAATCAAAAGTTCAAACCTCGGGCAACTGAAGTAGGATATCCTTGGAGTTAAGGCAGTAAGCCAAAACATAGCCGTGCAATACTATATCACCGGACAATCACTTCTTGTTCTGTGCGCCTGGGCAAAGAAAGCCACAGGTGACCTGGACAGATTTTCTCTTGCCCACTGACTGCAATGAAGGCCAGAACTGTATTAGCCTCAGTAAAAGTACTATCCTAGCTTAGGTCTCTATGGTTGCTCATTCATTGTCATTTTCGTTGTGGTGAGGAACAAACCCAGCGCCTTGCACATATTAAGCATGCACACAATCCACCATGAGCTACAACCCTCACTACTCTAGGTTGTCAGATAACAATACTTCCTCCTTGTTTTCCAGATGACATGTGTAGAGTACCATGTTGTGGGCAGAAGACGGACAGCATGGGTGCCTGCAGGAATCACAGAGTGGACTTTAGAGTTAAGGCAGGAAAAGGGGACCACAATGGGATGCTCAGCCCGAGCACAACTTCAAAGAGCATGGAAAAGTGGAACAAGAGGATAAAAACAGGAGAGGTTAGGCAAGGGGCAAGACTCTACCATTCAGGATCAGCTCGGTGTTCGGCAGGGGTAAGTGAGGAGCAAAGAGAAACTGGACCTCAGAGTTACCATGCATGCAAGTGTGGGGTTTGGAGGTGACATGAGCTTTCCTGCAAGAAAAACTAATAGAGGTCAGGAAGTTTCTTAACGGGCAATTAAACAGAAGGCAGTGTTATTTCTAGAAAAAGAATACTACTCACAATCAGAAACTGTTGTTAAAATCTTCCCAAGAAAACGATTATTTTTTTTTTATTTTAAAGACTAATTCTTCACTAAGAAAATTCAGCCATATTCATACTCACTGACACTTTTCCTAAGCATATCTTACATTTAAAAGCTAATTTTAAAAGACAAGGCATGAGCATTTGTAGCTAAGATTACATTGTTTTTAGTGTCAAAGCACAGAGTTGAGGAAGAGGAGATCAGTTGTTTGAGAACCAGACCAGTTCAAAGTAAAAACAAAGTTCAACAGCTCACAGGCACTCAGTCAGCACGAATACTGTTCTCCTTGCTGTTTTTAAAATGCCTACAGTGGCGAATACCAACAGAGAGCACGCACAGGGAGCAAGGGTCACTCGGTACTTGTACTGCTCACTCTCTGGGAGAGCAGAAAGGGTTCATTAGTCAACACTGAGTGAAAGACACTAATACAATCCAGAAAAACAGAACTCTAATGAAAATAAGAGTTGGCATCTACTGTACAGAACCAAAGGTTGACGTGTTAATTGCTTATCCCTATTTACTACTTTTTTAAAGTTTCCACATTTGTTAAGTTGCTTATTTTACTTATTTAAGTAATGATTCTGGGGTTTCTTTTCTGACATAACAAACTGGTATTTGATTATAGTTTAAGATAGGCCTTCCTACCTGTCTGGTTATTTGCCCCAAATATCTTATTAAACAACGGATTTTTCTTTAGTTATTTGTGTAATTGTTATATAATTCAAAATAATAATCAAGTAATAGTTTTTCAAAAGTAAAACTGTTCCCTATGAATCCCTACTTCTATTTCTAAGGTCCTTCATCTCGGGCAAATTGTTCTCAACAAGTCTTTCTCAACCCAAGGATAACCCTAAGAGGCACACATGCACCCCTACGCCTCCCCCCCCCCCCACACACACTCCCTCACACACACAAACTTAGATAGGGCAATGCCTGGAGACATTGTGGTTGTGCTGAAGACATGACAGCTAGTTAGCAGGAGATGGGGTGCCACTGGCACAGAACCGATACAGGGCCAAAGAGGTAGGGATGGCTGTCAGCTCAGGACACAGCTCTTCACACAATCAAGAATTGCCCAGCCAGAAAGGTCAATAGTGCCTCTACTGGGAAACAAAGTTTTAAACTGGAAAAAAAAAAAAAAGGAAATTGGCACGCAGTTGACAACTTCAAAAAACAATTACAGAGTAACCCAACGTCTGCTAAGCTTTGTCATACACAGACATGCTTTTCATACTGTCATAACACATTAAAATGATGATCTGATTATCAATTACGAATTCATGAGGTGCTAACACATATGTAGGGCAAGAAGTACTTTCACTACCCAAACAACTAGATACGTCTTTAAATGAACAGTTCAGAAGGAGGCAGGAAAGAAAATGAGGTAGCTATGCTCTTGAATGTCTTCTGGGGTACTTTGAACTTTCTGAGACAAACATCAATTATGTCCAGCCAGCTCTTTCTCTTCTCACTTCTAAAGTTGTTTTTTGTTTTTTTTTAAACTGGTGAATGTTTAAAATAATAGAAAGGGGACGTTAACCACACAACACTGTTCCGTACAATATCAGTCCAAAACACATTAGAATTCTGCAGTTTACCTGGCAAAAGGACTGGCTCCAGTTTTTTAATCTTCGGTTCGGAACCGATCTTATCGTCGGTCTGAAATACATGAACAAAATAAAGCAAAATCCAAATGCCGCCCTCTCGTGAGACACTAAGGCAAATTTTCTAAGTGATGACACACGAGACAGACATATAGCTCCTACTTAAAACTCTCTCCCGTCCAGATTTGAGATCGTCTTCAGATCTACTCATGATCGACTTGAGAGTCTGACAACAAACACCTTTAAAACAGCGCAAGCCGCTTCCAGGAGTTCACAACTAACTAGACAGGTAAGCTCGGCTAGGTGTCCACGGCGCTGCAACCATCTGGCAGTCACAGCGGGGTCTGCGGCCAACCCCGAAGAAGAAGAAGAAGAAAAGACACGCAGCTCGGGACGGTCTCTAAGGTCCCGTCCCACGGCAGGACTAGGGACCGACCGCAGGCAGGACTTCGGCCAGAGAATGGCCGCCGCGGAGCTCTACAAGTTTGCACCGCGCCCGTGGCTCCCGGGAGGCGCGCTTCCCCGCGCCCGCGTCCAGGTCCCGGGCGGCCCGCGGAGCGGCGAGCGCTTACCTGGGGCGGCGGCAGGAGGTAGGACCTGAAGCTGGGTCTGGGCGGCTTGAGGGAGAACATGGTGCCGCTGCCTGGGCGCCCCGGCCCTGTGGCCGGCCAGACGCCTCCGGGATCAACCTTCCCGGTGCAACTGCCCAGGCGGGGTCTGCGGCCCGCCCCGCCGGGCGGACTGACGGGCCCGGGACCGACGCGGCCCAGGGTCCGCCCGCGGTGGGCGGGGCCGGTCAGAGCCACGCCCATCCCCGGAAGCGGCGCGGGGAGCTCGGGCCCAAGCTCCCCGCCTCTAGGCCGTGCTGTCGCGGAGCGCGACGCGGGTGCCGGGCGCCGCCGGGCCCCGAGAGGCCATCTTGAGAGCACGCTCCTACGGAGGCTCGCAGGGGTCACGGCCGCCTTCACCGGCCTCCTGCGGACTCGCTTGGTTCGGGCGGTCGCGCGAAGCCGCTGTGGACTGTGGTGTGCACTGTAGCCGCTGTCCCCGACCCCAGTTCTCAGGAGTCTCTCATCCGCGATAGCTGCTGCCTGTTAATCTTCCCTCCTGAGCTACTTTCTAGCATCGTTTTCTTGTTTGTTTGTTTGTTTGTTTGTTTTAAAGCAGGAGAATTGCAGGCTGGGGAAAAGACCTCTGGTAACCCGAAGCCTCAGGGTACCAGGTGTCTGCGCGTTGAGGGGTCCTCCTTCTGGAGGGCCCAAAGATTTAGGCATCGTCACAGACCTGGTTGCCAGAGTAGAACTCAAAGACGCAAGGGAGGCTTCCAGTTGACCTAACCACTGGTTTCCTTGACGTGCAGATTTGGCCTGTGCTGGGTGGCCGGGACAGATGATATTGGCTGGCACAGCAGAATCCTTAATTTAATTTACTGATTTTATTCTTCTCGTTAAACTTTAAGTGAAAAAAGATATTAAGCAAGTTGTCCCCGCCCCTTTCTTTTCCATCCTCATATAGAAAGATGCTATTGAACTGATAAGCCATCAGAAGCCCAGGGAGAGAAGATGCCAGTGCAATGTAGATTGGATTGTAGAAATGAGAATCTGCCCCAAAGTTGCAAAGAGCAGCCCAACTTCAGCATTGTGCAGGTTATTTCTAGACTTAACCATGCTTCTGAACTGAAGTAGCCGTTGGTAGGAGAGAGCCAGTGGTATTCCATGCCATTATACTTTGGAAAATAAAGCCCCGACCCAGCATTTTATCCCGAATGTCACAGGGAAACTGATGTGGCCCCAGAAATCAGTCACCGTGCTGACAAATGTGCCGATTTCCTGTGTGTGTGTGTGTGTGTGTGTGTGTGTGTGTGTGTGTGTGTTCAAGAAGTAGAGATCCAAAGAGTTGCTCTCCCACTTATCTTTCTTGCTGATCATTTAGTCACACCTGATTGTGATGAATTACTCCTGTGAAAAACCACTAGTGCGCATTCAGTTTTTATGACTATTCTGTTACTTCCCTACATGAAATGGACTTAACCCCCTAATAGTCTTCAAACACTTGTGCCATTTTTCTGGGTTTTGTTGTTCTTATTTTCTTAGGGTCTATGACTTTAATATGCATGTCAACAAAATTTAAAAAATGGGAAAACTCCAGATTTGTTATTGGTTTAACAGTAATTTTTGTGGATAATTTTTTCAGTAACATATTCTGGATATTTAGTTGTATTAGCCCACATAGGCACCATAACAAAATATTAAATGATCTGGCCTGTTGCTCCTGTCTTGCTCCAGGCACCCTGGTCTAGACAACAAAAATGTATTATTTATCACAATTACGGAGTCAGAGAAGCACAAGATCAAGGCTCTGTCAAAATGATTTTGAGTTTCTCTCCCCCTTTCTTTTTCTTGCTATACTAGACACTGAACTGAATCGAGGGCTTTCTATGTACTTAGCAAGTGCCCTGCTTGAACACTAGCCCCAACCCCTTTGAACCACTGAACACTAGCCCCAACCCCTTTATTTTGAGATAGGGTTTTACTGAGTTGCTGGCCTTGAATTTAGGCTCTTCCTGCCTCAGCCTCCCTGTAGTAGATGGGATTACAGCCCTTGCTACCAGTCCAATAGGGCTCTCAGCATCGCTAGCCGATAGCTTCCTTCTTGCTGTGTTCTCACATGGTGGGTCTTTCTTCTTAAAACACTGGGCCTATCTGATTAACACCACAGCTTTTTGTCTCAATGGTCCTGTCTCTAGGTCCAGTCTCATTAGGCATCATTGGTTCAGACTGTGTGTTTGGGGGGTGCTGGAAGCCAGTCTGTTGCTGGGTTTTGCAGCCTCTGATTCTGACCTTGACTACTGCATGTTTGGTGTATTAGACCACCCCCTTCTTTTGGCTTTCGTGTCTCTGTTTAAGCTGTTTGTTAATTTCACATCTGTTTCCAAAGTTGGTTTTCTACTATAGGAAACACTGGCATCCCCGAGAGATAGCTTTCTTTTCCTTGACAGAAAAAAAGAAGAAAGAAAACAAAGAGCTAACTTTTCCTGAATACCTACTGAGTGCTGGATACTCTGTTCCATTTAGTCACTCATTCAATCAATTCACAGATTTTTATTGAGTGCCAGCTTTGTATTGGGCCTGAATCAGGACTTGAAAGAGGCCGATGTTCTTTACGTTCATGACATTTTCACTATGAGTAGAAAAAAAAAAATTAATAGATAACATATAACATGGTTTAAAGGTACTGTAAAGAAAATTAAGAATGGGAGAGAGGTAACTGTATTTATTAAGCTTTAGGTCAAATCGGGAAGGCATTACTACATAGACCACATCTGAGCAGAGACTGAAGAGAGTAGGGGAGGTGAAAAGCAGAAGGAAGAGTTTTGGGGCAGAGGTCAGCAGCATAAGTACCCTGAAGTAAGACCCTCGGAGTAAGTATTTGAGGCCAGGATCCTGAAGCAACCTAATCCCATAGAAGAGGAGGTTGGAGGGAAGCGACAGGTCAGGTGACAGTTTCTGAAAGTTGGCAACCGAGCTGAGCCGAGAAGTGAGTGACCTGACTTACAGTTTGAAGCAGCCACTGCTGTAGTGGCAGGGTGTGGGAGACAAGTTGGGGACTGTAATAACAGTGTAGATAAAAGTAGGAGACATTGGTAGCTGTGGATTTAGCTAGAGGTGGCTATACTTGATGTCTACAAAAGAATGCCTTTGGCCGGGCAGTGGTGTCGCACGCCTTTAATCCCAGCATTCGGGAGGCAGAGGCAGGTGGATCTCTGTGAGTTCCGAGGCCAGCCTAGGCTACAGAATGAGTTCCAGGAAAGGTTTCAAAGCTAGACAGAGAAACCCTGTCTCGAAGAAAGAAAAAAAAAGAATGCCTTTGGCTGGATATATGATTTTCAAGACAGCAAGCATTTTAAAGTGCATTAAAGGAGAATATAGGACAATTTAGAATTTAGATGACAAGCCACAACAGTTTTTTTTAGTTCTCCTATGAAACAGACAAAACAACAGCAGAACAAAGAAACAGAAAATCCCCCAAACCACCCTGGAGAAGCCCCAACAGCACATCTAAGGGGACATTCTGTCCTCAAGCTTTCCAAACTAGAGCAAATGACACTAACAAATGCTCCTGACCCTGCAACGTTTGCTGTATCAGCATCAGGAATCAGTGAGGCATCCAGAGAACTCCAGAATAGCCCAAGGTGTTTGCTGGAAGAGCCAGCCAGTCCGGTCAAGTACAGCAGCTGAAACAGAAGGGATAGTTCTTCAAAAGCAGGAGAAAGCAAGAGGCTCCTGATAAGGTGTGTGTTGGAGGAGGGGGAAACTGAGGAGTTGGACTGAGAACTTTGAAAACCAGCCTAAGGAGACTCCCTTCTGGGAAAGAGATCCACGCTGAGAACCAGAGGCTGAGAATAGAGCCTAACTAAGCAGACAAGAAGCAAAGGCAAGAGAAAGTCGGCTAAGAGGACGAGCTAACTGGAAAAGCTTCCTTAAAACGCCTCAAAAACTTAAGAAAACTAATTTCTCAGGAAAGCATGTGAGCCAAGGTTTGTTGCAATGAGCAGGCTGGGGAGACCACTCAGTCTGCAAGTACCTGCTGCACAAGGGTAAGGATCTGAGTTTGCTCCTTAGCACTCACGTAAAAAGCCAAACACAGTGGCATGTGTCTATGACCCCAGCCCTGGGACAAAGCAAAGACAGGAGGATCCCTCAGACTTGTTGGCCAGCTATCATAGGTGAATCCCAAAGTTCCAGGTTCAGTGAGAGACTCAGTCTCAAAAACTGAGGCAGAAAGCGATAGAAGGCACCCCACTCCAACATCTGGATGCCACATGCACCAGTACTCAAAAACAAATGCATAAACACATGGACACCACACACGCACGCACACATGCATATGCATGCATGCATGCACGCATGCACACACACAAGAAATGAAAAGAGTTGTAATGAAAGGGAATAAGAAGGAAGCAGCGTTCCTACAGATGACAAAACACACCCGAGAGACCGGCCCACTAAGCAGATCAAAACTACTGTTTCAAAGGGAGCACAAAAGTCTGAAGAACAGGAAACGGTAGTGTTTCTAAACTAGAAACAATAAGTGAAATTAGAAACAAGGAAAAAAAATCATTTCCAAAATGAAAAACTAAACTAAAATGATCTGAAGGAGGAATAAGAGGATTGAAGATGCCTTAAGGAGGAGGCAAAGAGAAAAAAAAATGAAGTAGTGAAAAGGCAGAACAGATTGTTCTTATAGGTCTCTTCCTGCCACTGTGATAAAGAAGACAAGACCACGAGCAACTGGGGAGGAAAGGGTTCATTTCATGGCACAGCTTGTAGTTCTTCACTGAGGGGAAGTCACAGCGGGAAGTTAAAGTAGGAACTTAGACTCAGAAACTGAAGCAGAGGCCATAGAGGAGGGCTGCTGCTTACTGGCTTGCTCCCCATGGCTTGCTCAGCCTGCTTTCTTACAGAACCCAGGACCGCCTGTCCAGGGGTCACACTGCCTACAGTGGACTAGGCCCTCCCACGTTAATCAGCAATCAAGAAAATACTCAACAGACTTGCACACAGGCAATCTGATAGAGGTATTTTTTTCATTTGCGGTACCCTCTTCCCAGAAGACCCTAGCTTATATCAAGTTGACAAGAAACTCACCAGCACAACTGACCCCTTGTCAATTTGACACAAAAACTTGTCACAATTAAACCATAGCCTTTCCTTTCTTGTTTATCCCCCAAGATATCATGTTAATATAAAATGTAGTATAGCTTTAAAAGTCCCAGTCTTTAAAAAATTCAAACACTTTAGAAGTTCAGTTTTTTTACCCAACACCACTTTAAAACTACAAAGTCTCTCAACTTTGGGTTCCTATAAAATAAAAATAAAAATAAGTTAAATACTTCCTTACTCCAAAAAGGAAGGGCACAGTTATAATCAAATCAAAGCAAAACCAACGTTCAGCGGAGTAACAAATTGAGAAGCTCCATATCTGTCATCTGGGATTCACTCATGATCTTCAGGTTGCAAAGGGCTTGGTCAGCTCCCCGTCTCTGGCTCTGCTATCCACAGGACACTCAGCCTGTCTTGTAGGCTCAAGTCAGCTCCAGCTTCACTCCACACACACCGCTGGTTTGGGTGGTCGCCCCACAGTCCTGGCATCTGCAGGATGCTGGAGTCTTCACTCAGACTGAGGCAGCACCTTTGCTAAGGCTCCCTGGCCTCTTGTACAGACCCCAACCCTGCCATATAGTGCCAAGCTCCACGCTTCACTCTATGGCCCCTTTAATCCCGAGGTTTCCACTGCATCCGAGGCTGCACATTCACCAATGCCTCGCCACTACCCCTGCTCTCACAATGCCAAGCTTCCAGTGCTCTCCACAATCCCTTCACTCTTGAAGTTATCATGCCGCAAACCCCAGAACCACAAGGGAGATTCTTACACACTACCAAGTTTGGCTGCCAGCATGAGATGCAGCTTTGATCACAGTGGACCATAGCTTCTGTGTGGTAACCCTGAGGAAATAGTCCCAGAAGATTTCACCTTAATGAAGCTGGTCTCTTCTTAGTAACATCTGATCTCTCAGCCCCAGCTGACTAGCATCAATTGTCCTAGGAAAACAAAGGCTTCACTTCAATGGTGCTGGTGTCTTGTTAACCACAGCTAATTCTTTAGCTCCAGCAGACCAGAAACCCAGACTCTCACTAAAAATTATCACAGGAACAGTCCCAATAAAGTCTCTGATGACGTCTCCAACTTACCTCTGAAACCACATGCCAGGCCTTCATGGTCTGCATTGCTCTCAACATTCTGATCTCCCACAAAACATCCCATTAAGTTTTACCAAACACTTCTAAAGTCCTCCCCCAAACAACATGGACAGGTCTGTCAAGTAACATCCCATTCTCTGGTACCAATTTCTGCCTTACTTTGCTTTCTATAGTTGTAATAAAGACACCATAAACAAAAGCAACTTTGGGAGGACATGATCTACTTCCGGTTGTAGCTTGTGGTCCATCATTGAGAAAGTTAAAGCAGGAATCTGGAATCAGGAACAGAAACAGAGACCATGGAGGAATGCTATTCACTGGCTTGGGCAGCCTGCTTTCTTATATAACCCAGGACCACCTGCCCAGGCATAGTACCACCCACAGTGGCTGGGCCCTCCTACATAAATCATTATTCAAGAAAATGCCCACAGACTTGCCCAAAGACCAATCTGGTGGAAGCATTTTCTCAGTTGAGTTTCCTCTCCAGATGACCCCGACTTGTGTCAAGTTGACAAACAAAAAGACAAAAAAAAAAACCCAACCAGCATAAGGACAAAGTGGCAGATATTTACTACAGACAAAAGAGATTCAATATACAGAGTAGGTATTATCCTTGAGTTGGAGGAGTGTGTGGGGGGTGGGGGGTGGGGGGCATGGATGCAGGGTCAGAAAACAGAAGAAATACTACCAACTGTGGTTCAAAAGAAGTCCTTCTTCCAGATGAGAGGGCTGGAAGCAGCCTCCATGTGCTCCAGTTAAGGAGAGAATCAAGTATTCTATCATAACAACAAGAAAAGAAAATAAGATAATTGAAAAACAAAACAAAACAGGGAGACACAGCCTCTTCAACAAATGATACCAGGAAACGGGACATCTTCATATGAGAAAGGGGTATTAGACTCCTATCTCTCACCCTGCAAAACCCCAATTCAAATGTCAAAAAGACCTTAAGATCTGAAACACTGAAAGTTCTAGAAGAAAACGTAAAACATTTCAGGAAAAGGACTGCCCCTTCCCTTTTTGCTCTGTTTGTCTTGAGACAGGGTCTCACTGTGTAGCCCTGGCTGGCCTGGAACTTGCTACTGCAAGAGCCAAAGTTACATTTTAAGTTTTAATTACCATGCCTAAGAGATCCGTGAAACAAAAAAATGCCTCTGTCTGCAAGCCCTTGCCCAAGGACAGATAGTTCCCGAAAAGCTAGAGGCTATTGTTCATGGGAGATAACAAGCCACATGTTTTCACTCCCCCAGTCAAGTTTGTTTGACCCATCTATACCAGATGTGATTGATCACACGTTGGCAGGAGGTTCACAGGCAGGAAATACATTAAGATGTATGATTGCTCCTGCGTGGACCTGATGGGAAATACTTAAGCCCCCGCAAACCACGACTCAGGGCCATTTTCTGGGAAACCAGAGATAGACCTGAACAGAGAGTCCATCAACCTGGCCAGCATTTAATTAAAGCTTGCTTCAAATTTGACTTTAACTTGTGGTAGTGGTTTTATTCTCAACTGGTGGGTTAACACTTGCCTTGAACCCAAAGAGTTCTACCTGTTACTGCCTCCCCAGTGCTGGGATTAGAGGGTGTGTGCTACCACACTCAATTTGACTTTTTAATTTTTTTCAAAACTGTATTTTATTTTCTATATAGCAATATACTTTACATGTTAAATAACACTATTATAAAATGATTTGGTGTAGTTCTGAACAGAAGACAAAAGGGGCCGGCCGGTGGTGGTGCATGCCTTTAATCCCAGTACTTGGGAGGCAGAGGCAGGTGGATCTCTGTGAGTTTGAGGCCAGTCTGGGCTACAGAGTGAGTTCCAGGACAGGTGCAAAGCTACACAGAGAAACCCTGTCTCGGAAAAAAAAAAAAAGAAGAAGACAAAAGTGAAACTTTTCAGTGTATAAGATCCTTCCACTTAGTTTTTGTTTAATTCACTTGTTCTATTTGGGTCAGTACAACAAATTACCCAATGTCTCGTTCCTATTGTGCTGATGGTACATGCACACTCCTTCCCTCCACATACACGGATAAAGAAATAAATGTAATTTCAAAATGAAAAGACCTTCTGCACAGAAAAAGAGACAATGAGCACAGTAGCTTACAGAATGAGAGGATGTTTTTGCCAACTGCACATCTGACCCAGAATCTAGAAAGAAATACAAATATTCCAAGCTCTCCTAGGTCATCCAAACCGACTAACCAACTGAATAGACACTTCTTTTAAAAAAAATCTCTAAAATGATTATGAAAATGCGTATGTCGAGGTGTTGTGTCTGCACGTATGTCTGTGTACCACATGTGAGCCTGGTGCCCATAAAGGCAGAAGAAGAGGGTGCTGGATCCTCTGGAACTGGATAGTTGTCAGTTTCATGTAGGCCGTAGGAACTGAACTCTGGCTCTCTGGAAGAGCAATAAGTGCCCTTAACCGCTGAACTCTCTCTCTATAGACACTTTATAAAGGAAGAAATACAAATAATTAGCAAATGCTTTAAAAATGTTCCATATCCTTGGCTTCAGGGAAGTGAAAATCAAAACTGCTTTGAGACCGTTTCACCCCGATCAGAATGTCTGTCACCAAGAAAACAAATGACAACAAATATTGGAGAGGATTGCAGAGAGAGGAACACTTCTTAACTTCCGGTGTGAGTGTAAACTGGTATAATCTCTGTGGAAACCAGTAGGGTGTTCCTCAAAACACAGAAAGCAGAACTATCATATGATTCTGCTATGCCATCCCTAAGACAGCCCCCACAGAGACCTGAGCACATTCATGTTTATTGATTGTACAATAACCAAGATATGGAACCAGCCTAGATGTCCACCAACAGGTGAATGGATAAAGAAAATGGTATATACATACACAATGAAATATTATTATCCAGTCATAAAGAATAAAATTATGGTATTTGCAGGAAAATGAAGAGAACTGGAGATGATTATGTGAAGCCAAATAAGTCAGACATATATGCAGTATTTTCTATTGATGGGAGTAAAAAGAGAGCCATGAGAGGGGAGAAGGAAACTGAGGAGAGGAAAGGAGAGAAGAGGGAGTAAGTGTGGGCACTAGACTATACAGGACGTGAAAATAGAGGGAGGGGATATTTGAGGACCAGTGAGAAGGGGAAAGGGGCTGGGATCAAACAGTCCAGAGGAATAAAAGCAGATATAATGATGCAAATGCATGGAAACATCACAATGAAAACCATTCTTGTTTGGAAAGAATAACTTCATTGACATTAAAATAAGGGCTTGAAACCACAAACTGAAAGAACATATTTCATTGAGAACACTAATCTGGACTTACCAAGTATTAGGTCACATTCCTCTAGAACTCTCAGACTCTCAAAGAAAAAGAATGAAAATAGCTTTGTAGCTAGACAAACAAAGCAAATGAGTTGGGGTGAAAGAAATTAGATTTTATCATAAGTTTTGGTGGCCACATCCTACGCCAGAAGAAAATCAAGTAATGTATTTAAAGTGTGAAAGAAAGAAAATGGGAGAAGATAATAAATAGGGTGGTTGAACTCTCCCACGTGAAGATATAAACCCATTGGATCATGAGTGTGCTTTAGAAAAAATGCGACCAGCGGTCACTTTCAGACAGGAAACCGACGCTTTGTGAAGGCAGCACACGGAAGGCAGCAATCAACCAATCCTGTTTCACCAGATGAGCCATGCTGCCGTGCACACCGCCAGTGGATGAAGGCAATCTCCTCTTCATGAAGCATTCCGACAAAGAAACCAAAAGAATAACAGAATTCGGATGCTCCGGCGTTTTATATTAATCAATCAATCAATTGATTAATTAATTAATTTGGGGGGAGTACATGTGTGGAGGTTGGAGGAAAACCCGTGGGAGTCAGTTCTCCTCTTCCACTGTGTGAATCCCTGGGATCAAACTCAGGTGTCAGGTTTGAGGACAAGCACCCCTATCCCCTGAGCCATCTTGCCAGCCCGGGTTATATAATGTTTGATCTCCTATGAATAAAGGAAGCTTGACATTGACAATCAACACCTGCTGTGACAAAAGGACAAGTTGGGTGTCTCAGGATGAGTGGGGCAACACTACCTTGCCCGAGGTGCCAAACTCTGAACCCTCCTGGGAGCCCTGGGGAAAAAGAGATCCAGCCAGCTCTGCTGCCAACGGCCGAGAAGCCCCGCCTCCCTTAGGGACCTGGACACAAATACAGCTTGCACTTTGACTACCCCACAGACAACAATTTCAGAGGAGTGAGGGGGAAGCAGAGTTAGTGAGGCTTATTCTAAAGGCAAGTACACACTTTAGATTTGAGAGTGGACAGCAGAAGGAGAGATGTTTACCCAACGGTGAGGATACAGCACAAGACTGGATGTGAGCATTTTAAGAGCCACACTTAGGTATCTTTGTGATGGCTGCATTCGTGACTCTGTGGCTTTCCGAGTTCCACTGCTGAAAGGCTGTGATTTACAACAAGGCTTACAGGTTAAGCAAAGCTAAAATTGAAGGGATTTAAAAATTAAATAAGAATTATGTGAACTGATTTGCTTAATTTTTCTTATCTTAAAGAAAAAAATTTTATTAACTATAAGTAAAATTACAAGGTGGCCTAATGAGGTACATGTTTCAATTTAAGGAGAGAAGTGTGATAATATGGTAAACCTCGGGGTTGCCTCCATTCTGGCCCTAAGTAAGCATGGTTCATTTGCTGTTTTTAGCACCCTTACTTGAGATATCTTTAGGAAAACATACATCTATACAGGTAATTTTGGCTTTATGTGTTCTGTTGAAATTTCTTGCCTTCAGTGAGAAGGAAAGGCAAGCTGGATTCCAGGCTGAGGGGCTTCCTTTTCTTCTCCTGTCCCTTGATTTTCTTTTTGTATTGCTGCAAAACCCAGTGTAAGCAACCCTGGGAGTTCTCTTGCCATTGTGCAGAACAGAAGAACATACTGAGCTGCTTATAAGTATCCAGGAGGTAAAATTTAGAGCAGAGGGAACTTGGCATGACAAATGAGCCATGCTCTTAACAAAGAAACTGTAAGGGGGAGATCGAGCCAGAGGGTCAGTCAGGAGATTAACACAGATTTCAAAGACCTTCAAGTAAAAACAAAAAGATAACCACAGCCCCAAGAAACATTCAGATGACAAAAACTATAATCAGTGATGAGAACAGTGACTTTAAAACCTGTTGGCAAAAAATTCAGCAAATTCCTGTATGTGACCCCACCCACCCCTTGACTCTGAGCCGGCTTTGGTGACTGACTCAATTGTAGCCAACAGAATGCACTGGAAGAAAGTCTGCATGACTTCTACCTCAAAAACGCTGGCATTTCCTCCCTGCTTGAAAGGACACTCACTTTGGGAATCTGGAGCCACTATGTGAGAAATCTGATCACTATAAGGGAGCCTGGATCTCCCCCAAGATGCCACTGATAGGCACTCTGTTCTGAGGTGGCGATCCCAGCCGAGAGTCAGGCTCAGCTTTCAGACATGTGACTAAAAATGTCCCTGCCCTATTCCAGCCCTCGGCTGTTGAGTCACCTCCAGATGCTGAGTCTTCCCTGAAAGCCATGGAACTGAGACCATAATATGCTATTGCTGGGTTAGGCTGATATGTAACAGGCAGTGGTTGGCTGCATTGTCTAATTCTACACTCAGAGTTCCCACATTAGTAGTTTGAAATTGGTAGAAGTATTTACACCACAGAAATCAGCAAATATTCAGGGTGTTGATTACTGGCTGTGCCCATGAATTCCTGACTCTCAGAAACCATGAGGTGAATGAGTTAAGCCACACAGTTTGGTAGTCATTAATTATGGATGGCAGCAATTGGAAAAGAAGGAAATGAACTTTGTGAACAAGACTACTGTTGTGGGATAATCCTTCTGTGCACTGTGAAGATGTGTTGCTCTCATTGTAAATAAAGAGCTGACTGGCCAATAGTTAGGTAGGATTTTGGGAGCAGAGAGAATGCTGGGAAGAAAAAGGGCAGAGTCACAAAAGTTGCCAGTCAGATGTAGAGGAAGCAGGACATGAATGTGCCATGCCGAAAAAAATGTACTGCCATGTGGCAGAGCATAGATAAGAAATATAGGTTAATATAAGTCATAAGAGCTAGTTAGTAACAAGCCTAAGCTATCAGCCGAACATTTATAACTAATAATAAGTCTCAGTGTGATTATTTGGGAGCCAGCTGGTGGAACAGAACTGACTGCCAGGACACAGAGAAACTCTACCTACAGACTACTGTCTTGTTTCTTTTGGGAGAAGAAAGGTATCAAGACATCTGGAGTGAATGGTAAGTTCTCTGTTTTTAAAACTGCTTCATAGTTTTTCTTGATCATTATTATTGTTGTTTGGATGAGGGTCTTACTATGCTGCCCCAGGCCAGTCTCAACCTTGTGAGCTTGCGTGATAAGTATCTAGGAATACAGTTACACATCATCACAACTAAGTTGGCAAATTCTTTAATCTTAGGGGTGGTTGCAAAGATATTCATCATATACTATTTAATTAAATCACATATTTTTTCATGTGATTATCTGTATCTTTTATAAATAAAACATGTTTTAAAAGAAATCTTTCTCTTTATTTCCAATGTATTCAGCAAGATGCATTTGAATATGGAATTACTGTTTCCTAACATTAACAATTTAAATGTAAAAGTTGAAACCTAGGTTATGGAAGACTGTAGAGGGCACTAGGCCCTTGTGCTCACAGATAGCACTAGAGAAACTAGAAATCTTAAAAAGTTGTCTCTTCAACAGAAGAGACGGATTCCTGTTTTTCACCCAGAAGGCTGGGAACGGATGTAGTTAACCTGGTGACCTGTGCTATCTGCAAGGCCAGGCCACACCTGAATTCCCCATACTCTTCCTCCCCCAACCTTTATCTGGAACGTTGTTTCTCAGTCAGTAGAGCCCATCCTTAGGGGAGATGTCACACGTACTTTATAGCTTGGTGACCTCTATGATGACCAAGACCACGTCAGATCCTCCCCTAGGCCCTTAAGCTATAGAAGCCAATTTTATGGCAGAGGTCACACGTACTTAGCAAAAGAGTTTCTATTTAGTTACACCTTAAGCTTTATTGTACACACAGGATTGAGATAATTGTTACCAGGAAATTTTTTTTTCCAAATTTGTACTGTACTTAAACGTTTTAAGTAAAGTGCCTGGTGTCAGACCCTAGAAGTTTGAACCAACACTGGCTACTGAGTTATGTTGAACCAGATCTCCTTCTTGTCTTATGTGGATGGTTACTCTGCTGACCCTGGTGCTTGCAGAGACTTCCACAGAAGACCAACAAAACTGTGTGGCCATATGAAATATAATCAGGATGGAAACGGTCACATAGTGTCAAAGAAGAGATGTCCTTGTGTGGCCTTTTGATACTCTGAGTCCCTAATTCCCATAGGACAGAGTTGAAAACAAGCTTAATATGTTAGGAATGTAAGTAAAGCCATCTTGTGTGACTTGGAATAATGTAATGCTTGCAAGATAGGAGTCAGCCACAAGGCAGCTCCTGTGTGAGCCACACCTATGATAGGCTCTGATAACCGACTCCAACATGGCTCCGATATGTTAGCACACCAGCCCTGCATTGTGAGCCAGATAGCACAAAGGCAATGCCCACTGTAACGATACAAAACACTGGAACTTTGGAGGCTGCTCCAGAATCCCACTGCCGGAGTCCAGAGACAAGGCATCTCAAGCCTCGGCACTGATTCCCAACGGCAAAAGGACTTTGAGACTGGCTACCGTGTGCTTCTGGTCCTGGTGACCACGGCTGTGCTCACACTTGCCTGCCTGTCCCAAAGCTCTCAAGGACCGTCTGGATATTCCAATAGTGTCACCCTCCCTGCCTGCCACAGCTGAAGGATGCCGGTAGAGCTTGCTGCCACAGCGCCCTCACCAGAGAGGAAACCCCAGCAGAAGTCTGCAGCATTTCCTGCCCCACCGTTCCCTGCTCTATAAGATGTCTGTTTACATGAGACTACTGTAATTAATGGTATTGTAAGGAACGTTTGTGTGAATAAACTGAGCATATGCTAAAAGCACATCTCCTGTGGACATCCTAACTGCTGAGTGCCTCACAGAGCAGCAGCTCTGCTCGCCATATGTAGTATCTACCAAATGTCATATTATAACTTATATGTGATGTCTGAGAATTTGGGGTGGTATAAGTCCAAAAGCCTTATTATACTGTGTGTTATATTTTATATAGAACAGAAATAGAATCTGTGGAATCTGTATTTATTTACAGTTCAGCATATGTAGTGTTCTTATTTGAATATACTAGATGGTGCTGTATATTTGGTTACATTGACTATTTGTCCCTAATAGTTGGTTCTCTGTATCTGGACAAAGTTGTGATGACAATGGAAACAGTAACAATGCCATACCAAGCAGCTGGGCCCAGGCCTGTAGCTAAAACTCTCAGTACCTGAGTTTTGCTGTGTTGGTAAAGTACATACATAGCTACATGGTGTGCTTTAAGCTATATGATAAAGCTCTTGAGAACATCTGGGCTGCCATAGGTGCTCAGATTTCACCATTAGAAGCTATTCATTTCTATCTGTAGAACAAATATTCCTAAAAAAAACGTTGCTTTGGGGTGACACCTTAATAAGATATAATTGCCACCGTTCTTAGAGAGACTTACAGGGATGGGATATGTATCCCCTACCTGAGCAAGGTAGGTAGGAGAACTCTCAGCAAGTGCGTGTGTGTGTGTGTGTGTGTGTGTGTGTGTGTGTGTGTGTGTGTGTGTGTTGAAAAGGGAGGTGGAGAATTCAGGGACAATCTTTCCTTTCTTCAAACCAACTCTGTTCAATTACAGATCCTCAAGTTGTTCTGAGAAATCTGCTCCCCTCTCAGACTTGGCTAAGGCTAAAAGTTTTTGTTATCAAAATACAGAAGAATGAGGGAGGAGGGTAAAATAACAGTAAGGATATGGAATTGAGCTATTAGCTACCTAAAAATACCTGTAATACACATGATTCAGTGTATAAATATACATATATAGAGTAGGTGAAATTTCTTCATCTGGGTTGACAATCCTTCCTCGAAGAGCCAAAGACTATCTAATAAAAACCTCAATACCAGGCACGAGAAGCCCTCTTTTGAGTTGTTGGTCAGGGTTATCCATGAGATCCCCAAAATGTCACAGCCTATTGCTATTGCCTCCTAGAGGTGGAAGGTAAGTCCCTATTGCTGAAGAAACTATACACTTTAGATGTGCGGCCCAGAGCTGGAACTGACCTGAAAGCTTCCCCCCTGAGGACTAGCTTACATGGTAAGCTTCCCCCCTGAGGACTAGCTTACATGGTACCATGCAAGATTTCAAAGACGGAAGCAACCAAAAGTCCCACCCAAGTATGATAGCTATGAACCACAACAACAGCCAGCATGGCTTGATAACCCAGAGGTGTAATAGTGGCACCCAGACCTTGGCAGTAACCATCAGCTCTCTGATTAGACTTAAGACCCACTCAACAAGAGGGAACTCATGCCTGGTACTGGAAACCAAGTCAACTACCTGGGCCAGTGAATCTATGAACCTTGGAGGAGAACCTCTAACCACTATTTTACTAAACCAGCATAATCTGTAACTACACTCTAAATATCTGTCCTGACACCCACAGATGAATGTAGTTCTCACCCCTCATCAAGGAAACTTCTCTTTGCAAAAGAGAGAGACCACTACAGAAAACCACAACCAATCAAAATGTAGAGCTGTGGAGCCCAGTCTCATCTATAATAGAGCTTCTGCACCTAAGGCTCAGGGATCATTATGGAAAAGGGAGAGGCAAGACTCTAATAGCCGGGGGAACAGGGAGTAATTTGTGAGGTTTTGTCTACTAGGAGGGTCAGAAGCTACACCCCCGAAGTCTCTCCAACTCATGCCTAAACGTGAACTGAACAAAGACAATAGATATGCTAATGTAAACAGAGAAAAGACAAAGAATGACAGGCAACTAAGGAATACTGAGAGCCGTAGAAAGCTTTCCTCAGAGAAGAGCACACCAATCGGTGATTCACTATCAAATGGTCAACCCTGAAAACACACACATACACATACAAGTTGTTAACACTATACAGACTAATCAGGTTATACCTATATATGTAAGTGTGTGTGTGTGTGGTGTGTGTGTGTGTGTGTGTGTGTGTGTGTGTGTGTGTGTGTGTGTGTGTGTAAGGAAAAAAGAGGCCTTGGAGGGAAGAAAGGGAGAAATGATATAATTATATTAATTTCAAAAATTAAAAGGAATAATTTTTAAATTTTTTTGTTATCAAAAGGAAATGTTTAGGAATGAGAGAAGATGTGGTGGGTGAAACAAAATGACTAAGGTAACGCCGTCTTGTTCTGACTCCATTTTATAGTTGCTGAGACAGTTCTCAGCACTCTGCCCACCTCCCCAATGGTCACATCTGCTTTGCAACACATTTGAGATTTCCATGACCTTGACCATGGTCCAGATGTATTAATCAAAACAACTAAAGTAAACTAAAATAAATAGAAATAATATCAGTAAAAAAGAATTGGCAGGTTATGTCTAAAATGCTTACTATGCTCTGCCAGGCATAGACGTTTTAAGGTGCTCCAACCCTTATCTAACTTTGATGTAAATTGTGGTCTTTGTGGGTTTTGCCTTTAAAAACTCTGTTCCCCTGAGCTTGGGCACCAAGAGGGTTTTCAGAGGCACAAGCCCGCTCTTGGTCTGGCCATCCATATAAAGGACTTAAATTTTTTGATTGGCTTAATCATCGTGGTTGTCAATAGCTATCTCTTGTGGATCATTTCATGAAACATGGAGTCACATACACACATGCATCACGAATGACTAAATATGTTCCCTGCAACAATATGCAAACAAGTAATAGTTTTTTTTTTTTTTTAGCATTTTTTTTTTCTTTTTTTCTTTTTCTTTTTTCTTTTTTTTTTTCCCGGAGCTGAGGACCGAACCCAGGGCCTTGTGCTTGCTAGGCAAGTGATCTACCACTGAGCTAAATCCCCAACTCCGATTTATTTTTTATTTTACACATATTGGTGTTTTGTTTGCATGTTTGGCATGTATGTCTGTGTTTGGTGTCGGATCCCCTGGAACTGGAGTTATAGAAGTTGTGAGCTACCATGTAGATGCTGGGAATTGAACCCAGGTCCTTTGGTAAGGCAGTCAGTGCTCTTAACCACTGAGCCATCTCTCCAGCCCCACAAGTAATAGTTTTGTTGACTGCATAAATGCTATGGATTAAATTTCAAAGACTTACCCACCTCAATAATGGTAGATCAGACCTTTTTGAAAAGTTCATACCAGTTCAAGGATTTTAATCTATTAAAATCTCAGTCTTATTTTAGGAAAAAGGGATTCAGCCTCATTCTTGTTCATCGCATTTGCTCATTTCCTTTGGCGCCTCTGAGGTGAGCTTCAAATGGAGGACAGATCACAGACTCCTCTCTGATGCTCTGTGGCTATGTCTGTCTGTCTTCATGTGTCTCCCTCTATCTCTCTCCCCACTGGAACTCAGAGAGAGAAACCGACTTGTTTATGTGCTCTTTTCCTTCTGTTTCAATCATCATCTCCCATTTTCATCTGTCACGGTCCCTTCCTACCACGGTTACTTCTTAGATCTTGGATCCATTAGCCAATGGTTCTTTGTATGAAGTCCTTGGCTTCAGTGAGCCCTCAATGATTCCAGGCAGGAAAGTGGCTCTCTGTGTGTGCTGGAGACTCCCTTAAGTCCTTATAAGAGGTACTGTGAACTAACTAACTTCCATTCTAGCCAGAGAAGTCCTCTTTCCATTCCATTGTGTACATTTGTGTGGTGACCCTCCTAGAGGGTACCCCTAACTCTTGCTCAAAGTCCTGTGTTATGATAGGTGTTGACTTTGTGAGAAATCACTGTATAAAATGGAGTTAACCCTGTCACACTTCAGTGAAATGGAAGGTCAGTTGATGGAACCTCTGCTATCCCAATGAGACTAGCTTTCCATAGGCGCTACCTCCATCAGACACTCAGCACCTGTCAGCTCCTGTAAGCACTGGGAATGCCAGTGAGCCGTCATTTGTCACAGAATGTATGGCATTTGGGGTCTTAAAACTCCAACCTTTCCTTTGTTCTCAGAGCATACTACATTTCACCCGATCCTAGGCATACGTGTCAAGATAGCAATCCAAATCTTTAATTTTGAAAGAAAGTGCCTTTTTTGGATGCCACCCCTTTGTTTTGTGTGAACATTATGTTGAGTCATAGCACCTTGTGTTCTTGGCCCTGAGCTGTCTCTGTGGCTATTGAGCCACTAACGTTTAGGTTTTACATGCAGCTTTGTAAACCATTCCTAGAGAAAGATACAGTGATTTTTAATTTTTATTTTATTTTTTATTTATTTATTTTTTTGCTATTGAGGACTACAAAGACAAGAAAATGCAAACTTGGCAACCTTGTATTCACAAAACTCAGTCATTCTATATTATTAGAACATGAGGTTTGATAGAATTCTCTGCTTTCCCACTTTGTATGATTTTAAAACATGAACCAGCAAAAACTCACCAAAACATACAAAAGGTGTAGCTACTGCTCATTTCTACTGAATTTTTCTTCCCTTCCTTTTTTCACATCTACTATTTAACTTATCTGTCATTACTCATTAAGCGACTCAGTAGTGACTTCAGTACCTTAAGGCCTCTGCCAGACTGCGGGTGGCCCTCAGAACAAAGAGCTCATGCAGTCTTGATAGTGACTATGATCTTTTATTTATTTGTTTGTTTTTGACAGTCTTAGGCTGGCCTGGAACTTGCTACAGAGCCAAGGATGACTGTTGACTTTCTGATTCCCCTGCCTCCACCCCCATGAGTGCTAGGATCACAACTGTCTAGATGTACCACACTGCACACAGTCCTTGTCCTGCTGGAGTCTGAATCTCGGGATTTGGGGTATACTGGGCAAGCCTACAGCCCTAACCTAACCTGGCAGTATCACTTTCATTCTGTTCTACTCCAACTAAAAACAACACAGTTGAGTAAAACGTGCTTAACAAGACACGGTTGTAAGTCCATTACAATTTAAATATTTATCAGTTTTTTTAAAAATGAAAACATTTCTGGACATCGATAATGTTTTGGGTGACCAAGATGGCACCCGTTCGTGGTTCTGGTTGTGAGTGTGTTGCTTTGTTTTTGTGGTGGTGGCTTGAATTAGAGAAGCAGAACAGATTAGCATTCAGTTTCCGTGTTCCTTTTCTCTTGCTCGGCATTTTGTCCCTCTGGAGCAACAGACACGACCGCTAAATTGCTCACGCTGCCAGCATGTCCTGCCCTGTCTAACTTGCTAGGCGTGGCTCCAGCACTCCTAGGATGGCCGTGCAGACTTCTTGACCGTAGGCAGGGGAATCCTAAAGCCTGGTGAGGCTTCACAGACAGTAAGTTTTCCTTTTCAGTCCTGTCGGCGGCAACCGTGAGGGCTGACCGGGAGATCTGAGGAGCCAGAAGAGGACTGCTGCGCTCATCTTCAAGCTCATCTGGCGCCGCTGCTTCTGACACAATGTATGGGATGTCTGTGCTGCGCGAGCGCGTGATCCTTTGGACTTGGCATTTCCATTCGGCCGAGTGGAAGTTCCATGCTTGGTCCATGATTGAACTGTACTCGGCACCCCAGTTGCTGAGTCCCCGGACCAGCTTTCTGCCCTCAGAATAGACGAAGCTCCTGGACTTCATTGTTTTGTAGGCGTTGGGGTCTCCTGGGTAGTAGCGCGCGAGTTTGCTCTCCCGCAGCTGGT
This sequence comes from Peromyscus maniculatus bairdii, assembly GCF_049852395.1. Taxonomy (NCBI): domain Eukaryota; kingdom Metazoa; phylum Chordata; class Mammalia; order Rodentia; family Cricetidae; genus Peromyscus; species Peromyscus maniculatus. The sequence goes on along the minus strand of NC_134852.1, from coordinate 75,465,252 downwards.
GGGAAAGGGTGCTTTCGACCGTCAGCTGAGTGCCTGCAACAGCGGCTGCATTCACAGTCGGTGCAGCTTCTGCGCTCTTGAGGTCAAGCTCGCCAGCGGAGGTTCCAGGGTCCAGTCCCGGTCTGGGCTCTGTGCTTATGGGACCGTCCAGGGCAAGCCGGCTGCGGCCTGGAGTGGCGGGCGGGCTGGGGCCCGGGGTGTGGTGCAGGCTACCCGGCTGGTCCAGGTGCGACTTTGCATCCTCTTCCTTCACGCGGAAGGAACAGGTTTTTTTCCGGAACGCCGACCCTGGAGCCGTGGAGAGGGCAGGCTCCTCAAACAGAAGCTCCTCGCCATTGAAATGGTAGCGGTACATGCTGTAGCCGTCCGCGCTGTTGATGCTGCTCTGCCGCAGCAGGTAGGTGGCCTCGCATTCGGAGGATGCTCGCGACCTAGCCTGGATCAGATCAGACCTGTCAATGCCCGCCAGATTCTCCAGAGCGCTCACCATCCTGCCCGACAGCTCTTCCAGCTGAGAAAGCCGAAGGTCAACAGTCTGCAGAGATGTTTTCATGAAATTTTCTCTTTCATTGATTTCCTCCAACCTCATTGACATATTTTCAACTCTGGTAAATACAAAGGGATAGGTTTATTAAATTGAGATTAATTCAGTATTGAAAACAGTAGCGATAATGTCGCTGTATGAGCCTCCAGGCTTTGATCACCAGCCTTGCTGAGCCTGTTTGTGCATGTTGCCTACCCCTAATACAAGCTCTCCCTCAAATTATGAGTATTAGGAAATATCAGTTAGCACAGAGTGTTTGCCGTATGCCAGGCATTCTGTTAGAGCAGTGTGCGCTCACTAATAAGTCTTTATTTGGTGTTGGTCTAGGCATAGTTAATCCCCACCAGTGCCCCATGAGATAAGTGCTGTTACTGTCATTCCCATTTTACAGAAAGGAAGTTAAGCCACAGAAAGTGTAAGTAACAGAGGTCACAGCTAATAAGCTCAGGATGTGTGATTTGCAAATGAGAGGCAACATTTGCTTCTGCGGGTTGCCTCTCAGCTGGTTCCTCATGCTGCATTAGTAATGAAGAAAGATACTGTGAAGACTGTTGGATGGCCAGCTGCACTGGACTAAGGAAGCTCTCAAGCGCCCAGAGCCTTACTGAGCACACCTTTGGAAGCGCCTGTGAGGGCATTTCCAGAAAGGATTAATTGAGTGGGAAGAATTCCATCCCACTGAATAAAAAGGGAAGAGGAGAACAGTACACCCATAAGCCATGTAGGCCTCGGCCTTTCTCTGCTTCCTGACCTTCCAGATGTGAACGAGCTCCCACCCCACAGCACAAGGCAGCTGCCATGCCTTCTGCCATGATAGACTATACCCCAAGCTGTGAGCCAAAATAAATCCCTCCTCTTTTAAGTTGCTTCTACAAATACAGTACAACCTCTGTAGCTACCAGAGACTGGTTCCAGGACCCTCATGGGTATCAGAATCCATTAGATGCTCAAGTCCCTTATAAAATGGCACACTAACTGCATATAACCAGTACACCTCCCATATACTTTAAATCATCTCTAGATGATTTATAATGCCTAATGTAATGTAACCGCTGTGCAAAAAATCGCTCCATTTTATTATTTGGGCAATAATGACAATGAAAAAGTTTGCACATGTTTAATATAGAGGGAATTTTAAAAAATATTTCTTTTAAAACTTATTATACTTATTATTTTTATTTGTGGTGTGTGTGTATGTATATTTCAGTGTCTGTGCCATGGAGTCGGGGGTGGGGGCGGGGCTGAATGTTCCTCAGCGCAGATGTGGAGGTCAAAGGACAACTTGTAGAACTGGTTCTCTCCTTCTACCCTGTGGGTCTCAGAGCTCAAACGCAGGTGGTCGAACCTGGTGACAAGCACTTTTATCCACTGAACCATCTTGCCTGCCTTTAGTGCGTATTTTCAGCCTGAGGTTGTTGCATCCACAGATGCAGAACCTACAGATCTGGAAGGCCAAATGTATTAGCCATGACTCTTGATAATTCTAGCTATGACTTTCAGCAATACGTGGGCCAGGACAAAATAAATCAATAAAAATTTTCATGGGAAGTTCAAGGCACTCCAAAACCAAATTTTAACAATTAAGTGCAGATTAACACATAATTTACTTGAAGGACAATGGCTCATTAAATTGTCTGAATACCAGATTCTTGTTTATATTTAATAATATTCTCTTAGTGAGGTTCCACAAGAAAAGATAATGGCAAATTATAAATATTTGGTGTTAGATAAGTTTTAAAAAAAATCTCCCAGAGCATCAAGCAACAGCTTATGAAACTGTAATGCTGCTTGAATGGAAACCTGATAGAATAAACTTTGTTTTATATTTCAACATGCACAATGTGGATGGGTTCATGACATATAACTCCAGGAGGCAGTCAGGTATGCCCAGGATTTTGGACTACTTTTTTTTTTTTTTTTTTTTTTTTTGAGCTGAGGATCCAACCCAGGGTCTTGCGCTTGCTAGGCAAGTGCTCTACCACTGAGCTAAATCCCCAACCCTGGACGACCTTCTAAAAGTTGAATTTGTTCCAGGGATGACTTGGGAGTCCTGGTTCCGGGATACTGAAACAGCTTGTCCAGGCAGGTCCCTCCCTCTGTGACGGCAGACACCTTGATGCAATGCCACCAGGCTTTGATTTTCCTCTCAACTTTCTTCAAAGGAAATGTGTGGTTTCTATAGTAACTTGGCTTGCAGTTCAGTCTCCTTTTAGGCCTTGGGTGTCCTTGCTACATTTCACCGTAAACTCCTCTCTGTTCTGCCGACCTCCCTCACACCCGCACTGTGAGAGTCTGCCCTTCCCCTTTCTTCATTGGTCATCTGGGTGATGCCCAGTGAGCGCTCTTCCTTGCACTACCACCTCTGCTCACACCGGACATCCGGTGTGCCCCACACAACTACCCATGTGCTGGCAAATGTGCCTGGCATTTGCCTGGAGTTGCTTTGGTCAGGGCTACTCTTGTGTCGCCCACACTGACAGCTGCACTCTGCTGCATGGCAGGGTCCTGGTGTCTATTCTTAACTCTTTTCTTGGAGAGGGAACTATTTATGTGCCCCTTGATGAGCTACGTCATTTGAGGAGGGAGGGTCTGGCTTCCTGGAAGCTTTCCACTAAGCAGAATCAAATCCAGTGTGGGCGAGAAGACCTGGCTGCCTTGTGGTATAGCCTCTCTCTCTCTCTCTCTCTCTCTCTCTCTCTCTCTCTCTCTCTCTCTCTCTCTCTCTCTCTCTCTCTCTCTGCCAGTCCAGTCCTGAGGATTTCTTTGCTCTTGCCCCTCGGGGATGTGCGGAAGAATCGCAATGAAGGCTTTCCATTACTGTTGAAGGACACTTGGAGTTGACTGTTAAATATGCTCTTGCTCTCTCTCCTCAACCCAGTGATTCCTTTTGTATTCAAACCACAATGCCTTCGCAACAGTTGAGCTTGAAATCCTTCAACAAACATCACAGCCCAAGATAATGCAGCTGTGCACACATTTAAATAGAAATAAACTGCTATAAATAGAGACAGGCATCTTTCTTCTGACATCTTCTATAATTATCTGCCCCTTCAGATTAACCAATTCAGAGTGCAGTTCGCCAGCCACTCATACGTGAAAGAAGAACCCTCAAAGTCACTGTTTTTTCATTCAGCTCGTACTCTGGGTATCTCTCTAACCCTCCCTTTCCACTGCACGGACTCTGCTCCTGGCCTCTGGGAGGGTTCCCATTTTGACCTCTCACATCTCGTTTCTCTAAGACTACTTCCTGAAGCTAAGGAAGAAATGTTTCGTCACCTAACAGGGGCCAAGAGAAACTGCCAGATGCCTGGTTAGAACCCGTCAACTGTTGCCACTTGGAGACAGCCCATTTTTAATCACTGTGCCGGATGGAAGGAGGTTGACCTGAGATGAGGTTCTTTTTGATTGTTCTTTGCCTTTTCTCTCCATGCTGAAATTTTATAGGATATATACAAAAAGAAGGGGGAAATAGGCTGATTTCATTTACCTTTGAAATGATTAATGAGAATAACAAATTATGAATGTCTCAGTTTTCTATTGCTGTGACAAAATATCATGACCAAGGCAACTTAAGAAAGAAGGTGGGTAATTTGGCTTATAGTTTCAGAGGGCTAGAGACCATGATGGGGGACCAAGTATTCAAATAAATGAGCCTATGGGGTCCATTCTAACTCAAAGCACACATTTCACTCCTTGAAATAGGCTGTGGACATACATAATGCAAAACGCCTTTAGTTCAACTTTAAACGTCTTCATACACTTTCACAGTCTCAACAGTTTCAAAGTCCAAAGCCTCTTCTAAGACACAAAGCAATCTATGAATTGTAGCCCCCTGTAAAGTCAAAAAGCAAGTTATACACCCCCAACATTCAATGGCACAGATATACATTACCATTCCAAAAGGGAGGAATGGGGACCTACTGAGGAAATACTGGACTAAAGCCGAGACCCCAACCCAGCAGGGCACACTTAACAGCTATAGCTCCATGTCCGATGTCAAAGGGCTCAGATGGCCCCCCCACCCCCAGCTTGTGCCTACAACAAACTTCTCTCCCTTGGGCCTGTTCCACTTCCCATTTTCGGCTCTCCTTGGCAGGTCTTCCACGCCTCTGACCTCTACAGCATCCTGGTGTCTCTAACGCAATCCGGGCTTCACTTTCACAATGGGCTCTCTGTGCCTCCATGTACAGATTTCCCTGCCACACATTTGGCCTCAGTGGTTCACCTTAACCACAGATAGAAGATTCCAAAACACCTCTATTCATGTATCCCTCATAATTCGAAAGGCAGAACCATATGGATGGCACTGCCAAATTTGACTACTATCTTGGGGTGAATCCAGGCACCTCTGAATAATATTTGTAGCTGCTTTGATTTGTTGCTGTTGTTGTTGTTTAGGAGCAGAAAATTCCTTAGGCAATTTCTTTTCAGAAGTTGGAAGCTTAGCTGGGTGGGGTCTTGCCTTGAGGGCACCCCTCCCTTTGTTTGATTTCTGATCGTACCACTCTTTGATCTTCTCATTTCTTCCAGCACAAGCCTTAGCTACAGCATTAAATTTCTTGGTGCTCCTCCACCTCCTCTTCTTCTTTCAATGTACATTTGTATTTATTTTTTATCCACTTGCCCTTTTTAATTATAGATTTGCTTAAGAGTGATTACTAATAACTACATGACAGAGTCAATATTAATCCTGAATCTCTTCTGCCAAGGAAATTAGTGCATTACTTTTCAGTTTAGCCTTGGGCAAATTCTTGGGACAAGAGCAGAAAGCAGCCACATTCATTACCAAAATATCACAAAAATGGTCTCTAGCCCAGTTACTGATAATGTTCTTCTCTGAAACCTCTTGAACTGGGCCTCCATAGTGTGCATAGCTCTTAACATTATTGTCTTCCAAGTTCCTACAGGGAAAGCCCATTAGGCTATGATTTTAGTCCAAAGTCTTCCATATTCCTCCAAAAACAGCATGGTCAGGTCTCAGTAACAGTCCACTCTCTGGTTCCAACTTCTGTCTTAGTCACTTTCCTGTTGCTGTGATAAGACACCGTGACCAAAGCAATTTATAAAACAAAGTGTTTAATTTGGCTTATGGTTTCAGGGAGTTGGAGTCCATGATGGTGGAGTGAAGGAACACTGAGAGCTTACATCTTGATTCACAACCACAAAACAGAGAAAAAGCACACATGCTAGGAATCTCATGACATTTTTTGAAATCTCAAAACTCATTTCCAATAATACACCTCCTCCAACAAGGACACATCTCCTTCCTAAATAGTTCTACCAACTGGGGACCAATCATTCAAATAAATGAGCCTATGGGGGCCAGTCTCATTCCAAACACCACAATGAACTAGTAATGCTTTGGGACTTCTTACTAATCTTGACATCTGACCGAGTGATTCCACATGGTAATGACAGACTACCTAAGATTTACTTGACTTCCTTTCTTCCTTTCTCCCTCCCTCCCTCCTTCCCTCCATCCCTTCCTTTCTTTCTTTTCTGAGACAGCATTTCTCTGTATCCTTGGCTGTCCTGGAACTCACTCTGTAGACCAATCTGGCCTGGAATACACAGAGATCTGCCTGCCTCTGCCTCCCAAGTGCTGAGATTAAAGATGTGCACCACCACTGTCTGGCTTACTTGATGTCTTTCAATGTGCTTAGTTGCTAATATAAGAAACCTCTATTCTTTATGATAGAGGCTCATAGTGAAATGTGATTAATTAGTAAATACATAGATAACCATGTTATTTACAAATAAGAATAGTTCTATTTCTTCCTTTTCAAGAAACATGCAAGCCATTTATTTTTATGGTCTTATTTAGGGTCTTATTGATGACTCTCAGTACATCATTGAATAGCCATGATGAGGTAACTGTCCTTCCATGTTCCAAAATTTTAGGAAGCAAGCAATCAGTTTTTCATCATGTAGCTACAGTTTTTGGAAATTCAATTCATCAGATTGAAGAAAGTTCCTAGTTTCCTTAGAGGATTTCAATTTTTTAAATTTTAAAATTACTTTTATTTTTTAAATTGTCTGTGTGCACATGTGTGCATGCATACTTGTTTGCACTCATGTGTGAACATGCAGAGGGCAGAAGTTGATGTTGAATGTTTTCCTCTATTTCTCTCCGCCTCATTTTTAAAAATATTTGTCATTATTTAAAAATTATGTGTATATGTGTCTATATGTGTTTGCATATGGGGGGTTGTACATAAGTGTTGGTACCTGTGGTAGCCAGAGACATTAGATCCCCCATAATCGAGGATGCAAATAGTTGTAAGCCGTCCATCATGGGTGCTGGGAATCAAATTTGGGTCCTCTTCAAAAGAAATGTATACTCTTAATGGTTGAGCCATCTCTTCAGCCCCTCTACCTTATTTTTATTTTTTGAAATAGATCCTATTCAACCTAGAGCTCACTGTTTCAGCTAGACTTGCTGGCCAAGCCCCCAGGATCTGCCCGTCTCTGTGCCCCTAGGGCCCCAGCGTTGGAATTCTTGGCATAAATCTTAGCACTGGGCTTTTCCGTGGCTTCCGGATATCTTACCTCAAATCCTCAAGTGTGCACCGAGTGTTCTTACACTCTGAATCATCTTCCCAGCCAGGGTTCTTTCTTTCTTTTTATTTTTTGTCATCAATGAACACTGAATTCTGTCAAGTGTTCCAATTGATATAATCTCATGGCATCATTTTCTCTCACTTGTTAGTATGGTAGATTATAATATTTGCAATTTTTGACCTAGCCTTTTATCCCTGACTAACCTACTATTTCATTTAATATTAAAAGACATACAGTCCATTATTTTATCTCGATCTCATAAATAAACATGCAAATTGCTAGGAATAGCCTCCTTGCCTGCAGCGTCTTATTTGTGGCTTGTTTGTTTGTTTGTTTGTTTGTTTGTTGTCTATTTGAGACAGGGTCTTGTCCTGTAGCCCTACAGCTCTCAACCCTCCTGCACAGTCTCCCAAATGCCACCACACCCAGCCACCTCCAAAATTATTTTACTCTAATCCAAAAGATAACACAAATATGCAATTATGGTGCTCTTTGCTTAAAAACAGTAGCAGCTTCCACACAGGAAAAACAGATTTTGCTGGATACAGGGGCTGTGCTAAGAGCTCCTGTAACTCCACTGGTCACCATCCCATGATGTGGACAACGAGCGTTTTTCATGGTATAGAGTGCAATGTAAGTGCTCAGCAGATCTGACCTCCTGTAGGGATTTCTCTTCCATCCCTATGGTCACATCTCTTCAGACACCCCCCCCCCATCTTTCCTTCCTGGCTTGTCCTGTTCTTCGTCCTGAAATTTGCTCAAGCCTTCTTCACAAACATCATCAAGATGGAAAAAAATATTCTCTAAGAACTTGAAAACTCCAAACACCCTATGCCTTTGACTCCAACCTTAAAAAAAAAGAAACTATTCTTACAATGGCAGTGCCTCCAGTATATACCAATGAACCAAATGAGTGACAGCCGGGGGGTGTGACACCTGGCACCTCCAATACTGCATGGAAAAGCAATTGTTACCTGGCTTCAGACATTACTTAAATAGACTGACTTGACTATGTTACTTACTAAATGGCTTTTACATTTTTCAAATATTTATTTTATAAAATGTGCCAGTACTCCATTCAGATGTTTCCAATAACTTGATCAAGCCAATCACAACTGTTTTTCTAGCATGACTGGTACTCCAAGCTCAAGGGCAGACCTCCTTGATCAGCAAGCAGGTCCTTTGTGATGCACTGTTCTTCTGAATGCCCCGACACTGATTCCTGACCAGTGCTCTTGCTATTTCCCTCCAGACTGAGCTCCTGGTTTCTGTAACTACTTCTGCAGGCAGAGTCACTTGTGAATCACAGGAAGCAGCTCTGGGTTCTGCTGCACACATCACAGCAGCATTCACGTACAACACAGGTCACTCAAGAATACTTCTGCAAAGGGCATTGGGGTCATTTTTCTAACTCTCAAACACGGGGTTTTTCATCTGGCAGGGTAGCAGAAAATTCCTGGGGGCTAGCCTTCTCCTTTTATATGAAAGGAAATTCACACAAATAAAATCTCTAAACTTCCTGGGCTCACATGCATCATGGCTTTGTCTTTGAGTGGAATTTTTAGCTCCACTTAATTTCCAACACCAGTTTTTTCACCCTTCCTCTTTCTAAAGACATTGAGAAGCCCAGAAATGAATTTGCTTAATCAATTTGGACTTTTAGTAATAATCGCAGCGTCCTGTACCCCTTAAGATTTCTCTGTCCGATTCAGAGGTTGGTATAGATTGCCTTTGGATTCCTCTGTTAAGAGAGTGCATCCTAAATGCTACCATCATCCTCCAGGTTTCAGGTTAACAGCTGACACTACATACTTACTCTTTTTGTTTGTTTAGTTTAGGTTTTGGTTTGTTTGTTTGTTTGTTTTTGGTTTTTTTGTTAATAGAAAAAAACTCAAGGCTGTTTCTGATCACTTCCGTACCAACTTCGGGACTCCTGTGAGAGCTGGGGATGGAGTTGCTCCTCTCAGTTCTCTTTATCGTGCATCTGTCCCCAAGAGTCCCTCTCGAAGGAACAATAGCAGTGAGTGGCTGCAGCACAGTTAGCTGCGTTGGAAGACTTACTTGAAACTGTATACGTGAAGGTTCCCCACAACCTGCAGATGCAGCTCGAGTGTCACAGAATATGCCCGAGTGGAATGAGGTGCCGTTACGAGCCTCCTCCACAGCTCCACCCATCCCGACACTGATTACTAAATAGGTATTTTGGTTTTAGTAAAATATCCATAAAAGTCAAAGTTGAGCAAAAACTTTTTTGTTAAAAAAAAAATTGAAGCTAGTGCTTCCATATCACTTTAAAACAATAACACATTTAACAACGTGAAACTTCTGGACAATATGTGGAACTTTTGTAGTCATTTCTAGGGGATTACCTGTGCAAGGTACGATTCTGTTGGATTTTGCAGGGATTCTCGTCTGTTAATGTTAGTCTCACCTTCATCTTCGCATGGTGAGACCCTGTGTGTCTTTTTGGAAGGAAAGGACCTAGATGCTCTACCCTAAGCCAGTTATTAAAACATATTTTTTTGTGCCGCCACCTTTCCAGGGGGAACAGTCACCCTTTACCTGCAAGGCACCTCACAAATTACACAGAACTTTTCCATAATGACAGAGTTAAATAGTCACATCAAAGCATGATGTTAGTGGAGTTAGGTCCAGTTCATTCTTGTACAAACCCATGTTTCAAGATCCCATGGTATTCTACACTTGCGTTCTAAGACTGTTCCTACTCTCTAATTTCATTCCAGATCCATAGCTCATAAAGTTGTCTAATCCACTCTAAATTTTACACCAGGCTATTTTAATTTCCAGTTACTTCCTTGCATAGGGCTGTCTTTAAGGTTAGTAATTATAGGGAGAACACCCAGGGGAGCACCTTGCCCTGACTTGCAGAGATTTCATACATGAAAGACTGAATGAGAACTAATGATGACAGAATGAAACTTAAGCCTCAAGTCTCCTGTCCTTCTCACTCTTTGAAGTCAACAATACACTGGACAGTTTTTAGAAGAAGAATATTAAGCTCCCTGGGACGCTAGCTCTGTGTTCCTCATTTATACACCACCACCGCTATTCCTGAGTTTCTAGAATTCTAAGCATCAAAATCAATAGTTTCTGGCACTTTCTGTTTGGGCCAGACCCTGTTCAGCTGCTAAGGGAAGCCCATTGGCATCCTGGATTCTCTCTTCCACAGTCCTGGTTCCTCACCCTTCGCCTATCATCACCAAGGCTGTAGAGCCCGGTAAAGATAAATAGTGCCTAGGGGCAATCCATTGTGTTTATGCTGCCATTGGTGACACTGCTAGTATTGTCACAGCTAGTTGATTGTGGTAGCAGAGCCTCTTCAACCTCCAAGCCCCGTGCATCCTTACACTGGGGCTATGGAGTGAGTGCTAGATGGTCTTATGTCAACTCGACACAAGCTAGAGTCATCTGAAAGGAGGAAGCCTCGGTTGAGAAAATGCCTCCAGAAGATCCCGTTGTAGGACATTTTCTTAATTAGTGATTGTGGGTGGGGCCATCCCTGGGCTGCTGGTCCTGGGTTCTATTAGAAAGGGGCCCCCAACTGGATCAGGCCCTCTGGATAGGTGAGACAGTTGATTGGCTTGATCTGTTTGGGAGGCATCTAGGCAGTGGTACCAGGTCCTGGGCTCATTGCATGAGTTAGCTGTTTGAAACCTGGGACTTATACAGGGACGATTGGCTCAATCTGGGAGGAGGGGACTGGACCTGCCTGGACTGAGTCTATCAGGTTGATCTCAGTCCTCGGGGGTGGCATTGATCTAGAGGTGGTGGGAATGGGGGGTGGGCTGGGGGGAAGGGGAGGGGGGCAGGAAGTGGGAGAACAAGGGAATCTGTGGCTGTTATGTAGAACTGAATAGTATTGTAAAATAAAAAAATTATTTATATATATATATATATATATATATATATATATATATAAAGAAAGCAGGCTGAGCAAGCCATGGAGAGCAAGCCAATCTGCAGCACTCCTCCAGGGCCTCTGCATCAGCTCCTGCCTCCAGGTTCCTGCCCTGTTTGAATTCCAGTCCTGACTCCCTTCTATGATGAACAGCAATGCTGAAGTGTAAGTCAAATAAACCCTTTCCTTCCCAACTTGCTTTTTGGTCATGGTGTTTTGTCGCATCAATAGAAACCCTAACTACGACAGGGTGTCTCTGATGGAAGCCATGGGAGCCACACTGACACGTCCCAGTACAATGCTATGTACTCTCATTACTGCGGCATTTTCATTATTCTGCCAAACAAACCATGGCTATCCCCCTTCTGTGTGTATTTTCCCTGAAAGTAAACATGTGCAACTAGAATCACCCCTGCTGGATTCACGACCGCTGTAGCACTAATGGGTGGTCCTGATTCTTGATATTTTTCCCTTCTGTGTTCTCAGTCTCCTGCCACTCTTGTGGCCTCTATTTCTTCTGAAGGAGGAATGGTTTTCTGGTTGAGGGTTGAAATCCAGGCCACCTGCACATTTTTCCTTCTCTCTGAAAAATCAGCTGCCTGCAAGGAAAGTGGTTTTCTGTTTGTCTTGGTCCTACAGAAGCTTGGTGGGACTGATGACCGTGAGCAGGAGCTGTGATTACTACTGCCAGTGACTGAGCTGGCACGCCTAATCCTAGGGGTGTATTGGCAAGCACTGAGCCACATTGTCCAGTATAATTCCATTGCTAATGAAGTTGATATTTTTTATCTGTTTGCCTAATGTTCTCTCCCTCTCTCTCTCTCTGAATTGGCTCTGTGCGTGTTAGTTTTATGTCAACTTGATAAGAGCTATAATCATTCTGGAAGAGGGACTCTCAACTGAGAAAATGCCTCCTATGGTTTATAAGATTTTCTTATAGGAAGTCTGCAGTGCATTTTCTTGATGAATGATTAATGTGGGTGGACCCAGTTCACTGGGGGCAGTGCTGCCCCTGGGCAAATGGTCTTAGACGATATAGGAAAGCTTGCTGAGCAAGTCAGTGAGCAGAGTTCCTCAATAGCTTCTGTCTCAGTTTCTGCTTCCAGATTCCTGCCTTGAGTTCCTGCCTTGGCTTCCATTAATAGACTGTGACTCAGGATATGGAAGCCAAATAAACTCTTTCTCCCAACTGCTTTTGGTCATGGTGTTTTATCACAGCAATAGAAACTGTAACTAAAACAGACTCTCAAAGTCAAATGAGGAGTAAGAATGTCATTCATTGAGCCCAGAAGGCTCCAGCATTTAATCCATCCCTTTCTCTCTCCAAGCAGCCTTGATTCCCATTGATCTGTAAGATGAGAGCATTCGAATATAATTGGTCCCAAATGTCTTTCTCACTACTGTGTGTTTTGTCTTCTTACTCTCTCTACATCTTTCTAAGATTGATCTCTGCTAGCTACCATCTTGTCTCCTTGTTGAGGTCTCTTTACCAGCACCTCCTCTTCCTCACCACATGAGAAAAGGATGCTAAATAACATCTCAACACCATGGATTGTTGGCTTCCTGTCAAGCCTACAGGAGACCCAAGACTTAACCCAGATCCATGAATCTGACAGAAAGTCCCCCTGACCAGAATCTATGGTTACAGGTTTGGCTAGCCCAGGCCTAAGGCTCTCCAGAGATAGGGCCAGTTGTATTCAAAATTTGTAGCTTGTGAACTCTATTCTGTATGTTTTGAGATATCAGACAAAATAAAACTTATGTAAGTGCTAGACTGGAAGACTGAGGCAGGGGGCTATTAATTTGAGGCCAGGGTGGACTACATAGCAAAATAATACAAATGGCAGCAGAATATAATTTTGAAAGGAAAAGAAGAAATATATCACATATTCTATGGCAGAGACTAATATATTTATTGTATTCAAACACTAAATTTTGGTTTTAGAATTCCTTGAAGCCACATGGACAGAGTAAACATGATGGATAACAAAATTCTTGATTTTGAAAATCAGAAGTTAAATCTTTGACAAAGATTTTTCAGAAAAGACTCTTTCCAACCCTGTTGGCCCTGTGGATCCATTGTAGAGATGCAATCACCAAGAGAACCATGTGCCCCACACTAGACTTGCAAAGACTTGGGGAGATGTTGGCACTCCAATTACCAACCATACACATTGCCAGCTAGTCATTAATCAGGAAGTGATAATCTCATTTTCAATCCAACTGGATTTGAATCAATTAGGAGACACACCCTGAGTGCATATAAGGGTGTTTCCAGAGAGGGTTAAGTGAGCCAGGAAGAATTACCCTGATTGTGGGTGGCACCAAATATGGGCTGAGGTCTCAGACTGCAAAAAGGAAAAAAGAAAGCGGTGAGCTGAGCACCGGCATTCACCTCCCTCAGCTTCCTCACCAAGAATTCAGGGAGACTGGCATCTACATGCTCCTGCCAACATTGCCTTCCCACCACGATGGGCCTCAGATGACCAGCCTAAATAAAACCCTTCTTTCTTTAAGTTGCTTTCCTAGGTATTTTATCACAGCAACAAGAAACTTAACTAATGCATATGATGAAGATGAAATGTTTAAGGTGAGGAGCTCTGACCTGTCCTGCTGGTGGATATTATTATGTAGTCTCCTGCCCCCAATTCTTGGTTGGCTGCTGTTGTGATTTGAGGGAAGAGACAATGCCTGCCAACATTAGTCCTTGTTTGGTGTTGCTAATATTGAGCATCCCTCCTCCCCATCCTTCCCTCCTCTCTCCTCTCCATTTCCCTCCCCTCTTCCCCCTCTTCCTGTTCTTTTTATTTTGATATACATTTAAGGCTGCTCTAGAATTCATTACAAACATTAGAATGACTTTAAGCTAATGATTCTTTTGCCTTAGTTCCCAAGTGCTGGGGTTAAAGGCATGTGCCACTACGCCCAGCTGATACCAAATGTCCTGGGAGCTGTGCACTATATGGTCCTTTGCCTTTCTCATTCTTAATAAGAATCACTAAGTCTTCAGGAAAACCAAAACCTTAATCCAGATACACAAATCTGACAGAAAACCTATTCACAGGGGCTGGGAGAAATCAGAACCTGCTATTAAAGGATTAGACCATTTAAGAGCAACAGCTTCTTTAGTACAGGACCAACTGCATCTAAATGTATACTTTATGACCCGCATTATGTCCTGTATATTTTGAAGTATCAGAATACATAAAATGAGTAAAGAGAAGGCCATATAACAAGATTCATGAACAAGTCTATGAAAAAAAAAAAGCTCTAATACAGAAGGTTCTAGGGAATCAGTGCCTGCCATTACAGGTTTGGCTAGTGAAAACCATAGACATTTGAGCCCAGAGGGAGCATAGTTGAGTCCTATCACCTGCCTCAAATTCCACAAGGGAACTGGTTGAGAATAGATTAGAGATTTGTAGTTAAGTCAAGAATGAATGATTTTTTAGTCATTTATTCATTCATAAAACTCTGTTCATACCTTGTGGAATTATCTAGGTGGACAAAATCCAGACATGCTGACTATATCATAAGGATCAATGGTCTTGACCCAGTTACATGTGTTTGGTGGTCAGGGAACTTTTTCACATGGCATTGGCATTTGAGCAGAGATCCAAGGGATGAGTAGGGGAGGTGGGTGTGGTTGGACCAGATAGAGGGATTGTCATGGGCAGAACCCGTGTGTCAGAAAGGACAAAGTGCTTTGAGGAAGTCAAAGAAGAGGAAGGTAAGAAACATGAATCACGGTGACATTCAGTTTCTGCCTTGTTGAAGTGGCTGAATGGTGGTGCCATTTATGGGGGCTGGAGCCCAAGAGAGGTCGTCTATATCTGGGAGAACTCTAAGATCCAGTGGGCTTGTGGGTGGAGCTTTGAGTTGAATGTTTTGCTGCAGCCCAGGGCTGTGTTAGCTAACAGTGAGTCATACTGTAAATCTCTTACTGAGGACCTAAACGTTGGGTGTTACAAGATATTGCCATTTGATAACAAAAATAAGTGTTAGAACTTAATGTTCGTTTCCAGGCATTAGGAAGAAGCCATGTGTGGAGTCCCCACCTTGACATACAAGCTCGGCAGACTCTTCGTGGAGGGCAATGACTAATGTGCAGAGCCCTGTGTGAGCACGTCGGGGAGACGGTGATGAGGCTTCCCAGTGTGTGGTTGCAAAGACACTTGGGCAACCGAGAGGTGAGAGAAAGTCTGATGAATGCCTCGCCAGACCCGAACCCACACCCGGTGGCTGAAGCAGACGCCACAGAGAGAAAGAGCAGTCGGTCATCAAACAGCAAGTACAGTGCAGAAATGAACTGACTGGAGAGACGGAAGGGGTGGCAGAGTTAGCGGAAACTCCCCAACACATGAATGTCTGTTTTGAAAGTAACCACAAGTACCCCAAATTAGGTACAGACAAGGAGCATCCCTTCCCTGCCTCCGAGGCACTTGCTCCTCTGGTGGTCTGGTCACTGGGAAGAATGTTCCTCCTTTGGCCTAAAGCATTCACCTGTGAGTCAGCCTTGGCAGGGAGCAGCAAACGGAAGCAGAGGAGCAGGAATTTGTTCCCTTCTCTTGTGGGGGCCTCAGCCAAGAAAACAGGAAGTGGTGTGTTTGTATTCCCTGCACACTTTCATACCTATTACGTGTGCACAGAGCCCCAGGAGAAAAGCGCAATTTGGTTGTGCACTGATAACTCCATTCATTGAATCACTGGTCCAAGAATGATAAAAATCCAAACAATGCTAGGGGAAGAGAGAAGGGAACGAGGCAGAGCAAAGCCAAACACAATTTCCATTGTGAATGGCTGACTACAATTATATTCAGGTCAATGTCTAACTCCCAAATGGAAAATTTCTCACTACATTTTGAAGAAATAATTTGTATTTTTTAGAAGTTTAGCAACTACTGTAAACCCATCAATTGAGCGGTTCAAAATCTTATTAAAAATGTACTTCATTAAGGCTGAGTGTTGGTGTAGGTAATCTTTGACTTTAGTTGGTTGAGTTGAATTACAAGGTGACTTGGGTTAGGAGGGGTCAGGGACCAGATGTTGCTGGGGCACAGTCAATGGCCTTGCATGCTCCAGAGAGGCTTGAAGATGTGTCTGAGTTCTGTAGCAGTGGCTGGGCTTAGTTGGCCAAAGCTGGCTGAAGAACCCTTTTCAAATTCTATCGTGTTTGTGTTTCTCAGCATATGCTGACATCTGTACCAGAAAACTACTAAGTGCTCACGGATATAAGATGGGCTAGACCCTGCTTAGGCGTGTTTCCTGCATCTGTTTCTACCCATGGTTAGTGGAATTCTCAGGAACAACATACTAGCAAGATCTGAACAAGCTCACATTGCCTTTCCTAAGCAATAAAGCGTCCCAACAATTCTGATTTGAAAAAAAAAAAATGTAAATAGAAAGAGTTTTTTGTTCCTACCTAACATTTCTTTGCAGACTACTTATTCCCAGTTTAGGCAATACATCAGACTGGCATAATCCTTTGTCTTCCCCCTTGACTTTCCTTCATCGAACCATTCATTGATTTATGTACTTATTCGTCCATCCACCCACCCGTCGGTCTGCCCATCCATCCATCCATCCATCCATCCATCCATCCATCCATCCATCCATCCATCCATCCATCCATCCATCCATGGTTAACCAGTATCATGCTGATTTCTCTGTCAATTCAGAAGATTAAGGGAAACAGACACCCACTCTTTACCTCAGCCCCCCCAGATCTTACTCTTCATGCTATACCAGAGGTGGGAACCTTTTCTCTGGACTTCGCTGCAGCGGCAAGGAACTATGCATGCAGGCAGGATGAGGAGCTCAGTCCCCGGTGGGCCATCTGTGATCTTAGCCAGAAAAACCCAAGAAGTGATTTGAAATGAACACCCCTGGTAGAATGGGGTGCAGAAGTTGGCGCACCTCTCGCACGTGACCCGGATGCGCTCGTCACTAGACGACTGCTGCTCATCCTCCTTTTCCCGGAAGTGCTCCTGCACGCACTGCTCCTCAAACTCATGCAGTTTCTTCAACTCGTCGTCACTGAGGAACAGCTCTGTGTAGGGGGAGAAGTGTCGGGCGCGTGAGGACCGCTTTTAGAAGAATCACTTTGGCTGTGTGACTGAGAATTTTATAGTCAGCCTTTGATTAAGCTTTAATTCTACACCACGGATAGGCAGTTTCTTGATTACTTCAAGTAGTTGTTAGCCCCCCCCCCCATGCTTCTCCAAAAAGAAAGACTATCTCACGCAGCATTCCAAATGCTATCAGAGCAAAATGGATCACTTTTTAATGAAAAGCAAAAGTGAATGGCATCTGTCTGGAAAGCAGAAAGGTTTCCTAGAAAATGTTTTGCACAATTTTGCACGGGCAGTCACGCTCATGCGGCTTTTCTCTTTAGGTGGAACACATCAATACATTTAAAAGGGTCTTGAAGCATATGGAGGTGTATATAAGAAGGATTTTGCAAACTTTCAGTCTCTGGTCTCCATGAGTTGGCTTTTTACCGATATTGATTACACTATATATGAGCAAAGCTAAAATACACAGAAAGCAAGAAACATTCTAAAATGCTCAGCAGTTAGACTGTTATGTTTTTCACACACCTCAATATTTTGGTGAGGCTGCAATGCAAGTGTCTATTTAGTACCTTTTTTTCCTTTAAATTAGCCCACAAATAGAAGTGAAGAATCCCCAACATACTCAACCCACGGTCCCGTTCCTCCTGGTCCCCTTCTCTTTTTCTTCTGCAGCGACCACTGAGGCGCATAATGATGATATAGATGTGGCTTAAAATGATCATTGGCGGGGGCAGGACTGGCCTGTCATGAAATGTCATGATCAGTTGGTATCGCTGGAACTTCCACACTTGATTAGATATCGACTTGACTTCAAAGAAGGTGTTGCTTAAAAAGAAGACAATTTTACAGTTAGTTTATACAGTTAGTTTCTTCGGGGCTATCTGTTACTTAGATTTAAATGAAAAGACATCATGAGATGGACTTAATACAATCTCACTGAGGTGAATTCCTTAATCACCTGACATTTTGCCTTATCCATCAGTGTGGATTATCTATGCTCAAAAATATCAAGTATGTTGAATTTAGGTTTACACTGTTTTCCTGAAAATTCACACCAAACTCTGCTGATTAATATGCTCAGTGTGTTATTTCATATTTTAAAGGTGCTTTGAAGAGTTAAAACTTTCCATTCAAATGACTAGATGACTTGCTTTTGTACTTTGTAGGTGAGTGGCTGATTAATTATTGAGCTTATTTGGTTGAGGTATTTTGGATGCGGGTAAGTGCAATCTTTGTCACAATTTAGCTGCAGGACTCAGTCAGTGCAAGATTGTACTGTCTGTTAGTTCTGGGGCTTTAAGAAAGCCCATTATTGTCTAGAGACCGCAGCTGGAGCCTTGTGTTGTTATATGGTATGACTTTACAATTCTAGGGAGAATTTTTCTTCATATTCCTCAATTTGGCAGATGCTTTGTTTTTGTGTTTTGTTTTTTGACACAGGGTCTCATGAAGCCCAAACTAGTTTTGAACTTGCTGAATAGTTGAGGATGACTTTGAACTCCTTGATCCCCTTGCCTCTATTTCCCAAATCCATCTTAGAATTTTTTTCAACATTTTAAAGTATTGTCAACATACTCAATGCATGTCAAATGGGCAGTTTTATAAACACTTGATTTAGTAATTTAAGCCACTCTACAGCCCTGACTGATAAGATTTGATATTTTATATATAAAATAATCACAACAGCTTGGGAAGTATTTTTGTGTGTTTCTGGTAGTGAATGAAAAGCACAACTTGCTCAAATCTCCTCTCACTCAGGAGACTTCTGCCTAAGAAAGTATTTTCATTAGATTAAAATGTGTGCTTCAGTGTTAAAATACTAGCCCAGATTAAATTTAGATATATTTAAGTGCTGACCACATCAAGGCTGATAACAGTTGAGCAAAAGGACTTCAAACACCCATCACTTTAAAAGCTTTAGCACATTTCTCTGAACATGTATGCAGGTATCCCCATAACTTTCTGACCCTGAACTGGAGGTCTGTAGAGCAATGAACAGCAGCCACCAGGCCTCTGCCATGCTCTGTCATGATACCTACTTGAAAACAGCAATCAGTAGGTTGACCAGCAGGATGTTGGCCACCAGGAGATAGCAGGCCATGAGGGCAGGTGTGAGCCAGGCACCAGGGATGCAGGGAGGGAGCCGCTTGCCTTCCTCATCGTAGAGATTTTCACCACAAGGAGCTGCAAGAAAAGTTTGTTTTTTTTTGGGGGGGGGGCGCTTATTTTATATTTGTAATGAAAAGGATAAATATCTAGTATGTGTGTTTTGAGTAATCTTTTTTCTTTGGGGGTGAATACTTACATGTCTGTGTATGCACATCTGTGTGTCTGTAATGTAGAGGCCAGGTGCTCTCCACCTTACTTTTTGAGGCAAGGTCTCTCTCTGAACCTGCAGTTTGCTATTTTGGCTACACAGGAGCCAGCAAGCCCCAGGGGTCTTCCTGTCTAGTGTGTGCAGCTTCACCTTGCTTTTCACATGGGTTCTGGGGACCGGAACTCAGGTCCTCACGCTCCACAGCAAGCACTTTACCCACTGAGCCAGCTCCCCAGCCCTGTTTTGTTTGAGACAAGTCTTATTATGTAGCCCAGGCTGGCTTACAAACTCGAGGTCCTCTGGCCTCAAACGCCAGGATTACGGTTATGCACACACACACACACACACACACACACACACACACACACACACACTTGACTTCATTTGACTTTTTTATTTCATAAGCAATAATTTTCTAAGCAAAAATATCAAATCATATAAAGAAGGTGATAAAATTTACATTTTCACTCTGCGATGGTTATAGTGAGCTTGTTGCGTTTGAAAACACTTTCCATTTTCTTACCACCCCACCCCCTTGCCATGTTTGGAAATCTTGTTCATTTGTTTGGTAGTACCAGGGAAAATGAACACAGGGCCTTGGACATGCTAGACAGGCATTCTACAATTGAGCTACACTGAATATATATAATCAGTTCTTAAATGATGATTAAACAGATCCATTTACCATTATTGTGTCTTCCTATGTTGTCTTTTAGAAGCTTACTCTGTTTGCCAATAGCTTATGCTATCTTCTTGTGATTTCCTTGCTTCCATTGTACATTAACTCTGAAAACGCTTCTGGTTTCAGGTGTGGGGTCGGGGTCCCTGACAGGCTCTCAGATCAACTATGGAGTTGTGTTTGAAAATGAGTCCTTTCCTTTCTGTTCACAGAGGAGACCTATTTCCCAAAGCAGGCAGGATAGGATGATCTCAATGTGGAACTTAGGGTCTGCTTACTTTTTATATGTAGTTTAAAAAAACTACTGGCCTCAGAAGATTGGAGATATATTTAAAAGTAGTATAAGACTATCAGTAATCAGCTGAGGAAAAACATTACTCAATAAAACCCTTCTCAAACTCACCCCACCAATTCCACGTGCACTTACGGTTAATTTCCATGGCGTACACTAGACAGTCATTGGATATGAGGAGTGTGTTTTGTTTTTTAATTGTCCCAGGAGGCGAGGAAAGAAAACAAGATAATGGGTGAGAGGAACATAAAACAATTTACCAACACAAGCATCACTTTGCTGCTAAGACAGGCGAAGACTCAAGCCTGCTTAGAATGAATGTACCCATTATTAATTCTGAGAAACAGATTTTGTGAATATTCATCTAAATGTATGTCTATAAGCAACAGTTCAAGCTCCAGGGTTAAGCTCTGGAAAGACACGATGTTGTTGCAGAAGATCCTTAGAACTGTTGAGTGTGACCATCAAGCATCCCTGTATCCTGCCACAAACACCTCAGCAGCACAAATAAATACAAAGGTATGGTGAAGCAGGCAGATGAAGAGCTGAAAACCCACACATAATGATGTTACTAAAAAAGTATAGTCTTTTGTTTACCTCGTTATCATCTCTCATGAACCAGTGTGATTAAAACCATGAACAATAAAAATACCACAGCTATGTCTGTAGTTAGAAACTTCTGTCTTTTTGTTTTAAATATATGTTTAATTAAATTTGGTTTTAGACCAATTTCTCACATGTAAACAAATTGTACCGACCACTTTCATCCCTACCTTTCTATCTCCTCTGTCAACCTCTCTTCCTCCCCACAAATCTCTCTCTCTTATTCATGACTATTCATTGGTTTTGTGACCCACTTAGATTAATCAGGACCACTATGTGCCCACAAGTTTGGAGCTAATCTTTGGAGTCTGGTGGGCTCAGCAGAGAACACACCTACAGGCAAAGATTCTCCCCTTTTCCCAGAGTCTATTGATAGCCAGTCATTGAGAGGTGAAGGGTAGGGCACTGTGAACGCCCCCCATTTCCTTGACTTGTTGATAGTCCTGGTCTGGTGTGCCCCATGCAAGTGTGGTGGGATGTGGATTGTGAGAGCTGAATTGAGTTTAGAGAATGGCATTTTGTAGCCCATCCTTCGCCCCATCTTAATGACATAAGGGGAGGGGAGCAAAAGGGATAATGGAGGAAGATAAAATAAATTTTCTCTCTTATGTAGAGTCCAGATTTTATGTATGTGTGTATGTGTGTGTGTGTGTGTGTGTGTGTGTGTGTGTGTGTGTGTGTGTGTGTTAAATACACATATACATATATGTAATAGCAAAGCAGAAATGAGGCTATTTGAAGGCAGGAAGGGGCCAATAAAAGAGAGGAATAAGGACAGAGAGGATACTGGGAGAGGGACAAATAACAGAAAGATACAATGACATGTGAGGTGAAAATGTCATAACGAAGCCCATTATTTTGTATGCTAACTAAAACACAATAGAAAAACCAGAATGATATATATGTTTACTTAATCTAATTTGAAACCAAATTAGATTTTGATGTTTTGATTTACAAAGCTACAGTAAGTGGTTAATTTTGTTATATTTGTAATAATGATGTCTTTAAAAACTACAAAGAAGTTCTTAGTCCAACTCTGCAGCAGCAGATGTACTGACAACTTTGGATTGCACATGAGAGGAGAATGTTCTCCACCTTCTCTTTCCAAAGAGCAGAACTCTGCAGGCAGCAGGGACGCTCTCGGACTTGGTGCTTCATGACAACGTGTGAGGGACAAGATGTGGTCACTGCATGGAAATAGGACTGAGGTCCCTGGTTCATCAGAGTCCGAACTGTCCTGGTGTCATGCACACCGGGACACCCGAACTTCACACCCTACACCACAGAGACGCTGCCACCTACCAGCTCACCTGAAGAGGCACTGGGGCTTAGAGCCCATCCTGGCTTGCAACCTCTTTCCTCTGCTAATCCCAGGTTATTATTGAGAATAAAAAACTGGTACTCCTGTATATGTGCACTGGATAGTCACATTGTAAATTTGTAAAATCATGTGTCAGTTGAAAATAAGTAAACAATATGTTTTTAAGAAGAACACTGGTGGTGAAGAGGTAATAGATAGCTGTATGGGAAACAGTGTGATGATGTGAAGAAAAGGACCACGTGAGATATCTGTTGCCCTGCTGCGTACACTGCTTTATGGACTGACCCCATCTTCTTTTTCTTGGGGTGGGAAGAAGATATCAGGGTTGAAGACATATTAGTGTACTGGGGCTACATCATGTGATGTAATGTCCAACCGCTCAAGGGAAGTGAGACTCAGAATTCTAGAGTGGCTTTTAGAGAAAAAGAAACAGCTGATGCCTCAAAGCCACACTTCACAGTCTGTACTTATTTTTTCATGAAATAATCCAGTGCCTGTGGCAGAATGAAAAATACTTTACTTCCAAATTAATGGACGCTCTTCCATTAACTTGGAACTAACTGATCATCTGCCCTGGAAACAGGGAAGAGAATCTTACTATGAATTCTAGTCTTACGGTCTATCTGGTCTGCAAACACCTCTCCGTAGATCATCCAATAGGGCATGTAGAAGATGTTTCGAGCCAATTTCCAAGAAGGCTTCTCCTCTGGGTGCAGGATGGCTTGGCGAGCTACTCCAAAACTCATCAGCACAACCAGCATGATGACCACAAAGTACAGCATGTCAATCATCTGTGTAGGAAGAACATGCACCTTACTTATGGACTCGTGGACCAAGTTCACCTTGGCTTGTGCTATTGAGCTCCTCAAAGATGTCACTTTAATTATGATCAAGAAAGCTTCTTTCCCATCTTCCCTTCTCATCCACAGGCTGGTAGCTTTTTATAGCCCATGTAAAGCATGTGTCTTATTCCAGAACCCTGCTGCCTTCATCTGCTCCGGATCTTTCTTGCTTCTCTGTTATTGCTGCCCATTGCTCTAGTTCAGTTCTAGAATGCCCGTCACCAAAGGCTTTTGAATCATGTTTTCTAGTTCGCATCTAGACTATCCCTCACTAAAGGCCGTGTGTTGAAGGTTTAGTTTTCAGGTTGACACTATTGGTCCCCAGGATGGAGATGGAACCTTTAAGAGGTATGGCTTTGTGGGAGGTCCTTAAGTCATCAAGAGGATGGTCGGACCCCATCTCCTTCCTCTCCTTCCTCCTTGCCTTATGTTGTAAACATGCCTGCTGCAACATGCACTCTTGCCACAAGGCGCCTCCCTGACACACCCCCAAAGCAGCAGGCTCAGCCAACCATGACGGTGAGCTATGCTAGACATTTTCTTTTATGGGTTCTATTTTATTGTGGTGACAAGAAAGCTAATTGACACACCCATACACAGATGTTCTTCTGGTAATTGTAACTGGAAATAGATAAAGGGCTGGCCGTGCTGGCACACATCGCTAATATCAGCACTTGGGAGGCAGAGGCAGGGAGTGTTTTGTGAATTTGAGGTCAGCCTGGTCTACATGCTGATTACCAGGCCAGTCAAGGCTACGTCCTAAGATCCTGTCTTACACATGAAAAGTGAATGGAGGAAGGGAGGCCTCATAAGAAAACATGGAAGTTTCTAGGAACAACAGCAAGAGAGACGTTTTCTTGGAAATAAAGACATGAAGAATTGTGAAAACATACTAATCTCCACTTATTACATGAATGCTGAGTGGCCAGTGGTCCTGATGCTAAACCAATGTAACTCCCAGTTTCCTCTTTTTTTGTGGTGCTATCAGTGCATATGTTCTAGGCAGGAAATGAACCATATTGTCAGTGCTAAACTACTGTAACCCCCAAGTCAAACAAACTCCCCTTTTTATGTGTGTGGGTGCTTTGCCTACAAGTCTGTCTCCACTGCATGTATGTGGTGCCTACAGAAGGTGTCAGATCACTCGGGACTGGAGTTACAGACAGTTGTGGCCAACATACAGCTTCTGGGAACCAAGTGAACTCAGGTTCTCTGGAAGAATAGCCAGTGCCCTTAATCACCGAGCCATCTCTCTAGCTCCTATAATCTCCAATCTTGAATATCCCTGAGTATGAAGGTACTTACTGGAATTAACGAAACCATATGTCCTGTAGCTCAAATACACTTCTATTAAAGTATTTTAATTGATAATTATTATTCTATTATTATCCTATTACTTGATCATTGCATAACTTAGAAGGTCGGCTTTCTTCTGAGACTAGTCCTAACACAAATCATTTTATAATGTAGGGACAACTTGCTGGGTCATGGTTAGTATCACATTCTCTAGCTGTTCTAAAATAAATGTCACATGAATGTGTCTCAAACTAATCACACAAAGAACATATGTCCACCATCCCACACCAGAGCATATGAGCCAAAGTCTGCTGGATTACAGGTAGGGCCAGCCTTGGTCCTCATTGTCACTGGCTTCTTCCCAGGGGCTAGGAAGTTACCAATCTGAATTTTATTATGAAAGCATTCTGAAATGGATGAAACTTCACAACACACAAAATCCAAATCCTACTGTGAAGAATTTCTAGCCGGGTGGTGGTGGCACATGCCTTTAATCCCAGCACTCAGAAGGCAGAGGCAGGTGGATTTCTGTGAGTTCGAGGCCAGCCTGGTCTATAAAGTGAGTTCCAGGAAAGGCTCCAAAGCTACACAGAAAAACCCTGTCTCAAAAAACCAAAAAAAAAAAAAAAAAAAAAAAAAGTTCTATAATGGTTTCAGCCCCCCCACTCCAAGAGCAGAGCAAGTAGATTGAGATACAACTATTGCTGATGAATTATTTTAAAAATTTTTTAAATACTCTATTTTATGGGTATGGGTACTTCGCCTGTATGTATGTCTATGCAATATGTGCACACAGTGCACTCAGAAGCCAGAAGAGAGTGTTGGATCCCCTGGTACTGGAGTTACAGATGGTTAGGAGCCACCCTGTGGGTGCTGGGAACCGAAGCAGGCAGTGCTCTTAACCTCTGCGCCATCTCTCCAGCCTCCTGCTACTGAACTCTTACTACATCTAAGAAACTTAGGCTCTCTTATATCCCGGGACAGCAAAGCAAATTCTTTAAAAAAAAAAGTGGAGGATATTTTCTTTTCTCTTGCTATCAAAATATATTCAGTACAAAATCAGAACAAATTTGATAAATGCAATTGATCATCCTACAGTTTAAATATAATATAGAAGAAGGACTATGCCATACATTCAGTCCCTAGTACACAGTAATAGATAAATGTCTATATAAGGGTGTGTGTATAGGAATCTTCAACTCATGGTTTCCTGTTGGAATTTATTAAGATGTCAACACGTAGGGCAACTGTACATGTTAAACCAGCTGCAAAGGAAAGACCAAATGAAATCAAAGGAAGCCACACCCAAGCCTGGTCCAGTGTTCTAATGCCAGACAAGCTATCTGGTTACTCATGGGGAGTTGTTACTAACCATCTTTCCAATCATCATCACGTAGGGACCAAGGTATTTGTTGACACCAAAGATGTCTAACACTCGGATGTACCAGAGGATGATGTCCACACAGTAGATGACCCGGCCATAGCCCATGTATGGCTGGTTCTGGAGGCGGAGGATGGCCCCGACCATGAACATAGAAATGGCCACGAGGTCTGTGATGTTCCAGTACTCCTGAAGCCACACTTTGATTTTCTGGCTGAGTTTGCCTGGTTCCGACATGAGGATCTGAAAGTAAACCCGGAAGAGCAGTAAGCTGAGGGGGACCCTATCAGCAACCCCATCTTCATTAGAATCTAGGAGAGACAAGAGTGCTGGGACATTCCAGGACACCTGGGCCCTTGTGGCTCAAGATCTCTGCACACCAATTTCTCAGGCAGAGGGTAGAACTAGAGGGGGAAATTCCATGGAATCCTCCGTATTCTTAGATTCAGGGCTTTCGTAGACTCAGGAAATGCCTTCCAAATTGTCTCCTTCTGACTGTAATTAGAGCAGCTGCCTTTTGGTTCCCTTTTTAATTATCTGGACTCATGCCTGTTGGCTCACATTCCAGAACTGTAAAGAAGGACAACTCTAGAGCAGGAACAAGTTCTCTGTTACCACAGAGGGACGACCCACCTGGCAGAGATGGCTGGATGGGGCTGGGAAACAGAGACTTGCCAAAATTCCTGCTCAAGTTAGACGTGAGAAGTCAGAGAAAGTTGAACCAGATTTTCCCTCCTGCTCGAGATATTAGCCTTTTGCTTCACCACTGACTAAGAGGACACTTCCACAGAGTCAAGTGGAAACTATTCAGCCAGCAGAATGCACAGTCATGCTCTCACAGTCATGACAGGCACAGTGGTGGCACAACAGGGCA
This sequence comes from Peromyscus maniculatus bairdii, assembly GCF_049852395.1. Classification (NCBI taxonomy): domain Eukaryota; kingdom Metazoa; phylum Chordata; class Mammalia; order Rodentia; family Cricetidae; genus Peromyscus; species Peromyscus maniculatus. Next base: position 75,438,549 of record NC_134852.1, on the reverse strand, counting down.
AGGCAGCCAGGCCAGGGTACCCCTTCAGCTCTGAAAATCATGGGGAGATGCCAGAATCCGAGGGCCAGTGGGGTATTATCCATCTATCAATTAATCCAGAAGGGCTCACTGTCTCAGCAAGCGGTATGCACTGACTGACAGCTGCCCCATCTCTCCCCCAACTATAGGCAGGATCCAGATCTTGACGAAGGGTCAGCAAGAGGGCTCAGGGGACAAAGGCACTTGCCATACAAGTCTAGTGACCTGAGTGTGATCACCTGGGACCCACATAAAGGTAGAGGGACAAAGCTGGCTCCCCCAAATTGTCCTCTGACCCCTACATGCGTCCTCCCCCCATCATATAAAAGTAAGTGAAACCTGCACCTTGGGAAGCCCTGGATGTAAAAGCCACGGAAATCTGATGGAGGCCAGCTAGCGAGGCAATAGGAGTCATAAAAGAGGGTGGGGTGTAGAGTGAATTCACGACACTCTTGATTGCTCAGCCGTCACTTGACTGACGACATCCAACTTACTCTGCTGGATGTGGTCAATAGTAATTACAAAATAATGTTAATAGCTCTATATCCACCGGGTAGAGGTCAGCGATCTGTGCTGGGTGTTTCTTCACTGTAAGTTCATGTTCTGCCCGGATAAAAATGTGCTGTGGGTGACAGCCCATCCCAGGTAGCATTTTCTTTGCTGTCTTCAGAAACTGCCTCTTGGCTTTCCATCTTAAATAAAAGACCTCGGTGATCTGTGTCATGTGTGAGAGTGTGTCTGTTCTTTTTCAGCACTTCCTTTAAAATCCGAACCCCTCTGTTTGCGGCAGATGCTCTGGGCCCCGCCCAGCTCCCCGGAGCCTCTCACCAGGTGGGCTTGCCACCCATCTGCTGCAGGTGCTGCTGTGAGGCCCACACCTGCCCCTTTCTGGGAGGCCTGCCCTTGGGTAATTGGCATCACTGTTATGCTGGGTGCCAAACACTGGTGTGGGTATGAAACTCGTCGCTCTCTTTCAGGGTGGGTCACCTATGGGATTACACAGAGAACAGTCTCTTTCTGAAGCCACACCTCATTCAGCTCCTTCTCCTCTGGCTCCTTCCCCTGTTCCCTCTCACCAAGAATTCTTCCTCCACGCACCAGCTGTGCGAGCGCACCATGTGATGCAAAGTCCCAAGTTACAGCAAAAATGCGTTCTGGAGGCTGGGGAGGGGGACCTGGGGTGAAGTGCCTTTTGGACAAGTGTAAGGCCCTGAACTTAGATGTCTGGAACTCACATAAAATCTGGACACAGTGGTGTGTGCCTATGAGCCCAAAGCTGTGGTTGGGGGCAGTGATGGGGGTGTGATGGGGGTGGGGGGCATTGCAGAGACAGAGGAATCCCAACTTTCTCACCAGCCACTCTAGCCAAAACAGTGAGTTTCAGGCTCATTAAGAGACCCTGTTTCAAACATGAAGGTAGAGGAATGATGGAATGAAGCTAACCTGCACCAGCATGGGCAAGTGTACCCACATGGGTGGGTGTATTCACACACACACACACACACACACACACACTCACACACACACACACACAACTTGCCATCATGTGTATTCCTTCAGTTTTAATCTCAGGTCCCAGAGGACAGCCCTCTTGTACTTCCTGGCTTATCTCAAGTAGCTGGCAGCATTCCCTACGGCTCTTCCACACACTCAAACCTGTTTTCATTATCAAGTGTCGTTTCTGCTGCTTTGTGTTTTGAACTGTAAGTTCAAAGTCAGTCAGAGGAGGTGCATACATCCGAAGCAAATGAATAGAACGCTTGGGACTGTGATGCCTCACAGGGAGGGTCCTAGGGCAGCCACCGCCTGCACACAACTCTGCATTAATAAAATCTGAATTTTATTAATGGAACTCAGCAGTTAGTGGGCTGGGAGCGGCCTCTTCAATAATCACCTCTCGTATTTTCTCTAACGCCAGGCTCACGATGTAGGAGATGACAATCCACTCTTGAGGGGAGGGCCATCCGTCCATCCGCACCAGGATGACATAGTTAAAGAGCAGCAGGTAGCCCAGGTAGGAGATCTGAAGAAGAAGAAAAGCTGGTGGTCGTGTCTCAGGGATAACATTCAGGGCTTCATCCACAAGGGATTCTCTTCTTCTCATAGACTTAGTGGGTACCCTTCCTCCCCCGACATCACCAGTGCAGAAACCGAGGTAGGCTGGGGGCGCCCTACAACTTTGGTATAATGTAGGCGCTAACAGTCCACGCTCCGCCATCTCTTTGTTATGAATCATAATATACAAGGGACCTTTTTGGTAATTTGCTGGTGTGTCTTCTACATTCTGGGAAAAAAAGGCAAAGGTGACTTAGCCTTCCTGCCTCCCACAGCTCGTTCTTAAATCTCCCATTGCAGATTGACAACCGAGAGTATAGAAGAGAGAACCTGTGGGTGAATTGTCTTCTGAGGCCCACAGTGCCAGCCTAAGAGTGCCCCCACTTTCCAGTGACAGGTCTGTGATGTTTCTGCGGCCATAACAAATGATCCTTTTGACAAGGAAAGGAGTGGAATTGGGGCGGGGAAGAGGTGAGGCGTATGGGAAAAGGTGTAGCTGTCTCTCTGCCCCTGGCTCTCTAAAAATGGCACTGTGACCAAGCTATAGTACTCCTGGGCACGTCTCTGGGACTGCATGTGGGTAAGCCTGTTCCATCTAAAGGATGCTCCAATGTGTTCTTGTGTCCTGTCCTGCTCTTGCTTCCAGGGAGCCATGTTCTCAGTGGAGTACCGCTCTAAGGCTGGAGAATGACCCGCTATCACCCAGCACATCTGTTTGGTCAGGGCTTTAGAGAAGAAAGTCTTTGTGGTCCTTCTAAGTGTATCCGGGTTCAGCCTTGCTATCGTTTCTACTGGAAATGCTCCCATTGGCCCATGTGTTCCCAGGGCTGTGGTGCAGCCTTTAGGAGCTGGGGCCTGGTGGGAGGCCGGTGGGGGTGGGCCTTTGAAGGTAACCTTGGGACTCTAGTCCCTTCCTTCTACTTTCCTTTGTATTTCCTGTCTGTGCGAAGTGTGGTTCTGCTCTGCTGCCGCCTCCTAGCTATGGTGTGCTACCTTACCACAGGTTACTGACTGACTGTGAGCTGAATCATCAGAACCATGAGCAGATGGAACCCTGTTCTCTTTATTAGCTGATCTGTTGGGGGGTGTGGTTTATAGTAATAGCATGCTGACACAAGCTGTATCCTTTCAATAACCATGTCATTTTAGTGGAAAAAAATGGGATGTGTGAGTTGGCTCTTTAATCCACTAGTCATTTTTATTGAAGAACATTTTTACTTTTATTTTAAATTTTTTTTATGTGTATGGGTATTTTTGCTTGCATATAAGTTTGGGCACCATGTGCCCATGGAAACCAGAAGAGAGTGTTGGATCTCCCGGAACTGCAGTTACAGACAGTTGCGCACCACCGTGTGGGTGCTGGGAATTGAACCTGGGACCTCTGGTAGGGCAGACAGTGCTCTTACTTGCTGAACCATCTCCCCAGCCCCCATTTTTTGTTTATTTTAAAGCCAAATAAAATTTTCCTTAGTTTCAACTACTAAAAGCATTTTAAAAATCCTTTCCCTTAAGCAAATAGAATATGTCTATTTTGCTTCATAAAGTGGTCATGTGGGCTGGGATGGCCAATATTCCTGAATATACAAAATATGGATGGCAATATATCGGGATCTAATTCTAAAGCTGTCAATTAGTCCTAGTTTTGTTTTATGACTCATTTTATCTTAATGAAGCTTTGGACATTTGTTGAAGCTTTGAACTTTTTCTTGATTCTGGTGTAGCTCAGTATTCCCCACGTGACCAAGGGCAATCGTCGGAGAGAGCCTTACTGTGTAAAACCAGAACTTGACAATGGGCGCATTATAGAATTCACAGATCTTTGTTCCAATGGGAATGCTCCTCTGCTTTTTGTGCTCATTCTCCTCATCCCCCTTTCTCGAGCCAGCATCTGCATTTGCATCCTGGAAAATAGCACAGCATATGGCAGGCAGTCTGCAGGTGGGAATAGGCCATCCCCAGCTCATGGCAGGCAGCCTGCAGGTGGGAAGAGGCCATCCCCAGCTCATGGTAGGCAGTCTGCAGGTGGGAAGAGGCCATCCCCAGCTCATGGCAGGCAGTCTGCAGGTGGGAATAGGCCATCCCCAGCTCATGGCAGGCAGTCTGCAGGTGGGAATAGGCCATCCCCAGCTCATGGCAGGCAGTCTGCAGGTGGGAATAGGCCATCCCCAGCTCATGGCAGGCAGTCTGCAGGTGGGAATAGGCCATCCCCAGCTCATGGCAGGCAGTCTGCAGGTGGGAATAGGCCATCCCCAGCTCACGGCAGGCAGTCTGCAGGTGTGAAGAGGCCATCCCCAGCTCATGGCAGGCAGCCTGCAGGTATGAATAGACCATCCCCAGCTCATGGCAGGCAGCCTGCAGGTGGGTAGAAGCCATCCCCAGCTCATGGCAGGCAGTCTGCAGGTGGGAATAGACCATCCCATCCTCAGCCCATGGCAGGCAGCCTACAGGTATGAGAAGGCCATCTCTAGCTCATGGCAGGCAGCCTGCAGGTGTTAATAAGCCATCCTAAGCTCATGGCAGGCAGCCTGCAGGTGTGAAGAGGCCATCCCCAGCTCATGGTAGGCAGCCTGCAGGTGTGAATAGGCCATCCCTAGCTCATGGCAGGTGGCCTACAGGTGAGAACTACCCCATTCCCAGAACAAAGTGGCCTTAACAAGAGGAAATTCTCCAAGTGCCCCTGTTAACAAGCTTTCTAAGTCCATGGTGAAACACATCTGAACACTGCGAGTGAGAGCCACGTGACCCTCTTGGGGGCCACTGACCACATTCTCCTCTTCTTTCTCTTTGCCATCTTCATTCTCCTTGGATGTTTGGTATGAGAAGTCATCATATGTACGGAATTCCAAAAATAGGATGGTGGGTGGTAGAAGGATCCCCATGATGACCTAGGTAATGAGGAACAAATACAGTTTTAAGTTGTGGTAATCCATGGAAAATCTAGTCTCTGTCGGTTACTTCTTGGTGTCTTGGAATGAAATACCTAAGAAAACAAGTTATGGGAGGAAAGACTTATTTTAATCATCACAGGGAGGGGAGGGGAGAGGAGGGGAGGGGTAGAGGGGAGGGGAGGCAAAGCACTGCCGTCCTGGCAGGGGGGGGGCGGGACCTGGACCTGCACTTTGGGCTTTCCCTTTATTTCATCCATCTGTAGCCTGTGAACTGACGCCATCCACATTTTGAGTAGGTCTCTCCTCTCGCCCTTAGTTAATCCTTCCTGGGTATGCCCTCACAGTCCCCTGAGAAGTGTGCTTTACTGATTCAACAATCTTAGATACCAAAACCTGTGGGCGCTTACGGTTGTTACATGACTCAATGTTTGCATATAATCTACACGTGTCCTTCCACACGCTTTGAATTATGTCTAGATGGCTGCTAACCTGATGCAGTGTGAGTGCTGGGTTCAAAGCTGCTCCACCCTATCGTGTAGGGAGTGAGACCAAAAGGACGGCTTACATACATTCAGTTCCGATATACTTACAAATATGGATTTCTAAAAATCACATATCCATCTAGTGTGTGCATGTCACATGCCACAGTGAGTTCGTAGAGATCAGAGCACACCTTGCAAGAGTTGGTGCTCTCCTTCACCCATGTGGGTCAGGGATTGAACTCGGGTCGACAGGCTTGGCAGCAGGCACCTTTGCCCACTAAGCCCTTCTGAGAGCCCTTAAAGGGGTTTTTGATGTGTGTTCAGTTGATTTCAAGAACATGAAATCCTGGGAGCTGGGGGGGCTGACTGTCTAAGCCATAAAGTTACACTGGCCACACTGTCGATCACCTGGGAGCCTGGGTTGTCCTCATTCCTGCCCTGATGATCAGTGGTTTTATGTGCTGGATACTTTGGTAGAATCGCGGATCATGAGAAATTTGAGAATATCCACTGATTTTTTTTTTTTTTCAAAAGAGAAATGACAAGCAATGTTGTTCATAATGTTAAAAAGCAACGTTTAAACATTAAATCCCCACACAGGTAAGACAAGGTGGAGGCTTAGCTAGAATACTTGCCAGCATGGGTGTGTCCCGGCACTGACTCCCAACACCGTAAAAGCAAACCACACAAATAAAGCAAGTAGATAACTAAATTAAAATCTAATGAGTATAGTAACACCTCTGTTTTATATAAAAATACTGCAGTGTGATGAGAATATGTGCATTTGGACTTGGGAGGTTCACAGAGGAAGAGCTGAGCTGAGCCCAGAGGGGGAAATGATGCCTGGCTCACAGATAGAGGCTTGCTGCTGTTTTACCCATGCTTCTCTATGCTCCACTGACTGCTAAAAACCTTCCAAGTTTGAATTCTGATCAAACCTGAACCTTAACCTTTGTGTATAGCTTTCATTTTTTCCCTGAAATTTAGATTTCCCATCTGTCTTCTTGTTAAGGAGTATCAACAGTGTTTGCTTCCCTGTTCCTGCAACCTCAACACTTGAGGGCTTCTTAGCCATTGATCAGTCTGTTAGTCCTCTCTCTGTCTCTCTCTGTCTCTGTCTCTGTCTCTGTCTCTCTCTCTCTGTGTGTGTGTGTGTGTGTGTGTGTGTGTGTGTTTATGTGTGGGTGCACATGTATATGGTGTATGAGCTCATGTGGGAGCCAGAGAGACCTACTTAGTTTGTTTTGCTTTTTGATACAGGGTTTCTCACCAGCCTGGAAGTCACCAATTACAGTCCCCTGGCTGGCCAGCAAGCTCAGGGACCCAACTGTTATGTCTCCCCTGCCGTGAGATTACATGTCTGACTGTTTATGTTTTTTTTTTTTTTTTTAAATGTGGGTCCTAGGAAGTCAAACTTAGTACTCAGGCTTGCAAGGCTAAGTGTTTGACTGAAGCAGCCGGTGTGTCCCCTTCTTCCTGAGTGCGTCCTTCTTAGGTCCCACAGAACTCTGTATTTAAGCAGTTCAACTGCCTCGCATTCCGTTGCGTGGATTGCATTGGGGGTTTGTAAACACAGGGGCTTATTTATTCTGTGTAATCTTTTGGAATAGGTATGATGAAAGCAGTTTCAGTGTTTGTCTGGTTTATTTTGTATTTATTTTTGCACTCCTTGGGATTAAACTCAAGACCACCTGCGTGCCAGGCAAGGGCTCTACCGCCAAGCTGTATCCTCACCGATTTGACATTTTGTTTGAGGCAGAGTCTCATTGAGTTGTCCCCGCTGACTCTAGCTCACTCTGCAGATCAGGCGAGCCTTAAACTTGCACGTTTTTTACCTCAGCTTTGTGCCACCCGTCCTGGCCTGGTGCTTTGCTTGTTTTAGAGGAATCTGCTTTCCTTGTGCATTTTACTTCTTATTCTGTTGCCATGACAGGATTTGAACCCAGGGCCTCGTGCAAGCTAGGCAAAGGTTGAACCACTGAGCTACATCCCTGGCTGTCCTCAGATGTTTTAAAGACCTGGATCAGGTGGGGGGGGGGAATCCAGATTCTAAATGTTTTTCCAATCAAAACCATGAAGACGAAGGCCTTGCTTTTCTGCTGACTTCTAGGTTACAGCGCTTCTGTTGCTAAGCCAACGCTCATTACGTCACACTTGACCTGTCTTCTTTAATGCCTTTACGATCTCTTTGACCTTGACATTCTGAAGACCTCTACATTTGTTAATATCCAAGGCTGTCTACACTATCGATATAATGAATTGGTGCACTGCGTAGCACTGGACAGCTAGGCACAGCACCTGTATTTGTAAGAAGTGGAGGTTCTTCTGCTAGTCACTGTGCCATACAGAATGAGTGCCCATCGGAAATTCTAATTACTCCAAAAATCTGAACCCAACTCAGTGCACAGTGGGAAATCCCACGCCTGACTTAATGTAATGGGCCATGATCACAATGCAGGCACCCTAGAAGTGGTGAATAAAATTAACCCTCAGGATGTGAACAGAAAGTGAACGTGAAACAATTGATTTTGCACTTGGGCTTGAATATCATCTCCAAGATATTATGTCTGTGTAAAAATTCCAAACCTAAGAAGAAATTGAAGACACTTTGGGCCCCAGACATTTCAGATAAGGGATAGTGATCCTGCAGTGTTTCGCCTCTATTTTCATAGAGAGCCCATAAAATCAATATATAATATAATTATTATATGTTGCATGAATTATAAAAGGTTTTTTTTAAAATAAAAACCCATAGCCAGATATTGGGGTTAATGCTGAATGATCAGAGAGACAAAGGAACAAGCCACTGCCATGTCTTAATTCTAGAACTCCTCAGCCTGAAAAGCCTTTAGTTCTTGTCTTCTCACACCTTATATACCTTTCTCCGCCCAGCCTAGTGCTGGGATTAATGGCGTGTGTGCTTCCCAAGCAGAGGCATGAGCTCTCAAGTGCTGAGATTAAAGGTGTGTGACTCCCAAGTACTGGGATTAAAGGTGTGTGCCACCACTGCCTGGCTCTGTTTCTCTCCTAGACGGAGTCAATCTCGTGTAGTCCAGGGTGGCTTCGAACTCACAGAGATCCAGACGGATCTCTGCCTCCTGAGTGCTATGATTAAAAGTGTGTGCCACCATTGCCTGGCCTCTATGTTTAATCTAGTGGCTTGTTCTGTCCTCTGACCTTCAGGCAAATATTATTAGGGTACACAATATATCACCACAATTATACAGCTGGATTTCTGGCTGAATAAAATCTTTTCTCAAGATAATCTAGGAGTTTGTTAACTGTTTTGAACTCTCCAAACCTTTTCATTGTTTCGCATTCTCTCATAAACCGTGTGTAAGGGAGAGGTGTTGTCAGCCAAAGCACTGTAGAAACAGAGGGCAGATCTGTACTTCGTTTTTTTTTTCAATGATTAATTTGTTTTTATGCATATGGATACTGTGTTTGCAAGTGTATCTATGCACCATGTGTGTGTCATGCCTGAGGAGGCCAGAGAGAGCATTGGCTCTCCTGAAACTGGAGTCACACATAGTTGTTAGCCACTATGGAGGTGCTGGGAATTGAACCTGGATCCTGTGATGAAGAGCTCTGAGGCAAAGCATGCTGGCTACACGGGGGCCGGAGTGTCTGACTACCTCAGCTCAGGTCCTGTCCTGTCCCATACCAACCAGCTCAGACCCTGGGCAACTTCATCACGGAGCTTTGAGTTCCTCATCTGTGAAGCCAGAACTGTTGGAGTGTCTGCTGTGTGGGGTTGCAGAGGGGAACACAGTGGTCCGTCCCCCTTACCTCTCTTAACCACCAGCGGATGCCTGACACAGAGGGTACTGACCTCCACGCCCTCTGTGTGGTGTCCGGGTGTCTGTGGCATTGCCACCTAGTGGCAAAGCTAAGGTGCCATACATTTCACACCCGCTGCCTCCTGAGCATCACCACTCTCTTCTGTGGAGCCGAGCCACGGATAAGGAACTTCAGGATTACTTGAATACAAGCACTGGGGGGTTGTGACAGTCGATATGCTAACTGAGATATCTACTAGGTGACTAATGGGTAGGCGCAGCACACGTTGTGGACAGACTGGACAAGCCGATGACTTATGTTTGGGGCTGGGGGTTGGGTAGAGTGGGATCATGTGAGACTTCATCACGCTACTCAGAACAGCATACAATTTACAACTCAAGCAAGGAGATTAGGGTAAACCTCAGCAGCGGAGAGTCTTCATCTGGTTTACAACAGGCCCTTGATTGCCCCTCCAAACAAACAAACAAAAAAACCTTATGAATTCATTACTTCTTGAATTTTCCATTGAACATTTTCAGGCTGTGGGTGACGAGGTAACAGAAGGGGGCGGGGAGTGAACTCCTGTACCGTAAGGGCCACTTCAGAGGGAACAAGCTACAGGTACGGAGCTCAGCCTAGTGTCCCATCTGTGTGACCCCGGCGTAGTGACTGCATCACACCCACCTTCAGGCCGGGGTTCTTCCTCATGCGGAGCCTTCCCATCCACATGTCCGTCAGCAGCATCTGGCTGCAGGTGTGAGCGATGAAGTCCCGGTGCTTGGCCGCCACAGCCAGTTTGAGGCATGTTGAGTTGCTCCAGTTTTTGAGCTCGTAGGTCAGAAGCTTCATGGCCACCTGCTCATCGTGCTTGTAAGACTGATCTAACAGCTCCACAGCAAGCTGCCCAAAATCTCTGCGGGGGTGAGGAAAAAGATGTCGGCGGCGATGAAACCACAGGGGCTGTGAGTTAAACATATGTGTCCATAGCGATCTGGGGAGCTATACAAGACACAGAACACAGGATTGAGGGTGGCTTTGATGTCCTCTTCAGTTCTCAAGATCTGTCATCAGAGAAGGGAGCAATAAGTAGCAAGCTCTGATTGGTCAGAGAGGGGACTGAGACTGATTGCTCTTCCTCCAAACAGAGCTTAACTGTGTCCCTCGGGACCCCCAGGAGACAAAGTCTTTTACTTGGGATGTACAAAGAACAGTGAGGCAGACTGAAATGGCAGGATCTGTGGGGTTGCGGTAGTAACCAGCGGCTGCTTCGGAGGGACCAATGAGTGGGGTCGGTAGAGCACCAGGATGGCTCATGGGTGTTGGTTAGGTTCTGATTTTAAATGTGGGTGCTGGCCATGCCTGTGTGTTTGCCGTAAGCCAAACATCTAAACTATGTGCCTTTCATGGGTTGTGTAAGACTTCAACAAGCCGTTGGTTACAAGATAATTCAACATGCCCAGGGCAATGGGACAGAGCGTAGCTGTCACAGGGCCCAGAGCAGGTCATCTGATGGCGAATGGCAGCAGCGTAGGAGTCGGGACATGCAGAAGGTGACATGGCTGAATTTTGAACATAGTTTGTTCTTTTTTCCTCATGACCCTGATTTTATAAAGACAGATACAGCCACTTCCTGTTCCTTCATCTTTTTTTGTCGTGGGATGTGATTAAAATATGGCCACATAGTGATCATTCTCCTCTGGTTTTGTTTCTCCACCTATAGCATATTTTGTTGCAGTTATGAAGATGGAGATGGAAGATGAGAGAGAGTGGCCATTCCTGTCCCTGGAAGATTCTGCGGTGCACAGTACTTTCTGGTCCTGGTCCTAGGCTGCAGGGCGGCACATCACCAAGGGAGGACTCTCTGCAAGGCAGGACTGTGTCACCCAAGGTAGGTGAACGTATCTCTGGCCTAAAAATCCTTAGTCTCTGGAGTTAGAGAGATGACTTAATGGCTAAGAGCATTCATTTCTTTCTTCTGCAGAGGACCCAGGTTTAGTTCCCACTACCCACATGGTGGCTCACAACTACCTGTAACTCCGGCTCCAGGGATTGGACACCCCTCCTCTTCTGACCTCCTCAGACACCAGGCATGCTGGTGGCATCACACACACACACACACACACACACACACACACACACACACACACACACACAGAGGCAAAACACTCATACTCATAAAATAAAATCAACCAAAGAGAAAAACATTACAGTCTTTGGTGCTAACATTTAGAAGCCAGCTAATTGTTTCAGAAATCACTGAATCCAGAACAAAAGCACAAGGCTTCCAGACAAAGCTGTCAGGTGCTGGCGCAGCTGCCTGGCTGGGTCTGCCTCAAGTTCATGTGCTAGAAAGTCGTCCCTGGGCTTCAGATTTCCAGTCTGGCACGTGATGAACTTGGAAAGAGCTGGCCACTCCTAACAACAGATGAAACGCCGAACAGGCTGGAACTCAGCTTCCCTTCCTCACTCCATCCCAGGGAAGACTTCTGTCCCTGGACCGCAGGGACAGGCAGGCAGACACAGAATCATTGCTCACTGTAGCAGACATGTCCGCAGAACCAGGGCGAGCTTAGGAAACACAACTCTAGCTATAACCCATGTATTACTGAATGCTTGCTATGACCAAGTCCAAATGTAATCCAGGGCCCCACCCAAACAGGTTCCGACAGCGAATGTAGGAGCACCCCCTCTTCGGGTAGGGGAAAGGGAAAAGGAACCTCATTGAAACCTGGCACTACTCTGCCCTCCTTAGCCAGGCCTGCCCCAGGAGAACCTAGCTAAACAGAAAGCCTAGCCTGCTGCAGGTATCTGCATGAAGATAAAAAGCCAACACCAGCTCCAGGGGAAGAAAAATCCAGAAGGCCTTCTGACATTCAGAGCCCAGTGCATAGATGTGCTGAAGTGTGTACAGCATCCGGGGGGCTTTCTTTACGGGAATCTATTTCACTACTTTTGCATAGAGGAGTGCTTCAATGATTTGCATGAGAAAGCTGCAAACCAAACCAGTAACAACAGCCCAGAGGGACCGCAGTGAAAATACTGACAGACGTGATGGGCAAGGCAGTTTGTGACTAAGCCTCAACCACAATGGTCCTTAAAGGAGACGTCTGCACAGTGGTCATGCCTTCAGCAGGGAGAGCACCAGGGCAAGAGTCAGCCGTGGCCTCAGGTTCCCTCAAGATACTCACTTGGAATTGTTGTCCAGATCCTGAGAGATGTCATCTACCAGCTCGCTCTCGGAGGACTCGTGGGCCATGGCCTTGTAGAGCTTACAGGCCACCAAGGCCTTTGCCATGCTCTCCTCCCCACGCTGCCACAGGAAGACAGCCATCTTCTGGCGCTTCATGAGCACAGCCCACACCATGAGCTCATGGAACGGGTACTGGAACCGACTCACGGCGGGGTCGTCCACATCAATGTCAATCTCTTCCTCCTTCTTCTTCTTCTTTTTCTTCTTCCCTTTGGCTGGAGGTTCATCATCCTGAGAGGAGAGAAATACCCCTTTGGGAAAAAAATGGCTCTTCCTAAACTGGCAACAAATTAGCTCTTCAGGAGCTGAAGGAGAGAGGAAGACTTCCACGTCAGAAGCAGCTGAGAGCCTTGGTGAGCCAGGCTCTGGCCTCCACTCTGCACATTGGTTCCTTTGGGAAGGCGCACATGTTTATTATGAAAAGCAAATCACTTAAAACCAAGTGAACTGAAAAGGAATGCTGCTATTTGAGTAACTTATCGCTGGGTTAGCAGCTCTGTTGTTTTTTTTTCTCCAGAGGTTTTTAACTGAGGAGACAAAATAAACATGGAACAACCTCCCCATAAACTAACTACAGATAGCACAACAGGAAAGGTGAAGTCACTGTTTGTCTCTTCAGGGACATCTTCCAACACAGCAGAAGAGCGATACTTGTTTGCAAGATAGAGCTGAGCTAGGAACTGACAGAAACCGCATAAGCGGGGCCTGGTGGCACAGGCCTGTGAAACCAACTAACCCGGAGACTGAGGCAGGAGGTCAGCAAGTTCAAGCTCTTCCTGGCCTACAGAGTGCGTCAAAGGCAAGTCTGGGCAGCTGAGTGAGGTTCTGCCTCAAAATAAAAGGAAAGGGCTTGCTATGCAAGATGAGGAACTGAGTTTGGATCCCTATGCCACGTAAAAGGCCAGCTGAGGCAGCAAGGGCTTCTAAGCCCAGCACTGGGAGGCAGAGGCAAGAGGATTCCTGGGGTCTGATGGCCTGGTCAGTGTAGCCCACCAGTGAGGTCCAGCTTCAGGGAAAGACTGTCTCAAAAAAACAAAACAAAACAAAACAACAACAACAACAACAACAACAACAACAAAACGTGGCCCAACAGGTTCCTGGTGCCAAGTCTAAGGGCCAGAATTCAATTCCAGGACCTCCATGATGGAAGGAGAGAACAGACTTCTACAAGTTGTCCTCTGACCTCTACTGGTATGTGATGCATGCACGCACGAATAAACACACACACACACACACACACACACACACACACAGTAAAATAAAAATGTAATTAAAAAGAAAACTCAGAATAAAAACTATGCGTCACTGAAGCTATTGGACAGGCAGAAGAGGCTAGAAGGTTGTGTGGAGTCTTGTAAAGGCGAACTTGAAAGTCTAGTGAAGTCACTTTTAGGAAAATGGAAAGGAGAAAGTTGGACTCTGTCAGACAGGAAGCCTAGACGAATTCATATCCTCAGTGCCTGTCATCGAGGAAATGAAAAATAAACTAAAACCAGGCTTGGGCCAGAGAATTACCAACGCACATCTAGACGACTTTGTAGACCAGGTTGGTCCAACCAAATTGAAGGACTCCAGAGAAAGGAAATATCAGAAGAGTTGGGGCTCACAATCGAACCAGAGGCGGGCCTTAGCTGTGAATTCTGAATTGAAGCCTTCTTTGCCAAATCCATTCAGAATGGGATGCTGTTGAACACAGTAATTTATTTATAAATATGCTCGACTAAAGCAAACACTATTCTGTGTTACAGCATCTCTCCCACTCATTTGAATATTTTTATGGCTAGTTGGTGTTGTTTTTATGGGTTTTTTGCCCCCTTGGTGCTTAATTTTTAAAGCTTTTTAATAATGGTGTTGTCAATTCTTTTGTCCCATGGTGAGGTCACTTGAGTTGGTCTTCCTGATGTCAAATAGTATTTATTATTTGCTGACAGTCATTTTGCGAAAGAAACGTAGCAATAAAGTGACCTCTAATGACATTCCTTTACACCCATAGATCAGTTTCTCTCTCAATCCTCATCAGAGAAGCTTCCTTTTGGAACTCTCAGTTCCAAATGGGACATTTTCACCAAATCCCTCCCCTCTGGGCTCAGGGAACTTTGAAGAAGAGGAGGCAGAAAGATTGTAAGATCCAGAGAAACAGTGTCTTCCAGATACAACAGGACCGATCCACACATGAACTCACAGAGACTGTGGCAGTGCGCATAGGCCTGCACAGAGCCAAACCTCACAGAATCCCAGCACTGAGATGGGGCAGTAGGCATGAACCCCCATCCCCAACCAAGAAGCTATCTCCACTTGATAACTATTAGAAAGGGGTATAGAAATCACAGTTAAGGTCAGCCCGTACCCAGCAGTAGATGGGCACAAAATGAACTCATTAGTATCTTAGGGGATTTTTTTAAAACCTTATTGGCCTTTACTTGTATATTATGGCTTCTGGTTTTGAGGTTGTATGGATTTTGTTTGCTTGCTTGTGTGTGTGTGTGTGTGTGTGTGTCTGTCTGTGTGTATCTTCATTTCTCATGTTCTTTCCTAGTTTCTTTTTTTGTTGTTGGATAGTTTATTTTGCTGTATCATTGTTTGTTGTTTTTATTTATCTGTTTAAGAGAGAAGAAAATTGTGCAGTTGGAAGGGTTGGGAGGTAGGGAGGATCTGTGAGGAGATGGAGGGCAACTATGATCAGAATCTATTCTGTGAAAATAACTTTATTTTAATTTTAAAAATGTTAGGAATGTTATATAATTTTTAGTTTTCTCATTAGTATCTACTGATAAATGATCATGTCATATCTTTACCTTGTTTATCTTAACAGTGAGGCAACATATTAAAGACTTACTAACATTAAATTATATTTGTATTCTTAGGAAATCTAAATTTCTTATTTAAGACATTACAAAGTTGTATTGAGATATTTTGGCATTTTATGGTTTTTAAATAATAGAAATAACATCATACTCTAAGGGTTTCTGTTCTTTAGGATTTCTTTAGAAACTGGTTTTACGAACTTTATAGCATTAGTTAGGTAGCCTCTATCTTTAAAAGTGTCTGTTATCCCATAGACACCCTCACCAGACATTACAACTGTTATCATTGCTTCTGGTTACCTTCCAGAACTTGATAGCAAGATCCCATTGCTGAAAAGACCATGAGTCAAGGAGAAATCAAGCTGGTACTGACCTGGAAGCTTCATCCCTACTGGCTAGCTCTCACAGAGCTGGAAGGCTCTGTACACACTACCAGGGAAGAGAGTTAATCACATCCTACCCACTGGGAATTCTGGTAGCTACAGTAATGACTGGTCTGGCAAGACATGCCCACTGGTTCAATAGTAACATGAATATTATTGTAGTAACCAACACTTTCTGATTGGATTTAAGGCTAGCTTCACAAGATGAACCTTTTTTTTTCTTGTGCTTGGTACTGGGCCCAAACCCATGGCTGGCTAGGTCATAAGCCTTCAGAGATAACCCAATACATCTGCTAAATGGACATAATATCAAACTGCCCCCCTAAGGTATTTTTATGCTCATAGATTAGTACATCTTTCAAACCTTATCAGAGAAGCTCCTTTTTACAGTAGAAATTGTGGAGTGCTCATCTCTAAGGGTGACATTTACGTCATATTCTCTCTTTCTCCAAGGCTTAGAGATTATTGCAGAAAAAGGGGAAGAAAAATTGTAAGAGCCAGAGGTGGTTGACATCTGCAGTGAAGCAGTACTTGCTAGACATGCTAGACATGTTGCCTGTGTGACCTCACAGTGGCTGTAACTGTTTGCACAAGACCTGTGTAAGATCAAGCCAACCAAAATCCCAGCATGGGTGGGGGAGGAGCTTATAAAGTCCCACCCCTAGCCTAGGAGCTACTGGCCATTGATGTCTATGGGGGCAAATAGAGCCAGTTTTCTTCAGGGATGAGGCTTCTGAGAGGCTACCTACACTTCATTAGGTGGTCCTACACCCATGTACATAGTACAGACGACTCAGTGGCTTTAAAAAACAGTCCATGAAATTGGGAGGGAAGAAAAGTGCAGGAATATGGGAGGAATTGGAGGGAAGTGAATGAGGGTGAATTTGATTGATTAAAATACATTATACACAGGTATGAAAGTCTCAACAAAAAAGAAAATTCATTTTTTAAAATATGATAAACAGGCTGGGGAGATGGCTCCATGGATAGAATGCTTGGCTTTGAAGTATGAGGACTGAGTTTGGATCCCTAGAACTCAGATAAAAGCTGGGCAGGCATCATACTTGCCTGTAATACTAGAGACAGATTTCCCCAAGCCTAGCTGGTTAGATAAAGTAGTTGTAATCAGCAAGCTCCAGGTTCAGTGAGAGATCCTGCCTCAATAAACACAGTGGAGAGCAACTGAGGAAGACGTGTGAGGACAACCTCTCGCCTGCACACACCCACACACATAGGAAAACACAGCCTCCCCCCATTAGCACTTAAATTTTTTAAAGGTGGTATAACCTTTTTTATGATTCATCCAACTCATCTAAGATTTTGGTGAGTTGTGTAGAGGACTCATTAATGGAAAACATTGCCCAATTTTGTGTTAATCTAGATCTAAAAGTTTTCAGAGAGTGACCAAAGTATCATAAACTACTACAGACCCGCTGTACTTACTTCCATTCCCAGAAGTTTAAGCGCTTTGGGCTGCATAATGAAGAAGGAGGAAAAGAAAGAAATCGACTCAGGTAACTGTGTTAATGAAGTCAAATACTTTGTATCACCACTAGTTAATGTCAATATCCAAGTGAGGGAATGCTTTCATACGAGAACTGCTTCTGTCAGCAGAAGTCAGTTTGGAAAGACATACAGACACACAGCCCTCCTTGTAAGTAGAACCGAACAAATCTTCTAGCAGAGATTGTGGAGTAGGAGTGAGGAATACCTCCCACAGAGCTGAGGTTCACATGACTGGGGGTTTGCTGGGCTGGAGCAACAAGAAGCATTATGGCAGGTCAGGAATTAACTTTGATTATGGTAGAGGAATAGGATCTATCGTGGTAGGGTGGGGATGGCTTGCCACAGCTGTCTTGGATTCCTTGGCTGTACCGTGAGTTTGGCTATGACTGTTTGACCAGCAGGGAGCCCTGGATTTGGGGTGGGGTGGCAACAGATGTTTTTCATGCCCCATGCTTTAGAAGACGACAGCTGCTCCAGGGATCTGTGGGAGGACAGGTTGAGAGAGTAAACATGGGACCAGGAGGAAGGCTATTGTGGGGAAAGAGGGAGGCAGACATGCTCGACAGATTGCCCTCACTGAGCCAGTTTTAAGAGGTGATGAGTGGCTGCACATGGAGCTGGGAGGCCTCACACGGGGGATGAGGGCAGAGGTGGCGTGGGTGGACTCTGGGACACATGGCGTGAAGAACTGGGTTCTGCACAGGTAAACTTATCGGGAAGCACGTCAAGGAACCACATGCCATTCTGGGAGACACAGGACACTGCGTGTCTGCTGATCTCTACCCTCTTAGGGCCAAACAAGTTGTTGTAGAGAGTCCGGAAACTTTTACGGGTGTAGTTGCAGCGGTAGGCGCCTCCCATGAGATACTCTAGCACCAACCCTATGTCGATGAGGCTGATGTGATAATCTGGTGGAAGGTTGCTCTGTAAAAAAAGAAGTTCGCTGTGAGGACATCCTCCTCCCACAAGTCAGGCACATGTCATCACCCCGGTAGCAACTTGGCTGTTACTATAACAACCACGTTCAGTCTGCTACCATATGATGTGCAGGGATGGCAGGTTAAACCATATTCCAAAAATTGGCATAAGCTCTTCCACTGAGAAGAAAGAGTTAGACACCCAGTCACCACAGAGTCTATGGCACACCCATGGCCAGAGAGAATGGTTTGTGGCTGGTATGTGGAGATGGAGGGAGCTGTGTGGTGCTGGAGAACTATAAGCAGATTTATTTGTATGACACATACCCTTGATAGCCCCTTGGAGAGGGGAAGCTAGCCTCAGGGAGGGGCCAAGTTTCATTAGGGAAGTGGGTCGCCCATGGGAATCTGTAGGAGGCCAGCATATTTTTCAGGACTGGAGCCTCTCTGGCAAAAGCTTAAATGGGACTCAGTGACTCTGGGGGACACTGGATCTTCAGTAAAAACACAATCAGCAGCTGTCTGGTATGACAGCTGCCAAAGGGACTGAATCTTATCAGTGTGGAAGAGGGTCTGCTGGGACAGAGTCCCGGTGGTGAGAAGAAATGGCCTGAAGAGAGCATCCCCTGCATTGTGCCACACATCCACGTTCTAGACAGGCTGACACACCATTGTGTCAATTGGTATTGTAATAGCTGAAATGATTTGGTACACTGGGATCTATTGAATGTCGTTTTTATAAGCAGACTAGCTACACTGGCTGAATCCTTTGCTCATGAAATCTGTATTTCTTCAGATTCTATTATGATCATCAACCATGTTGAGCTCAGGGTTTCATACATGGTAGGTATGCATTCTGCTGTTGAGCTACAGCCCAGCCCAAAGGTTCCTTATTGGGAACAAGGAGCTGGATGCTGGGGGAGGGGGAGGGATGAAGCTCTGAAGAGCAGCGTGCAGCATCATGTGGAACTCACAGGAGTGTCTGAGATGCCTGGGTAGGCTTCCAGGAGACGATGACATGGGAGCAGTGGAGCAGGGATGATGGGTAAAAAGAGAAAGAGCAAGTGCTGTGGGTGTGAGGAGGTGTGGCCCAGACAGAATACAGTCTCCCAGGGCTCCCCATGTTCAAGTGGGTTGGTGTAGAGCATGGTGGAACATGATGGGAGGGAGTAGGGGTCACGGGCATGGGCCAGGCCCACTGGGAATTTATGTGTATTCGAACAAGCTTGAACTTCAGGTTGCAGCCATGGAACAATTTGGGGGTGATGATTATGAACGGAATCAAGTGGGAGGTGGGAGATTATTGAAGTCATTCAACTGGGAAATGGCTGGGCTTGAACTTGGACAGCTCTCACTTTGAAAGTTTACACTTCCTAATCTTTCTCCCTCCTGGGTCTTGAGGGAGGAAGCAGAGTTCTTGTGTGTGTAACAAGGCTCTGGACCAGAGGGTCTCTGAGGTCCTCAGCTCCCAGATTCACTGATTCTATTCTGCTCTGTAGAAATCATATTCTCATATTCTTAGAACTGAATATTGCTCAAAATATGACCAGGCCATCCAGGACTCTGACCAAAAGCCCTGCTCTCTCATTCTAGAGAGATAGATTGCTCCTATGAGAACCTGATGTCATCTCTAACTTGTGATGCAAGACATAAGAGATCCCAGGGTAGGACCGAGTGAGCAAGACCCCACAGGAGCACAGGCTGTCCATAGTGGGGAGCCCTGGAGAATAAGGAGAGCAGTTCCCCTTAGAAATGAGGGAACTGCAAAGGCTGAGAACCTCTGATGCAATACCCAGGACACACAGACCTCCTGAGGAGCCTCCTGTTGGTACTTGTGAAGTCATGTTGGTGCTACACTATAATCCCGCAGCATCAGTGTGTTCCTGGGCTGTGACAAAGCTTAATTCTACCTCCCCGCTACTTCAAGTTTTAGTTTTGCTTTTTGTATTTATGTTTGTTTGTTTGGCATGCATGCATGTGTGTATTTGTGTTTGTATGTGTGGGTACACATGCATGCATGTGTGTGCATGCCTGTGGAGACCTGCAGTTGACAAGTCTGGTGTCTTTCTCAGCTTCTCTCTACCTTGTGTATTGAAGTAGAGGCTAAAATGAACCTGGAGCTTGCCAGCTTACTTCACGGATGCTCTGTCTCTACCTCTGGCAGGCACGGGGGTGGGGGCACCATGACCATCCAGCTTAGATCTTTTTAAAAACAATTATAGATAGATAGATAGATAGATAGATAGATAGATAGATAGATAGATAGATAGATAGATAGATAGATAGATAGATATAGATAGATAGTGTGTGTGTGTGCCACAGTGCACCTGTGGAGGTCAGAGGGAAACCTGTAGAAGTCACTTCTCTTCTTCTACTGTATGAGTCCCAGAGATCAAACTCAGGTACTCAAACTTGTCAGCAAGCACCTTTACCTGCTGAGTCCTCTCACGGGACCTCACCTAGCATCTACTGGATGCTAGAAATCCAAACTCCAGTTCCAAGCACTTACAGCCTCTCCCTTTATTCTTCTCTTTTTAAAGTAATAAATAAACTCTTGCTATGGACAGAGGAAGTCATTGTTCCCTACGTCTCAAATAATGTTCCCTGTTTCAAATAAAAAGGTAACACATGTCACAAACAGAAGATTGTTCTCCGAACTGCTTTAGCGACGGATGCTAGCAGGTACAGGGCCGATGGACTCACCTTCTTTACATCCCTCACCAGCAGATGAAGGGTGTTTGGCGGGCCCAGTCTCTGAAAGGGAAGCAGTCAGCCACAATTAGTATGGTTGGTTCTTCAACTCTTGAGCAAAATTCTGCCCCACTGAATTCTGGGGTCCGTAATGTACTACTGACTCGTTTATTTTCTAAGACACCTGGCTGTGGTCACCACATTCACATGTGTGTGAAATGCTTTGGATAGTTTCAGTGTTCTTGCAGTGTTGAACATCTGCATGTTTTACACCACGTCTTAGAATGCCGGAAGAAGACATAAGTTTCCAAAACTTGAATTGTACTAGTGTAGGCAGAGCAGATTTCATCCAGACACTTCCTGCTCTGACACAGCACAGCTCCTACCTGTTAAAATTTGTTTTCCCAAGCAACAGTTGACTACTAACCCTGGTTCAGTCTGCTGCAGCCTTAGGACAGGAGGGCCTCTTGCTTCACAAGCATAGGATGTAAATGCAGACTTGCAGGGGTTCATCTGGTCATTTTTAGACTTTTCTCTGTTGCACAAGTAACGCACGAGTCGTCACGAGACACTGAATCTGAATCCTTTCCCTGGGCTAGTGATCCACAGTCTTTTCCTCATTTTCCACATGAGCTGCAGCTCTGGGTAAGCCCATACCCCCAGGGAATGCCTGATGCTATGATGGTGATCTGTGTCATGATGTTCAGTGGGTTGGGACCATCACGTACACATTTTCACCACAGAGATGGCTTTATGAAGATGTGAGCCCCACTGTACTGTCTACTCTAGCTGGAGGGACTGGCTGGCATGGCACAGTTGCTGAGAATATCAACACAGACTGGCCAGGAGCAAGTGAGAATTAGCTGCCCCCCACGGCACTCTGGCCTTCCAGCTGAGGCTGCCCCAGTGAGTCTAAACTCAACTGAGCACTTTTTTTTGTTGTTGTTGTTGCATAATATGTGTCAGGGACAGGAGTATTCTGAGGGCCAGCTCGCTTCCTCCAGCCTTCTCCCTGGGATGCTCACGGTGTTGTAAAGCTCCTCCAGCCTCGGGATGGTGAGGAAGTGTTGCATGTTCACCCCGTTTTCTATCAGGAGCTTCACAAAGTCAACCCGATCTAAGACGAGAGCATCCAGCATGGCTTGTTCCAAGGCATTCACCTGCACGAAATCCAGAAGGGAGACCATGAATTGCCTCCCTGGAGACTCCAGGCAGGGGACATTAGGACACACCATGGAAAGTTCTGGGATGTTCTGAGCTGTATTCTGTTTGTTAACCTGGTGCTGGGCATTGAGCCCATGGTCTCACATATGCCAGCCAAGAGCTGTACTAATGGCTGCACCTGGCCTGTGGTTCCCAGGGTTGTTTCCTTTGAATGAACATGCCTTAACCTTCTCTCCTTTCTGCTCAGCCAGGTCCCCACATGCTCTGTCAAAGTCTGTAAGTGATTTTATGTTTTTAAAATGAGCTGAAGAGGGCTGGAGAGTTGGCTCAAAAGCTAAGAGCACTCACTTACTGCTCTTGAAGAGGACCCAGGTTCAATTCCCAGCACTTACATGGCAGTTTACAACCTGTTTGCCAATGCTAGCCTCAAGGGATCCAATGCCTTCTTCCAACCTCTGTAGGCACTAGGCAAGTAGGTGATGCAATACATACACACAGGCAAAACACCCATACACATAAAATAATAAAAATAAATAAATCTAAATTTTTTAATGAGTTGAAGACAACTATCCCAACGTTGCCCTATTCAGTTTCTCTCTGCTGTTTCCTTGGCTGGGGAACATCTTTTGATGGTGGTAGGACCATGTGGGCATGTCACAGGCCACTGGGGTGCTGTGTGGGTGAGTGGTCACACACTCCTAATTATGGAACAAAGGTACCACTCTGAAAGGAAGTCCTGGTCATTACTCGCTCTGCTTGGCAGGCATGCAGGCACCTGGTACAGAAGAATAAGGGAACCTGACCACATATTTACAGTCCACACAACAAAACCCTTTTTAAGATAGAGCTGGTGGTAGCATGGAGAGGGGTGATGGGTGAGTAGCAGTAGCTACCCAGCTTGGGAGGCTGGAGCCCCTTGCATGATGTTTCTGGGTCTCCCTGCTGCTGAGACAGGCAGATAGGGCCTCTACAGTGTCAAGTGCATGGCATAATGACAACCACTCCTACTTATGAAACAGTGGTGAACACACTATTGCCACTGAAATATTGGCATCAGCCTGTCAGTCCTCCATCCTGGTGGGGATGACGCAAAGGAGACTAGAGTGTCCCTTCCCTGGAGAACTAGGGCAATGCCAGCTCTGGTCTTTGCAGTCTCAAGACACGTGAGCAAGGACTCTCCACACACCCAGTTCAGCAGCTCGATCTTCCGGGGGTCCGTTTCTTCTTCCACCTCCTCTTTCACTTTGCCTTTCTTCTTGCCTTTTCCTTTCCCTCTCCCCTTGGTGGTGGCTGTTGGTGGCTTCTTCTCCTTCTCTGTGACTTTGGTGTCCACCGGAGGGGCCAGGCTTCCCAGTGGCTGCAATCCACAGCAAGCAGTGTTGGGAAAAGGTACCAAGACTGCCACTTATTCTAAGACAAGCCTGGTGACACCTGAAACTCTATATGCACACACATGGAGTATATACACATACCTACATCTACATGCTCACCCATGCACACATGGCAGAGACTCACATATATCCACACACATGAATAGTACAAACACATGTACACATTGTAAGGTGTACATGTGCCCATTTACATTCATGCAAACAATGTGCACATGGTGAGGGTGTACACACCCATGGGTTAACCTATGAACATATACATGAGTACATACATATCATACACCCATGGCACATAAGCACCAGCACACACAGGCATGCACACATGTACACATGCAAACTCTTGTCACCATGGCCTGGATGTCTTATGAAGAATATCCTAATAATATGAACCACTGTTCATCATGGACACAAAGACTTAACTGGTCTGATGCAATGGCTGTGAGTATTTGAAGTGGATAACATGTCGATTGATGGGTATATTTTGAGGAAAAGATGCCGAGAAGCAAATCAAAAGGTACCAAAGGTGTGCTGATAGTCCTCTAATGATGGGAGAATGTGACCGTGAATGAATCAGAGGTAATATTTAAGAATGCAAGTCACTGTCCAGGAGGAAATGTGAGCTGGAGATTTTTGTGGCTACAGCAGCTCTAGCAGGTGCCTTGGAGCTGCCCAATGTGATTGGTGATGGATGGAGGCTTCAGGGAACATGCAGTGTGGTGATGGATGGAGGCTTCAGAGAACATGCAGTGTGGTGATGGATGGAGGCTCCAGAGAACATGCAGTGTGGTGATGGATGGAGCTTCAGAGAGCATGTAATGTGCTGATGGATGGAGGCTCCAGAGAACATGCAGTGTGGTGATGGATGGAGGCTCCAGATAACATGCAGTGTGGTGATGGATGGAGGCTTCAGGGGCACATGCAGTGTGGTGATGGATGGAGGCTTCAGGGGCACATGCAGTGTGGTGACAGGCTGAAGACCTCGAAGGCAGAGGGTGCTCACTCAGTGGAATAGGAGGGACAAAGAAGTGGGCCTGACCTCCTGGGAAGTGTGGAGTGTGGGGTATGCCATGGTAACGCAGCCAGGGGCAGAAGCACTGGCCCCCTGTGAAGTCCTCTCTCCACCGCCTTCCTCCCATCACCTTCCGCTCTTGGGTCGTCCCTAATCCCTCCTCTTCTCTTTCCTCTACTTGCTTTGCTGTGTCTTTCTGTCCATTGCTCTGGCTTTGGTCACTGGTGACAGACAGCACTGGTGCCCAGGTCCTGGGCACTACTTGGCCCCCTTCATGTCAATCAAGCCCTTAGTCACGTGACTCAATAGCTGCTTCCTCCTTTAGCCTTCTCTACCAGCTGCTTGGGCACTGCAAGCTCCAGCTTTTTTTTCCTTCCATGTGGCCAGTGCTTCCCAAGGCTCCTCTGGGCTCTGCCTTTAGCCCCTGTCACTTTGATTTGGCTCTCTCCCTCAGCAGTCTTATGGACGCTCACACCACCAGCCACTATTAATTCACGAACAGCCTTCCCTGTCTAGTTTCAGCCCACACTCCTCCCCAGAGTTCCTTTGGTGAACTCAACACCTCCACATGCGTGGCTCACAGACTCTTCACATCTGTATTAGTTAGCTTTCTGCTGTTGCAACAAACTCCCAGGAGCTTGACACTATGTGTAGCCTATGGTTTTGGAGGCTGAAACTGCAAACAATATGGGTCCAGCACTGCCCAGGGCTCCTTGCTGCGTCATGACTGGGGGCGGGGGGAAGGACCACAGCGGGAGCAGCTGTGGCTGGTGAGGCAGGAAGCCAGAAAATGGGGGAGATGGGGCACCCGTGCTCCTTTTCTTTATCACAGCTTCTCCCACAGGAGCTAGCCATGGTCTGAAGAACGACAGCAATCCTGTTTTGTTTGTTTGTTTGTTTGAGAAAGGGTTTCTCTGGGTTGCCCTAGCTATCTTGGATCTCGCTCTGTAGACCAGGCTGGCCCCAAACTCATAGGGATCCACCTGGCTCTGCCTCCTGTGTGCTGGGATTAAAGGTGTGCACCACCACCACTCGGCTTCAGAACCCACTTTTTAAGGCTTCTTCCATCCCAACACTGTGGTGATATTTTATTTGTGCTGAAATGTGGTGGTATTTTATTTGTATGTTAATAAATAAAATTTGCCTGAAGATCAGAGGTCATAGCCAGCCCTAAATAGAAGTCAGGTGGTGGTAGCACACACCCTTAATCTGATCACACACCAGGCAGGCAGAGTCTCTGTGTGTTCAAGGACACAGCCAAGCATGGTGACACACACCTTTAATCCCAGTACCAACCATAGAGACCTGGAGGTCTGTACAAACAGGAAGTGATGAGGAAGTGAGGTAGCTGGGCTAAGAGCCAGTGAGAAGGAGAACAGGAAAGCAATAGAGGCACAGGTTAGACAGGAAGAAGCTGGTTCTCTTAGAAAGCTACGGTGGCATGGTGAGCTAAGGTTAGCTGGTGTCTATTCCTATTTCTCTGATCTCTATAGCGTTCACCCCTGTATCTGGCTCTGTGTTTCTATTTAATAAGACTATTTAGAAATTTGTCTACACAACACTACTGTTCTGGGCACAAAGCTTCTAGCAGGTGAACCTTGGGGAACAAACCAGAGTCATTAAGATGCCTACTATTAAAACAAGCAAACAACAAAGGTCTGTTATTACAATTTCAGGCGATCTGATGTCCTCTTCTGGCCTCCATGGGCACTGTATGTATGTAGTGCACTCACATACATGCAGGCAAACACTAATATTCATAAAGTAAAAATAAATAAAAGTCTTAAAAAAAGAGTCATTCACCCCAGAAGGCTTAAAAAGAAAAAAAAAAGCAGAAACTTAAGCCAGGCAGTGGGTTAAGGTGCATGCCTTTAATCCCAGCACTTTGGAGGCAGGGGCAGGCAAATCTCTGCGAGTTTGAGACCAGCCTGGTCTACAAATTGAGTTCCAGGCCAACCAGGTATACACAGAGAAACCTTGTCTCAAAAAACCAAACCAAAACAAACAAATATAAACAAAAATAAACAGAAACAAAGCAAGAAGTAGAAAATGTTGCTGAGAAAAGAGTGTGCCCAGGAGACATCTCCTCCAAAACAGTCCTTTCCAGTGTCCCTCATCTCCACGAACTTATCAGCTGTGCAAGATGTGGAGCTGAGTGTCCTTGCTGATATCTCGACCTCTGCCTCCCTCCATGATTAGCCCATCCCTATATGCAGTCATGTTCCATGCCCAGAACTGCTTAATTTTATCCTGTTTTTGCTTTGTTTTCTGTCTCTGCTCTAGGTCCAGATGCTTTTCCTCATCTGGGTCACTTTAATATTCCATTGGAGGGTTATGCAGCTGCCATGGATGGTCCCCTCCCAGTACTTCTGAAACAAACAGCCCAAAGCAGCCTGGAGTAGATGAAGAAAATATGTAATGCTCTCTACAGACACCTGCACTCAGATGTACACACATGTGTACACACACACACACACACACACACACACACACAGAGAGAGAGAGAGAGAGAGAGAGAGAGAACATGCAATAGTGATAATAATGATACTCTCTAAAAAGTAAAGGCAGCCTATAGGACAGCGGTTCTCAACCTTCCTAATGCTGTGATCCTTTAATACAGTTCCTCATGTTGTGGTGACACCCCAACCATAAAATTATTTTGTTGCTACTTCATAACTGCAATTTTGCTACTTTTAATAAATCATAATGTAAATATCCAATATGCAAGATATCTGATCTGTGGCCCCCAAAGAGGTCACGGCCCACAGGTTGAGAACCACTGTTATAAGATGAGGTAATATATGGTGGTATTCTATTTGTACTGAAATGTGATTTTTAATTGTATGTTAATAAATAAAGTTGCCCAGGGGTCAGAGCTATTAGAGCCATAGAAAGAGCGTGGCAGTGGTGGCGCACGCCTTTAATCCCATAGATCTCTGTGTGTTCAGGGATACAGCCAGCATTGGAGACATACGCCTTTAAGACCTAGAGGGCTGTACTTACAGGCAGTGACGAGACAGTCATGTGTTTGGGTTTACAACCAATGAGAAGGCAGAACAGAAAGACTATTTAAAGATATACACACAGGGAATAGCTCTCTTTCTGGAAGCTAGGAGCACTGCAGGAGGAAGGGTAAGATTTTAGCTCTGAGCTCTGACCTCTCAGCTTTCTCTTTTACATTGGATCTGTGTTTCTTATTTAATAAGACAGTTGGTTACATCTACAGTAATATGTTGCAAATCAAAAATATGAAAAAGGATTAATGCTCAGAATGTATGGAGAACTCCTAAAACTCAACAGCAAAAATCCAATTCAAAAATAAGCAAAAGACTTGAATATATATTTCTCTGTGGTGATTTATTGTGTATCAAATAAAGCTTGCCTGAGGATCAGAGGACAGAGCCACTAGATTAAACATAAATACCAGGCAGTGGTGGCACACACCTTTAATCCTAGTACTTGGGAGTCACAGGCCTTTAATCCCAGCACTTGGGATTTCATGCCTTTGACTCCAGTATTTAGGAAGCGCACACGCCATTAACCCCAGCACTAGGAAGGAAGTAAAATGGCTGGGCGAGGAAAAGCATATAAGGTGTGAGGAGACAGGAAGTAGGGCCTTTTGGCTAAGGACTTAGAGGACTTGTAGAGATAGGATCCCGCCTTCTATTTGGCCTGAGGATTCGGCAGTGGTGAGAAGTTTCTCTAGCGGCTTGTTCTTTGTCTCTCTGATTTTTCAGCATTTTTTATTAAGACTATTTAGGAATTCGTGCAATATTTCTCCAAAGAATTTCACAAGTGGACAGCACAGATGCTCACTACCAGGGATAATGAAGGAAACACAAACTAAAATCAGCCAAGATGCCATCCTAACACACTAGGATGGCTATTATGAAAAACAAAAACAGTAGAAAATAGTACATGTTTTTGAGAAAGTAGAGAAATTAGAGCATTTGCACTTCGACTGCAGATATATAACTATTAAAATGTTATTTAAAAGATTATGATGACTCCCAAAAATGTTAAACAGAATTTTGCATAATTAGGTGAATTATGACAGAAATCCACTTCTGGATATGTTCCCAAAGGAATTTAAGCAAGACTCAAATGGATACCTGCACATCCACATTCATAACAGTACCATTCCCGATGGCTAGTATTCACCGATGGATGGATGAATAGATGGATGGATGGATGGATGGATGGATGGATGGATGGATGGATGGATGAATAAGCAGGGCCAACACACACAAAGTAGGACTTTTTCTTTTTTTCTCTTTTTTCTCAAGACAGGGTCTCCCTGTGTAACCCTGCTGTTCTGGAACTCACTTTGTAGACCAGACTGGTCTCAACCTCACAGTGCTCCACCTGCTTCTGCCTCCTGAGTGCCAGGATTAAAGATGTGCATCATTACACTAGGCCTGAAGTGGAACATTTTTTCAGTCTTAAGAAAGAACAGCCAGGCATGGTGACACATGCTTTTAGTATTAGCACTTGAGAGGCAGAGGCTGGAGGATCTTTGAGTTAGAGGCCAGTCTGGTCTACAGTGTGAGTTTCCAGGGCATCCAGGACTTCACAGAGAAACCCTATCTTGAGAAACAAGAAGACAAGAGAGGAAGAAAGAGAGAGAGAGAGAGAGAGAGAGAGAGAGAGAGAGAGAGAGAGAGAGAGAAAGTTAGGAAGAAAGAATGGAAGGAAGGAAGGAAGGAAGGAAGGAAGGAAGGAAGGAAGGAAGGAAGGAAGGAAGGGAGAAAGAGAAAGATAAGAAGGAGGCCATTCTGACACATGGCACATCCAGAGTGGAGGGCTCTTGAGGACACCGTGCTAAGTGGAAGAAGCCGACCGCCCAAGGATAAACTCCAGGCTTCCATTAATGGGAGCCTCTGAGCCAGAACTGCACAGCTAAGCCACCCCCAAGTTCCTCACCCTCAGAAATGGTACAGGATAACAAATAATGTTGCTTTAAAAAAAATTCTGTGTATGCCCCAGCTTCTAGGTCCCAGCATTCAGTCATTCAGTCCTGGGTTTTGTTTGCAGGAATCAGCAGTGCACAGCCTGGCCAGCTTTCAGCTGAGTCACCCCCTTCTCACTTTGTAGTCCGGTCATAACGCTCCCTTTTCACATTGCTTGTTTTGCCCATCCCTTTCTTGTCTCTTTCTGTTCCAGGTGCCCTTCCTCCTGGGTGGAAGCCAGCATCTCTCTGTTCACCACTCACACTCAGTGTCCACTCCATGTTTCCAGCAATGTCCTTCCTGGTATTCCATTACAAATTAGCGCCCTATATTCTCTCTCACGCAAGCACATTTTCTATCTTAGCTCCTCATAACTTGGAATCCAATAATTGTCTGCTATTTTGTTCCACACCAGCCTCCTTCGTCTTTCCATCCCCCACCCCCACATCTGCCCCCGGCGTTACAGGTTTTCGTGAGTCTGCTCTCTTTACGTCTTTGTCCCCAGCACATGAAACAAGAGCCCCAGACAGAACGCTTTCTGAATGAGTGAGTCAGTGTGCAGTTTTGGAAACACGTTGAGCAAGCGTGGAGGGGCGGCCATTCTCTGCTGCAGCTTCTGGCCTTGGAGTTGTGGGGTGCAGAGAAGGCGCAAGGGGTGTGACCACTATAGGAAACGAGCTCCTCCTTGCTCAGATGAGCTCACCCACTCTGCTTTCTGGCTAACATCCGGCATTCCAAGAGCGCTGTGGGCCACTTCAGAGGAGTAGCTTGTAGCCTGGGCTGGTAGAGAAGGGGTTTCTGAGGAGGGGCCTCAGGGGCTGTCCAGAAGAGGGCAGCTGATGGGTGGATGTAACTATCGTACACTTTAGTTGTTGAAACTCTACACTAGATGTCATAATAGGTTAAAATGGAATGTTAGGGGGAAATCCCAGAGAACGAGAAGAATGGCAGCCTAGAGAGAGACCAGGTTATTGGTGGCATTTGCTTCAGCCACGAGGAAAGTCAGGTGATGACATAATTAGACTCTTACAAACGCCACTAGGGTCGTGACATGGTAGACTAAAGCTACAAGGTAAGAGGTAACGAGGAAGAGAGTAACAAGGCCCTGGGTGCCTGCTGTCTGGCCCTAGAATAGCCACCCGGTCCCCAGAGCTGTGGAATGAGGGATTTGTGTAGCAGGTGGTGTGTATGCCAGAACCCTTGCGGGAGTTCAGCAGGTGGGCTAATAGGGGTGAAACGATTCTGTTTCTGGGCTGGGGGATGAACAGACCCAGCACGAGGCAGGTGATAGTCATCTGTGCTGTGCAGGTGAGATCACACCCAACACAGGGTATTACGTTGTAGGTACCACAGCTTTAAAGGGATGTAGGTTGGCATGGACCACACCCACAAAGAGGAAAGTTTGCTTCAAACTTCAAATGTGGGCTGAGCAATTATTGCTGGCAAGAGTGTCTCTGACATTCCTTTGGGATCCTTGTGTGGCTTTCTAGCCTGTCACTGGCTTATGGTCTAGCTTTTAGAGCAAAGGAGTTGCTTTGATTGAAGGAGTGTCTTAAGGATGCCTGAGTCATTCACCACACATGCTAAATGTGTGTGCTCTTTATGGTTGTATGTGTGTGTACATACTCACAGTTTGCCCTACACCACAACACACACACACCATCTTCCAACCACACACATACTGTGTGTCTTTCATATACATTTTCACAGCCATAAACATACAAAATATCCCTCAAAAAACACACACACTTGCCAATCACACATACACACACACACACACACACACCTGTCTTCACACATCATACCACAAACACATCATATAGCATATGCATAACAGACACTATTCTACAGATGTGACAAGCATAAAAGTTACATGTGTCCATTCTCTCAAGCTCACACACACACACACACACACACACACACACACACACACACACACACAGAGAGAGAGAGAGAGAGAGAGAGAGAGAGAGAGAGAGAGATGTTATAAACCCATATACACCACACATGTTAAACTACATCCTTATATCACAACCCATGTATCATAAGACACATATGCTGCACACATGCTGTGCACAGACTTGTTGCATACAATACATTAAACCATACCACAGATACTAGAACAAAGATACCACACACAACAGTCACATCATATATATAACACATGGAGTTCTCTAGGCACCCCAAAGTTTCATGAAACAGCCTGAAAACTCAGTGCCCTGGAAGGAAACACTGTGGTTAATTTTAATGATCTACTTTCTTCTTTCAAAGAGTAAAAGCCCTCTTTTAGCAGCAATGATGAAAGGTTTGGTGGTTAGTTTCCTCGGGAAGACCCGCTCAGTGAGGAGTCAGTGCTGAGGGCCTTTGTTTCTTTGAAGTTAAACAGCAACATCTTCCAGTAATCTCATGGATTACCCAGATCAGAACCCCGAGATCCATGTCATGATCAAGGACACACTAACACAGCGCCATGCCAAGTCACAATAAACATTCTAAACAGGAAACCGTTCCACCAGGCACAGTGGCGGCTGCCTTTCACCTCAGCACTTGGGAGGTAAAGGCTGGAAGGACAGGAGTTCAAGACCAGTCTTGCCTCCATAGCACCTTCTTGGCCAGCCTGGACTATACGAGACCTGTCTCCAGAAAAACAAAAACAAAAGCAACAGAAAAAAAAAAAGTTTCACCGGCCAGTGTGGGCCAAAGACGAAGATCTGGCTCCGCGCTATGTCAACTCTGTTCCAAGCCAGTGCCAAGCTCAGCTGATCTGGAGCTGACGCGTTGGTTCCTGGGAAAGGAAGAAGTGAGAGTGTCCTCACTTGTGTCTGGACCACCTGAGTTTGGCAGGCTCTGGGGCGGGAACTTGGACTTCCCGGGGGAACTGGTTTGGAACTAAGCACCTGCTACTTCCTCCTTTCTTGTCCCAAATGCCCACCAAAGCTAAGAACTCTGATTTTTTTTTTTTAAAGGTTTCCTGAGAGGAAGCCAGAAGCAATCTCATCCCAAGCCAACTGGGCATAGTTTCCTGGAAGGGATGGAGGAGAATCTACCAATTCAATTCGTTCTTTTCTCATCTGAAAAGGAGAGAAATCTGAAACTGCCGGACATCTGCCAGGCTGGGCCAAGGACCATAAGCCCCGAAGTAGCACAGAGTGCAGGGCAGCATCAAGTCTGTAGTGGCCCTTCTCTTGTCACTGTGTCCCCAGACTAGCTGAGAGGCAGGGCGGAAATGCACTTCCCATAGGGAGACCCCACGGTATCATAAGCTCCTGATCACAGCCTGTCATTAGAGCTGGGGTGCAGTGCTCAGGAGTCAGACTATCCATACTAGGACAGCTATGGATAGAAACGGCTCTGACAAGTCGGTAACATCCAGGGGTCCCATCAACCCTGTCCCACAAAAAGCTCTCTCAGAGTCTGGTCATTCCAGCATTTCATGCTGAGGTCACCCCAGGCAACCTGGCTGGCTCAGGGTTCTGTTACCCGAAGTCCTTGGTAGGATGGGAAGCAAAGGAGCACTTGGTATTGGCAAAGCCCTTGCCAGACAGCTCTGAGAAGACAAAAGACAGAATCGCCACTTCCCCAAAGCTCACCTTTCAGCAGGGCAGTTAAAATGGCCATCTCAACATCTTGCTGACCCTCAGCACCCATCCGAAACACAGTGACCTGGGAACAGGTGAATGGGGGAAAGACAGGATCAAGGCAACATTGAAACCAAGAGGAAGCATTGAGCTGTTGTTTTGTTTTGTTTTAAACTGAACACAAAGAGTGATGCAGTGAACCAGAGAGCTGGTCAGACATTCACAAGAGTTTTCAGTCTCCGGGAGTTTCCATGTTATTCTTACTATGGAATCCTTGCCTGGATTTGGAGTTTATTCTTTATCCCACCTTGGGAAGGAGGGTGCTGACCTGGGATCTTTCCTCCAATATCTAAATAGCCAGATGAGCTGGTGAACACCCGTCTAATCAGAAGAAATATGTTAACAGGGCATTTGCGAGTTTAGAACTTTGATTCTGTCGTTGTAAGTGAATGAGGGGTGCCAGGGCCCTATGAAGACAGCTGCAGGAAGGAAGGAGAAATGAGCCCTGCATTTGCAAAGGGAAGCGAATTTGACTTGGCAACCGCATCTAAAGGGCTGTCGCGTGTCTCTGTTCCCAGGGATTTTAAGTCTGATTTATGTTTTGCATCTCTGAGTGGAGAGACATGGTATGACATCACCTCATGTTTGCTAAGGTCTGGGAACACCTAGGACTCTCTGTGGGCTTGTTTCCCTCCCGCAGGTGCACACAGGCAGCTAGTTGGGAATGAGTTTCTAAGTTGCCTTTCGGGGAGGTCAACTGAAGTATGCAGAAGTCCGTCGAGCATGTACAGCAGAGCCAGACAAGGAAACAGCTCTCCCCGTGGAATGTGGTCGGAAATAAATTCAAGATACTCACGAGTTCTTTCTTCTTCATGCACTCCATGATAATTGCAAACAGCTGATGCGATTGTGACTTGCTGTAATTAAATGTTTTCTGAATGGTGACTAGGAGCTGGTCCCGCAGGGACTCGTTTATGATCCTGTTCAAAGGGGGACGGAGAGAGAAGGAAGCGAGGGAATTAGGGCAATTCCCGCGTAAACCAGACAGCTTTGCCCACCCAAATGTTTTTGATTTGTGACTGCTAATGGAAGAGTTTTGTGTACAGGAGACAAAAAGTCACCCTGGCCTAAAAGCAACATTAAAAAGTAGCCTCAGTTTAGCTCTTTGGGAGACTTATAAGGGAAAACAAAGTTGCAAGAGAGAGAGAGAGAGAGAGAGAGAGAGAGAGAGAGAGAGAGAGAGAGAGAGAGAGAGGATTCGGCAGAGAGGATTCGGTCAGGAACCTCACACTGATCTTGGGAACTGGAGAGGAGATCAAGAAAACTCCTTCTGAGTTAGACATTTCTGAGATGTCTGAGCGGATCAAGTCAGATGGTCCCCCTCAGCCTAACAGAAAGCATTAAGAGCTTGCCCTCATCACATGCCAGTCTTACCCTCCTTCTTCGCAGTATTTGTGTGCGAAGGACAAAATGTCGGAGGCGCGTCCGCTGCCGTCGCAAACCACCACGGGCACAGGGGGGTCTTCTCTGAGGTATTCCAGGACAACAGAAACCACATTGGGGCCGCCCTCCACCACGAGGCCCACGACAGGCACACCCTGGCCCAGCCCTGCGACACAACCACAACAAGCCAGTGTGAACATGGCCAACTTGTCTTAAGTGCTGAGACAGCAAAAAAGTACACGCTTCCAGCCCCAGGGCTCCCCCTGTGGCGTTAGTGTTGACCAGCAGCCGGACTAAGGGGTGAGCTAAGTCAGAGGAAGCGTGACTGCGTTCGCTCTTGCATTTGAACTTCATATCATGGCCTCACTGTAAACTCCAGAACCTCAAAACTTGTGAGCTCCCCGACACGCCCGTGTGACCTAACTCCTGTAAAGAACCTGACGCAGGGACACCTGGGAGTGAGTTTTAAGAGTCATTGATACGGGTGCTCCTCTTCTGCCTTGCCTGGGGGTGAAATGCCCACACTGGAGGCTGTCTTCTGAGAGTGATCCAGTATAAGGAGGGCTGGGCAGCTAGAGGGGAGTTAGGCCAGTCCAGGGCATCTCCCGTATTGGCATCACAATGCCAAACCAATGCTCAAAGCACCATCTTACGGATGAGCAATTGTAAAAGGAACGACGCCCCACTTGACTCATGAAGAGCAATGGATCTGGAATATGAGAACACATTTGCCTTTGGGACCCTGAAGAGGCACACACGTGGAGAAGTATGCTCGGGTTACTGCCACCAAGGCCTGGGAGAAGGCAGTACAGGTTAAGCATGCCCAATCTAAATATCTGAAGTCCAAAACTGAACGCATTTTAGGCATCAACATATTTTTGATTGGAGACAATCAGTAGAAAACATTATGCAAATATGACAAAATTTCATCAACTCTGAAGTCTGAAACACTTCTGGCCCCAGTATATTATCTTAGGGTTGAAAACATGGACCATTATTAGCCCATTTTTAATGACTTATTTCCAGGGTCTGCCTCTGCTTTAAAATAAGTAAATAATTGGGCTCTTCAAGAACACATTAGGAATAGACAAAGGTTTGGTGATAGAGCCAGTAGGGTAGGCGCTAGGAAGTAGAGGGTGATAGAATTCTGGGAAGCTGAGATCATACTGGGAGAGAGTGAGAGAGAACTCTTCATGACAAATTTGCCTACCTGGAAATGTCAGGCCTGCCTGGCCAGGACATGTTACATAATTGTTCCTTGGCATCTACTGGGGATTAGTTTCAGGACATCACACTATGCCCCTGGACACCAAATTCAAGATGCTCAAGTCTCTTATGTAAAATGGTGCATTGTCTACATCTACATTCTCCCGTGTGCTTCAAACCACCTCTAGAGGACTTATAATACCTGAATGATGCAATGGCATGGAAATAGTTATTATACTATGTTGTTTAGGGATAATGACTAGGAAAAAAAACTGTACACATTAATTAAAGACTAAATTTCTCTCCTGAATACTTTCCATCTGTGGCCAGTGAAGTTCTGGGCTTTAGACCCTGTTAGGATTCAGGGTCACTGGTCAGGTTTTGCCAGGTTTCCATAGTTCTAATTAACATTACAAGTGGCAAGTGCTATGCTTTCCCAAGTTGATACTTAAGTATTTAGAACAGCTTTGTTATCTCCTGCTGAAAGAATTCCAGTTAGGTTTGGTTCAGCAAACAAGCATTGAAGGTGGCCATGAACAAGAAATGGATGAAATGGCATTGCTTCTGTCTTTGATATTCCTATCCAAGCAGGCTTGGGCTCTTACATCTTCAGGAACGTGGTGACTTCGTCTCTGGAAGCAGAGGTGAACTTGTTCTTGGCTCAGGCTCCCAGAGCTCTCTGGAGTAGGGGTGACCACTGGGCCCCCCTTTGCTGTCCTTGCCCCACTCAGAGGCCTAGGCAAAGGATGACAAAGGGAAGCCCACAAGTCACGGGTCCAGGAAGAACTCACAAGTCGGAAACAATGAAAGTGTAAACCAAATGCAACCGATTTATCAAGGACTGATTCTGAGGACCACACCGCACTCACAGCAGCGAGGCTGCCTGCGCAAGATCAAGCCGATCCACATTTCAGCATGGAACTGGGGAGGGGTTGACAAGTGCATGGTTTCCGTGAGAAAGAAGTCAGCTATCTTCAGGAGTGTGCCCCGACTCCCCGTAGGTTGACCACACGCCAGTGGATGGTCCCACACCCGTAAGTGCATGGTCAGCACAGTAGGACACAATGAGTTGTTTTTAAAAAGAGGGCATGAATTCAGTGGGTAGGGAGGTAAGGGTAGATCTGGGAGAAGCGGAGGGGGGGCGGTGTGAATATAAAAAAAAATTGTATGAAATTCTCAAAGAATCGGTGGAAATATTTTTTGACTGGTTCTTGGCAATCCATAGCCTTTCATGGAGGCCACCCTAGTCCTAACCGCTTCCTTACATTATGACCATTTCCCAGGCCCAGATTGTCGTGCAAAAAGATATTACTGGTGATGTTAAGAATAAAATATTCTGTGAGATGATTTAAGAATTCTTTGTCAGAGTTTTTGCACATGGCCATGTCCCAGGAGATTATGCCAGCTCCCTTCGTTTTAACAAGCTCTCATCCTTTCGTCTCGTTGGGGGCCAGTCCTTTCTCTCTATCTTATCCTCAAATTTACCCCAGCAGTGAGTGTTCTTTCCTCATAGCTGTGCCAACTGGACCAAACAAGGATGGTGCCCATCAGAAACAGATGGCCCTGCAGCCAGGCCCAGGGACTTCCTCATCTGGAAGATGAGAAAGACTCAGACCTACAGAGATGTTTATTGACCCTACAACACTTATCTGTTCATAGGATGAATCATGCTAAGTCTTTGGAGAGCAATTTTTTCCCTGATAAAGCATTAAAGAAAAAAAAAAAAAACAGTCATAACTACAGTAAACAAGAATGAGGACAAGATGATGGGCAGTGCCCGCCCTCACCGTGACAAACAGTGCAAAGGGTATTTCTCAGACCAACTTGTGAACTTGGGCAAAGTGTCACATGGCTGCTTGTGTGAAGACAAGGATAGGTGGCTAGGGCAAAGGGTCTGACCATGGTCCATGGACCTGGCAAGAATCAAGACTCCCAGCATCCTTGACTAACTTCCTCCTCAGCGGGCATCCATTCTGGTGGAGCCGGTCCGCAGCTGGTGTCCCCAGCCTCCTGGGACTTACGTGTGTTGATCTTCTGGAGGGAGATGTGTTTTTCCAGCTGTCTCCGTAGCTTCACCTCAGCACCGTACTTGCCCAGGGTGCCGTTGTCAGCCAGGATGAAGTGAGTGTGGGAATTGTTGAGCACCGAGAGCTTGCTCAGAGGGTTGGACATGGTCTGGTAGACTCTCGTTACCTAACGAAAAGCACGATGCAAATGCAAGCTGTAGGACTTAGATATTAAGAGCCACAGGGCACTCAAGCACTGTGTACATGTACCACATGCACACTTGGTCTCGTTTCTGTACCGTACACACTGAAGGCTGTTTTCTCAATCAGCGTGTTAAGACAGAAAGAAAGTTGTTTCCTCCAATGGCGCTTCTCAACCTTCCTAATGCTGTGACCCCTTAATACAGGCCCTCATGTTGTGGTGACCCCCAACCATGCAATTATTCTCATTGCCACTTCATAACTGTAATTTCACTACTGTGATGAATCGAAATGTAAATATCTGGTATGCAGGGTGTATTTTCATGGTTACAAACTGACTCAAAGGGGTCGCAGCCCACAGGTTGAGAACTGCCGCTTTAGATGATGGCAACCCAATAATTGAACACTTATTTATTGCAGAGAAATGAAAACTGGCAGTCACACAAAATCTTGAGCACACATTAGTGTCTCTGTATGTGCCTCTATGTGTGTCTGTGTGGTGTATATACATAGATATGTGTGTGTGTGTGTGTGTGTGTGTGTGTGTGTGTGTGTGTGTGTGTGTGTGGTCAACCTGAGCATCTGCCTCATTTGCTCTCCACCTTATTTTTTAAGACAAGGTCTCTCTCATTAAACGTGGAGCTGACAGACTTGCTAGGCCGGCAGACACTGAGCCCCTAGCACCCTGACTTCTAGGATTACAGTCACATGCTATCATACCTGGCTTTATATATGAGTATTATGAATTCAAACTCAAGTCCTTATGCTTGTTCAACAAGCATTTTATCCACTCACTGAGCTGTCTCCCCAGTCCTCTGGGCACACATTTTATAGCAACTTTATTTTTAATAGGCCAGCTATAAACTGTGTGAGATGTTCTTCAAGAGACAGTTGTTAAACAGTCTGTAGTAGCATATCCAGATCACAGAACACAACACCATTCATCAGAGGGAAGGGACACATGACAATCTGAGTGTCCTGAGAGTGACATCGGCTGGAAAAACCCATCCCTATAAGGTTGCATATTATGTGCTACCATATCCCGAAAAGAACAAAAACATTATAGAGATATGAAACACATTGGTGATTGTCAGTGTTAAAGAGGAAGCAGAGATGGGAGGAAATTGGTATAGATATTTAAGGAGACAGGGGGCTTTCTTGGGTTGATGGCTATGCTCTGTGTCTTGATGGTATCAATGTCAAGGTCTTGATTGTACCATCATTTTGCAAGAAACTTCCACCAGAGAGATGAGTGAAGGGTGTGCCCTGGTATTTCTTACAACAACATATGAATTTATAATGATCTCAAAATACAGAGTTCAATTTTTAAAAGTTGTTTATGTCTTCAGAGAAAACTTACGTCTTTCCCAACCAGGTCTTCCTTGTTCTCCACCATGCCCCACGGAGCGATTCCTATAGCACAGAGCCGGCCTCTAGACTTGGAGGAGTGGTCTTTCAAGGCATCTCCCACATGGCTGACAACACCTGCAAGCAGCCATATGCCACTTTTCAGGCCCTTCTATGCCACATCACATCACCACTGACAAACTTCAGGGACACATGCCAGCTGAGCCTCCATAATCCCTGTGGATCAGGGGTGAGACCTGTTCTCTTCACGAAGAGAACACACCCCACACAGGTCCTTGCTCAACATAACCATTGATCCTGTGTTAACTCCTGAAGTTGGAAAAAAAGAGCAGACCCCAAAACAGTTGGGCAAGGAGTTCCTCTACAGATTTCTATGATCCAAAGCTGGAATTCACTGAGATCTCATCCATAGTCCTTGGCTGCATCTGCTAACAGCAGGAGACAGACCACCAGTCATATTCCTCATATATTTTCAGTTTATTTCCCCACAAAGCATGGAAACAATGAGTATTGACTGGCTCATGGAAAAGGACACTTGTCCATGGCTATGCTCAGAGGATGGCACCGACTGAGAGACTCAGATGTTCACTGCCATCACTGTTATTCCCACTGAGGTTGAGACCTCAGATGTCCCCCAAAGCCCCATGCTAGATGCCTAGTGTCCGGCTGGCGACTGTTGGGAGGCGGTGGAAACCATAAGAGAAAGGACCCAGCGTGTGGTTGGTGGGTCACTGGGCGTGCCCTTGCAGAGCTGGCAGCTCCAGTCACGCTCTCTGTTTCACTTCACTGCCACAGGTCCAGAGCAGTGGGGCCAAGTGACCACAGGCTGAAACCTTTAACACTGGGAGCCAGAGTAAACCTCTTCCCTTTATTAGCTGATTATCTCAGGTGTCTCTGTTGGGTGATGGAAAGCCACCTAACAAAATTATGTTTAGACCATGTAAGCAGATCAGCCACAACAACAATAAACCCCTGCTGCATAAAGGTTCCATTCTTGTTACAGCGTGGATCAGGAGTCCATGTGTCCCATCTCCTGGCCATTCTTACTAGGAGCCCCTCTGCGACCTGAGTTGAGTTCCAGGGGTGTAGATTCCCAGCAAGGGTGGGGCCCCTCTTACCCGTGCTCACACCCCCGGTGAAAATCCAGGCCCCTGTGGTCATGGCAGCTTTGATCAGGCCTTTCCCAAACACCTGCTTCAGCTTGGGCTGCATCTCAAAGCTCTGGAGGCCTCCGTGCACGGATATCAAGAGCTTGGGGAGCTCCAGTTGCCAATCTTTCACCATGAGATGGAGCAAGGAGTCTGGCTTGGTGTCGTAGGAGACGCGGATATACTGCAAAAGAATGCGTGATGCTCAGCGCCTGCTCTTGGTTTTGTTTCTCCTATCAGAGGGGAACATGAGTACCACATGTGTTCAAGCAAGAACTCCCTCAGGGCCTCGAGGCCCTCTGTGACCTGGGTCTTC
Source organism: Peromyscus maniculatus bairdii (assembly GCF_049852395.1). Lineage (NCBI taxonomy): Eukaryota > Metazoa > Chordata > Mammalia > Rodentia > Cricetidae > Peromyscus > Peromyscus maniculatus. Next base: position 75,397,999 of record NC_134852.1, on the reverse strand, counting down.
TGCATTAATCTTTAGCCAAGTGACTAAAGGGAACTTGGGGGAAAGACGGCCAGATTTAGCAAGGGAAAACACAGGACACCAGGGCTATGATCCAAATGTTTGTGTTACCCTGACAGCCACATGCTAAAACTTTATCCCAGTGCAGCAGTGGTGAGGGTGGGATAAGGGACAGTGTTCCAGAGGCCCATGGAGTTTATTCTTTCATTCTGTATGTGAACATACAGCAAGAACGTGTCATTTATTAAACAAGGGGCAAAACTGGATGAACTGGGACCTTGACTACAGGCGTCTTAGCCTCTAAAACTGTGCAAAGTACATTTCTGTTTATAAATCCCCCCATCTAAAGTGTTGTAGTATCCGCTGACCAAGCTAATATGCCTGTCTAAATTTGAATTTTTGAATGGTTTAAAGATGAATATTTTAAATAATTTAGCACAGTATCTTTACTCCAAGCAGCACACCACATATAGAGTTGGTACGGAACTGTACTAAAAATTGTCTTCTTTTGTCTGACATTCACACACATCTGAGTGCCTTATACTTGTTTGCAAACTTAACCTTGAAAGAATCAATTCCCAGTTGGCTCAGCTAGAACAATGGTCCAGGATGTCGGGCAACGCTATCATTGAGTGAGTAGGAAAGGGTCATGAGCCTACATGTGGACTAGCCTTCTCCTCAGGGTGAAAAAGAAATTAATGGTCAGAGTCTGTGTGTGTTACCTTTTTGTATCCATGCTAATACATAGAGTGCCATTCCAGAAAATTTTGTGTTGTGGTATTTGAAACATAACTGAGATTTATTTGAATACTAATGCTGGGCCAATGAAATGAAATCGCAAAAATAGCATTGAGAATCAGCAGCACGGCATTGTGGGCTGGCACCTCCCCTCACTGCAGGGCCCGCCAGAAAGGGAGCTAGCATCCCCTGTCTACAGCAAACTGTGAGGGACTGCTCCTCTCCTCTTGCTAGCTGAGAAGAGAAGACATAGGGAAGCTGACTTCAGAGGAAAATGCTTGTAGAGGCTCCCCATGTGCCAAGGACGGGGGCAAGTCCATGGTTAGTATTACTGTTTTAAAGAACTTTCTTATCACTAGGTGTACCGTTTTTTGGCTTTGTTTGTTTGTTTTCTTTTGTTGTTGTTTTTGTTTTGTTTGTTTTTATTAACTCAACAAAAGCCAGGGTTGTCTGGAAAGAGGAAACCTCAACTGAGAAAATGCTTTTATCAGACTGGCCTGTAGGCAAGTTTGTAGAGCATTTTCTTGATTAATGATTGATGGGGGAGGGCCCAGGGCACTGTGGGTGATGCCAGCCCTGGGCAGGTGGTCCTGGGGTATATAAAAAAGCAGGCTGAGCAAGCCAGGAGCAAGCCAGTGAGTGGCACTTCTCCATGGTCTCTGCTTCCGTTCCTGCCTCCACTTCCCTCAGTGATGAAATGTTACCTGGAAAATAAGATGAAATAAACCCTTTTCTCCTCATTCCTTTTGGCCACAGTGTTTATCATAGCAATAGAAAGCACTGGAGGACACCAGGGTGGGGCAATAGAGAGTGTGTGCAAGGTTGGGCTAGGGCGTGCCTTGTGGTTTAGAGCTTGGAGTAGATTCATGGAGGCTGCGTGTACTTTACAGTGATGTAAAATCCATCCGCGCAGATTCACCTCATGGACTTGCAGTAATGTGCCTATGAAGGTTTAGCTGTAAGCCTGAGGACGACTCAGGTCTCTGCATCCTGGGGGCCAGGAGACAGGCTCTGGTGAAGGCGGGGTCCCTGTGCACAGTGCCCCATCACCCCTCTTACCATGGCTTTATTGGAGTAGCCCCCGCCCTGGAATTCGAGAATCCCATAGGAGTCTGTTGGGTAGCTCTGGGTGTGTTTGCTGACAGACCATTTCCCCGCCTGCGCGTCCACCTGCTTGCTCTCCTCCCCTGTTGAGCTGGGAGCCCCGCTCGGCAATGGGGGGATGTGCTGGTTAATGAGCTGACCACAGCAACACCTGAAAGAAGAGCAAAGCAGACTGATCAGCAGCGTCTCTTCCTTCCCTCCCATGAGTATCAACTAGCTTGTGTGAATGAGCTCGGTCCAACCAGGGCCACAAGACTATCTTCATCAGGGACAGAAGTGATCCCTGTGGTTCTCTTTCCAAAAAAGCGACCCATCACTACTTATATACCAGTCTGCTTACAACACAATGGATGGCTGTTCTTTCTTACTGAATGAATGAGTGGTCATCGTTTGCTGTCTTGAGGATATTAACAGGAGCTGGGCCCTCTGAACACTGCTGAACATTTTGTGACAAAGTACAACCATAGCTCTGGAGCAGATAAGTAGCCTTCTGTAATTCTACAATGCTGCAGGATTCTTCTGTTTTTTAGTGAAACCTTTTTTCCTGCCCAAGTAGCACTGAAGGTTGAGTGGTCCTGTCCTGAGCAGCCATGTTTGGGTTTTGCAGATCTTGATTTTCAGTGTCTCTCCACAACTCAGCGAACCTCTGTCCCATGCTCCTTCCTAGTCTCCTCTGAGCATGTCTTTCCATGCATGCCCAGGGTTTCCTTGGTCACTGTCATGGTTGGCTGACACACAGTTCATGCCTGAAGCACCGAAGCTTGGAATGCCCCTTAGGGAGAACAGCAGGGGCCCAGAGTGATGTCTTGGTACTTGTGGGGGGCTCTCCTCCCCTTCTGGTTACTTCGCCAGTGTGCTGTGAGCTGATATTTGGGGGTTCTCTCTCTCTCTCTCTCTCTCTCTCTCTCTCTCTCTCTCTCTCTCTCTCTCTCTCTCTCTCTCCATCCCCTTTCCTTCCCTTTCCTTTCTTCTCCCCCTCTTTCTTTTTTCCCTTCCCTTTTCTCTTCTCCTTTCCTCTTCTGCCTTCCCCCTCATCCCATCTTTTCCCTTCCTTCCTCCCTCCTTCCCTCCCTCCCCCTCCTCCCCTCTCCCTCCCCTCCCTTCCTTTCTCTTCCCTTCCCTCTCCCTCCTCCCTTCCCTCCCCCTCCTCCTCCTCTCTTTCCCCCTCCTCCCCTCTCTCCCTCCCTCCTCCTTTTTCCCCCTCCTCCCCTCTCTCTTTCCCCCCTCCTCCCCTTTCTCCCTCCCCCTCCTCCCCCCTCCCCCCTCCCTTCCTTCTAGTGCTTTTCACCAGTCTGGAGTCTTACAAAAGCTCATGTGCATTTTAGAACTGGATTGCCAACTTCCATAACAAAGCCACTCTGGTGGGGCAGTGTTGTTAGACTTCTGTTCCTGCCGAGGCGGGACAAGGAGGTGTTGGGGGAGATTCCTTTGTGTTGTAGCTCCGAGACCACCAACCCAATGGAGTCAGACCTTGGTCCACATTCGGCTGCCTAAAGCAGACCATAGAGTTTTCTGGCCAACTCCGAGGAAGATCGAGGGACACTCAGGAGGAATAAGGAGGGGCCCAAAGAGACGCACAGCCTTTTCCATGGGGAAAGGTAGAGAAGCGAGGGAGGTGATTGTTTCTCTGTTGCTCTGTGGATCTTTCAGGTTTATTCCCTAATATCTGACTCCCGAGATTTATTTTTCAATAAAACAATAAAAGAAGCCACACTCAGGAAGAAAGGTTTAGTCCACAGTTTCAGAGACCCGTGGAGGAGGAACAGAACCAGTCCCCTCTCTGGCCAGGACGCAGACAGAGAAGGCCTGTGTTAGAAGTCCTCTTTCTCTCTCTTGCTGTACCAGGGCCCCGGCCTGGGGGGATGGTGTGTCTCACACTCAGGGCCAGACCTTCCTCCCTTCGCTAGCCCTTTCTGGAACCACCCTAACAGACACACCCAGAAGTATGGGCCACTAATGAAGGTGTTCCTTAGTCGAGTCAAGCTGACATCGAGATTAGCTGTCATCTGGGGATTAAGTTGAATTTGTGTGTCATTTTGTGAGCCATTTTAATCATGACACATCTTTGGATCTCTGAGCAGGGATGTTTTCCAAATTGCTTAGAACTTCATTCATTTCTTTCACTCATGTCTCAGTCTGGGAATCTGTATTACTGGCTTCATGCAACTAGTCGGCAGAGTGTTGTCATCATACCCCTCCCCCGCAACATGTTTTGGGCAGAGCTTATGGAGAATCTGTGTTGATTCTTCTGGAGTGGTTTCAGAGGTCAGTAGAGAGAGACCCCCTGGACCTGGGCTCGTTCTGATTACTAATAATGACCAATGGGGAGGCTTTCGACCACTGACCCTGACCGCACCCGTTACTTAATGTAAGTGTATTTCCATTGGATATTTCTTCCCTGAGCTAGCTTGGGTAGTTTGTACCTTTCTGGGAATTTGCCAAATTATCTAATTTGTTGTACAAATGACAGTATTGCTTCGTGATGATCTCTGTTTAAGACCGCCTGTTACTCTCTCGCCTGCCGTTACATCTTAGCTCTTCGGTCCTTTTCAGTTTGGCTAATTGAGTCACAGATTCCTGTTCTTTTCCAAGAACAACTTCTGGCTTTTGCCACCCAAGTCCCTCCGCCCTGCAGCATGGGCCGGACAGGCCTCTCCTTCCTCTTGAAGCATGGGTATCTTCCTTCTGCTTGCTCCCTGTCCACTCTGCTCTTAACCACGTCTTCTGGTGGGTGGCTATTCAGAAGTTCTCTTCTTTCTTAGTCCAGGCGTTTATGGGCACAAACCTCGCTCTCAGCCCATGTTAGTGCATCTCCTCCATTTTGGTGTGTCATGTCTTTATTCCCATTTGTCTTGGAGTATTTTATTCCCCATTTGTTCTCAGCTTTGATCTACCGGTTACAGAGAAGTATCTTCACTTTGTGAGGTACCAGTTTTTTTTTTTTCTTCTTCTATTGATTTCTAACTTTACTTATTATGGTTGAGGGCCATGCTTTGGCGTGTTTAAGAATATTAAGGCTTATGTCACAGCTTGGCCTCTGATCTGTCTTGGAAATGATCACCTGTACTTGAAAAGATTGTGTTGGTCACGTGTTCTGTAGGTACGGTTGTTCCGATCCTTCCCAGAGATAGACGTTCCTTTCATATAAATAAATTAGGGAGTTAGACTGCAGACACCCCAGAAGATTTCCTGAGACTTTCAAAGATCTAGCTGGGAGAGAGCCCAGGGAAGAGCTGCAAAGAGGAATTCTCTGTCAGGGCGTTTCCGTCTCAACAGAGGAGCTTATTAGCCCCATGACTCTTTATTAATGGATCCTGTGGGGACAAATTCTGGCATGTCCTTGCCTCTTTGCCCTTCTCCCACAGACATGAGAAGAATAGTTGCTGAGGCATGCTCACAAGCCCTGCCTCAGATGATAATGCCTCCACAATAGCCTCTGACATACCTGTTTGGGTCTTTTGTGCTGGGAATTACAAAGATGCATTCCCTTTTGCAAAACGTTTTCTCTATCCAAGCTTTCTGACCCTGGAAGAGAAAGGAATGAAAATTAGATTCCATAAGCCATCACCAGGGTTCATGAAAGAAAATCACATGACTTGCAAGATGGGTCAGAGGGTAAAGGTGTTTGCCACCATGCCTGATGACCTGAGTTCAATTCCTGGGACCCACATCTAGGGAGAGAACAGACTCCTGCAAGTCTCTGCTCCATCTACTCACCATTACACACGAGTACATGCACCCAATCAATCAATCAACCAATCAATCAACCAATCAATGTAATTTAAAAAATTAGCATGCCATTAATAGGAAGTTTCCTATCGTGTGTGTGTGTGTGTGTGTGTGTGTGTGTGTGTGTGTGTGTGTGTGTGTTTCTTTTTTTTATTGCTGGGGATCAAACCTAATGTCTTACCCAAGGCTGAGCTGTGGTCTTGGCCTTGCGTAAGATATCTGAATGATTGTTTCAATCATTGTTGCATGTGTTTAGGGATCTGGTGTTTTGAAAGAGAGGTGGCCTGGAAACATGTATTTCTATTTCCCACTTACTGAACTTAATTCACTGGCATCTACCGGCTGAAGATATTCTTTGTGCAAGGCTCTGTGTTGGGTGCTGTGGAGACTTTCCCAGGAGGGGAAGCAGAGGACAGTGTCCTTCACCCTCTAAAAGAAGCAGGCGATAGCTGAGGAAGCACAAGGAGAAGGGGGTGGGGCAGCATCAGGCTGCATCCAGGCCACAAGGACTGAGATAACTTCCTGTAGTGGCTTCTTTTATTGAGAAGGCCAAGGCTCAGATGCCTCTATCCTAGTTACATTGTTCTCAGACACCAGGAACACCTCACATGGAGGAGGAGGCTCAGAGCAGTGAAACCATAGGTGGAGAGTCAGCAGATCCCTGCGAGCAGGTGCTGGGAGGTCCCCGGCAAAACCTGCCCAGGCTGGCTGGAGGAGCGTTAGCTGTGTGTGTGTGTGTGTGTGTGTGTGTGTGTGTGTGTGTGTGTGTGTGTGTGTGTGTGTGTCTGTGTAAATCACTTGCATGCACACAGTGGGGATCAGTCAGTCCCAAAGCCTTTCATATGCTAGGCAAACACACAACCACTGAGCTAACGTCCCGTGCCCAAATGATTTAATGACTGCCTGACGGTGGTTCTCAACCTGTGTGTCATAATTCCCTTGACAAACTTCTGTCTCCAAAACAATATTTACGTTACAATTCATAACAGTAGCAAAATTACAGTTATGAAGTAGCAGTGAAAATAATTTTATAGTTAGGGGGGGAGGTCACCACAACATGACTGTATTAAAGGGCCACAGCATTAGGAAGGTTGAGAACCACTGGGTCTTGAACATTGTGCTGCTGGCCTTGGAAGCCGGTGCTTTTGTGCCCTTGACAGGAACACATCAGTTCAGAGGATGAAACATGGGGAAGTGAGTAGAAGCTTCATCTAGCCCAGACTTCAGGAGCAGAATGTTAGAGCCCGGCTCCACAGCAAAGCAGACATCCACTGTTTGGAAGGTAGCATGCTCTGCCTGCTTTGTACGTTATTTCTTGCCTCCCAGAGAAGCTCGCAGAGCATGCTCCTGTTTGATTGTGAAAACAAGGTCACGGTGCTTAGACTGTATACCACAGAATCTGGAATATGTGCCGGCCAAACAAATCCTAAACTCCTACAACTGGATTACCTTTTCAAAGAAATGCTAAGAGAGCAGTTCTGACGAAGTTCTCTGTGTAAGCTGTGAATGGACAAGTCTAAGGGAAACGAGCAAGTTATGGATAGCCGGAGCTGGTCTTCCACTATTGGAGAAAACAGTACGAATATGAGAAATGGAGAAGAGTTGAATGAACTGGACCCAACTGAAATTATCAGTGTGGAGTAATAGTCTGTGATATGTAGGGTTATATGAGAATGGATGTGCCATCTTTCCATACACACGTGGGGGACACAGGGCATACATGCATACATCTATATGATGTGGTGTATATATTATATGTTGCTTAATATTAAAAAGTGCCTCAAGACCTAGAGCTTAAAACAATAATAAGCTATCATCCAGCCTTGGGGATCTAGGAAGTGGTTATGTATAAGTTAGGTGCTTCTGAAGGGTCTTTCACAAGGATTCAAGTAAGCAAGACTGTGGCCTCTCCTAAAGAGATGGGTCTGGGGAGGATCCATTTCCTGACTCACACAGATTTGACTCTCGTTCCATCTCCTGCCACATGCGCCTCTCCATAGGCCCACAACATGGCAGCTGAACTCATCAGAGTGAGCAAGCCTAAGGGCTCTGTGACCTCGTGTCTGAGGCCTTATTGCATTACCTTCCCATATTCTGCTCATTAGAAGTAAGTCACTCAGCACGCCCCACTCAAAGGTATTAAATAACAATGACCCCACGAGGCAGGGGCCAGTGAAGTCACGTGCCTACCACACACACAATTTAGTCTACATGTATACATTGTGTCATATCCATCCCTTGAAAGGGTCTAACAGCAACAACATTCACACAGCCATAGATATACCCAGTGTCCAAATACTAGTTTCTAAATTCCAGCCTTCACAAGACCAGGGTTCCTTTAGAAACAAAGCCAGGGCTGGGGCCTGTAACTCCAGGGAGTAAGGAAGTGTTTGCTTCTAATCTCGGGAGCCACACTGGAAGACTCCCATTGGCTTTATCTGAGTGTGAAAATAAGTGATCACAATAAAGAATGTGACCTTTGGCTCGAATGTATACCCATAAATCCACACCTGTACAGATGTGCACATTAGGTAAGTACACGGGGGTCAGGAGAGCTGTGTCTTCCGGTGGACGTATCTAATACTTAGAAGCAGATGGAATCAGAAAACCAGCTCCGCACCCATCAATCAAAGGTGTGAAGAGTAACAGTGAACTTATGCATCTGCAAACACAGGTCATAGAGACTTATTATTAGAAAGGGTGAGTTGGACAGTGGAGCCATTTGGTGAACTCTGAGACTGTGTGCACACCCTCAGCACCAGAAAAGTCTAGCCCCTGAATCTGCTCAGGACACTCAGACAGCCTGGGGACAGACATCCTGCTTGTCACACCCTCCAAAGATGTCCAGCCAGTGGAAAGAGAGAGATTCTGTGCCCAGCACCCACATGGCAGCTCACAGCCATCTGTAACTTTAGTTGCAGGAGATACAGCACCCTCTTCTGGACTCTTTGAACACCAGGCCCTCACAGGGTGCACAGACACACACCAAGGCAAAACACCCATACACACAAAATAACAAACAAAAGACAACACGTGCCTAGACTCTCCCTGCTGATGCTTTCCGGCACCCTGGAGTAAGAAAGGCAAGGAGGGAAGGTACTGGGGAGGTGTCTCAGTGGGTAACCTGAGTTAGGATGCCAGCATACATGAAAAAAGATGGCCGTGGCCCATGTCGGCACCTCCAGTACTGCAGGGAGGTGTGCGGAGACAGGTGGGTCCTGAGGGCTCCCTGGCTGTCCAGCCTAGCAGAAACTGTGAACTTCCGGTTCAGTGAGAGCCTTTCGTTCAAGGCAACACGGTGGAGAGCATGAGGAAGGCACTGGATGTCCTCCTGCTCTGGCTTCCACACTCACATGCACGGTCACACGACGTGGATAAAGACGCTGGGCCAGGAGTGCGTGTGCCCTGGCATTCAGGTCTGTGTGTGTTCCAAGGGATGTGGGGTCACAAGCTGCATTAACAACTTGACCTTCTTGTCTGTACTTGAAGGAGGGTGGTCCAAGAGGGAGGGTATGGGAGGAAGCAGGGCTGCTAGGACACACTCTTGAGAAGGCTAGGGCTGGGCGCAGGGGTGACATGGGCGGGCTGCAAAGGCAGGGTGTGACTTTGCTCTGGCAGAAACGAGAGAAGCGACTTCCAAGTATAAACACTAGTTTTCTGCTGCATGAGTCTGTTTACGCAATGGCCATTTCTTGGGCCAAAATTAACAGCAGACTCCACAGGGACACGGCTGCTTTGTGGACCAGTTTGGTCCAGAGAAACCACTCGTTTCATGTGTATATTTAGAGCAGACAACTCAGACTCTCCCCACGGGTGCTCATCCCACACAGGAGCTTGGCCGGACTCTTGCAAGGGAAGAGCAGCTAGTTGGCATTAGCACGTAAGAGGAGTCTAGACTTCTGGCTTCTCCTCCTTTTAGCCTTCAGGAGGCGGGGAGACTGGCTGGTGTCCCTGCACGCTACAGGTGTCTGTGGGGTTCCACCCTTGCCTGGACCCCAGGGGAGGCCCACCCGGGGGAGCACCAGCTTGCCAGGGAAGCGCTCCATTGCAAAAGTCGGACAGGCTCCCTAGCCAGAGAGTGCTTATGTGCACAAGGGCTTAAAACCCACAATCATCCCTTCCTGCTCCACCCTCTGCTTCAGGGGAGGCCCTGGCCTGCTGCCAACAGGCCTTTCTGGCTCTTGTGTCTCAAGTTAGACACGGCCTCTCTGTCCCTGTGGCAAAGCAGCCCCCTAACATTGCCGAGCTTCTGCCAGAAAGTGAAGGTGAGGCTGTCTTCGTCTAGGGACTGTAAGCGGGTGTCAGACTCAAGTGATATGGTGTCTATGACGGCATGAAGACCCTATTTCTGGTGGTTCGTGTTCAAAGTCCCTCCGAGGCCCAGCCTGTGTGAAATGTCAGGAGTTGTCCCAGCTATCCTTCCCAGTGCCAGGGCTTCCTCTGTCCTTGCCAGGGACATTGCCCTGGGGACACTCCGGGGAGTGTCCCAGATGGGCATCTCAGGGAAAGAGGGTGATCTTCAAGGCAGGGGAGGGCCAGGTGTCCTCCAGTGGTGTGGACCGGTAAGTTGCCTGTCTCTGGTGACTTCCCTCCCACCCACTCCTAGAAAAGTGACCCCAGTTAAACTCAGTGTGCAACACACAGAGAGACTGGAAGAGGATTAGTTGCAGGGGGGGGGAGTTAACAGGAGATGGAGGGTATGAAAGAAGGTAGTGGTGTGGATATGAGCAAAATACATTGTGTGTATTTGTGAAATTGTCAAAAAGTGAATAATTAATCGAGGTATAAGACCTGAGTCCTAGAATTTTCCTTAAAGCTTGCAGCTGGGCGCTTTTAGTCCATGTCAGGGATTGTATGACCATCAGCACCACCTACATCAGGACATTTTCATGGCTCCTATAAAATAGTCATGTGGGTTGATGAAATGGCTCAGCAGGCAAGGAAGGCTCTGGCTACCAAGCCTGATGATCTGAGTGCAGTCCCCAAAATCCACATCGTAGAAGGAGAGCGCTAACTCCTATAAACTGCCCTGTACACCTGCACTGTGGTACACACACACACACACACACACACACACACACACACACACACACTAAATGAATAAAAACATTGGAGGCAACCATGCACCTGTTAGTGTTACTTCCTAGCTCATCCCGTTCCCTGCTCCTGGCAACAACTGATCTTGTCATGTATGGGTATCTTGGATGAGTAGAATCTTATGATCATCCATGCCTGGCTCTTTACACTTAGTGTGATGTTTTCCAGGTTTATCCACATCCTAGCCTGTGTCAGTCCTGGATTCCTTTTCAAGTGTCAGAAACAGTGCATTGCAAACACCCACAAAGCCCTGGCTGAGACAACTGTTTCCAGTTTCCCACCATTGTGATCAATGCTACAAGACATCATTTTTTAAAGGAAATGTTAAAACCGCCAGGGAAAGGGTGAAGGGAATTCATACTTGTTGGTAGGGAGTGTATGACTTTTTTTCTCTAATTTCTTCATTGTTTATATTGCATTTTTAATTTTCTAAAAATAAGCATGGTTTATTTTACAGGGAAGAAAAAGAGACTGTCCCCAGAGTGACCCAGTCAAGATGAGGCAGTTCCCATACCTAGTATCCCCCAGCACCAGCAGGCTCTAAGTCTGGGCTTCTTGTCACTCCCTTGGTATGTGGCAGCATCACTAACATCTTCTAGTACTGTTACTGGTGGCCATGCCATATTCAGCTTCCTGCCACTGTGGTAAAATCCCAAGGAAATCAAGTTAAAAAAGGAAAGTCACTTCACCTCCCTAATCACTGGAGATTACATGGACCATAGCAGATGTCCTTCTTACCCGTGGATGGGACTCCAGGGAATAACCATCATGGGTAAAGAAACAGAGCACTTGTGGCTGGTGAGATGGAGACTGGGATAGCCATTGGGAAAGCTGGTGTAGAGATTCTTCAAAATTCAGCACAGAATTAGCATAGGGTCCAGCAATTCTATGTGTTTATATCCCGAAGAGTGAGAAACAAGTCATGGAAAGAAGCCAAGAGGTAGACGCAATCCAGTGACCATCAGTGGATAGATTGATGCACACAATGTTGGGCCAGGTATGCAGTGAAATAGAATTCATCGTTTAAAAAGAAAGAAATTCAGACACAGGCTACCACATGGCTAATCACTGGCAGCATTGTGCTAAGTGAAATAAACCACTCCCAGAAGGACAAATGCCGTATGACTCCACATGCACGAGGTTCCTAGAGCTGTCAGACTCACAGAGACAGGGACTGCAATAGTGGCTGCCCACAGTGCAGGGAGGGGAGATATGGAGTTACTTAATAGGGACAGAGTTTCTGCTCCTCCAGATGAAAGCAATTGAGATTGGCTGTACAGTTATATGAGTGTAGTCAATGCCACCACAGGTGAAATTAGCCAGACTCAGAAAGACAGACAGCACATTTGTTATCCATGCATCCTAGCAAGTGTATAAGTATATGAGGAAGGAGATAGTGGGAGCCAAATGGGGACACAGGAGAAAAGGGACAGTATGGGGCGAATACGGTCCAAGTTCATGATACATTTGAAAGAAATTGTCTTTATGAAACCCAATGTTGGGGTTGGGGATTTAGCTCAGTGGTAGAGTGCTTGCCTAGCAAGCGCAAGGCCCTGGGTTCGATCCTCAGCTCCAAAAAAAAAAAAAAAAAAAAAAAAAAAAAAGGAAATCCAATGTTACATAGGATGCATATACTCCAATAAAGTTTTTAGCAAAATATCTATAGCTTTGAATAAGATACAATAAGATGTGTATGATGCATGAAGAAGCAGATTGTTTTGTATTTCAACCAAAAAAAGTATAAGAAAATAAAAAAGGTTGAGAGTAACTTATATTTTGCCACAACTGAAAATTAAGCAGATTAATAATGCTGATTTTCAGTCTGCCCAGAGAACCAGGGCCTAGGAGTGCGCATTTTAACAAGCCCTGTTGTGGGTGGAGGCCCGATCAGTGTGAGCTATACAGCACACACCGTGCCTGTCAGGGGGTCCTTCCAAGGCAGGCTCTCCAGGAACTGCAAGTTCATGTGTTGGAGACAGGTCAGAGAGACCAGTGGCTTGGGGCAGCACCAGGACGATGACAATGTCTAGGCATATGTTGGAAGAAGGAATGTTAATTGAGAAGATGCTTCCATGCTTTTGCCCTGTAAGCAAGTCTGTGGGGTGCTGCCTTGATTAGTGATGGATGTGGGAGGACTCATCTCACTGTGGGCAGTGCTGACCCTGGGAAATCATCCTGGGTTATGTACGAAAGCAGGCTGAGCAAACTATGGGAAGCAAAGCAGCTGAGAGCACATCTCCTTGGCTTCTGCTTCAGCTCCTGCCTCCAGGTTCCTGCCCTGACTTCCCTTCATGATGGAACTGATTGGGACATGTAAGCCGAAATAACCCCCTCTCTCTCCAAGTTGCCTTTGGTCATGGTGTTTATCCAAGCAGTAGGAACCATAACTAAGACAGAGATTTGTACCAGGTCATGGAGAATTCCTATGATAGACCTGGTCATGCATTTGTGGCAGTTTTTTTTGTTGTTGTTGTTTTTGTTTTTGTTTTTTTGATGGTACTGAAACTTTGGACAAGAAAAGCTGTTGCGCATTTAAAGCTCAGTGGATTGTTCTGTGGGAGCTTGGAAGGTAAGGACGATGAGAGAAACACAGAAGATGAAAGCCTGGCTTGTAAAGTCTCAGAAGGAAGTAAAGACTCTATTGGGGCCATTCGATATTTTGAATTCAGAATTTGTGTCTGGTCAGCTGGGACTGAAGAGCCAGCATGATTAGGAAGAGACCAGCATTATTGAAGATTATAAATCTGAGAATATTTCCTCAGAGCCAGCACACAGAAGCTGTGATCCAGAGGGGGCCAAGGCTGCACCCCATCTCAGCAGACAAACTTCATAATGTGTGAGACAGTTACCCAAGTGATACTGGGTTTGAAAACATGAAAGAGTCATGACAACAGCCTAGGCTTGGCCCTCTCACAGGCCATGGGAGGCCACTGGAGAAGGTGCAGACTCAGTTGCAGTTGAAGCTCCAATGCTGAAGGGGGCATGGGAAGAAAGCAAGGCCTAGCACATGTAGTGAGGTTAGAGTCCCTGAAGAGGGGCCAGGGGAGGCTATTGGTGGAACTGCATCCCAGTTGCTGTGCAAATCCCAACATTTTGGAGATGCCAGTACCATGGACATCCACCAAGGACAGCAGCAGCCATGCAGGAGTGCCCACCTGAGCCACATGACAAGCTGTGTGTGTGGTAGAGGACAGAGGTGGACGGGTGCCACGGGCAAGCCCTGTGGAGTCCACAGGATTATGAGTGGGTCCCAGATATGAAGAGCTGAACTTTTTACATGATCAGACCTTGGTTTTGTTTTATTTGTTTGTGACTGTGTTCTGATTCTTCCCTCTTGGAATATGAAATTATGTAACTTGTTTTTATTTTATGGGAGCCCACAGTTAAGACACTTTGGACTTTTAGAGAGACTCTATAATTTCAGAGAGGCTGTGAACTTTGAAAAAAGACATTGGATGTTTTAAAGAGAATGAACTTTTATTTTTATTGTTTTTTGAGACAGGGTAGATACAATTTTTAAAGTGTTTGAATTTCTAAAGATTATGGAACTTTTAAAAGTTGGAATGTCTTATATTATAATACTAATATTAACATGGGGTCTTAGGAATGAACAAGAAAGGAAGGTTTATGGTTTAACAGTCATGTGTTGGGCGTCAAGTGGACAAGGGGTCAATTGTGCTGGTTGATTTTTGTCAACTTGACCCAAACTAGATATATCTGGGAAAAGGGAACCTCAACTGAGGAAATGCCTCCATGAAATTGGCCTGTAGTTATTGTCTTGATTAATGATTAATGTGGGAAGGCCCAGCCCACTATGGACATTGCCACCGCACCCCCTGGCAGGTGGTCCTAGGCTGTGTAAGAAGGTAGGATGAAAAAAATAGGCTATAGAGCTAAATAGAGAATTCTCAACAGAAGAAGCTCAAATGGCTGAAAGACATTTAAGAAATTGCTCAACATCCTTAGTCATCAGGGAAATGCAAATCAAAATGACTCTGAGATACCATCCTACACCTGTCAGAATGGCTAAGATCAAAAACACTGAAGACAGCCTATGTTGGAGAGGATATGGAGCAAGAGGAACACTCCTCCACTGTTGGTGGGAATGTAAACTTGTACAACCACTTTGGAAATCAATATGGCGCTTCCTTAGAAAATTGGGAATCAACCTTCCTCAAGACCCATCTATACCACTCTTGGGCATATACCCAAGGACACATGCTCAACTATGTTCATAGCAGCATTATTTGTAATAGCCAGAACCTGGAAACAACCTAGATGCCCTTCAACTGAAGAATGGATAAATAAAATGTGGTACATGTACACAATGGAGTACTACTTGGCAGAAAAAAACAATGACATCATAAGGTTTGCAGGCAAATGAATGAAACTAGAAAAAATCATCCTGAGTGAGGTAACCCAGACTCAGAAAGACAAACATGGTATGTACTCACTCATAAGTAGATACTAGATGTAAAGCAAAGGATACCCAGACTGCAACTCACAACCCCAGGGAGGCTACCTAGTAAAGAGGACGCTAAGAAAGACACAGGGATTGCCTAATGATGGAGAAATGGATGAGATCTACATAAGCAAACTGGGAGTGGGGTGGGGTAATGGAGGGCAAGTGTGGGGGAAAGAGAGCTTAGGGGAGTGGGAGGTCTCAGCTGGATCAGGAGCAGAGTGGGAGAATGGGGACGGAGATACCATGATGAATGAAGACCCTAGGGGAACAGGAAGAAACAGAGTGCTAGAGAGGTCCCCAGAAATCCACAAAGATACCTCCACTGTAGACTACTGGCAATGGTCAAGAGAGTGCCTGACTAAGATGACCTGCTCTGGTGATTGCATGGCCAAATACCCTAACTGTCATGATAGAACCCTCATCCAGTGACTGATGGAAGTGGATGCAGAGATCCACAGCTGAGTCCCAGGTGGAGCTCTGGGAGTCCAATTGGAAAGAGAGAGGAGGGATTATATGAGCAAGAGATATTGAGACCATGACTGGAAAAAGCACAGGGACAAATAGCTAAACTAGCAGAAACACATGAACTGTGAACCAATAGCTGAGGATCCCCCATGGAACTGAACCAGGCCCTCTGGATAAGTGAGACAGTTGATTAGCTTGAACTGTTTTGGAGGCCCCAGGAAGTGGAGCCAGGACCTGTCCTTGGTGCATGGGCTGGTTTTTTAGAGCCTGGGGCCTATGCTGAGACACTTTGCTCAGCCTTGGTATAGGTAGGAGGGGACTGGACCTGCCTTGACTGAGTCTACCAGGCTGGGCTGACTCCCCAGGGGAGACCTTGCCTTGGAGGAGGTGGGAATGGGAGGTGGATTGGGGGGAGGGCTGGGGGGTGGGAGGAGGGAGGATGGGAGAATTTGTGGCTGATATGTGAAATTAAGTTAATTATAAAATAAAAATATTTTTTAAAAAAAGAAGAAGGCAGGATGAGCAGGCCATAGAGAACAAGCCAGTAAATAGCATTTATCCATGACCTCTGATTTGGTTCCTGCCTCTAGGTTCTTGCCCTGTTTGAGTTCCTACTTTGGCTTCTCTCAATCATGGACTAAGATTTGTATAGGTCAAATAAGTCCTTTCCTTCCCAAAATGCTTTTGGTCACTGAACTTTACCCCAGCAATAGAAAACAAACTAAAACAATAAACGCAAGGAAACACATCTTTGTTCACTGATTAGGAGATTTAACAAGGTGACTTTTTATTGTTTATCCTGAGACAAGGATTCCCACAGCCCAGTCTGGCCTCATGCTTGCTAATGTAGCCCTGATGGCTTTGAACCCATTATTTCCCTGCTTTCACCTCCCAGGAGCTGCAATTACAGACCTGTGTCATCACATTTGGATAATATGGCAACTTAGAGAGCAAAACAACCCACGACCACATTCAGTTTCAAGGCAGCTCTTTGGAGAAGCCACGGGCCTGTTTTGTGGAAATGGAATGAGTGCTGATTCCCAAGTTCAAAGGAGGTTTCAATGGCTAAGTGGACTATGAGTCCCTGAAAAACAAAAAGAACAAGATTGGAGAGCTCAGGTTTCCCAGTTTCAGCCGATGCTCACAACAGTGCTGTACAGGCATAGAGCTAGATGTACAGATCGATGGAAGAGGGTTTGAAGTTCATGAATAAAGGTAGGGTCCTCCAGATCCACCCCCCCTGCTTGCCTTCAGCCACCCCAGACACTGTGCCACTCTCTTCAGATCCAGGAGGCCCTGGTGCCACATGGTGTCCTGTGTCCCTGAACCCAGATAGAAACCTCCAGCTGGGCCTCTACCCAACCTAATTCCACTAGAGGATGATGGTATGGCATCTTGGTCCTCACCCCCATGAGGCACTATTCACTGGGACCCCAGCCTCTGCCACCCAAGGGCCGCCTGTGGGACCAAGTGAGAAGGCTGACAGTGAGAACCTTCAAAGCCTACAGAGGGTTGCTCCTGAGCTCAGAAGTTTTACCTGTATCACTCTGACACCTCATTACCCCATCAATACAGAGTGTCCCCAAGACTGAACCCCATGCGCTTTTTATCCGGTCTACAAATTGACAAGCTTGGGTAACAGCAAGCAAAGATCCAAGAACCCACTCAACAAGGCAAGACCAAATATCCACACCAAGAAACACCACCAATCACCTAACTCCAGATGCCCAGATTTTATAACAGAAACATGAACAACATGAATAACCAAAATGTCTCCTCCAGAAATCAAATGTCCCACCATAATGTTCCCTTTGCTGATGCACAAGATAGTGATTTTCAAACTTCAGTTATAGATGTGCTCAGAAACAAATCCATATATCTCTGGGAAATTTTGTGTAATGAAGGTGTCAGGATCTTTCTGTGGTGGTCTTACAATAAATAGTGCTTGGGAAGTTGTATTATACACACCAGCAAATACATGTAGACCCTTACCTCACATCCTTCATTCACAAAGCTAACTCAAATGGAATCAGACCTAAAATTAAGGGCTAAAACCATAAATCTCTTAGAAGAAAGAGGAAAATGTGGCTAAATCTCCATGATCTTGGACGTGGTTATGTACATCTGAATAACACTAAAATATGAGCAACAAAAGAGAATAGACAAATGATTTCATTAAGTTAAAACTGCCTAAAGTTCCGTCCAAGGACATCCCATAGAACGGGAGGAAACATTGACAATCTTGTATCTGGTGAGGGTCTGGTATCTAGATCGTATGAAGATGCCTTGCATCAACAACAGAAGCACAAGTGAGCTGAAAAGGAGCCAACGGAGGCACCACACCGTTTGGTTGCAGGACTTAGCAGCATCAAGCTGGAACTGGCCTGAAAGCCTTCTCCCTGCCAGCTAGATTTCACAGTGCTGGAAGGTGATATGCATGCCAGTGGGGGAGAAAGGATTATTCTTACCCAGTGCTGGACCATGCGACAATATCAACCTGCTAGGCAAGACATGCCCACTGGTACGATAGTAGCATGGGAATTCTGGGGACAACCAACTTATTTCTGGTCAGACCTGAAGCTTGCTCCAGAGCAGAGAATTCATGCCTGGTACCGAAAACCTGGTCAGAAGCCAAGGGCTTGGGCAGTCAGAGGTGCAAGGGGGAACCTACTATGGTTGATTCGTTAAACAAACATGTTAAATGGCCTCATATCATTTCCAGTTACACCCATAGATCAATGCTGCCTTCAACCTTGGCCAGAGCATCCCCTTTCTGCAGGGGGAGGCAACGCAGACTCATAACTGGTCCAAGGGCTGAGAATTAGTGATTTCTGGAGTGCTCAGCTCTCAATGGGACATCTAAATCAACCTCGCCTTCTGCACGTGGCTCAGGGAACATTTAGGAAGGGGAACAGAAAGAATATAAGAGCAGGAAGATGGGCCGGAGTGCTGTAAAACACTGTCCTCTGCGTGTGGTGTGCCTGCCGTACTTACAGACTTCCTGCAGCTGCAGTTATTTATGCCAGACCTGCACAAGCCAAGACGATCAGTCAGCTTTCTAGAAGGTGGCACTAACTGGACTCAGTGGAATAAAAGAAGAAGGAAGGGAAGGAGGGATGGAGAAAGGGAGGGAGGGAAGGACGGAGGGAGGAAAGGAGGGAGGGAGGGAGGGAGGGAGGGAGGGAAGGAGGGATGGAGGGAGGGAGGGAGAGAGGGAAGGAGGGAGGGAGGAAGGGAGGGAGGGAGAGAGGGAGGGAGGAAGAAAAGACACGAAACTGGGAGAGAAACAGAATGGAAAGTATCCTGAGGGTGTAGGAAGAGATTTGGGGTTGAGGATGATCGAGACACAGCGTATACATGTCTGAAATTATCAGAGAATGATACATTCTAAAAGAAAAGTCAGCAAAGGACTTTAAGAGGCAGTTCTCCCTGGAAATACACAGTAGCCAATAAATACCTGAAAAGCTGTTCAGCGTCACAAATCATTAGGGAAACAGAAATCAAAGCCACAGTGAGGTACTGTCTACCTTCATTATTGCCCCATCCCCCAAACAGAAAGCCAGGCCAGCGGGCACCTGCTTGCAGTCACAGTGCCAGTGGGAGGGTGGTGGTGGTAGTGGTGCACAGAGACAGGAAGGTCCCTGGAGCTCACTAGTCAGCCATCTTAGCCTCATCAGCAAGTTCCAGGCCAGTGAGAGACCCTGTCTCAAAACAGCCAAGGTAGATTTGTCTGAGTAAAGGCATTCAAGAAAGACCTCTGACCTCTACATACACATACACACATGTACACACAGCAGCAACCATATGTGTGTATACCATTTATACCCACGCATGCAAATGCACACACACACATATACATATAGACATGCACACATGCTGGAAACCAGTAACCAGTGCTTGCAAGGATGTGAACAAACTGATAACCTCATACACTGTGGTGGAAATGTAAAATGGTGCAGCTACTTAGAAAAACAGTTTGGCAGATCCTCAGCAAGTTCAATGAGGAATTATTGCACCACTCAGCATTTCTGTTCTTAAGTATACTCCTACCCCAAAGGGATGACAACAGGGGACTCAAACAAATACATGTTCGTAGCAATATTCACAGCAGCCAAATACTGGAAACTGCTCAAGTGTCTATCAATGGCTAGTGCAACAAACTGTGGCCTATGTACACAATGGAACAGTATTCAGCCGTCCAAATGAAACTATGAAACCCCTCCATAATATGGATATAACACACATGCTCTTACAGTAAGAGTCTTTAAGAGGTAGGGGGAGTATACTCTAAAGAGGTAAGCAGTACAGCACTGTGAACACAGGAGTCATTTTTTGTCACTATTGAACATTGTGTACTGTTCACGCACTGGGTTTTACCCTATCATCTCCACATACCCACAGTGATGCATTGTGATACAGCTTATCCCTGGCTGGAATATCTCTGGTGTCAGGAATTTGTCTGCCTCATCACAATACCATGAGACCTTGCCGTCCGCACAGTCTGTTGTTAGTGGAAAGATGCACGGGACTGCATTTACAAGTGCTTCATTTCACTGTCAGATAACTTCAAAGAGGGAGAAATGGAGCCATACTGCCTGGGTCTGATGCACCCCAACACCCTTCTTCTGCGTCACTGGCTCCGATCTGATTGGAGCACTGAGGGATCCCAACACAGACCTTGAAGCCCATCAAGAGCACCTGCTCAGGGTTTGCATAACGCCGCCCAGCAGGCTCACACAGAACGCCAAGGTCATCAGGAAGGCACAATGCAGAGGGCCTCTCTTGGAGGGCCAAGAGGGTGAAACTCGGGGCCAGCTCCTCTCCCCAACGGGCTCCCATGGCCCACACCCTCTCTTTTCGTGTGCTCTGTCCTTTCCTACTCCTTTGGGTCCTGTGTCCAGTACTTATCTCTAAAGCCTCCCAGAACGCAGGAGGCTACCCCACTGTGTGCCCAGACACTAAACATGTGAGGTACCAGGACCTGCAGGGTGGCCCTCCTGCCCCCCCCCCTTAGTCAAGAGTGAGGATTAATCCAAACCATGGGTTATGCAAATGTAAGGCTAAAATAGAGCGATAAGTTCTAAGAAGCGTAAACATCTCCGTCGTTGACTGGAAGAGATTATGTCAAGATCCTTCCGATAGGATCTGGCTTTATGGAAACACACTTGCTGATATGGAAAGAGCTAGAACTGGTTTGTCTAGCATGGCATACCGTGGCTCAGCACTCGAATGCGGTCTCAGCTGCAATATGCTGGGTGGAGGGGAGATCATCACAAAGCCATTCACCATGACCATGTATGCCCCAGGGTCTGCAAGATTTCAAAGACCTTGTGCAGAAAAGCAACATGAAATATCACTTTTATTGAGTTGAGTAAACTGTAGAATTAAAGTTAATTCACTCATTTTTTTTAGTGTAGCTTTATCTCATTTACAATCACGGTAGCATCTCATGCATGCTGTTTCAATTCGTCTCAAGCTGAAATTGCCTCTCCCCCCCCCCTTGAGACGGAGCCTCACTATGTAGCCCAGTCGACGACCCCTCCTGCCCCAGCCTTCCAAGTGTGGGCATCTCAGAGGTGTGCATGGTGTAAAACGATGCTGACCAAACTCCATGAGTCTCACTGTGGCAGAGCAGGTGAGGAGAAGCAGAGGCAGGCAGTCCTCAGCTCTCCCGTCTGGGCGTCTGGGTGTTTTCTTGTTTTGTGGGTTTTTTGTTTTGTTTTTGGTTTTTGGTTTTTTTTTTTTTTTTTTTTTTTTTTTAGACAGGGTTTCTCTGTGTAGTTTTGGTGCCTGTCCTGGATCTCGCTCTGTAGACCAGGCTGGCCTCAAACTCACAGAGATCTGCCTGGCTCTGCCTCCCGAGTGCTGGGATCAAAGGTGTGTGCCACCGCCACCCAGCTTCTCCTGTTTTAACAACTCATGGGCTGTTCTCCCTGAACACAGCTTTCCTGCCCTGTGCTAGAGGATCTGCCTGTCCTGATGCTCTGTTATTAGGAGGAGGGCCCCAGACATGAATGTAGTCTTCAACATCCAGCATATCAAACATTACCAACCCCAGTGGGGGAGGGGCAGGCACAGGAGGACAGATAAACAGATAAACTGTTGACAGAGGATGCCTGTGCTTCCCATGTTCACAGAGGGGCAAACCTGGAGGGTGACAACCCAGAAGGAGGGGACATAGGAAACACAAGAGGCCCAGCTGCTGGGGAGAGCATGCAACTGAGGATAGCTCCTGTTCTCAAAGTGGCCTCTAGCACTGTAAACACACACACACACACACACACACACACACACACACGCACGCACGCACGCACGCACGCCAACTAAAGATGATTTCTGGAAAGCAGTGAGTTAATACTAATATACCCTTTCTGCAGGAGCCCAGGAGAATTGTCCCTGACTATGAAGTGTCTGGGACATGGACCAATCCCTTTCCCGGGGCCATGATGGCGTCCAGAATTGCTCTGCCTCATCTGCTCACTGCCCAGTCCAGCAGAACTAGTAAGCTTATTGGAAAAATCTATCTTCACCCAGTTCAGCCTGGGGATGACAAGCGACCTCCAATGTCTGAGTGCCTTCCCTTTTCTTGTACTACTTATGAACGTAGAAGTTAGAGAGAGTCAAATCAAGTTCTAGATTTCTAGAAAATAATCAAGCAAACAACAATTATAGCAAACACATGTGACATGAATTGACATTTCCAGTGACATTTTCTTACTTCTAAAATAAGCTGCAAGAGAGTGGCCAACTCACGCTACAAATATAACTGCAAATGCCACGCCAAACACTGCCAGAGACAAGCCTTCCCCAGTCAAAACTGGCATCCCCCTGCGGAGAGCCCGGGCCTTAGTACCGCTGCTGCCCTGAGTCCAGACAGGGTGCGCGTCTCTCCCCTCTCCCCGCCTTCGTTCCCGGTGCCCATGCCTCTACGCACAGTCATTCTCCCCATTAATTAGGTAGATCTCTGTGGTTTAAAAACATGCATATTCGATTTAAAGAAGTTGTTATAGGAGGCCTGGAGAGATGGCTCAGTGGTTAGGAGCAATGACTACTCTTCCAGAGGACCCAGGTTCAATTCCCACGACCCGCATGCCGACTCACAACTGTCTGTAACGTCAGGATCCAACACCCTCACACAGACAGGCAAGAGACCAATGTACATGAGATAAAAATCAATTAAGAAATAAGTTGTTATAGAAACTTCCAGAAAGGAAAGTCATACAAAAGAATAAATAAGCAGGTGCTCCCAAGGCCTCCATCCTAAAGTGACAATTGGTAATGCTCCCACGTACTCACTCTGCCTTTTTTTTTCTGCAAATGCGTTAGACATGTGGTTAGAGCTGGGCAGTACAAATCTCAGCTACGAGGGAGTCTTCTGTATGTGATAATTATACCTTTTCTCTGTCGTTTAAAAATGTCTCATAATATTTCCTATGGATAGGCCAGGATTTATGTGTGCTGTGTCTGGCCGACCCTGGGTTGCACTGTGGTGTACAGTGCTGGATGAATGTCCTCATGCCTCCAGGTCATTTCCTCAGGACAGATTTCTCCATGTGGGATCACTGGCCTTGGCACGTGCTGTTGAACACGCCAAGGATCCAATCTACACTTCTGTTGTAAAGTAATCAACGAAAGGGAAGGGGGCCTCTACCATATTTCCCCCGAGCCTAACTAAACTTCATCAGTCGAACATTCCTGCAGTTGGAGGCTTCTAAGTACACACCCTCACCCTGTGAAGTTCAGTGTTTTGGAGATTTTAAGGAAGATATCTGTTTCCCCAAAGGAAAGGCGTGGAGGTAAGACACCAAGAAAGGGTAGGTGCTGCCCAGCCCTGGAGTTGGGGCTTCCCAGCAAATGCCAGGCACCTGCCGCCCAGGGACACTCAGAGTATTAGTCATTCCCTGACCCGACAAACCCTCTCCTCTGCCAGTCAACCTGTCAGGCAGGTTCGAGCCTCTGGGAACCCAGGCTGAGTCTGGATCCAGTCCTCACTCCCAGGAGGCCCTGAGGCCACCTTGGCAGAGAGAAGCAAGGGGCTGAAGGAGCCAAGCTCCACCATTGTCCTTACCTGCCTCAGCTGCCATGCAGGAGGGGTTCAGCCTGGCCTTCTCCAGCCTCTTCCTTGGCCCAGGCAGGAAACTGGGTGAGGGGGGCTCACTCTTTAAGAGGAGCAGCCCACATGAAGAGCATGTGAGTGTCTATGCCCGCTCCTCATGATCCCCGTGAGACGATGGCCCCATGACCTGGCTCCCAGGCTGCTCAGTGTGGTATGCACAAAAAGCCAGCTCCCTTTGAAGTGGTCCCCACCTCCCCTGCCCTAGTCAGGCCTTCCAAGCTGCAAATGTCAGCCCACTTTGCATAATTGAGACAATTGGACATAATCATTCTTTCAGAAGCCCCATGTCAGGCGGTCAATGCCCCGGCCCTCATGAGCCAGGAAGAGGAGCCACATGCTTCTAATTACTGCTGAGCCTTTTCAAGTTGATCAGGGCTGGGCCAGGGGTTGAGATGAATCCAACAGCAAATGCTGGGAGAGTCCCACATGACTTTCAGGCCCACGTGAAGCTTCTAATCCTCTCTGTCCCTGCCCTGCCAGCAATCTGCCTGACTGGGGTCACAGTCACCCCCAGGCCACTGCAGTGAGAGCTTTTTGGATGTGCTGTAACAACACGCCTGCCTCTGACATGCCTTCTCCGCCTGGGCAAGGCCAGTCCGGAAAGGCTCCTTGACATCTGCTCCCTTCGGGCCGCTCTTCCTCACGGGTCTGGGGGTGCTCCTGGGAGCAGGCCCCTCTCTCCTTTACCAGGAACGTGTGTAGTTGCAGACAGCTGGGCGGCCCGAACAGGTCCCTTTTGCAGAAAGGGACACTGAGGGTAGGGAGTGGCTGACTTGCCCAAAGAGCACGTGACCTGGAGCAGGCCTGCTGCCCAGTCCAGGTTGTACTAGTCACAGTAGAACCCTAAAGATGGGAAAGTCCTGAACCTGTGGACCTCCTGATAGCCAGCAAACTGCAGAAGATCATGGCAGGAGTTGGGCGTGCATCCAGGGCCATGGGGAGTCTGAACTCCCCCAGAGGATGCAGCAGGGGGCTCCCAGCCAGGCCAGAGACTAGGGCGAGTCTGCCTTTTCCTTTCCTTGGTTCCTTTAAGCTCTGGGCCCACCAAAGGTTGTGCTAATGGACAGGAATTGTGGACCAGTGATTGACATCCCAGGCGCTGAGCTGGGTAGACACCTGGAATGGCAGGACCACATCACAGCAGCCCGGCCGCAGGTCTGGTTCTTCTAGGCAATGAGTATTTGGCTCCAGTGGGAAATGGTACCAGGAGAAGAAGGACAATACGAGGCTGCTGTGGTTCTACCTGAACAGGTGGAGGCTGAGCTTGTGAGGGTGGTTGTTCCCTGGGTGCAAGAATCCTGCCTGAGAGTGGCCAGCAGAGCCAGTGCGGCTCTCCTTGTCAGGAGGAAAAGAAAATCAGGGGCTTGGTGTCACTGTAGGATCTGAAGTGCTCCAAGGGCTGCTTGCTGCAGGCTGGATGATAGTCGTCATCGAGACTTGCAGGATGGTGAGCTGTAATGCAATGGACTCTTCATTTGAGAACTAGAACTTAGCTTGAACGAGAAGATTGCTCACACAGCCGAAGCAGGGAAGCGGCTCTCATTTTGAGACGTGAGCTGGATCCTTGGCCTCATCTCTTTTCTCTGCTCTGACTGTCAGTACAAATGTATGGTTTTGAACATGTTCAATGCATCTTTAATCCACAGATTCTTCTTTCCTCACTGTGGCTCCAATTGTCCAATTTCATGTGGGCTCCCAAGTCCTGCTGATACCCCCCAGGAACGTCTCAAAGTGTCCCTGATCTCTGACATGGAGACCTGAGGTGTCCATGATTCAGGCCCAGGTTTTGCCGCAGATCTGGACTCCACCAGTCCCCCAAGCAGCCCTGGTTTCACAGTATCTGCTTCTACACAGGACTGTTTCTAAGCACAAGAAAGAGAGTGCAATGTGCAGAGCAACTGAGGTGTGTGTGTGTGTGTGTGTGTGTGTGTGTGTGTGTGTGTGTGATGTTAAAATGTCTCAAGAGCTCAAAATGTCAGTTTGCAATTCACACAGGGACTTAGCATACTTAATGCTCCATCCGAGTCTCTTTCTTTGCTCCTAAAGTCTCCTTCCTAATGGCTAACACGGTTTCCCCTTTCCACGGGTGCAGGTTAGGAGACAATGCCAGCTTCATTGCTAACTGCTGAAGCAGTTTCAAATGTTGTTTTCTTGTTCTTTTCAAATTTAGGAAAAGACTCTTAGGGCTCTTCTAAATCTCTTAACAAAAATTCTCTTCTAGCTATTCTACAAATGTCTCACGTAGTAAAGTTTACTTGCTTAATTTTTATTTGGTTTTTACATGAGTTGGCTTTTAGATTTAAAAATGAGTTATAGGAAACATTTTCATCACCGTAAAGTCAAATGTGCAAACAAGATTGATCCTGCAGAGTCCGGCTACTGTGTCTCTTCTCTCCCTACCTGCTTCTCCACAAGTGAACCTGAGGGGTGTTCTGCCTCCTTTTGATCTTCAGTGTGCACACGTTTGTTTCCCTCCTCTTCCCACAGGGACCTTCACACCGCTGTCCTGCCTTGTTCTTGTGCTTAGCAGGTCCACTCTTCTGGGGTTATAAATCCCTTCATCCCTGCACAGCTTCGCAGCTGGGTGAACGTGTGGAAGCTGGCAGCCATGCCCCCTCCCTCAGAGACTCTCAGGGAAGTTGATGGAGCCCGTGCCCTCTGGAGGACTCTTGGGGGTTCTCCGTCTTACAACCCGCACTGCAGTCCAAAACCTCCCCATGCATCTTTTTATACTTGCCAGTAATCTTTAGGTTAGACTCCTAGAAATGGGGCTTCTAGAAATGAGCAATAAAGGGTAAATGAATGTTCCATCTTGTCAAGGTTGCTTTTTACCAACGTTTACGGCGGTTCCTGGCTTTCTGCAGCCTCGTCAGTCACCACAGGATAATGCTTAGCCTTCACTGACTTTTGCCAGTCTCATTAAGAATGCTGTCTCAATAGGGGTTAGGTGTAGTTTCCCTTCCTCATCTGGCTTTGCAAAGCAAAACTGACCTTGGAGAATAAAGTGAGAAGCACCAGGAAGGGTGGTGGGTTTAACAGAACTTACCAGTGACACCATCCCGGTCAGTATTTTCTGGGCACAAAGCTTTAAAATCACAGTTGACCTCTATCTGTTCAGATTTTTAAATCAGTTTCAATAATTTATTTCCTCCAAAGATTTTTTTTCCATTTCATTCAGTTTTTTTTTAAATGTGTTGTGCACGGCCATTCACATTTTTGTTCCTTTCATTTCTCCTGGCTCACCTGTCTGTCTCAAGGCTCATCAGCTATGCCCACCGTCTCACAGGACCAATTGACTGACAGTTATTTCTTCTGTGTGTTATTTCTAGTCTCTGTTTTATCAATGCATCGTTGACTTTCCCTCTGCTCAACAGCGGTTCGGTTGTTAGTTTTGTTTTCTAAAGTTGAAAATGAGGTCACACACTGTTTACAAGTTTATATTAACTGCATAAATCACGAGATTTGGCTGTGACACTCCCACGCGGCCTTAGGCCTGCTTCCGCCTTTCATGTGGATACTCAAAGCGGCAAGCTTCCCCTTAGGCACTGCTTGAGGTGCATCCTGGAAGTTTTAGTAAGTTTAATTTTTGTTCATTTGAAATTTTTTCCATTTTTTTCCTCAATACTTCTTTAACCCACTGGCTCTATGTGGCTATATTGTTTGATGTCCACATATTTGTGAATTTCTCAAATTTCTATTATGGGTTTCTAGTGCGGTCCCATGTGTGCGAAGATATAATCTACACGATCCCAGTCCTTTAATGTCTGCTGAAACCTGCTTTGTGGGTTGGTATATAGCCAATGCTGAGGGACATTCCATGTGCACCTGAGTAGAATGTATGCCTTTGGCTTGGTGTGATGGTTCAGCCAGTAAAGGTTCTTACCTCACAAATATGGTGATCTGAGTTCAGTTCCTGGAACCTATCTGTCTTAGATGGGGTTTCCATTGCTGTGAAGAGACACCAGGACCACAGCAGCTCTTATAAAGGAAAACACTTGATTGAGGTGGCAGCTTACAGCTTCAGAAGTTTAGTTCATGGCAGAGAGCATGGCAACATGCAGGGAGACGTGGTGCTGGCTACATCTTGATCAGAAGGCAACAGGAAGTGTTCTCAGTGTCTCACTGAGGGAAGCTTGCTGTGGGATGGTCTGTATGTCAAATGTGTCGCTCTGATTGGTCAATAAATAAAACACTGATTGGCCAGTAGCCAGGCAGGAAGTATAGGTGGGACAAGGAGAGAGGAGAATTGAGAGAACAGGAAGGCAGGAAGAACTGCCAGCCGCACCATGACAAGCAGTATGTGAAGATGCCGGTAAGCCACGAGCCACATGGCAAGGTATAGATTCATAGAAATGGATTAATTTAAGATGTGAGAACAGTTAGCAAGAAGCCTGCCACAGCCATACAATTTGTAAGCAATATAAGTCTCTGTGTTTACTTGGTTGGGTCTGAGCAGCTGTGGGACTGGCAGGTGACAGAGATTTGTCCTGACTGTGGGCAAGGCAGGAAAACTCTAGCTACAGAAGCTTGAGCAAAAGAGACCTCATAGCCCACCCCTACAGTGACACACTTCCTCCAACAAGGACACACCTACTCCAACAAAGCCACACCTCCTAGAAGTGCCACTCCTTTGCGGGGCCATTTTTTTTCAAACCATCACACCATGTAAGTGTGGAAAGAGCATTGACACTACAGAGTTGCCCTCTGACCTCCACACAGCGGTATGAATACACAAACACAATGATAAATAAAACCGTAAAAGAATGTATATATTCTTTTTTTCCCCCTTGGACAAAGTGTTCTACTGCATGCCTCTTAGGTCAGTGTGGTTTAAATATGTTGATTTTCGATGTTGCAGGTAAGCATCTTTTCATATTTGAGGGCCATATGGCATTTCTGTCTCCGTGGAACTTTGCACACCTGTTGCACATTTCTCCATGTGGTACTTCTCCTCCACCCCCTTTAGAAGAAGCTTGGCATTATACTAAAGGATTGTGGTACAGGGACAAACATGTGCAGTCCGTCATTCATCCCTCAACTTTACCTGGGCGACCTGGCTTGTGGCTGCTTTCTCGTCCACAGTCTACTGTCCTAACTCATGGATGTCACTCTATGCTCTGCACTGCTAGTGCTGTGTGTGCTGGAGGTGTGACTCAGAAATGACCTCCAACTTGTCACAAGCTGGCCAGTAGGTGGTCCCCCCAGGAGCACACTGGAAAGAGGCATCCGGAGGTATATGTGGGGGATAAGCTCCAGGTACCACACCCCTCAGATGTTCAAAAAATGTTACAGTATTTGTCCAGAAGCTACCTCCACCCTCTCGTAGATGTCAAATCATTCCTAGCTGACTTAGAATACTTAACTCGATGCAAATGCCATGTAAATAGTTGTGTCCAATACAGACGAAAGGTTTCTGTACACAGTTTGACCTGAGCTTGGTTGAATCCAGTGATGGAGAATTTGGAGACCAGGAGGACCAAATGCTCCAGAAAGGGGAGAGGAGGCACTTCCACCAGACATGCAAGGCGGAAAGGGAGAGAGCCTCTCATTCAAGAGAAGCCAGAGGGCTCCAAAGTGTGGGGGTGGTTTGGATGGGAGTCTGGGTGGCACATTAGGCGAAGCTGCTGTCATAGGAAGCTGTGTGGCTTCAGAGAACCTAGAGTAGAAGATGGAAATGACTATTTTAATGTGGAATTTCCCATGGTGCCTTGTGAACAGAGGAAGCCAGGTGGCAACTTTAAAATCTTTGATTTTGTTATAAAATATAATTTTGAAAAATTACAAAAGGTAGTTATGAGTGACTAGATGAGACAGAGATCAAGAGATTGACAGATGCCATTGATTGCTTTGAACTTTATCTGTTTCTCCAGGGACTGACTAAATAAAAATGTTTTCCCAGTTGGCGGAGAGTACGATCTTCAGACATTAAGAGTTCAGGCTTTGGGAATTCCTCTCTCTGTCTGAAGGGCAGGGGGTCTTTCCAGGGAGCAGACTAGTTCAGCTAGGCCGCAGGTATGAGCCCACAGCATCTGCTGGCCAAAAGAATGCAGGTCGGCGTTCTTCAAAGAACTCCGGGCCTATCAATAATTTAGTATCCCAGCAGCCTTCCCCCGGGGAACACAGCCCTCGGCACAGCTCCGGACTAGCAGGAGCTGTATTAACCCTTCTGCTTGAGGGGGTGCAGGTTCAGGAGAGCCAACGGTGTAAGAAGAGTCCATGAGCAGATTTCAAGTGGGCAGTACCTCCCTCTCAGCTTGTAAGGGTTTTCTTTTTCTTTTTTCTTTTTTTCTCCCTCTTTCCTTTCTCTTCTTGCATCTCAGAGGGTTATGTTGTAATGCTGGCAGATGATGTGCTCTGGGATAACAAACACATTGGTGCAAAGGACCTGCCAAGCCTCGAATCGGCTTTAGTTTTCAGGAAAATGTCTACAGTGAAGGTGACAGTGGTAACTCCCGCCCAGGAGCGCTGCAGCTCTGTTGATGTCCCACGATATCATGCGTGTGCATGGAACTGGCGTGCCCCTGTGGGCAGGCCCCGAGCTCTACAACAGAAGGCGGCAGCTGGAGCTTCTGGATGTTCCAAGGAGAGAGCCTTGGAGACGGTCCACCATGTTCCCACATCTCATCAATCCCCCTTCCACCACTGGCTGACGTCCCAGCGTCACTGTGCTGGAAGCCAACAGACCCAGTGTGACTGATTGACCGCCCTCTGCTGGGACCCAGTGAGGACTTTCAAACACTGTGACTCATGCTTCTTCAGTCACTCGGGGCTGTGGTGAACCTCCCAGAATGTGGGTCTCATTACAGGCAAGTCAATGTGGCCTTTTCCTCTTTCAAGATGTCTGTGTTCCTGAGCAGAAATCTGGGCAGGAAGCAGAGTAAGGACTAGCTTTGCCTAGGCCTGGCTGCAAACTTGTTTGGTGGACAGCAGTTAACCAGGCAGGCAGCTGTGCCTCCTCACAGGCAGAGTGAGATGCTGCCAGTGTGAGTGAGGGGCGTGATGCTTGGGGGATGGGGCCACGCTTCCAGACAAGCCGTGATTTCTGTTCCATGCGCTGTGCAGAAACAGGAGCGCTCAGAGGCATCAAGAGGGTCTTGTTCCAGTCGCAGCCTATTTGAGTGATGTGTCACCACCCCTAAAATGTGGATTTTTATTGCAATTTGGGGAATAATAACCTTTAAAAATATGAGCCTGTATTAGTCAGGGTTCCCCAGAGCTTGTCAACAGTTCATCCCAGTTCCCTGGGCTGGGAGGCTTCGTTTAGCAGTTCTCTCCTTTCCACAGTGTGTGGCTCCTCTTCCCCAAGAGACAAAGTCACCTTTCCTAGTGACTAAGATGAACGGCGTGACATCTATTTTGAGGCATCCCTAACTCAGAAATGACCCCTCCTGTAGGAGCCAAGGAATGGCATCCTCAAAACTGGCCTAGTCAGATCGTGGGCCTTTTCCAAAACCCTCTCCCTGTGAACAGAGTTTAAGGGACTTGCATGTAGATTTTCCTCTTGAGGCTCATAATATATATGCAGTTACTGGAGCACCGAGGACTCTCCCAGTGAGGAAACTTCTTTACTTCTGGGCAACCCAGCCTCTCCCTAAACATAACTGCAATTTCTCTTTTGTTCTGAAATCCTTGTCAGACCCAACGTGGCCCAAGAAAGAACTTGGGATGCTTCACTCCTCAGGCACCAGAGCTTTGCAACCCAGGCTGACAGTGCTCTGCATTGCGCAGCAGTTGTCCAAGTTTCTCGTGGAAGGCAGGAGGCTTCTGAAGGTCCCTGATGAGGGCCCTGTCGGCTCTGCTGCGGTGAGAATCACTTCTCCCACTGACGGCTCTACAGAAACTACTTCTATGACCACTAACTGCATCTGTCTGCTTTAGCTGATGGATGGAGGCTTCTAACCATTTGCAAGGTAAGAACGGGAAGACAAACTGTCCTGCCTTGTCCAATCTTTCTTATCCTCTTTCTGGCATGATCTAGTGAGAGCCAGCATCAAGGGAGCCCTGGTGACCGACCTCTGCATAGAGTTCTCAGAAGACCACTTGTATTCAGAATGTTCTGCCAGCCCAGCCTTCGGGGTTCTACCCAGGCAGTTAATCCTGTCCTTTCCCTTTATAGGTCTCCAACATATGCTGCAGATCTACTTTTCTTCTCAGATTGGCCTTTGACCTTTCCCGTGGCACATCTGTGAAGCCCCTGCTTCTCTCTCCATGGGAGTGCATGCTGTCCACGGGAAGGCCTGGGCAGAAACCTGCAGCTCTCCTGCACACACCCGTGGCACTACGGACTCTATCCTTGCTCTGCCCCAATGCCTGTAGCGTCTATGGTGGGAATTAGCCTGAACTTGTCTTTTCAGTGATAAATAGTTGGGGAAAGCAGGTGGATCTAACTTTTACCAAGAAGCATTGACTCCACTTGAGTCCACAATGTAATTAAAAATGAGCTGGAAGCCTGGCACCTCTGTCCTTCCTTCTTTGGAGAATTTGTTTACCACTCAGAGAGTGTTTACCTAGAAACACGTGATACTATCTCATTCCCTCTACACTAAAGACACAGAGAGCCATTGTCCAAAACCTGTAGTCATCACCTTGGATTTGAGGATGAGCAAGACCTCACAGGTGGGACAGAATGTCCGCAATATGAGAATAATTGCCTGTGATGGAGAGGCTACATCTTGGAGCAACTCATCATGTAGATGACCAAATTGGTCCTCTTAGGAGATGACTGTCATGACCAGATTCACAATTTATGGACCACTCTGTGGGGCTGGAGCTGGACCATGGGCAGGACCACACCTTGACAAGAACTGTGAGATCAAACTTGTCTCTTACTCCTGCTCAAATCTTCTTCTCTTTAAACCAAAAGCTCATATCATTGGATGCCCTAAAGATGGAATTGGGGGTCACTGCACCCCTTTATCACTTCCTCATCCCAGTGTGCATTGATTAATCCATGGTCTCTGCTTTTCATCATTCCTTATCTCCTAGGTTGGTATTTTAAGGTGGGTGGCCAAGCCTGGCTTTCTGGGGCTCCTGGAGACAGTGCCTTTGCCTTCAAACTCCAACCACAGATCCCATCTTCCTTAGGAAGCTGTACTCCGCAGGGGAGGGAAGGGACTTTTTCTCAATGCTGAGCAGAGTCCTCTGGCTCTCAGGCCTCAGTAGGGACTGTCATAAGCTCCCTGAGCTTTGCATTTGGGTTGTAAGAGCCACCCTGTGCTGGTTAGGTTTTTATCAGGTTGACACAATCCAGGGTCATCTGTGAACCTCAATTGTGAGAATTCCTCCATTAGACTAGCCTGTAGGCAAGTCTGAAGAGGCATTTTCTAGGTTAGTGATTGACATGGGAGGGCCCAGCCCACTGTGGACAGTGCTATCCCTGGACATGTATATAAGAAAGCAAGCTG
Organism: Peromyscus maniculatus bairdii; assembly: GCF_049852395.1. NCBI lineage: Eukaryota > Metazoa > Chordata > Mammalia > Rodentia > Cricetidae > Peromyscus > Peromyscus maniculatus. The sequence continues at coordinate 75,364,884 of NC_134852.1, read as the reverse complement.
AGCAAGCCATGAACAACAAGCCAGGATGCAGTGTTCCTCCACGGTCTTTGTTTCAGTTCCTGCCTCCAAGTTCCTGTTCTGATGGCCCTTTGTGATAGACTGTAGGCTGGAACATGAAATAAATCCTTTCCTCCTCCACTTTGCTTTTGGTCATGGTGTTTATCAAAGCAACAGAAAAACTTAAGTAGTTCACAGTCCCTCAGGATAAGGGGTGGATAAACCAGTATGCATAGGGCTGCCATGGATTAGGGGTCTTCTGGGTTACCCCTGAGATCTTGGTTTTAGAACTCAAAGTGTTTGGGGGAAAAAAAAAAGAAATGAAAATCCTCTCTGGAGAAAGATGACATGGTCTTATACCTCAAATAATTTCTACCAAAAATTTCAAGAATGCTTTATTGTATACAATTAAATATGACTAGACACTTTTGATTAAAACGAACCATGAAAAAATGACTTATACTCCATTCTTCCTCACAAGCTAATACTGTCCTCTCTTGGTCTCCTTTCTAAATGCTGTGCTAAACCCACACGTATGCCTGTTCACATATGTTCATGTACATATTACAGGATATTACAGGTTAGAATCCTCATATGAGGAAAATATGTGTTTTTTGTTTGTTTGTTTGTTTTTTGTTTCTAAGTTTGGGTCACCTGGCTTAATAGTATACTTTCTGAATTTGTACATTTTCCTTCAAATACGTTCTTTGTTTGTTTTTTGAGACAGGGTTTCTCTGTGTAGCCTGGCTGTCCTGGAACTCACTCTGGAGTCCAGGCTGGCCTCAGACTCAGAGATCTGCCTGTCTCTGCCTGTTGAGTGCTGGGATTAAAGGCGTGTGCCACCACCTCCCAGCAAATTCCATTTTTCTTTACAGCTTAATAATAATCTCTTTTCTATATCACCACATTTCCACCCTCTATTTGTCGATGGGTGTCCAGGCTAGTCCCATTCCCTGGCTATTGTAAATACAACAGCAGTAAACACAGATGTGAAGACATCTCTCCAGCAGTTTATGGTGTTCTCTGGGAGTGTGCCCAGGAGTGGAGGAGCTGGGTATTTGATAGTTCTATTTTTACTGTTTTGAGGAACGTCCAACCTGTTTTCCACAGAGGCTGTATTAACTTCCACTCCCACCAGCAGTGAGAAGTGTTCCCTGTTCCTCACAGCCTCGCCAACGTTTGTTGTTGGATCTCTTGGTCTTAGCCATTCTGAATGGGAAGAATTGGTGTCCCAAAATAGTTTAAATTTGCATTTCCCTGATGACTAGGGATGCTGGAAAAAATTTTAAGCAGTTATTGGGCATTTGTTTGCTTTTTTTGGTAAAACTTTCTGTTCAAGTCATTAGTGCCTCTGTTGATTGGAAGTTTCATTTCCTTAGTGTCCAATTTCTGCAGAGCTTTGTAAAGTCTGTATATGAGCTCCCAGTCTGCAGTGTGGATGTATTGTCCCCTGTTCTGTGGGCTGTCTGTGTGCTCTGCTGATGGCTTCTGTTGCTGTGCAGAAACTTTTAAATTCCCTGCCATCCTTCTCTCGATGCCTGGGCTGGTTCCTGTTCTGTTGGGGTTCTGTTCAGAAAGCTCTTACCTGTCTCAAAGTCTTGAAGAGCATCCCCTATGGGCTCCCCCAGCAGGTTCAGTGTTTTAGGTTTTCAGCTAAGGCCTTTGATCCATTTTAAACTGATTTTTGTACAAGGTGAGAGCTAGGGATCTTATTCCACTCTTCTGCAGGTGGATGGCCCGTCTATTGAAGGGGCTTCTTCTTTCCCTTTGTCAAGAATTACAGGAGACAGATTTGTCAGTTCTGGCCCAGGTCCCCTTCGGTTCCCTGTTGTCTGTTTTAATGCCATTGTCGGGCTCTCTATCACCATAGCTCTGCGGTGTATAATTGGAGGTCAGCTGTTGTGATACCTCTGTGTTCTCACTCCTTAGGATTGTTTTTAGCTATTTGTGGCCTTTTGTGGTTTCACATGAATTCTCAGAGTTTTATAGATCTATGAAATATGAAATTGGAATTCTGATGTTCATACCTTAAATCCATAGATGAGGCTGAGTGTGGTGGTGCACACCTTTATTCCTAGTACTTGGAAGATAGAGACAGATGAATCTCTGTGAGTCCAGCCTGGTCTGCATAGTGAATTTCAGGACAGCCAGGACTACAATAGAGAGATACTGTCTCATAAAAACAAAGAAACATAAATAATCTGTAGATTAATTTTGTAGTATGGCCATTTTGATAATATTAATCTTGCCAGTCCAGGGACATGGAAAGTCTTTCATCAGCTAGCATCATCTTTGGCTTTATTTTTTCAGTGGCCAGATAAGTTCTTTTTAGAGATCTTTCACTTCTTTGGTTAGACTTATTTCTAGGTACTTCATACTATTTTGGAAGAAGGATGGATTGCAGGCAAAAAGATACTTGAATCATGAAAGAGCATATGAAGATAAGTTCTTTTTCTAGTTTCAACTGTGCCATTTTTTTCCTTTGTGGTGGATAGGTGAATAAGATGTACTTGATGGTGAGAGTGAAAAACCCCAACTGAAGGTCCACGGCTTCAGAATGGCCATTCTAACTGTGTAGAAGGTCATTGAGATGTGAGAGTTTGGACAAGTGTTTGAGTGACTACCTTAAACTATCTGTGTGGTATTTTTATTTGCACATTCATTACAATAAAGTGATTCTATTTAATAAAACTATGAAAAGGTCTTGTGGAAGTAACAGATAGAAAAAATAAAGATACTCCAGGAAGGTAAGACCTCGAAATATATGACTATAGTTATGAGTGAGTGTAGTAATTGCTAGCCAGAAAAGGGCAGCCTCACACAGCAGCGGCTGTCCTCCACCCTGTACAGCAGCCTCCCCCCGCCCCGTTCTACCATCCCATAATCATGTCTGCCTTTTAACAGAGAGAGAGAGAGAAAGAGAGAGAGAGAGAGAGAGAGAGAGAGAGAGAGAGAGAGATGCAAAAGGCAAGTGAGAACAGCAGTCCCCAAAAGAAGAGATGGAGAGGGAAAGGGAAAGAGGGGGAGAGAGAGAGGGAGAAGAAGAGGGAGAGGGGGAGGGAGGGAGAGACAGAGAAAGAGAGACAGAGAGCAAGCCTGCACCTGTATTAAAGAGTCTATGGGCCCAAATGACTAAATTTCAAGGTTCAGGAGAGTCAAAAGGTTGCAGACCAGAGTCAGATCGTCTTAGGCTATTTCCAGTCCCTTCGAAAGCCGCCCACTGCTCACTGTGTCTAACCTAACTTCCTTGTGGCTATCAAAACCTTACTATGTATTCTTAGCAGACACTAGCTTCCACCAATCCAGAACCCAAGCGCGCCATCAGATAGCATCTGAAAGCTACAGCAGAGTCCCTGCACTTGGCTGTTACCTTCCCATCTATGTCCCCACAAGGCACATGGCAAATAATGTGATTTATACCTTCCTTTGTTCCCTAGTTAAGAGAACGTCAGGTGACTACCAGGTGTCATGGTGCGACACAGGATGGGAAAACTGAATCTGTTCCCCAACCGTGGTCACTCATATTTGGCTCCAAGATCAACTCTTACTTCCTTTGAGGTAAGTATTATGCTTTTTTGTGTACACATGCAGAAAAAGAAAGAGAGAGAGAGAGAGAGAGAGAGAGAGAGAGAGAGAGAGAGAGAAAGAAAGAAAGAAAGAAAGAAAGAAAGAAAGAAAGAAAGAAAGAAAGAAGCAGACTGAAGAGAGCAGCCAATTGGTAGATTCAGGCTTGATAGAGGAGGTACTTGATTTTAAGTGTAAAGTCACAAATTAAAGTAAAAATATAGGGGAAGTTTTATTATGCTAATACTAGTCAGAAGAATGCTAGAGTCACTACAGTCATTCCAGAGGAAGCCGTCATCAGGAAGAGATGAAGATGCAGTAAATAATGGCAGAGGGTCTGCTCCCCAAGAGGACATACGTACCCTTTATGAGTATGTAGGCGCCTGATGACAGTGCCATCTGTAGGAGGCAGAAGCTGGTGAAGCTGTAGAGCTGATACACAGAGCTACTACTACGGCAACCGAGAGCACAAACAACCTCTATCAGTAATTCATCCTTATAACTGCCCAAGAAAATCGGTAAGGGCTTAGCAGTGAAGACTCGACCGAGCCGAACAGCAGCGTCCATAGACTGGAACTAGACTTACAAAAGACTCCGTCCACTACTGAGGAATGCCTGAATACAGACACCCCTGAAGGTTCGCAGAGAGACTGTAATTTGAGACATGAGACAGACCTCCTTGGTGTGGCTCTCAGACCTCTCCAGAGAAGTCTCTTTGTGCAGTGGACAGAGCAAAGACTCACACTGATCGAGGAGCAGAGAGTAATGTCACTGGAGTGCTCAGGCACAAATAGATGCCCATACTAGACAAACCACACACCCAAGGCTCGGGACCATCTCAGAAGAGGAAGCTGAAGGACTGTAGGAGCCTGAAGCTGGGGAAGACCACAGTGATCCAGGCTCTTCCAGACCAGACTACAGCGCTCAGGAACTCACAGCTGTGGTTGCCTGTACACAATCCACAACCCAGCATGGATGGCAGAGGGGCACACGAGCCCTGACCTCAGCTGAGGACTCAGTGACAGTTGGTGGCTTCTAAGAGAGGGAGAGTCGGTTTTCTTTAAGGGTGTGGCTCTTGGTAGGCCAACCCTGCTGCAGTGCAGTGGTTACTCCCATACCCATGAGTACATGGGGGTACAAACTGGACTCCGTGGGTTACAATTAAAAAAAGACAAAGTTGGGTAAGGGTGGGTAGATGGGGGTGAATCTGGAAGGAGTTAAGGGGAAGAGGGGGTGAATATGATTAAAATATATTATTTTCATATATGAAATTCTCAAAAATAATAAAATATTATATAAAACTCCAATAAATTTAAAATAACAGAAATGGAATTAAATCAGAAAACAATAAAGAAAAGAAATCTCCAAATATTTGGAGACCAAACAACTCACTTTACGTGGTAGTCTTTTCAGAAAATGGAAGCAGAATGAACAATTCCTGACTCATTTTATAATGTTAATGTTACCCTAATATAAAAACTAGAGGAACTATTATGAGGCATGCAAACTACATACCAACATTTCTCCCAAATGTAGATGAATTTTTCTCAACAAAGTATCAGTAAATTGAATCCATGAAAAAGTGATGAAGTTGGATTTATTCCAGGTATGCAAGACTAGTTCAGCATTAATACAATTAATGAAATACACCGTATTAACAAATTAAAGGAGATAATCATATAATTATACCAGTGGCTTCCCAAACAACATTGGAGAAAATTCAGCATTCATGTATTGATAAAAAAAAAAATATCTCCAAGAAATAGTAGAGAAGGCCTACCAGAGCTCGTGAGCAAAACCTCCAGCTCACATTACATGTAATGATACAGAGGCAGAATCCTTCCCACTAGAAACAGAAGCAAGACAAAACAGCTAGTCCTCTTTGAGAGGACACCATTGTTTTTCAAAATCATACTGAAAATCATATTAACTGTGCCAAGATAAAAGGAAATAAATGAAGGTGTATCAATGGGAAGAAGTAAAACTATTCACAGATGTCTTGATGATTTTTCAGGAAACTTTTAAAGACTGGGCATGAAAGTTGTTGAAATTTGGAAATGATTGGCAACAAATTCGCAGGATATAAGAATGTACTGATAATAGACAAAGTTGATTGTTTTCCCATGTGCCAGGAATGAACAATTAGCTTTGGAATTAATAACACAATGTCATTTATATTAGCACCCAAACGGAGCATCTAGAGACAAACTTAGCAAAAGATGTACAACAAAAACAGGAGGGTCTGGACATAGAAGCACACGCCTTTAGTCCCAGCACTTGGGAGGCAGAGGCAGGTGGATCTCTGTGAGTTCAAGGCTAGCCTGGTCTACAGAGTGAGTTCCAGGGCAGCCAGAACTACATAGACTCTATCTTAAAAAAGGAAGGAAAGAAGGAAGAAAGGAAGGAAGAAGAGAGAGAAGAGAGAGAGAGAGAGAGAGAGAGAGAGAGAGAGAGAGAGAGAGAGAGAGAGAGAGAGAACTGTAGCTTTAGTTTTCCTGCCTTGCCCACAGTCAGGACAAATCTTTGTCATCCGCCAGTCCCACAGCCGCTCAGACCCAACCAAATAAACACAGAGACTTATATTGCTTACAAACTGTATGGCAGTGGCAGGCTTCTTGCTAACTGTTCTTATAGCTTAAATTAATCCATTTCCATAAATCTATACCTTGCCACGTAGCTGGTGGCTTACCGGCGTCTTCACATGCTGCTGGTTATGGCGGCAGCTGGCAGTGTCTCTGCCTCAGCCTCTAGCCCGGGCCTAGGTCTGTGAGCAGCTTGCTTAAAGCTGGTGCTATAAGGAAGCCAGACCCAAGCCTTGACTCGGCACAAGAGGGAACACGTGGCTGGATTTGAGCTTTAGCCGGCTACGCTTTCTTGTGCGTTCTCTCTTCTCTCTCTCTCTCTCTCTCTCTCTCTCTCTCTCTCTCTCTCTCTCTCTCTGGATTTACACCTGGGACACTAGGTGGCTGCTTTGAAAATCCCCTCGGATTTCTACTGTTCTACGCAGATTTGGTAAGTCATAACATATCAGATGTTTTAAAGGAAACTATCTAAAAGAGAATTTTTTCCACATTAAAAAACAAATGGGTTTTATGTGTACATTGGAAGAAAATTGGTTTTTGTTTGAAATTTTAGGCAGTCTGATAATGGAACAACTATATAATATTAGTATTGGTGGAATTATGCACCTTATCACTATACTAAGCCACATTTTAATATTTAAAAAGATAGTCAATTTAAGTGCCAGGATAACAGCTTTAGAAGAACTTGTTAAACCTGTAAAAATTCAGACAGAAGAATTTAACAGTGAAGTTGCTTCAAGTTGGGATCATAAGGTTGCAGAAAGAAAGCCTGTTTTCACACAGTCACCCTTAATTTATCCTGTAACCGTACAGCAGATGCCTGATCAAATGGCTACACAAAATAATTGGGCTCCAATTGAAATGTTGGATTTAAAAAGGTTTAAGGAGGCAATAGTATCTTATGGCATGCATTCCCCATATGTAAAGCAAATGTTAAACTCTTGGTCAACATATAATAGAATAGTACCACAGGACTGGCGGGACCTTGCACAAGGTGTTCTGGAACCCAGCCAGAGACTTCAATTTCTGACTTGGTTTAAGGAGGAGGCTAAAAACATAGAAAAACAATGGAGGGATAAAGGAATACAAGTTTGCCAGGATCAGCTTATTGGCGAAGGCCAATATGCTTCAGCACAAACACAATGTTTATATGATGTCCAAACCCTAATTTTATGTCGAACGGCAGCCTTGAATGCATGGGACAGAGTTGAGGAACCAGGAAAAAAATCTGAGTCATTTACAAAGGTGATGCAAGGCCCAAAAGAGTCTTTTACAGATTTTTTACAAAGACTGGCTTCAGCAGTAAAGAGAATGGTCTCGGATTCAGAAGCTGGTAAGGCAATAATTGAATCTTTGGCCTTTGAGAATGCGAATGCAGCATGCAAAAGAATAATCAGGCCATTAAGGGCAAGATCTGCACCTATGGAAGATTGGATTAGAGAAACAATTAATGTTGAAGCTGATGAGCATGATGATACATGGGTAGGAGAAGTAATTTCAAAAGGTTTGAGGAGTGTTAGATGTTTTGGATGTGGAAAGCAAGGACATTTGAAAAGGGACTGTAGACAGGTCATTCCCAGAAACAATGTTTCTTCAAGGAACAATGGCAGCAGAATGCCCCTTCCTTCTGGAGTATGCAGAAGGTGTGGTAAGGGAAAACACTGGACCAACGAATGTAGATCAACAAAGGACAGACAGGGTAATCCTTTGCCTCAGTCTTCGGGAAACTCCCAGAGGGGCCTCGCGCAGGCCCCCAGTGCAAATCCAGTTCAAACCTTTCCTGCAGCCATAGAGGAAATGCCTGCTCTGGAGAGTGATTAAATAACCAAATGCCTATTGGAATAAATCATGCTGGTCAGGATGATGAAACAGAGAGAATAGAAAATTCAGGAGAAAACATAAAGAAAATTTTTTGGCAAACTTCTATTAATGAACAAAGACCAAAATTAACGATAAAAATAAATGGTGTTTTGTTGTCTGGTCTGGTAGACACAGGTGCGGACGTTACCATAATTGCACCAGAATTTTGGCATCCAACTTGGCCTCTTCAGGAGGTAAACGTTCAACTGTTAGGAATTGGGACATTATCTCAGGTGAAACAGAGTGCAAGATGGCTCGAATGTATAGGTCCAGAAGGACAGAGAGGAAAATTAAAACCATATGTGGCTAACATAACTATGAACCTGTGGGGTCGAGACTTGTTGCAACAATGGAATACTCAGATTAACATCCCTCCAATCTCAGAAACAAATCATAAACTAGCACATGTTACTGAGAGAAATATTAGAAGATATTGTTCTAATGAGTGGTCACCAGCCATCCATATTATACAAGAACAGGGCACAATAACTGATGATCTTCCAAAGACACCAACAGCTCTACCTTTAAAATGGTTAACAGACAAGCCTGTATGGGTCCAGCAATGGCCTTTAACAACAGAGAAACTCCAGGCTTTAGAAGAGCTGGTAGAAGAACAGTTAAATGCTCAGCATATTGAAGAATCAACCAGCCCTTGGAATTCTCCTGTATTTGTTATTAAAAAGAAATCTGGTAAATGGAGAATGGTAACAGACCTTAGAGCAATTAACAAAATAATTCAGCCAATGGGCTCTCTACAATCTGGGATGCCTTTGCCTACTCTGTTACCAAAAGGATGGCCTCTCATAGTTATTGATTTAAAAGACTGTTTCTTTTCAATACCCTTACAAGAAAAAGACAAAGAAAGATTTGCTTTTACAGTGCCTACTTATAATAATTCTCAACCGGTTAAAAGATTTCAATGGAGGGTCCTCCCTCAGGGAATGTTGAATAGCCCAACTCTGTGCCAATATTTTGTACAACAGCCATTGGAAGTGATACGTAAAAAATTTCCTAAATCTATAATTTATCATTATATGGACGATATTTTACTAGCTGACTCAAATGCAGATACTTTAGAAATAATATTTGAAGAAGTAAAGAAAATTTTGCCTTGCTGGGGATTACAAATTGCTCCTGAAAAGATACAAAGAGGAGATTCTATTAATTATTTAGGATATAAAATAGAGCTACAAAAAATTAGACCCCAAAAGGTGCAAATTCGGAGAGATAGACTACAGACTCTTAATGACTTTCAAAGATTATTTGGAGATATTTCTCATCTACGAACTATTGTTGGGGTAAAAAATGATGAACTGACTAATTTGTTCAGAACCTTAGAAGGTGACAAGGACTTAAATAGTCCAAGAGAATTATCACCTGAAGCTGAGAAAGAATTGGCCTTGGTAGAAAAGAAAGTGCATGAAGGACACGTGGATCGTATTGATCCAAAGCTGGATTGCATTTTGGTTATTTTACCTTCTAGGCGTTCTCCTACTGGAATATTAATGCAGAGGGAAGATATTATATTGGAATGGATATTTTTACCAAATAAACCAAATAAAAAATTAAAAACTTATGTGGAAAAAATCTCTGACTTGATTTACAAAGGAAAATTGAGACTTCGTCAATTAGCAGGCATAGACCCAGCAGAAATTGTCATACCATTAACTAAGGAGGACATTGAAAAATTATGGACAGAAAGTGAACCTTGGCAAAGAGCTTGCAGTAATTTTTTGGGAGAAATTAACAGCAAATACCCCAAAAGCAATAGAATTGATCTTATAAAGAGAGCTGAATGGATCTTGCCTCGAATTGTACGGCAAAAACCCATATCTGGAGTTCGTACATTTTATACAGATGCCAACAAAGAAGGAAAGACAGGTTACAAATCAGAAAATTTAAGTAAAGTGGTTCAAAGTCCGTATAATTCAGTTCAAAAATCAGAATTGTATGCTATTTTGTTGGTATTAATGGATTTTTCAGAACCTCTCAACATAGTAACTGACTCTCAGTATGCTGAAAGAGTGGTGTTACATATTGAGACTGCAGAATTTATCCCTGATGCTTCAGAATTAACTTCACTATTTATTCAATTACAAGATACAATCAGGAAAAGGAATCATCCTTTATATATAACTCACATTCGATCCCATACTGGTCTGCCAGGCCCTCTAGCACAAGGCAATGATGAGATTGATAAATTATTGATAGGAAATGTGCTGGAGGCCTCAGAATTTCATAAAAAGCATCACGTCAATAGTAAAGATTTAAAAAAGGATTTTTCCATAACTTGGCAACAAGCCAAAGAAATAGTAAAGAAATGTCCTACTTGTTCCTTCTACAATCAAACGCCATTACCAGCAGGATGTAACCCAAAGGGTACTCAGAGAAATGAAATCTGGCAGATGGACATGTTTCACTTTGCAGAATTTGGAAAATTGAAATATGTACACCACACTATAGATACTTATTCAGGATTTCAGTGGGCAACTGCTTTGAGTTCTGAAAAAGCTGATTCTGTAATCACTCATTTGCTAGAAGTTATGGCCATCATGGGTATACCTGCACAAATCAAAACTGACAATGCTCCATCATATGTCTCTGTTAAAATGAAACAGTTTTTTGCTTATTACAATATAAAGCATATTACAGGCATACCACATAATCCTACATGTCAAGCAGTTATAGAAAGATCAAACAGAACTCTAAAGGATATGCTAAATAAACAGAAATGGGTAACAAAAACCCCCAGAAATAGACTGCATAATGCTCTTCTAACTTTGAATTTTCTGAATGCCAATGAGAAAGGAACAACAGCTGCAGAGAGACATTGGATAATAGAAAAAACTACAGAATTAAATCAGCCTATATACTTTAAGGATGTGCTGACCTCAGAATGGAAACCAGGGTATGTATTACATTGGGGACGAGGTTTTGCTTTTGTTTCTACAGGAGAAGATAAGCTGTGGGTACCATCAAAATTGATAAAGGTTCGATTTGAACAAGAGAGACCTCTTAATTAGAGGAGGTGATAGTTCATCAACCAGCATGAACATCCAATTTAAACTAACTGGTATCAATAACACATGCCTTTTCATTTAATCAGATAATAACTTGTCAAAAGGAAACATCCCCAAAATTAGTCTTGGGGAAAGGTCTTTGTTTTTGTCTTTTAGGAGAATGAAGGTTAAGGAATCTGAAGAACACTGGACAAATGAGACAACTGAAGAAAAGGGACAAATCATCTATCCCAAGAAACAGAGTGAAACGGTGTATGGGTATACATTATCTAAAAAATTTTTATGTCTTCCTATATGTTTGTTTCTGCTTTTCTCTAAAGATTTAACACTATTGGTTTTCTAATAGCCCCAGTTCAATTAAAATTTAAAGCTGACTTTGGAGTTGGAGAATGGCTCTCTCCTTCTTTAAAATCAAGCATGTTGTTAAAAGGAAAATGCAAACTCCCTGTATCATGCCAGAATAAGAGCCATCTTCTGCTATGGTACAGGACAAAAGCAAAATTAATTAAGGGACTATTCTATTACTAATCTCAACTCTTTTGATTCTATTCTGATTCTTTAAACTTTTCTTAAAGTATGAATTTTATATCAAAATTTACAAGATTAGCATATATAGATATATATACATTTTAAACTTTGTTAAGATATGAATGGACATATAGAGTACTAACTAATTCTAGAAAAAAGGCTAGCTGCATATATATGTTTTTGTGTTCAAGTCTCTTATCAGTTTTCTGCAGGAAATCACGGCCAGGCCTAACATCAACTGAAGTCTCCAGAAAGAAGATGGGGCCCCACAACAACAACAATTCCACGTGGACAATAATAATATCATTAAGCTGATAAACATCATCCACAGATCAGCTTTGAACTACAAGGTGCTCAGAGCAATTTTGAGATGACTAGCTGAGATGATCCAGTCTCAAAGACTACTTGAATAAGGACTTGAGATAAACCCTGAACTTTGGCATTATACACAGACTGGATAATGAAGGATATAGTTACCTCTCCTAGAATTTGACAATTAACCTAAAATTTTTCTTTCAGGATAAAGAAAACTTCGCCCATACCCAGCAGGAAGCAATTTTAAGACTACGACGCCCACATTCCCAAAGAGGTGGTGTGGGGCGGGTGGTTTTTTGGTCTTTTTAATGGGTTTTGGGTCTGGGATAATTTTCAGTATTTAGGGGGGTTGGTTACAAGTTATTGTCAAGGGTTAAGGAAAAGGCTAAGCAAAGGAGATTAGATTTAAGGTTCTTGTTTAAAAAAAAAAGAAAAAAGAAAGAAAGAAAGTAAAGAAAAAGACAATTACTAATACTTTACATTGGACTGAATTGTTTTATATTGTATACAAATTTGAAACTGATATTGTTAGAAAATGCTATATGTATATTCCTAATTGTATTTATACCATTCATTTAACAATGGAATGCAAATTTCTGATCCTTGAATGTTATTATTATCAACTACTAGGATATAAAGAAATGAAAGTTAGTAGTTAGACATTACAATAGAACTTGTAGTCATATTAGATATGTTTTAAAAATTGAGCAGAGATGTTTTAGACAGGTCATCTTCAAACCCTTCAGAGATCTACAGAATATGGCATTTAAAATGTTTTAATAACTTAGAAAATTTTTCTTTTTTGAGACATGTCGGCTCCTGGCAGTACCAATCTACTTCAGAGAAAATATGGGCATTGAAGAAACTGTATACGGAGTCAACTTTCATTGTGGCAAAAGTTAGCCACTTGACAACAAAGTATCCTCGAATCAACAGGACAAAATGGACAGACAGAACACGAAACAAGGGACTACTGATTCTTGCCAAAACAAGTGTGGTTATGGCTTTATCAAAAGGCATCTTCTGAGGCCAGGACAATATGGCCCCATCCCTGAAGTGGCCTTCGCAATCTGGAAAAGGTACAGTGCCCTTTTCTTCGAAGGCAGCTTAACAGGCAGAGGGCCGATGGCTTCTGTTATGCAATAGAACAGCAGCTGAAAGTTCATGCCTCTCGAAAGTAGACTGGCATTTAATAGAGAGATGTGGAGAAGAAGGGGATGCTGAGATGAAGCCATATATACACACACAGCCAAGAAGAATGGACAGCTGAATTTAAAAACTGTCAACAATTTCCAGAATTTAAAATCCTGAATCATGACAGGACACTAGTGGAATTCAGGTGTTTCTGGTACGTGGACTGCTCTCACCCAATGTGAGGTTGAACTGTTGACCTTGTGTATATCCTACATCACAAATGAGTCTGTCAGATACACTAAGCCTATAGGCTGAAGATGATGCCCCAACACTTCGGAGAAACCTCAGGTGACTGTCCAGGCAGCTGGCTGTTTCTGTCAACTCACAAATTTTTTGGAAGTTGCTTGCATGCATTTCCTGTTTTTATTTTTGTTAGCTAATATTATTCCCTTCTTGGGTCTCTGAGGGAGTTGAAGATTAGTTAGTTATGGTTGAAGATTAGTTAGTTATAGTTGAAAATTAATTAGGATAGAAAGTACATTAGATACATCTTGGAATTACCAAAATAGGATAGATAATGGAATTATTTTCTCTGATTTGTCAAATACCTGTTTAGGTATTTATTACTTGTATATATTGTATATAGTTATTGTACTTTTGTATATAGTTTTTCTTTTGTTAGTTATAACCTTTTGCTTTTTTTCTTTTTATTAAAATAGAAAAGGGGAAATGTGGTGGTAATCTAATTGTACTGAAATATTATTTTGATTGTATGTTAATAAATAAAGTTGTCCGGGGGTCAGAGCTATTAGAGCCATAGCAAGAGTGTGGCGGTGGTGGCACACGCCTTTAATCCCATAGATATCTGTGTGTTCAGGGATATAGCCAGCATTGGAGACATATGCCTTTAAGACCTAGGGGGCTGTACATTCAGACAGTGACGAGGCAGTCATGTGTTTGGGTTTACAACCAATGAGAAGGCAGAACAACATACTATAAAAAAATGAACAGACAGGAAGTAGGTCTCTTTCGCGAAGCTGGGACAGCAGGAGGAAGGGTGAGATTTTAGCTCTGAGCTCTGACCTCTCGGCTTTCTCTTTTACATTGTTTCTGTGTTTCTTATTTAATAAGACGGTTAGTTACATCAATAGAGAACCATGAGGAAAACTGTAAAACTTCAATGAAAGAAATAAAGCAAGTTTTAAGCAGTCGGAAGGTTATCTTATGTTCACAGAGAAGAAGAGTCAACAACCTTAGGATGCCAGTTCCTTTCCACATGCTCTATAGAGTCCAATCAAACTTTCAAAATGCAAGTTATTTTTGGGTACTGACAAACTACAGAGAGGCAGAATACCTGGAAGAGCTAATAAAATACAAGAGAAGGAAGAATAAGGAAGAGGAGGAGAAATGGGGGAGAAGAACAAGGCCAGAGTACAGATATCAAAGTGCTTAAGACTTAGCAATAAAGCCACAGTTGAAATAGCACAGTACTGGTGAAAGAGCAGATAAGAAGGTCAATAGAACAGAACAGAGAATGTAGAAATATACTCACTCATATCAATACAATAAACTCAGTTTGAGCAAAGGCAAGAAATACCACAACAATAGCTGCAAATTACTCTGGTTGCCAGCATTGCCCACTCCACAGCAACTGACTCAAATAGATCCCAAGGCTTAAAAGTGAACCACAAAACTGTAAAGCCTTCAGATGACAGCTGACTAGTTACTTTTCTATTGCCAGGACAAAACACTAGGACCAAGGCAAGTTATAGAAGGAAGAGTTTATTGGGGGCTCACAGTTCCAGGTATGAATCCACGTCCATCACAACAGGGAACCCATCCCCAGGCAGGCAGGAATAGTGCTGGAGCAGCAGCTGAGAGCTCACATCCTGATCCACAAACAGGAAATAGAGAGAACACTAGGGATGGTGTGAGGTTTTTGAAGCCTCAAAGACCACCCCGTGACACATCTCCTCTCCCAAGGCCACACCTCCTAATTCTTCTCAAACAGTTCCATCAACTGAAGACCAAGTATTTCAATGCATGAGCCTATAGGGGCCATTTTTATTCAAACCACCACCCCAACCTATGACAATCAAGGTGACCTTGAGCTTGGTGATGGATGGTTAGATACCGTCAAAAGAAAGACTTATGAAAGAAAAAAAAGATCAAGAGTTAGACTTTATTAAGATGAAAAGTTGGGGGCTGGGGAGATGGCTCAGTGGTTAAGAGCACTCATTGCTCTTGCGAAGGACCCAGTTCCCAACACCCACATGGTGGTTCACAACTGTCTGTAACTTCAGTTCCACAGGACCCAAACCCCTCTTGATGAACACATGTGGTACTCATACATACATACAAACAAACCCTCACACACATAAAGTAAAATAAATAAATCTAAAAATATATTTTGATGAAAAATTTACACTCTAAGAGGTATCTTTAAGAGAATGAAAGAAAAACAAACTGGAAGAAAATATCTGAAGATCTCAGACGAAAAAGGAATTGGATCAAAATATTCATTGAACCCTTAGAACTCAGGAATGACTTGATGATCTCCAGCAAACTTTTAAAGAGTGGACTTCTGAGTAGAAAAGCAAATAACAGTTTTGAAAATGATCTATTACTAATATGTTGGGGTAGGGGCACATATGTCCCATGGAGCATGCGTGGAGGTCAGGAGACAATTTATAGGAGTCTGTTCTCTCCATGTGGATCCTAGGGAACCAAATTCAGGCCATCAGTTTTGGCAGTAAGGTCTTTTTTTTCCCCCTGGAGCTGGGAACCGAACCCAGGGCCTTGTGCTTGCTAGGCAAGCGCTCTACTACTGAACTAAATCCCAACCTCTGTAGTAAGCATCTTTACCCACAGAATCATTATATGAGCCCCAAATAACCATTTCTAAACAGTGGAAAGATCTTAGCACCTCACCAAAGAAGATTCAAGGATGGGAAATAGCCCTGTAAAAAGATGCTCAGCATCATGTACCAGGTCAGCGGGAATCTCAAACGGCAACAGCACACACAGAAGCATCTGTAAGAATAGCTAAAATGCAAAAAGTGACCACCACAGACGACAGCAAGGATGCAGATGGACAACCCCCCTTGGTGCTGCTTTGCAATGGCTCTTTGAAGGGTAGGCAGGCAGCCTCTTATGAGCTCAACATTGTCTTGACACATGCCCCAGTGCAGAATGAAATCACAACTTCAATGTCCATCCAGACGTAATGGCACATGAATGTAACTCTAGGGCTCTATAGGCAGAGAGCTAGAAGGATTGCCACAAGTTAGAGGCCAGCCTGGTCTACATAAGCAAGTTCCAGGCTAGCCAGGGTTATAAAGTGAGTCAAAAGCCCAAACAAACAAAACCTGCACACAGATGTTTATGCTAACTTGTTCACAATTGCTGAAAAGCTGAAACAAACAAAGTGTCATTCAACAGGTGAACGCTGCACGTCACATAAGATAGTATTATCATCACTAAGCGAGAACAAGGCACAGATACTGGGGATCTTAACCCAAGTCACTTAGTGAGAGAAGTCAGTCTGAGAGGGCCACACAGTGTAAGTCCCACCCTACTGTGTGGGTTCAGGGAGATGGAGGCAAGGATGGGTAAGTCAGCTGAAGCACAGGAGACTTATTTTAAAGTTATTATTGTGTGTGTGTGTGGGGGGGTGTATTAGAGAATGTTTGTGGAGTCATTTCTCTCTTTCCACCGTTGCGTGAATTCCAAGGATCAAAGGCAGGCTGCCAGGCTTCTGCAGCAGCCACTGAGGTGGACAGTGGGGGTGGAGCGCCTGCAGTCTCTGCTGCCGGGGTTAGAGGAACTCGAGTCCCTAGATCTGCACTGCCCAGGTAGCTAATGCTCTACCTTGAAAAGTTATCTAGCTAGAATCCCAGGTAACAATAAAAGTCTGGAAAAAAGCATAAGCCTTCCAATAGAGAGAAAAACAACAAAAACATTTAATAATTTTTAAAAAAGAAGCAGAAAAGGAGAGATGGGAATATAGTAGCTCAAATATAAGATACATGAGTTGTAAGATGGAAGACTTACATAATTGTGTCAAAATTATATTGCATGCAATACTATAAATGTTTTACATCAAAGGCTAAAATGGCATGCTTTATTAAAAAAAACTAAACTACCATATGCCATTTATAACAGGTCTACTTACAATATAAAGCTGTAGAAAGCGTGAAATCAAAAGGAACAAAATAGAGAAAATTCATCTAGCGCAGTGGTTCTCAACCTTCCTAATGCTGCGACCCTTTAATATGGTTCCTCATGTTGTGGTGACCCCCAATCAATCATAAAATCATTTTCATTGCTCCTTCATAACTAATTTTGCTACTGTTATAAATCATAATGTAAATATCTGATACGTAGAATATCTTATATGTGACCCCTGTTGAGAGGGTTGTTTGACCTCCAAGTGGGTCGCAACTCACAGGTTGAGAACCACCGACCGAGGTAAAGGCCATAAGGCAAAAGAATGAATAATATAAAGATATATACTAAAAATCTGGTTCGTATGTAAGATGGAATACTATTCAGCTCTGTGGAAAAAATGAAATCACAAAATTTGCAGGGAAATGGATAGACATAGAATGTATATTAAGTGAAGTCACTCAATCTCAGAAAAAAAGTAACTGGATATGTTCTCCCCCATGTGTGGATCCTTGCCTGTGCTACAGACATGAATATCAATAAACAAATGAATGTGTGTACCTAGTATAACATAGAGGGAAGAACAAGAAAGGGTGCTATCAGGCAATGAGGAAGACCAGAACTCAGGTAAAGAACACATGAGCTGTGACGAAGTATATGAAGCTAATGGTTTTTCCACTTTTAACTCTGTCATGGAGTTTTCTCTATTTATGGTAGATACATGCATTAAAAATATAATCAACAGTGAACGTGTAAAGTCCAAAGAGAAGCTCCACAGCTTCCAAATGGCCGTTCTAACTGCATAGACGTTCATTACAGCATACAGAGCTTGGGTCTGGACAGCTGCTGTGTTAACCTCACTACATGATGTTTTCATTTGCAAGTTCTTGACAATAAAGTGACTTTAAAAAAGGCCATTCACCAACAGCCATGCTACCATGGAAGGGGCAAATCTCATGGGGCCACACCGTAAGCAAAGAACTACAGGCAACTAAGGAATGCTGAGAGTAAGCAAGTCTTCCCCAGGCATGAGCCCAGTCATCAACCAACTGGTCAACCCTAAAGTCATCACTACTAAATGGACTGAGTAGGTGGTATTCATATATTTATGTGTATATATGTATATGTCACAGTATATGGGCCGAATTGAAGAGAGGAAAAGAAAGGGGAAATGATGTAATTATACTTTAATTTTTAAAATATAGAAAGTTGGGGCTGGAGAGATTCCTCAGTAGTTAAGAGTACCAGGGTTCAATTCCCAGCACCCACATGGAGTTAGTTCACAGTGGTCTGTAACTCCAGTTCCAGGGGATCTGGCACTCCCACACATACACAGGCAAACACCATACACACAGGCAAAACACCAATGCATAATATATATATACACACACATATATACATTCATTATTCTGACAAAAATAAAGAGAAAAGATTCATGCCAGGCAGTGGTGGTGCACACCTTTAATCCCATCATTCAAGAGGCAGAGGCAGGCAGATCTCTGTGAGTTCGAGGCCAGCCTGGGCTACAGAGTGAGTTCCAGGAAAGGCGCAAAGCTACACAGAGAAACCCTGTCTCAAAAAACCAGAGAGAGAGAGAGAGAGAGAGAGAGAGAGAGAGAGAGAGAGAGAGAGAGAGAGAGAAAGAGGATTCAATTCACCATGTGTACACTTCATCAAGCAGAGGGAAAGTGTTTTGATTTTCCCTGCACTTCCCAAATGCATCCTCACCTTGTCACCTTCACAGCTACAGAAGCTGCTGGGAAGGACGCAAACACCCGCATTTCTCCAATGGAGAAATCGAAAGATTTGCCCATGCTGAGTGGAATGTGAATGTCCCAAGCCGAGTTTTCCTACTCTCCTTGGGTTTCTGGGCTGTTGTTGCCTTGATAATGGCAAAGCATAGCTCACAGACCTCCTTGGAAGTCATTACATGTATTTCTAAGTCTGTCATGTGGGGACCTCCTGTGGAAAGCTGCCATGTGGCTGCAGTTCAGAATTGTGCAAGGCCTACCAGTTCCTAGGAAAGTCAATCTCTCTCTCTCTCTCTCTCTCTCTCTCTCTCTCTCTCTCTCTCTCTCTCTCTCTCTCTCTCTGTGTGTGTGTGTGTGTGTGTGTGTGTGTGTGTGTTTGCTAGGAATCAAAACCAGAGCAAGTGTTCCCCCACTGAGCTATGTACCTAGCTCACAGAAATCATCTTAGATTCTGAGCAGTAAGGCTCAGGCAAGAGAATTCTGAGTGACAGCCAACACAGTTCCGCAAGAGAAAGGAGGTGTGGCAGCGGGGTGCTCAGAGGAAACTACAGGGCCGGCGCTCTGTGACAGCTGAGGACAGACAGGCAGCTGAGGGCATCTCAGGACGGCTTCAGTTTTACATTATTCCTGAGACTGCACACCAACTAAACCGCCTACAACTGCCCGTGGAGGGGCAGGGGCAGCCATAAAAGGGACAGGCTAGTGAGGAGGTGGAGCTTTGTGACATTTGCAGTCCGGAGGGAGAGAGTGGAGGGTGATGGGTAACTGTTTCCTTTTGATTGACGTGCCCCTCTCTGGTGTGTTGGGGAACAAGGCCTACCCAACTCATAAGAAGTCCTGTCTCCAAGGCCCTCCCTGGAGTGACAGAAGCAGTAACCAGTTTCTGAGGAAGAGGAGTCTCTCAGGTGGTGCCGCCTGCAAGCTAGGCACGGACTGCAGTGATGCATCTTTTTGCAGTTGTCTGGCTCTCCTGTGCTTCTGCAAGTAACCCCAATAGACTCAGTGGTTCACCAGGCTGGAAGCGGCCGCAGGCATTACTTTGACATGCCGTTCCCACCTCTATCTGGGGAAACCGAAATAGTCTTCCCAAGAAAAGTCATGCCCGCAGGTGGGTCTGAGAACTCCCAGAACGAATAGCAGTTGTGGAATGAGAGAGATCGAGTATCAGGAGGAATCTTGGTCTCCCAGAACATGAGTTAACATGGCTTAAAGGCTAGAAGAGAGCTATTTCTATTGGGCCCCAGTGGCTGGTGGGGTACACGCCAGGAATCCATTCTCTTCCTAGAAAGAAAGAAGAGCTGGCTTCTCTGTCTCAGAACCATAAAGTCACCTGTGCTGGCTAGTATTATGCCAACTTGGCACATGCTAGAGTCATTGGAGAGGAGGGGACCTCAATTGAGAAATTGCCCTCATAAGAACGGGCTGTAGGCAAGCCTGTAGGGTATTTTCTTAATTGGTGATTGATGGGGATGGGCCCAGCCTATTGTGGGTGGGGCCACCCAGGCCTGGTGGGTCTGGATGCTGTAAGAAAGCAGGATGAGCAAGCCATGGAGAGCAAGCCAGTAGGCAGCACCCCTCCATGACCTCTGCATCAGCTCCTGCCTCCAGGTTCCTACACCGTTTGAGTTCCTGCCCTCACTGCCTTCAAAGATGAACAGTGATGTGGGAAGGTAAGTGAAATCAACCCTCTCCTCCCCAGCTTGTTTGGGCCATAATGTTGCTTCACAGCAACAAAAACCCTAAAACACAACCCATCACTCAGACCTCAGCTCAGGTGGGCTCTGGGTTTAAGGAAGGCCAAGGGCATCTTCTTGGCAGGCGAACTGTGCTGTCACGCGGGGTCCTGTAAGAGTGGGCCTGAAGTCAGGTCCATACTCTACCACCGTCTTGAAAGTTTTGAAAAATTTTAAGACAAGAAGGTGTGCGTATTCTTTGGAGCTGTCACCAACAAATGTTCCAGCACATCTCCAACAGAAGTCCCTCCGGTGACAAACCACGGGAGCCCCCACCAAGTGCCAAAGGCTTGCCTACACTCAGAGCGGTGGTGGCCTCCTCTGGGGCTTGCAGGGTGGAGACAACGCCAGTTAAAGAGGGACTTAGGCACTTTGTGACAAGCAAGTGTCTCCTTCTGAGTGGCTCATGCCCCTCGGCTAAGCGGCTGAGCAGCTTCTCCGCTGCGGGTCAGTTCAGGGGACTCCCAGAGCGTGGGGTGTCTCCTGCCGTGGAGGCTTGGAAGGAGGGCTAGGTACCCTCGAGCAGTTGTTAGTCTCACAACTGTCCCACCCTGTGCGAACTGCTCAGCCAGTCCAGCCGGGGAACTCGGGGAACTCGGCACTCTCCGCATCCTTCCAGGGCCCACCTTTCCCCGCCGGTGAGCGAGGCTCTGCCGGCTCAGCACTCTGCTGCCCCCGCCTGGCTGTCTTCAGAGCCAACCTGACCGACCCCCAGCTGTAGTTTGCGGTCTGTGAAAGTATTTTATCAAATGGCTGCTTTTTCAGTCCAAACACTGACCTGCACAAATGTTAGTTAGAACTCGCACAAACCAACCCCATTAGTCACAGGAGTTTTATAAGTAGGGGCGGAAAGACATAGAGGAGTGAAAATATTATGAAGGACCATCCTAAAATACATTTGGTGTACGCCGAAGAAGTCAGAGGTTTGTGGTGGCTCTGGGGCCGTGTGACACCTGGCCCATGGTTTAGAAACCTCTGGAGAGTGTGATGTGACACCCACAAGCCACCCTGACAGAGCTCTCTGTGGGCTCCTGGAGCCGTAGCTATCACCTGTGTGGTTTGGGCACCCAGCCCCTTCTCCATGTCACAACATAGGGCCAGGTCTTCAGCAAGGGTGTACTTGAGGGGTATAGGTATTCCTAGGTACCCAAGGGGCACTGGTTCCAGGGCTCCAAGGTCTGTAAGGGCTCAAGCCCTTTGTATAAGACAAGGTTGCATGTCCATAGCATCTGTGTACATTCTTTAAGACATATCTGGATGACTAGGTGTATCTATGCTCTGTGTACATATTGAGTGAAGATGTGCATATATGTATTTTGGTGGGACTAGGGCTCGAACCCAGATCTTTCCACATCCTAAGTCACTGAGCTACACTCTAAGCCCTATATACCACACAGACCGTGTTACACTGTATTGGTTAGGCGATAGCAATACGAAAAAGTCGATTTAAATCCATGGATTGAAATCTGAGCCTGTAAAGGGCTCAGGACACATTAGTGTGCTTCCTTGTGGATCAAGAAATAGGTTTTTTTTTTTTTCTCCAGAGCTACGGGGCTGCCTGGGCCCTAGGCCAGTCCTAGGACCCAAACATTGAAAGCACCTGCCCCTGGGTCCTGCCTGGCACCTGGACTTTTGCACCAATGGCTGTTTCTCTAGCCAGAATGAGATGAGATGGGCCAGAGCAGGGAGATGTAGGTACAGACTGTTTATTGTGAGAATATTCACTGCTTGCCTACTGGTGGGTGACTTGGTCCAGGGACTTTAAGATGAGATCAATGAGCAGGGGTCTTAGGACTGAGAACCCTTTTGCCCCTGGCTGCTTTCACACCTCCAATATCAGCCTCAGCCCTATCTCCCCTTGTCTCTCTGGGCTGCCTATGAGTACCAGTCTTCCCTCTTCACTGAAATGACTCCCAACTCCCCAGCATAACAAAGTATTGCTGGTAGCTGGGCTCAGCAGCCAGGCCTGCTTTTCCAGGATCAAAGTCTTATCGACAGCCGTTAATCACATGAAAGCAGATATTCCCAAGGCATTAGGCCCACCAGATGCTGTGCGGTTGCCTGGGCCATTAGGAAGATTATGCTTGGACCCAGCCAGCACCCGGCACCCATGGTCTGGGGATGTGGGACTGAGCTCTTGATCTTTAAGCAGGGGAGCCAGCTTCCTCCCTGCCCTCTCTCTGTAATAGCCCCGAGATTTCTCTGCTAAAGGATTGCATCTCCCCAAGCAGATGTAAAGATCCCTTCCCATGGGCTCTACCCACCTCAGAGTGTATCCTTCTAGCTTGATGCCCAGCCACACTGGCAGCCTGGTAAAGCAAGAACTCTACCTACCTCCATACTGGAGATTCTGACAGGCCCAAAGCAAGTGAGTGGCCCTGTAGATGCCAGAGTAGGAAAGGCTGAGCCCAAACCAGGAGCAGGTATTCAGCTGGGTACCAGGGCTGAGGGGAAGAGGAAGGGCCTTGCAGGCCAAAAGTCACAGCGCATGTCCCTCTGCACAATGGGCTGGCCACTTCAGCAGATTTATCCGGGGCACACCACTGCCCAGTCTAAAGTGACCTCATGGCAGAGGCTCACTGTTTAAGCTCTCCAATTCCAGTTCTCGTCTGTATATGGCCAGGTGTGGTCCATTTCTCTCAGTGACTACCCAAAATGTCCTACTGTTGGACTATAGAGGGTATTGGCTGTCAACAAAAGGAGGGCCCCTTGTAGTTCCAGCGGGCAACAATCCTTTTGCAGTAACCATGACAACTAATAGTAAAAAGCACATTCGTTTCAGAGGGCTCAGGACATGTCAGACCCTGTAGAAACACACATGTGGAGACCCGAGAGTGCCCTTCCTCATGGGGACCTCTCGAGTCTGGGAAATAATCATGGGAATGGCTGATTCAGAGTCAAATGGCCTGAGGAATGAGCTTAGTGGACAGTGGCTGGCCGGGATGAGGCTGCCAGGGAGAAGGGCCAGCTGGTACTTCGGCCCCTCTCAGGCCAGCTAGTAAGCAGCTGGAGGTCCGTGTGGCTGGAATGCTGAAGGAGTGTGGCCAGGAAAGGCTGTGTTGGCCTGGTAGGGCAGGGGTAAGCCTATCCGTGTTCACTGAGTCAGTCCCTCATTTCTCACCCCCATTGTCTCCAAAACGGCTTTGGCTGCTTCTGAGAATCTTAATTTAGGTCTTCTAAAGCACAGAGAAGAAGCAGCGGAGATGGTTCAGTGAGCAAGGAGCCTGCCACACAAGCATGGGGACCTGATTTTGGATGCTAAGAACCCATGTCAAACCTCGTGCGTGGTGATGTGACTCTAATTTCAGTGCTTCTGCAGAGAGAGGGCAAGTGGAGACAGGAGAATCTCTAGAAGCTCGCAGGCCAGCTAGCCTGACACACAATATCCAGCAGCAAACAACACAAGAGCCCGCCTTAAACCCAGTGAGGAAGTGAGGATTGGCACTTTAGCTGATCTCTGACCTCCACATGGGTGCTATGGCTCAAGTACATCACACACGCGCGCACACACACACACACACACACACACACACACACACACACACACGCACACGCGCACACACATACGTGCATACACACACACACGCACACACACACACACACACACACACACACACACACACACACACACAGGGGGTGGATAAAAATAAAACACAGAGGGGCATGGAAATTGTCCTGATGGGGTTCAAGACTCTAAGGAGATCAGACATGCTTCTTTGTTATAAGGATTATTTTGAGCAAGTTGGAAAACCATGTTTGGGAAACCATGAACAAAATCAACTCTTTGAAAATGGAGCAGAAGCAGCCCTTCCCAGACGGAAAACGCACGGCCCTGAAAGGCTCTCCGTGCTTGGCATGGCTTCTCCCCACCAGGAAGCAAGGGTGACTCTGTGTCACAAGAGATTCTCCTAGATGACGCTGGAGAAATGGCTCAGCAGAGACGAGCAGACACTGCTCCTGCAGAGGACCCGAGTTCAGTTCCCAGCACCCATAAGGTGGCTCACAGCACCCCGAAACTCTAACCCCAGGAGACCCAGTACTGCCTTCTGGCTTCTGGTGAGGGCATCTGCATTCATGTGAATAACCCCCTCCTCCCCGACACACACACACACACACACACACACACACACACACACACACGCACGCACGCACGCACCTGCAGAATAAGCCCCCTCCTATTTTCACAGGCCTTTGCCCACACCCTCTTTTCTGTCTTTATTCAAGAGCTGTGTGTAAGCCTGGGGTAGAAAAAAGATCTTGGAGATGTCACAGCTCTCTGGGTTTTCTCCTGTGTATACAGTGGGTGGTCCTGTCATTAAACATCTGTCCCAGTTGCTTGTGTTAATCTGCCTTTTGTTGCAGGGAGTGTCAGCATGGAGAATGCAAGAAAAAAAAATGGACTCTCCTCCCCCCAGTCCTATGTTAAAAACACTGCCAAGACCCCTGGATGTGTGTGCGATGTCCCCCTACCCCCGCCCCACAGTAGCATACGCTCCCTAGAGCAGACAACTCTGCAGGTAATATACCACCGAAGCTAACATGGGCTTCTTAGGAGAAAGAAGAAAGCTCGAAGGCACAAAGACAGACCCCTTCCTGTACCTCAAAGTGTCAGATTGTGCACAATAGAGATATACAATTTTTATTTGTCAGTTTAAGAATCAAAACCAAGGCTGGAGAGAGGGCTCAGCAGGTAGAGTTCTTGGCATGTAAACACGAGACCCTGAGTTCATATTCCAGAGCCCACATTTTAAAAGCTGGCCGGGGCAGCACGTGTGTGTAGTCCCTGCATCCCTACAGTGAGATGGGAGGTAGAGACAGGTGAAATTCTGGAAGCCAGAGGGCCAGAGAGCCTGCCGGTCATACACGGTGTAGAAGGTGTGGAGCGACATCTAGGGCTGTCCTCTGACTTTCACACACACTGCCTGCATTCGTACATGGGGAGATGCAATACATGTATATGCCATACAGACACCACACACACACACACACACACACACACACACACACACACACACACACACACACACAACCTGTTGGATCCAAGGACATATATGAATGAAATAACAGAAATGCAAGCCAGGGAGGATCTAAAGTGTCTGAAGTGGGGCAGTAATGAAGTTGAAGAATTGAGCCGTGTTTAGCTCTGTATTAGCCAAGACCAAGCTGCACTGCCAATAAATCCCTAGTGTACACACTATCAGGCTGGTGGGGAGGGGTGGGGAGAGGGAGGGGCTCTGCTTCCTTGGCATGGATGGTGAGGTGGGGAAGAGCAGCCAGAGCTCCCTGGTGTCCCCAAGACATCCCACATGACTGTGTGTCTCCCAGCAGCTTCTGCTGTGCTGGGCTTCTGCAAACAGGAACTTTTGCCTCTGGCCTGAAATACACATCGCAGGCTGTTTACAGCCTCTGGTGCTCATGGGGGCATTTCTTCCAGCTGCCATGCACAGCTTCCGCCTGAACCATCATCTCACAGCTCAAGTCTAGCTGCTTCTGAAGATGACCGTAATAATGCTCAAAAGTTAGATCCCAAGTTGCTCTTTCCCTGCAAACTTCCTTTACTCTAGTGTCAATGATCTTATCGAAGTTCAAAGCCAGCTGGAAATGAAGGCTGCATCATGGCCCGGAGATCCAGCAGGTACCGGGACACCTCCCTTCACACATCCCTCCCACTCATCTCTATTCTTCCTCTGCCCCAAGTCTCCTCAAACTCTGGTCATGCACTGGCTCTTCCCTTCCGCCAGATGCTCTTCTTGTGGGTGTCTGCACGGCTCCCTTCTTCATCCTTCAGGCATTTGCTCAGTGTGCCCCCTACCCGGATGTTCAGTCCCCTTGTCGTCCCTCTCCACAGCACTTAGCATAGCTGACTCTTCTGGGAAGGCCACCCCTGGAGGGCATGCTGCTGTTTTCTGGCTTGACATTCGAGACTCCCAGCTCCAGGGAGCAATGCTGGCGTGTGCTTGTGAGAGAAAGGAGGCGTGCATTTATTAAAGACCAGCCTTTGTCCAAACACCACAATGGGTTTGCAGAGAAAATTAACCAAGAGTGAGTCACAAACAACTCCTTCACTACAATCAGTTTTTGTGCTGGTTTTGGGTTTTGCTTTTCAGTTGGTGTTGTGAACATTAAATCTATACTTGTTACAAGGATAGTCTGGCTGTGTAAGGCAGGTGGAAACTGAAGACATCCTCAGTAGAGGACTCAGTAAAATCCACCTCATTTTATTGATGAGGAAATTAGGCCCAGAGAGACTGAATAACTTTGCTGTAATCACACAGCAAAACCCTAAGCAGGAGTCCCGCAGGCCAGGGTAGTCAGAGCCTTGATGCGAAAACTCTATCTGTGGAATGCCATGGCAACCTAGTTTCACCCAGAGCCACATCTCGGCTCTGTGTGGGAGGGACCCGTGGGGGATGTGAGCAGGTGTGAGACCCCACAGAGGCTGGGAAGTCCTGGCTAGGAGCCAACCCTGGAACTGCTCTGCCCACTTCCAAATCCCAGAGGCAAGGGGTGGGGGAAGACAGGGCGGAGGCGAAGCCTGGGGGAAAGCCTCTGCCGGCCGGCCGTGGCCCACTCTGGAGGACAGGCAGGGTTGCCAGGAGTGTGGGGTGCAGTTGCAGAGTCAGAGGCTCTGCTATGCACCAGTACATCTACGACCATGCAGGGGTGGGGAGTGGACACCTGCCGGCTTTAAGGTGGGGTAAGAGAAAGGGGCGGGGGTTAGAGGTCCTCGACAGCCAACAAAGTCATCCTGATCTCTCAAGTGCCACCTCTGGCTCTGCCCCACCCAGGAAATGGCATCATGGCTCAGAGAAGGATGCATGCGTGTTCTCTGCCTCAACACACTGGGTGTACTGCTTTGGTGAAAGCCAGGGCCGTCCTGCCCTCCCGAATCTAGGGGGCCTCTGAGCAGAATGCGCTGCAGCAGGGATGGGCCCTGGGCTTCAGCACCCCGCCTCCCCCTCCCCCCCCCACCTTCTGTCAATGTTGTTGCTTCTGAAATCTGAACATTTTCTTTTTAGGGAATGTCACTATTCCGTAGTAACTTCGGGTGGCGACATCTTTTTCTTCTGTCTTTCAGGAACACTTTGGTGTGTCTTCAAGGCAAGTGTTTCTTCTCAACTTTTGGGTTGCGGCCCCAGATATTTTACATTACAATTCATAACAGCAGCAAACTTACAGTTATGAAGTAGCCATGAAGTGATTTTATGGTTGGGGGTCACCACACCATGAGGAACTGTATGTACTAAAGGGTCACAGCGTTAGGAAGGCTGAGAACCACTGTTCTAGGCGGTGCTGGGTAGTGGGAGGGGGCAGGCCTGTTCTGTGCTGTGTGGTACTGGAGCTCACACCTCAGTTTATTCTCAAGAGCCAACTCTCTCGTCCTCTGCACCCTAACAGGATGCTTCCTAGCCTGGGCTCCAAAAACGGTCATGTGGTCCTCGCAAGGAAAGGATTTCTTTAGGGAACTCTTTTGAAATGCAGGTTTCACGCCTCAAGACTTATCAGAGCCTTCAGAGTCCTGATGTGTACTGGAGGGCTCTCACAGTGTGCTGACTCCATTGGTCTGAGCTGGAATAGTGTTCCCGGGGTGCACTGGACTTTAGGCTGGGTTGGGGTTTCTGTGAGGTGCTGAACAGGGAATACCTCACTTAGTTATGACTAGTCCCAAGTCATCTGCAGCTTTTCCTTAAGGCTTAGACCCTCCCGCTCATGTCTCAGGCCAACAAATCTTCCAAATGTTTCCTGGTCTCCTTGGCCAGGATCCTCCCCAGAAGGACAGGGCTGTCACCGAGGGTCCCCATCCAAGGCTCTTCTCCTGTGCGTTTTTCCTACAACCTGTAGGGAAGTGGCTTAGTGTCACATAGCCCCTCGTGTGACATGTACTCTTTAGAGGTACCCTTTGGAGGTCTCCAGGCTCTCGTGGGAAATTCAGTAAGTGTTATGACCCAGGCCATGGACACCCCTCAGCCCTGGCCTGCACCATGGTGCTCCCAACTGCCACACCTGCTCATCCTGATGCCAGTGCCCTACCTGGGCCCTGTCCCCACCCGGTCCTGATGGATGCCTCTGACATCTTGCACAGGACAGAACTACACATTAACATGAAAGCCTACTGGGATCCCCCAGATTCCAGCCACACCCTCTGAGAAGTGAGGTGACCTAGAGGGAGTCGGGTCTTGTCCCCCTGCTTGGTTACTAAGGTGAATGATGGTTCTTGGTTCCTTGAGTCAAAGTGTGGCTGCCACTTAAGCTGCTACAAAGGGCAAGGGGATACAGCGGACAGTGGGGTACAGAGGGCGGCGGGGATACAGCGGACAGTGGGGTACAGAGGACAGCGGGGTACAGAGGGTGGCGGGGATACAAAGGGCGGCGGGGTACAGAGGACAGCGGGGTACAGAGGGCGGCGGGGTACAGAGGGCGGCGGGGATACAGAGGACGGCGGGGTACAGAGGGCGGCGGGGTACAGAGGACAGTGAGGTACAGAGGGCGGCGGGGTACAGAGGGCGGCGGGGTACAGAGGGAGGCGGGGTACAGAGGACAGTGGGGTACAGAGGGCGGCGGGGTACAGAGGACAGTGGGGTACAGAGGGCAGTGGGGTACAGAGGACAGTGGGGTACAGAGGGCAGTGGGGTACAGAGGGCGGCGGGGTACAGAGGGCAGTGGGGTACAGAGGACAGTGGGGTACAGAGGGCAGTGGGGTACAGAGGACAGTGGGGTACAGAGGGCAGTGGGGTACAGAGGGCGGCGGGGTACAGAGGGCAGTGGGGTACAGAGGACGGCGGGGTACAGAGGACAGTGGGGTACAGAGGACAGTGGGGTACAGAGGGCAGTGGGGTACAGAGGACAGTGGGGTACAGAGGACAGTGGGGTACAGAGGGCGGCGGGGTACAGAGGACAGTGGGGTACAGAGGGCAGTGGGGTACAGAGGACAGTGGGGTACAGAGGACAGTGGGGTACAGAGGACGGCGGGGTACAGAGGACGGCGGGGTACAGAGGACAGCGGGGTACAGAGGACGGCGGGGTACAGAGGACGGCGGGGTACAGAGGACAGCGGGGTACAGAGGACGGCGGGGTACAGAGGACAGCGGGGTACAGAGGGCGGCGGGGTACAGAGGACAGTGGGGTACAGAGGACAGCGGGGTACAGAGGGCGGCGGGGTACAGAGGACAGTGGGGTACAGAGGGTAGCGGGGTACAGAGGACAGTGGGGTACAGAGGGCGGCGGGGTACAGAGGGCTGTGGGGTACAGAGGGCGGCGGGGTACAGAGGACAGTGGGGTACAGAGGTACAGAGGGCGGCGGGGTACAGAGGACAGTGGGGTACAGAGGTACAGAGGGCGGCGGGGTACAGAGGGCAGTGGGGTACAGAGGTACAGAGGGCGGCGGGGTACAGAGGGTGGCGGGGTACAGAGGACAGTGGGGTACAGAGGTACAGAGGGCGGCGGGGTACAGAGGGCGGCGGGGTACAGAGGGCGGCGGGGTACAGAGGTACAGAGGGCGGCGGGGTACAGAGGTACAGAGGGCGGCGGGGATACAGCGGACAGTGGGGTACAGAGGGCGGCGGGGTACAGAGGACAGTGGGGTACAGAGGACGGTGGGGTACAGAGGACAGTGGGGTACAGAGGACAGTGGGGTACAGAGGGCGGCGGGGTACAGAGGGCGGCGGGGTACAGAGGGCGGCGGGGTACAGAGGGCGGCGGGGTACAGAGGGCGGCGGGATACAGAGGATTTTTGGGTAAAGAGGGTAGCGGAGTACTGAGGACAGCAGGGTAAAGAGGATTTTTGGGTACAGAGGATTTTTGGGTACAGAGGGTAGGGCAAGCTGGCCAGTCCCCTGTGTGCAGCTTTTGGACTGAGGGAGTGAAGGAGATGCAGAGCCAGTGATGTGGAATTGTTTCTCTGAGGCCGGTGGCAGGCAGAGCGCCCCGAGGGCTTCCGTGCCACACCTGGGCTTATTTGAAAAGGATGAAAACACTTCTCAATTGTGAAAGCAACGCTTTGATTTTAAAATCATAAAACAGGTTAGCTGACAGCTGAGCTCCGTTTAAAAAAAAAAAAAAGGAAGGAGGTCAGGAAACAGAATTTACATGCAGCACATGAAGAAAGATTATAGACAGAGCTAACCACCTCTTTCCTGAAGAAACACATCATTTTTTTTTTAAATCTCCTTGTGTATTTTGGAGTTTCTATGAGAGGCTTATTGTTTCAATAACCTAAGTTCCAGGATTTATCCGTGTTGATACAAGTGACTTGGCTTGCTCATTTTAAATGCTATGTAGCATTCCATTCTTCAGAGCAGCAGATGCCCCAGCTCACCCTGGCCAATGAGCTCCTGAGTTCCTGGTTTGCTGCAGCATGAGACACTAATCTGAACATTTTAGTGTATTTCCTCGAGTACCCATGCTGGAATTTTCTAAGGGAATCGAAGGTGCAGTTGCCAGGCTGTGCTACCATTTAATTTGTTCAAGACCTTGATCTTCAACTCCAAACTTCATCTGTACTGTTTAGCCAAGTAAAATCTAGACAGGGCGTCCATGTCCCACTTGGCCAGCTGGAGGCTTTTCCTGCAGAAGGCTGGCTGTGGAAGGCTGAGCCTCCCGGACTAGAGTGGCCTTCCTTCACTGATTCAGGTCCACCGGGTGGTTAACGTCTTGAGGGGTGGGGCGGGGCTTAAGAGCAAAGGAGATGCTGCCCAGCAGGAAGAGCTGACCAGCCAAGTCAAAGGCCAGATGTGCCCTTTTACAACTGTGGACCAGGCACGATGACCCTCGGAAGGGCACCAAGTCCCCAAGGACAAAGGAGGCCCAAGTATCCATGAAAACAGAGGAAACCACACTTTGCACCCGTGGAACTCGTTCCTCAGTATCCCCTTAACTTCCCTAAAAGTCCTACATACTGGTGGGCATGCTGGCTCACCCCTGTAATCCAAGCACTGGGGAGACTGAGGCAGGAGGATTGCTTTGAGTTCAAGACCAGCCTGGACTACACCATGAAACAAAGAACAGTCTGAAGAGCCACCCTTCATTTTCCCTTCAGGGCTCTCAATCTTGGCCTGAGGACTGTCATGAACAGGCCTGGGCACATGAGCACTGAGCCTTTAACTAGGTCGGGTTCTGGCAGGGAGGGTCTGGGGAGTTCAGATTTGGAGGTTGGGGAGGGAGTACAGGGGTTGGAACCCAGGGTCTCTCACATGCATTTCACATACTCTACTACTGGGCCACACTGCCAACCCATGCAAGAGGTTACCATACATTGTCCTGGGATGAGGTCACCTTGGAAGGGGAGGTGCATCCATATATATATATATATTACATCCTGGCCACAGCCTCCCCCCACACGCTCCCCTGCCAGTACCTCTCCCCCCACACACACACTTGTCCCCTCCCACCCTGCAATCCCCTCCTCTTCTGTCCCTATGGAGGAAACGGCAGATCTCCCATGAGTTATCAATAAAACATGGCATATCAAGTTGCGGTAAGACTAAGAACCTCCCCGCATATTAAGTCTGGGCAAGGCAACCCAGTATGAGAGAATCCTCTTCTTAAGTGTGAAGTAAAATTGCGTGTGAGTGTGTAGGAGTTGGGGGTGGGGAGAAGGAGGGAGAGGGAGGGCGGGAGAGAGGGAGGGCAAGGAAGAGGGAAAGGGAAGAGGAAAGACCACGCTCAAAGTGCTTCCTCTCTCTGCTGAGTTTACCCACACCCAGACTCGGCCCGCTTCACTGGGCTAAGCACCAGGCAGAGAGCAATCAGAGACTGTGGAATTCCAGAACAGCACAGCCTGCTTCCTGTCAGCGCTTATCAGCTAGCGTGAGCAGCTGTGTTCTGGGGAGGAGGACCTTGCGGCTCCCTGTGGGTGCAGCCGCACAGCTAGCGGCATGTGGATGTCACGTTCCTGCCAAGGGTGGTGGTAGATTTGTGAATGTTAATTTACAACACACCGTGGGTGTGCAGGCTCTGGATTAAGAATGCTGACTCTCACATGCCTGTGAAGACAGAGAGATAGATGTACTGGCCCCCACCCACCAAGGACCCCTGAGGGGTGGATCTTCTCTGTTCTTGAAACTGGGAAAAAGCCTTAAATATTTTTTTTAAAAAGTTTCCCATTTTTTCTGTGTGTGTTTTCGGGATCCTGGGACATCAGACACTGGGAAATCCTCGGCTCTGGATGCATACCCAGCTGTTTATGTGCAGGGAGACCACAGCCTGGCCAGCTCCTGAGTGATGACCCAGTGTCCTGCTTGAACAAAAACCTTCCCCAGGGCACTCAGCTGGCTCACACCGCTGCCCTGGCTTCTATCTCAACACTGACCAGGGCACTGGCTGGCACTGTTCAGAAAGAACTCCTGCAGGGAAGCACCCTTCTGATGACACTCTCTCTCCCTCCTGTCCCTCACCCTCTGTGGAGGAAGTGTCTAAGAAGGAACAGAGGATCAACACCACCCCAATACCTGTGGACTCAACAAGCGTTCAGGAACCTGTGCCTCCTGGGCTCTACCTGAGGTCAGCTGCGTAAGAAATGACCAATCCAGGCCACCAAGTGCGAGAAGAGCGTAGGCCTATTTGAATGAGCATTCATGACATGAGCATGGCCATGTCAAGGACACCAGCGCCTCTGATTCATGGGAACCACAAGGCCTTTCCCTGGTCCAAGTATGGATGTTGATGATGGGTGACCTTTGGCTAAAAACAGTAGCACAAATAATACAGAGCTTCCTAGTCCCAGATGACTTTGTGGACACACCCTCAGAGGCTGCTCCTCTGCAGAGACCACCTACTGACATCAGCTGACCAGCCTCCTTGTCCATACTGTATATAATAAACACAGATTAGCTGACCAGCCTCCTTGTCCATACTGTATATAATAAACACAGATTAGCTGACCAGCCTCCTTGTCCATGCTGTATATAATAAACACAGATTAGCTGACCAGCCTCCTTGTCCATGCTGTATATAATAAACACAGATTAGCTGACCAGCCTCCTTGTCCATGCTGTATATAATAAACACAGATTAGCTGACCAGCCTCCTTGTCCATGCTGTATATAATAAACACAGATTAGCTGACCAGCCTCCTTGTCCATACTGTATATAATAAACACAGATTAGCTGACCAGCCTCCTTGTCCATACTGTATATAATAAACACAGATTAGCTGACCAGCCTCCTTGTCCATACTGTATATAATAAACACAGATTGGCTGACCAGCCTCCTTGTCCATACTGTATATAATAAACACAGATTAGCTGACCAGACACACAGAGTATCCAGGCAGCTGGTTTGTCTTCATCTGAGGGCATGGCCCACTGGATCCCAGTTTTACAGTTACTTGTATCTGGCTTTTTTAATCTCCGGTCACTCCCAGTCAGGTTTCCAGTACCCAGTCGCATGGGCCATGGTAGCCTGGATCCAAAGGACCCTTCTTGCAGCCTAGGGACACCCACTCCTGGGCTAGTGTTCAGTCATCTTGGACAGAAGACGAGTCAGCCTAACAGACACGGTAGGTGGCTTTTACAGAAGAGGACTTCCACACAGCCGGCTCCGAGGTCACGGAAACCCAGGCCCAGCTCAGGACTCACTCGGGGTCACCCTCCCTCTCCTAGAAGCCTCGCTGCCCCCCTTCCTCTGGTGTACGCCACACCCTGAGGGTGAGGCCCACACTGCGGGCCTCCTAGATCCCCCAAGTCTCCTCAGTACTTCTATGAATCTGTGAACAGAACAAAGCAGGGGGAAAGGGGGACGCACAGGAGCCCTTACATGGTGTCCTGTGGTGTAGACAAAGGATGTCATGGCTCACAGCCGTGAGGACACTGCCCAAAGGTATCTGTGCAACATTCTGAGTGAGAGAATGGAGACAATAGACATGGGACACAGAGACAGGATATGTGGGAGCTTGTCCTAAGAAAGGAGCTTGATGCAGAAGAGAGTATATATACACACAACATATACACACACAGAACACACACACACACAGAACACACACACACACACACACACACACACACACACACACACACACCTGGAAGGCAACAGTCCACTGCAGCAACACTCAAACAGAACAGAGACCCATGTCCCTCTACCCTGCTGTCCATCTGCCCTTGGGCCTCAAGCAAAGTTCACTCACCTTCTGCGACCCGGATGTGGAGCTCTTGAGGGAGCCGCGCTTGAAGGAGCTGCTCATTTTCCTCAGGGACCCCATGGGTTCCTCTGCCTTCCCTGTGAGGCCCAGCCTGCCGCAGGGGAGTCCCTGGTGGACTGAGGCAAGAGATACACAGCTCTTTTTACCAGGCTGGGCACTGGGCCTCAGAGTGTGGGGGAGACTGGTGGCTGGGCCAGCCCAGGAGGAGTTGGGCTGTTTCCCACCGGCCTGCTGGACTCCCACCCAGTGCTCAGAGACTAGATGGCTTCTGTAACATCTGTAATCAGCTTTAATCCTCCACCACCCCCACCCCGGCTTGGTTTTTACGCGGCAGATTTAGCAAATGGCGATTGGAAGTAAAATCTACTTTGAGAAAGTGGTGGCTGCAAAGAGGTGGTAGGGGCACACACGACAAAGATTTGGGGATCCAGAGTGGTGACCGGTGAGAACCTCCAGTACCGGTGCCCAGCACCCCTTGTTGGGCTGTGTCTTATTCAATGTTTCCATTGCAGGGAAAACACATGACCGAAACCAAGTTGGGGAGGAAAGGGTCTATTTCAGCTTCTAACTCTCAGGTCACACTCCATCACAGAGGGAAATCAGGGCAGGTACTCAAGGCAGGAACCTGGAGGCAGGGACTGAAGCAGAAGCTATGGCAGGGTGCTGCTTCCTGTCTTGGTTGCTCATGGCTTGCTCATTCTGCTTTCTTATACTCTCCAGGACCACCTGGCCAAGTGTGGCACCACAAACCCTACTGTGGGCTGGGCTTGCCCACATCAATCACTAATCAAGGAAATGCCTTACAGATTTGCTTACTGGAAATCTGATGGAGACATTTTCTCAATTGAAGTTCCTCTTCCCAAATAACACTTGTGTCAAGTTGACAAAAGTGTAATGAGCACAGACTGTGGCCAGGTTCCCAGGGAGTCCATGTACCAGTAGGGTGAGTGTCTAGGCCCAGAGAGGGTAGGTGGAACTCCCTCCTAAATGCTATCAAGTTGCACTTCTCTAACTGGGTAACAAAGCAGAGTCCCTTGTGTGTGTCCTGTGTCCAATCTCAAGTCCATTCCACATGTTCTACATGGGCCATCACATTTCAGGGGTGTGGCCTTCCCTTCTAAAAGATAGGACAGGACAGGACACAGACCTGCTATGCTTCTGTGTGGGATAGGGGACAAGTGGTGGCACACAGCAGATCCAGAAGTGCCCCCCAGGTCTATTCTAGCCCACCCATGAGCCATTCTTTTGGGGAAGCCTCTCAAGAAGGCTTCATTGGGTGTATGTGTCAGCTAATGTACAGAGGAGAAAAACAAGGCACAGAGAACATAGACAAGTGGGCTCACTAGCATAGGCAAGAAGAAAAAGAGGAGGAGGAGGAAGGAGGAGGAGAAGAAAAAGGAGATCAGCACACAGTGTAGACAGATAAGGCTGAAGGTAAGTAAAATCTACCCTGCTAGGGCCATGCAGCCCAAAATCCAATCCTCTCCTCCTTGGGTGTGGCTTCTTGTCCCAGGAGGACTGCTTGGCTGTGGAGATCCAGAGGCTAGAAGTGTGTGTGGAGGTTCAGAAGGTAGGTTCATGGCCTTTGGGAGGCTGGCTTAGAACACTGGGGAGCTGGTCTCCCCAGCACATTCCTACCAGGCAATGCTGGTTGTCCACTCCCCAACCCGTTCCGCTCTCCACACCCTTCAATCATTTAGTCAATGCAGGTGACTTCTACCACAGCCATTTCAGCAGGAGCTTGGGACACAGTGGTGATGACCAGGTAATAGTTGTTCTCCTGGAGCTGATCCTTCCTAGTGAGGGGGTGTCTTAGTTGGGGTTTCTATCGCTGCAATGAAACACCATGACCAAAAAGCAAGTTGGGGAGGAAAGGGTTTATTTGGCTTACACTTCCACATTGCTGTTCCTCAGCAAAGGAAGTCAAGACAGGAACTCAAACAGGGCAGGATCCTGGCCGCAGAAGCTGATGCAGACAGAGGCGGCCATGGAGGGGTTCCACTTACTGGCTTGCTCCCTGTGGCTGGCTCAGCCTGCTTTCTTATAGCAACCAGGACCATCAGCTCAGGGATGGCACCACACACACACTCACAATGGGCTGGACCTCCCTCATCAATCACTAATTAAGAAAATGCCCTACAGTCAGATCTTATGGAGGCATTTTCTCAGTTGAGGTTCCCTCCTTTCAGATAACTCTAGTTTGTGTCAAATTGACCTAAAGCTAGCCAGCACCTGGGGAAACCAGACCCATCACCATTAAGCAATAAAACACAGCATGGTGGAGGCTGGTGGGGGATGGGGAGAGAAAGAGAGAGCAGTGATGGATTGGGTGGAGGTGCTTAAGTTTAGAGAGGAAAGTCTCAGAAGACCTTCAAACATCTGGGCAGAAGGTGGGCGTAGGATCACGCCTTGACTAGAGGGTGTGCCTGACACATTCCAGAAAGAGCTGGAAGAGCAGGTAGATGGGAAGGAGTGATATAGGGAGAATGGAAGAGCTTAATTGTGCCCCTAAGCCCTGAAGACTGAGATTTTATTCATTCTGGTTTACAGTCTAAAGGGCCGTAGATTCTGGTCTGGACTAGATGGGAGTCACTTCAGAGGAATGACGGCCTCTGGGACAGAGTGGTGGCTGCAGCCTCGTAAGGTGCTGGCCTGACTTCAGGGAGAGTCTGGAAGTAAAGCCAAGAGGACGCGCTGAAGGGTTGGGTGCCCAGTCTAAGCAGACGATAAATGACAGGAAACTGCAAGGCACTGGGCCGGAGCTGCTGGAAGGATGAGGTCCTTCCGATGAGGTGCAGACTAGAATACAGTGGTGTGGGCCTGCATTCCCAGCACCAAGGATGCTGAGGCAGGGGGCGTGTTCTGAGTTCAGGAGTTGAAGTCCAGCTCAGAGAACAGAAAGACCCTGCCTGTCTCAAAATGAAATAGCAAAAAAGAAGGAGAAGGAGAAGGAGGAGGAGGAGGAAGAGGAGGAGGAGGAGAAGAAGAAGGCGGCTGTGTGGAGCGGAGAGCAGGTGTGGGCCGTACCCGACCTCCATGTTGCTGAAACTAGTTGGGTGTTTTCAGTCCCAACTTTTTGTGGCCTCCCAAAGAATTAAACTATGCTCCTGCCTCATCAGCATTCGGCCCTAGCGTTCTTCCTGGTCCCTGCCAAACCATCAATGCTCCGAATGGTCCAGCTTCTTACATCCCAGTCTGTGATTGATTGATTGCTATTCCTGTGAAGGCTCTCTGCAAGCCTCAGGCTCTCCTCACTTCTAACTTCAAATCTGAGCGGCGTCTCTCTGGCCCTCAGCCATTATAATTCCCAGGGACATCTGCAGCCCCAACCCCTGCTCTGGGCCTTGCCCCTTGCACTGTCTGCTGCACTGACTCCCCACATGTACAGCTCAGAGTGAGGCCAATCCTTACTATTCCCTGATCTATTGCCCACAGCTGGTCTGCCTCCAGGCTCCTCCCCTCAGGGATGGGTACCCCATGAGGAAAGGATAAAGTCAGAGGCCCAGGAGACTTTGAGATAGTCATGTGCCCTGGGTCCCCCACCTTTACCCTATCCTGGTCACCTCCAAACTGTCTCCCAGATCTCTCAAAGGTCAACCTATGCCGTACTTACTAAAAGAGATACCATTTCAAACCTACACGCTTCTTATTCAAAGCCCTTGGCCCTTAGGCTAGCCCACCCCTCAGCACCCCAGGGTACTGCTCCTGCCTCCCTCTTCCTGTGGCACTGCTCTGGACCATGCTCCCTGACCTTCCTCTGAGCTCCTTGGGGCCTCACTGCCTCTCAGCAATACCTAGATACTGCTCATGGCCCGGGGTGTAAAGTTACACGGTGAGTATCCCCCTCTCTCTCCTCCCTTTCTCCCTCTCCCTCTCTCTCTCTGGAGCTCTTGGGGGCCTTCCCTGGGTCTGTTGGGCTCATGTCTTAATTCTACCATTTCTTTAATTTTTAGAGGGAGGTGGGGGGAGGGGTATGGAAACCTTTGGGGCTTATTTGATGGATGGTGCTGGCACAATCCTAGCATAAAAACCTGACCAGGAGAGGGCACCTTTGGCTAATTTGCTGTGAAGCTGTAACAGAAGTAAAACTCATAGCAACTGCAGGTACAAACCGGACCTCTAAACAGAATTCTAAAGTGTAGGCACCACATGACAAGCAGGCCCTCCCTTATTCCCAGAATGCAAGTGATCTTTAGTGCAACAAAATCCATTCATACAGTAGAGCACATTAACAGATTAACAATGATCATCTTTGTGCTACAGAAGCCATATAGCCCATCCCAGGAAGGCCAAAACTGAGAAAAAGAGCAAAAATCTCCATGATTGACAACATATAGCCACCAGTCCATACTAAGTCAGGAACAAATAAAAATGCTCAGCATCCTTAGAATATGGGAAATTCAAGCCAGGTGGTGGTGGTGCATGCCTTTAATCCCAGCACTTGGGAGGCAGAGCCTGGCGGATCTCTGTGAGTTCAAGGCCAGTCTGGGCTACCAAGTGAGTCCCAGGAAAGGCGAAAAGCTACACAGAGAAACCCTGTCTCGAAAAACCAAAAGAAAAAGAAAAAAGAAAAAAAAGAATATGGGAAATTCTGTAGCTTGTTAAGTGGAGAAAAACTCGAAGCATTCCTACGAAGATCAGAAATAAGTCAAGATGTCCACTTACTCCATTCCTATTCAATATAGTGCTTGGATTCCTAGCCAGATCAGTAAGATAAGAGAAGGAAATAAAAGGGATACAAATAGGAAAAGAAGAACTCAAAGTATTCCTATTTGCAAGTGACATGATTCCATTCAGTGGAGACCCCGAAGATTTCACCAGGAAACTCCTAGAGCTGAGAAATACTTTCAGCAAAGTGGCAGTTTACAAAGTCAGTAACCTTCCTGTACACCAAAGACAGACTGAGAGAGCAGTCAGGGAAGCAATCCCATTCATAATAACCTCAAAGCGAAAGACCCATGCAATGAAAACTATGTAACACTGATAATAGAAACGGAGAAAGACACCAGGAGATGAAGAGCCCTCTCATGCACAGGGATTGGTAGGACTAATATTGTGAAAATGGCCACACTACTGAAGGTAACCTATGGGTTTAATGCAATCTCCATCAAAACGCCAATATAATTCCCTCACAGAAAAAAAAAATATAATCCTTAATTTTATGTGTATGCTTGAAGGATCCTGGACAGACAAAAGAATGCTGAACAATAAGATGTTGCTGGTGTTGGAGGCATCACCACTTCCGACTTCTGTATACTACAGAGCTATAGTGACAGAGAAGCATGACTCTGATGTGAAACCAGACACAATGACCCAGTAGAAACATCATCCTCTTAACATCTCCAGGACTTTTATCATGAAGGCATGGTAACCTTCGTCAAATGCTCTGCACACACAAGATGATTGTGTGGTTTCTGTCCTTAAATTTGTCTATATAGTGTGTTATATTTATTGATTTATGTATGTTGAACCAACCTTCCTCATCTGGTCAAAATGAATGATCTGTTGAGCTGTTGGTCAGAGGTATCCCAGAGACCCCCCAAAACAAGGCAGGTCATTTTTCTTGGTTAGCTACTAAAACCTGATGGTAAGGCCCTATTGTTGAAGGCACATACACACTTTCATCATCGTGCACGAGGAAATCAGGAAGCCTCCTTTCTGCTGTCTAGCTTGTCATAGCACCAGAAGAACTGGGTAAGCTGTTGGGAGACAAAGGTCATAACAGTTTACCCAGCTGTGAACCTTACGGACCACAATAATGACTGGAGTGGCAAGAGATGGCCATAGATACAGTAGTGGAAAAAAAAAACGTTTTGGGGGTAACCATCCTGACTATAATTAAGCCTTGCACCACAGGAGGAAATGCATGCTTGGTACTGTAAATCTGGCCATGTAAATCCACGGCTGGGGAGCTCACAGGCCCCAGGGAGGAACATACTACTGTTGTCTTGCTCAGTGAACATAGTATCAAACCACCTTCTAAATCCCATCTCTTTACCAGTAGATTAGTGCAGCTCTCAGATCTCACCAGAGAAGTTTCTCGGTGCAGGGGATGGCCATGAAGTGGGTGATAGAAACTCACACCTCATCAAAGTGCAGAGATCAAGTGTCAGTGTTCAGCCGCAAATGGAACATCTGGATCACCTCCCCCGCCAGAAGAGGGCATCGAAAAATTTTAAGGAGCCAGAGGTTGGAGGTTGGAGGACTGGAGCAAAACTGTCTTCTGGACATGACAGGGCCACTGCACTCATAAACTCACAAGCCCCAGCCACTAACTGAGGAGTTATAGGTAGCTGATGGCCCCTGGAAAAGGGACAACCAGTTTTCTGTAAGGGTGTGGTCCCCAGTGCCAGCCATGCCACGTTAGCTGTCCCCTACACCCGAGAGTATGTGAGCGGCACAAACTGGATTTGTTGGGTTAACAAAAAACAAAACAAAAGGATACAAAGTTGGGAAAGGGTGAGTAGTGAATCTGGGAGGAGTTAAGGGGAGGAATGTGGGTGAATATGATTAAAATACATTGCATGGAATTCTCAAAGAATTAACAAAAATATGTATTTTTAAAAGTTGATTCAACATCACTTGATTTTGGAGGATTTTTGTGATGC
This sequence comes from Peromyscus maniculatus bairdii, assembly GCF_049852395.1. NCBI lineage: Eukaryota > Metazoa > Chordata > Mammalia > Rodentia > Cricetidae > Peromyscus > Peromyscus maniculatus. Next base: position 75,323,490 of record NC_134852.1, on the reverse strand, counting down.
ATTGTTATATAGGATAAAGTGCAAAGAGAGGTAGGTTATGTAATACAATGTTGTTTTATAAATGTAGTATGCTTATATCTATTACCCATCAGTCATCTACCTAGTGACTGTGTACAGATGATACACAGTGAATCTGCCTTAATTCTAGTTCTATCATTTAACAGTAGATGTGTGTACTGAGTACAGATATATGGAAAATGTATGGACAAGTAGTTCTTGCCCCAGGAGCAATCATTTCTGACCTGAGTGTCTGTGTCTTTGCTATTTACTTATGCATCCTACATAACATGCTTTCAGTTTTTTTTTTTTTTATTTAGGACATTAGCTTGGGTTAATATAGATGTTGAACACCATTGCTCTCCACCTCCTCCCTATCCATATTTCCGCACCTTTCTTATGGGTGATAACCTAATTCTGAAGTGGAGTTAATTTAATGTATTCATGACTTTGATTTAAAAATTACTTACGTATAACTCATGTAATATTTCTATAATTCTCTTCTAGCCTTTTTTTAATGGAAGTTGACACTTGCTGCATTTTCTTTTCTTAAATTATATTTTGAGTGTTTTAATTTGTAACATCACTGAGCCCTACATCTAAACCTGCAATGTTACTCTCAATATTGTAAAGTTGGTGACATATGTCCTCCATTTTCTTCCGGGTTATTCGGTATGGTTAATCCAGTGCTTGCTATACACAATTGTAGTATTGGGATTTGTCTGACCATCATTTTTTTTTCTTTTTTCTTTTTCTTTTTTTTTTTTTGGTTTTTCGAGACAGGGTTTCTCTGTGTAGCTTTGTGCCTTTCCTGGAGCTCACTTGGTAGCCCAGGCTGGCCTTGAACTCACAGAGATCCACCTGGCTCTGCCTCCCGAGTGCTGGGATTAAAGGCATGTGCCACCACCGCCCGGCTTTTGTCTGACCATCTTTATGGGGTTTCCTGACACCTGGCCCTGGATCCCACAAGTTCTTATTTCTTGATATGCTTGATTATTTGATAATAGTTTTTTAAACAATAAGATATATTTTTAATTATGTGTAGATATGACTTTTGTGGGTATGTGCACATGAGTCTAGGTGCCCAAAGAGTTCAGAAGAGGGCACTGGATCCCCAGAACTGGAGTTGCAGATGGTTGTGGGCTGACATGTAGGTCCTGGGAACTGCACCTGGGTCCTGTGGAAAAGTTCTCTTAGCCAATGAGCCATCTCTCTGGCCACTGGTAGCTGCTTTTGGTAAAGGAGGTCTAGGGAGTACATTTTCAAGGCACTGAACATCTGAAAGTGTCTCCATTCAAATTTTGTATCTGATTACATCTAGTTGGCTGGGGTGTAAAACCTTAGCTGGAAGTTAGTTTCCAGTTTAGCATTAATGAACATTGAGAAGTGCCACCATTCACAACTTTCAGGGGACAGGGTCTTATTATTCAACCCAAGCTGGCCTGGAAGTCATTACGTTGCTCAAGCTGGCTTTGGACTTATGATCCTCTGCCTTGGGCTTGTGAGTGCTTGGATTCCAGGCATATGGCACCATGTCTGGCTGATTCACAATCTTTTGGATGTGAATTTTTTCCTCTTTGGGGATTATAATTCTCTCTCTCTCTCTCTCTCTCTCTCTCTCTCTCTCTCTCTCTCTCTCTCTCTCTCTCCAAATTTTGAATAGTATGTGGTTTGTCTCTTTAAAAAATCTGTTATTATGCCGTGTACTTCATGGGCCCCTAGCTCTATGTGCGTCTCTTGTGCTGCCTAGCAGTTCGCTGATCTCTTTGTTCTCTAGGGCTAATGCCTCTGTTATCCATTTGCTATCATTTTAGTGAGGTTTTTGAGAGGGAGCAGAGGTTAATGCATATTTTCAATCTACTATGTTTAACCAGAAGTCCATAATAGATTTTAAAAGATTAGTGCTTGATGGAGGTGCGGAGTCCAAGGGAGAAGTTCAAAAGAAAAATGAATGCGTTTTTAAAAGGCATTTAAATTTTTATGATGCTTGTGTGATACGGCCCCATCACCATATGTGTGTGCGCGCACACACACACACACACACACACACACACACACACGTGTGCATGCACTGTGAGATGTAGACAAAAATGGCCCTCCATTGCTAATGCTGGCTATCTTGGGGTAGCCAGATTTTATAGATCTCTATCTGTATCTATATATAATTACATGTATTAAGCGTTTTTCTTTCATTTGCTTTGCTGTTTTGTGAGAAGGGGTGGGGACTATAATCCCCTTTCTCAGCACCCTTCCTGCCCACCCCGGAGTTCGCCTGCAGATATTTCCAGATGCGCTGAAGTTCTTCCTCCTGAGTCAACTCTGACAAGCCCAGCTTTTATTTAGCTTCCTTCCTTCCGGGGCGCTGCTGAAGAGCCCCTGAAGAACAAAGAAACCCGTGCTCCAAGATGCCTGGCTGCCCTCACCCAGCAGACAGGAGACTGTGCTCCTGCTTGAATGGGAGTTTAGCTTGCTCTTTAAAGAGAAAAGGAAAGTTCTCTCTAGCCAGACAGCAAAGTGCATGGTGTGTTTGTTATTTTTATTCTGCCTGGAGCTAGAGGTACTCACTGTGAAAGAACCAGGCCAGAGGATGACAGAAAGGCTGGACGCAGGCCTTGGCCCGTGGGACTGGCACTCCAGCATGGATGAAGAAACTGATGCCCAGGGGAGGGCTCTGTCTGGCCTGGTCAGATAATTTGTTCACTGTTTTACCCAGGGAGGGCTCTGTGAAGAACCCCCAGGGCTGTATGGCTGGGGGCTGGGGGGAGGGACAGGATTCTGCACCAGTGTCTGCCGCTCATGGGTCTGACCCTTTTGTTTCTTCTGATTTTTGGACCTCAAGAACTTAAATGCAGAGATCTAAACCTAACCCGCTGTCTTAGTGGCTTCCTTAGAAAGACTCCCAACAGACTTAGCAGGATGGATCACGAGGGCTATGGAGAATGTCAAAAGAGAAGGGCCAGTTGTCAAGATGTTACGTGTTGCGTGGGTCAGTTGAAAAAAAGGTCACTCAAAGACGAAATTTTAAGGCCTGTGTGGCAGCAGGAAGGTCCAGACTCTGATGAACTGATGACCCCCGAACAACTGTACAAAGGTGTATTTATGGACTGTCACACAAAGTTGTGTTTGGGATAAAGTATTTCCTCATACCAAGGTCCCTCCCTAATCTAATCTATATGTCTCTCTAAAGGAAAGCATCGCTTGCCCTCATGACTTTAGTCCTTTGCTGTACCATTTGCAGTACACAATGCTCCAAGAGCCTCACGTGTGCCAGAGGTGTCTTGGGACCAAAGTCATGGGATGGCTGCAATGTCCCTTCATAAAAACATTTCTACAAATCACGGAAAACAATCACTGTCTTCTACAAAGATTCTTCATTGTTTACCACAATGATTCTTCGAGGCCAAAGTACTTCCAGAAAACAACTATTCATTCTCATATCTGCCCCAGATAGAGTGAGTCTACTAAATTGCTACAACAGCCAACTATGTCTAGCGGAATCACAGCAGAGGAGCTTGTCCCTACGCACTATAAAAACAGGTCAGCCGGACTTTGTAGAGCCAGGGGCATGAGGAGCTGGACAGGGTCAGTGTTCCTTGTGGGATGGCTGCAGGACAAAGGACAGTCTGAGCTGGTGATTAGAACCCCTCTCAGAGCTGGACTAGGACAGACAGATAGACAGACAGGACAAGACTGCAGACACCAACCAGGGGCATGACATTCCTGGGGTGCCACAAGGGCCATGCTTGGAGCCTAGCAGGCATCCATGATTGCAGTGTCTTGATCATTTGGCTCACAGGTGTGGTGGGGTTCTCCAGTGTCCAGGTTACAGTTTTCACCCTTGACAGCACTAATGCAAGGAGAAATACTGTGATCTCTGGGTGTGCTCTTACCAAAGTGGCTATAGGTAAAATTCTATAAGGCCAGGAATTTTTCTCAAAATAATACTGAAGGGAGAAAGTAGAGGAGGCAGGGACGAGCCTGAGAGCATCCAGATGGCTACCAGGACGTGATATCCAGGTGTGCTGAGCAAGATGAAGGGGGAATTGCAAAGCTGTTCTCCTTAATCTGTCCTAATTGTGATGTTTTAATTAATCCAAAACCAGTTGTTCAAGACTTAACACACATACTGATGTAACTCCGTTTACTTGAGACTTTTATTTTAGCCTATGGCTATGGAGTGCAGTGCTCCTTGGGTTCTGATGGTTTTCATCCCAGTGGGCCATCATAGACTGAAAATACCCTAAGTAGGAAACAACATTTTAAGCTACCTAACATCAAAGCTCAGCAACAGGACACTCCAGAGCTCTGGTTGTTTCCTCTGTCACATGGCTGACTGCGGTCACTGCACCTGCCCAGAACTGGAGAAAGAACTGTGCTGAATCTCTCCAGGCCTGAGAAAGACCAAAATTCACAAGCACAATTTCCACCGCCACAAATCACTTTCATATTATAAACCGAACAGCTTTGACTACCCCGCTGAGTCCGAGGAGAGCTGAACCTGCAGTGGGTTCCGAAGGCCCCATTGCAACGCTTCACCAGCCCACCTACCGTTCTTCGATGAACACACTGTTGTTACGGCGGGATATTTGTTTACACCGTGAAGATGTGTCTTTGCCAAGGCGCCTTCTGATTGGCTTAATAAAGAGATGAATGACCAATAGCTAGGCAGGAAGAGGTTAGGCAGGACTTCTGGAGACAGAGAGGACTCCGGGAAGAAGAAAGGCGGAGTTGCCAGTGAGACAAGGAGAGGAAACAGGAGGTGCAAGATAGAAGAGAAGTTACGGGAGAGCAGGCCCTGCACCTCACGTGGGCAGCACAATAGACACAACCTCATTGGCAGAGGTGTGGGTGAGCCACCCCTGAAGTTGTGAGCAAGGGAGAGCTGTCCCCATCACTCATCTGTCACGTGGAGGCATGGGCAGGAAAGAGATGCCCTCTCCCTCTCCCACTCATCAACACCTGAGGCAGGTGGGACAGCTGACACTGAGGTCAGAAGGGTGGTAGAGATGCCCCTGCCCTCCACCAGCTGCAACACTCGGAAGAGCAGGCCTTGCCCTGCGAGTGGGCAGCACAATAGAGCCAATCCTACTGGCGGAGGTGTGGGTGAGCCAGCCCAGAAGTTATTAGCATGGAAGAGCTGTCCCCATTACTCAGCTGTCATGTGGCATCATGGGCAGGAGAGAGAAGCCCCCTCACTCACCTATCAATGCCTGAGGCAGGTGGGAGAGCTGGCCTTGAGGTCATAAGAGCAGGAGAGCTAGACATGCCCCTCATCAGCTACAGCATTTGGGAGAGTGGCCCCTGTGCCATGCCTGGGCAGCACAGTAGAGCTGGCCCTGAGGGTGTAGGTGTGGGAGATCCGACCCTGAGGACATGAAAGCAGGAGAACTGACCCCACCCCTTGCTCATTGCTGCAAGGGCTGAACTCACCTGGACAATGCAAGAGAGCTCCCCCTGGTGGTGAGGACAAGGGAGAGCTGGCAGGCTGACCAACCCTGCAACTACCCAGGCCCAGAACCAGGATATGTGTTGGCCTACCTCAACATCCACCCCATCTGTGATCTGCTGGAGCATGTGACCCAAAGCTGCAGGATCTCCACGACACAGGGCAAACAGCAGGATAGCCAAGAGGAGCTCCAGTGAGGGCCCAGCATTGATAGTGTAACAGAAACCAGAGGCCTCGAACCAGACCAATAACAACCAAAGGTGTTGATTGTGTGACCCACTGTGTTACATTCCACATGATAAGATTTTCTTCTTTTTTTCACTCTTCTTTTTTTCTCTTAAATTTTATTGGGGAGAGGAGCTGCAAGGGCAGAGATACAGGGATGGTAAATGAATGGGATCGAGATGCATGATGTAAAAGACCCAACAATAATAAAAAAGAAAATTTAAAAGATACATTAAAAATAAAACAGGTAACTGCACAATTATTAAAAAAAAAGATGGAAGAGAGGTAATGCCACATGGCAGAATGTAGGTTATTATAAATGGGCTAATTTAAGTTGTAAGAGCTAGTTAGGAATAAGCCTAAGCTGAGGCCAAGCATTCATAATTAATAAAAGTGCCTGTGTCATTATTTATAAGCTGGTGGCAAAAAGGAAAATCTGTCTACATATTGCCTGTGTCCTCCAGCTTTAAGCATGGAGGTTTTTCTTCCTTCTCTCATCTGACTCAACCAGTGACCCCATCCCAGCCTTTCCAGAGTACCGTGGCCTCTCCTGTCCCAGAGAAGACTATTTATTCCCTGGCTGCTTCCCCTAATCTGATGAAAGACACTGGAGTCTCCTGGCAGACTTCTCACATCAGCTCCAGGAACCTGTGGCTTGAGCTGTGGAACATAGAGTTGGGGGACAGGGAGACTGTCTTTAAAAGAATGAGTTCTAAGGAGCGCCACATTCAACTTAGAAGCCACTGGTTCGGTTTCATTCTGAAAAACAAGCCCTGCCACTGAGGATCTTCGCTCCTGCTAGAGGGAAGTCTGTAACTACCAGGAAGAATAGAATACTGCTCTGCCTGAGGCACCTGCCCAACACAGCCATGCCTCGAATCCACTAGGCTGGCTCTGGCCTCTTGCTCGGATACCAGAATCTGTGGATGCTCAGGTTCTCTGTGTCAGCGGCTCTCAACCTGTGGGTCCAACCCCTTTGGGAGTGGTACACTGGATAGCCTGCATATCAGATATTTACATTACCATTCATAACAGTAGCAAAATTACAGATATGGAGTAGCCATGAAATAATTCTATGGTTGAGGGTCACCACAACATTAGGAGCTGTACTACAGAGTGGCATCATTAGGAAGGTGGAGAACCACTGCTCTATGGGAAGTGGTTTCTGCATCTCTCCCATGCACACACATCCTGTCCTATTAAATCTTTAAATCTCTCAACAACTTCAGATGGAGGGCAGTGTAAGAGCTATGCCCACCGTTGCTAGTCTATGTCATTAGGGAATTATGGCAATGAGAGAAAACAGTCCAGATTTTTTGTTTCTCACGTGTTTTCAGTCTGCAGCAGGTGAATCCACAGGTGCAGTGCAGGTGCTTTGGAAGCCTGGCTGTGCGTGGCCATGGCTGCCTGGCACTCTGGGTTGGGAAGACACTGAAGCGACTGTGGTCACTGTGGCCTGAGATGGCCTGGGCTGCATGTCTGCTCTCAGGGCCTGTCTCTCTCCTTCCTCATCCTCAATCTTAGTGCCCTGCTACCTGCCCCTTAAAACTGTACAGTTAGACCCTCGTATTCACAGGCTGCACTCATGATGATTCAGTGACTAACAAATTGAAAACATTTTTAAAAAATGTTATCTGAGTCGGGCAGTGATGATGCACGCCTTTAATCCTAGCACTCCAGAGGCAGAGGCAGGTGGATCTCTGTGAGTTCAAGGCCAGCCTGGTCTACAGAGTGAGTTCCAGGAGAGCCAGGGCTGTTTCACAGAGAAACCCTGTCTCAAAAAAACAAAAACAAAACAAAACAAAACTTGATCTGCATCAAACATGGAGGGTTTTTCCTTGTTATTCTTTATGTATTATATATAGTATGGTGATTATTTACACAGTTTGTATCACATTATATATTATAAGTGGATTAAAGATGGTTTAAAGTAGTTAGGAAGACCACACACATTAGATGCAAATGTTATGTTACTTTGTATGAGGAATGTGAGCATCCATAGGTTCTGGGACCAGCCCTCCATAGCTGGTACGAATTTCCATAGCTTCCTAAATAAGGAGTGACTGTATTATCTTGTCAGGATTCAGGACAGTTCTACTGATTTGGGGCCCAGGAGCAAAGTCACAAAGCATTAGCACTGGCTGGGAGAGTTTGGCAGGAGAGTGCTTCATAGGTGGGAACAGGTTAATTCTAGAGGCAGATAAGCCTGGAGCCTCCTGCAAAAATAAATCACAAGAAAGCTCATGTCATTAAATGTACTACCATAAAGCTCTGGGCCCCACGTAGTGGGAAGAATTAAGTTCACACTAAGCCCAAATGTTATTGCTCTTGTCCATTCCCCAGGCTTAAGCTCCCTGCACTTTGGAGGGTACTAAATCGGGATTAAAGGCAAGCCTGTCCACCAGGCAAAGCTGAGCCCCTACATGAAAGCTGGGGCACACCTGTGTTGGTTATCCAGCAGGGCTAGGGGTGGAGGTGGGTGCGGGTTCTTATCTCTGAGGCACATCTGGCTGTCCACCTGCCCCCCCACCTCCCCCACCCTCTGTGTCACAGGACAAGACACAGGTGGCCAAGCTCGGAGAGCCTGCATGCTCTGCTAGGCGAGGACTGAGCCAGCACAAGTCATAGCTTCATGGGAAGCTATGACCTTTGTGCAGTTTTGTTCTTCATAACTGCCAGAGACCCTGTTTTGGGTAAGTGCTCCTAATGTGTGCAGAAGTCACCTATAAACTATAGAACATTCCATCATTTACGTTTGTCCTGGTTTGATCTCCACTGCTGGGACAAACACCATGACCAAAAGCAACTTCGAAAAGGGGTTATTTCAGTCTAGAGAATCCATAACTGAGAAGAAAAGGGGTTATTTCAGTCTAGAGAATCCATAACTGAGGAAAATTGGAGCAGGAGCCTACAGAAGAAATAATGGAGGGATGCTGTTTGATGGTTTGCTTGAACGCTTATGCTCAGCTAGTTTTCTTTTTTTTTTTTTTTTTTTTTGGTTTTTCGAGACAGGGTTTCTCTGTGTAGCTTTGCGCCTTTCCTGGAGCTCACTTGGTAGCCCAGGCTGGCCTCGAACTCACAGAGATCCGCCTGCCTCCGCCTCCCGAGTGCTGGGATTAAAGGCGTGCGCCACCAACGCCCGGCTCAGCTAGTTTTCTTAGCCTCAAACCATCTGCCTAAGGAATGATGCTGCCCACAGTGGGATGGGCCCTCCTCTGTCAATTAACCATCAGGATAACCCCCACAGACATGCCCTAGGCCAATCTGATCTAGGCAATTGAATTACTTAACCAAGGCTGTCCTCTATCTGAGTGGTGTCAACTTGACAAAGCTAACTAGGACAAAGGCCTAAAGAATGCTGAGACCCTGCGCCTCACTTGGGCATCACAATAGAGGCAATCCTGTTGTCAAAGGTGTGGGGGAGCCGGCCCTATAGTTGTGAGCATGGAAGAGCTGTCCCCATTACTCAGCTGTCATGTGGTAGCATGGTGAGCAGGGGAGAGATTCTCCCCCCACACACACCCATCAATGCTGGAGGCAGGTGGAGGAGCTGGCCTTGAGGTCATAAAAGCAGGAGAGCTACCCCTGCCCCTCATCAGCTACAACACTTGGGAGAGTGGCCCCTATGCCATGCCTGGGCAGCACAGTAGAGCTGGCCCTGAGGACATGAAAGCAGGAGAACTGACCCCACCCCTTGCTCATTGCTGTAAGGTGTGAACACACCTGGACAATGCTGGAGAGCTCCCCCTGGTGGTGAGGACAAGGGAGAGCTGGCAGGCTGACCAACCCTGCAACTACCCAGGCCCAGAACAGGATTATATGTTGGCCCACCCCAACATCCACCCCATCTGTGATCTGCTGGAGCATGTGAAGGGACTGGTTCTGCAGACCCAAAGCTGCAGGATTTCCACGACACAGGGCAACAGCAAGATAACCAATGACTCTTTGCAATGAACACTTGCAAGTAAAGATATATGGATAAAAGTGTGTCACATTACAGCTTCCATGACAAGATTGATTTTTTCCCCTTCTCTCTTTTGTTTTTTCTCTTAAATTTTATTTCATTTTGGCAGGGAGGCAGCAAAGAATAAGCCTAAGCTATAGGCCAAGCTTTCATAATTAATAAGAAATCTCCATGTCATTATTTGGGAGCTGGCTGGCGGGACAGAAAAAAGACTTGTTACACTCCCACAGTCTGGGGCTTAAACAACAGAACTTACTTGCAGTCCTGGGTGCTGGAATTCCAAGATCCACGAGTCTGCAGGGCTGGTTTCTCCTGAGGCATCTATCCCTGGCTTGCAGATGGCTGTCCTCTCCTTGTGTCTTGACACAGTCTTCCTCTGCAAGTGTCTTTGTCTTAATAATGCCTTTGTCTTCTTCTAAGGAAATATTGGATCAGTGTCCCAGGTCTCATTTTAATGTGGTCACCTCTTTTAAGGCCATGTCTCCAAATGGAGCCGCTTGGAGGTTTGGGGCTTCAACATAGGGATTAGGGGGACTTACCCCTCTGGGAGGTCCCCTCCCAACTTCAGTCTCTCTGCATATAACCCCTGGGGCACATGCCCCAAGGAACCCCCCCAGCCCAGTTCTTCATGTTGCCCATTAGCTGCACTGCTCTCTTGAGTGCCCGAAGGGACCTGTGGCACGACCATGTTTTCAAAGCTCAGGAGTCTTTGGTCCAATCCTGGGCTTTAGGGCACACAGAACCAGTATTGGCCTAACCACCATGGAGCGAATGAGTTAGTGAGTGGCATTCAAAACACTGCTTTCCTAGAAGCCCGAGCTGGCCTGGTGAGGGGAAGAGTCTACAGGGGAAAGGAGTACACTGTGGTTTGGCTGCTGCTACAACAAAGCCCCTCTGAGACCTGGCTTTGGCTCCTGATGTCTGGCCTCTTTCTAGTAACGTGGTGTTTTGGTTGTTACCCTTATCCTGGTCCTCGTCCTTGTCCTCCTCCTCCTCTTTTCTTGTTCTTGTTCTCATTTTCCTTTTCTTCTCCTCCTCCTCCTTCTTAGTTTAATTTGTTTTTAGTGTATGTGGGGGGGAGTATTTTGCCTGTGTGTATGTCTGTGTGCCATGTGCATGCAGTGTCTGTCTATGGAGGCCAGAAGGGGGCATTGGATCTTTTGGAACTGGAGTTTCAGGTGCGTATTAGCTTCCACATGGGTGCTGGACATTGAACCCAGGTCCTCTGGAAGAGCAACCAATGCCCTTAATGCCTGTGCCATCTCTCCAGTCCAACACCCTACTCCTGAGATCAGTTTCCCAGGGCCTTTGAGGATGCAGGAACTTTGGCCTGATTTCCTGTTGCTGAGTGCTCTGGACTGTCCTTTCTCACTCCTCTTTTTCATGGATCACTTTCTCTGTGTGTAGTCTGTCGGCACATCACCTTACTCCTACCCAAAGATGGGCGGGAAGGAAACCTTCTTCAGTCTGGGCCCTAGCAAGGACTGCCACTGATCACACACCTCTTAGCTTTCTGGTGCATACAGAAGGAAAGACCCAGGATTTGCCAAGCACAAAGCTTGTACCATCTGGAAGACCCTTCTAAAGAAAGCAAATATCACTGGGGTAAAACACCATGACCAAGGCCACTAATAAGAGAAAATGTTTAATTGGGCTTACATAGGTGTGATGACTGATTATGGTTGTCAACTTGACTATATCTAGAATCAATTAAATCCCAAGCAGCTGGGCACACCTGCAAGGGATTTTCTTGATTGGATCATTTGAAGTGGGAAGTCTTACTCTGTAGCACGAATTATAAGTGGTCTTTTAATACAAAACTTGGAGCCAGATATTGGGGTAAATGCCAACAGATAGGAGAAACAAGGGAACAAGCCACTGCCATGTCTCACCTCGCCAGCTCCACGAATCCTCTGACTAAACGTCTCTGAGTCCTCAGCCGAAAGGAGTCCAGCCAAAAAGGCTCTAGCTGGAAAAAAAAAAAAAGCCTCAGCCAAAAAGGCTCCAGCCGAAAAGGCTTTAGTTCCTGTCTCCTCACGCCTCATATACCTTTCTCCACTCAGCCACATCACTTCCTTCCTAGTGCTGGGATTAAAGGCATGTGCTTCCCAAATACTGGTACCAAAGGCATGAGGTCCCAAGTGCTAGGATTAAAGGTGTGTGCCACCACTGCCCGGCTCTCTTTCTCTCCTAGACTGAGCCAATCCCATGTGGTCCAGAATGGCTTCGAACTCACAGAGATCCAGACCGAGCTCTGCCTCCCGAGTGCTAGGATTAAAGGTGTGTGCTACTATTGCCTGGCCTCTATGTTTGATCTAGTGGCTTGTTCTGATCTCTGATCTTCAGGCAAATCTTATTAGGGTACACAATATGTCACCACATCACTCTAAATCTGGGCCCCACTTTCTGGAGGCAGCCCACATAAAAACACGTAGGAGAAGGCAGCTTTTGCTTTTTGCATGCTTGCCCTCACTCTCAATGGCAAGTTCATCTATCCTGCCACTAAGACACTCTTGTTTGTATTAGAACCTACTTCTTTTGGAATCCAGGGTAGACTGAAGACCCCCTGAGACATCCAGCCTTGTAGACTGAACAATTACTTCATTCTTGGCCTTTCCCGTGAGAGACAGACATTGTTGGACTAGCCACAGCCTGTCAGCAACTCTAACAAATCTCTTTTTAATGTGTATTCATTCTATCAGTTCTGTTTCCTTAGGGAACCCTGACTAATACTGAGGGTTAGAGTTCATGATGATGGGGAAAAGGCGTGGCAGCAGGAACAGCTGAGAGCTCACATCTCACACCATAACCAGGATGCAGAGAGCGCAGAAAGCTTTTGAAACCTGAAAGACTGCCCCCCATGACACACCTCCTCCAAAGCCACACCTCCTCATCCTTCCCAAACAGTTCCACCAGCTGGAGAGAGACCAAGTTTTCAAATATATGAGTCTATGGGGGCCACTCTCATTCACACCACCACACCAACTTACAGATACCTCAAGGCCTAGGCAGAGGGGACACACGGAGAGGTCCGGTCTGAGCTTCCCTTGCTCTGTGTGCTCATAGGGGTCAGGGCTGCAGAGGCCCCTGGCCATACACATATACTGCACCAATTTCATTTTGTTATATTTGGTTCTGGTGTGTGTGTGTGTGTGTGTGTGTGTGTGTGTGTCAGCTAGAGAATAAGCTCTGGCTTTATCCTCAGAAATACTGCCCATCTCTTTTGAAACAGGGTCTGTCGTGGCCTAGAGCTCTAGCTGGGCTGGATGGCCGGCCAGAGAGCCTTACAGACCCCAGTTCTGGGATTATAAGAACAGCCCACCATATCCAACTTCAAAAATGTTCTTTAAAAAGTTGAGAATTTCAGCCGGGCGTTGGTGGCGCACGCCTTTAATCCCAGCACTCGGGAGGCAGAGCCAGGCGGATCTCTGTGAGTTCGAGGCCAGCCTGGGCTACCAAGTGAGCTCCAGGAAAGGCTCAAAGCTACACAGAGAAACCCTGTCTCGAAAAACAAAAACAAAAACAAAAAAAAAAAAAAAAACAAAAAAAAGTTGAGAATTTCATACATGTATATGTGTTTTGATCAGATCCACCACACTCCCTTCCCTCCAACTTCTCTCACACCCCTCCATCACTTTCCTCTCCCAACCTCATGGACCCTTTTTTAAACCCACTGAATCCAGATTAGGGCAGCTGTCTACACTCATCAGAGAAGCTTCTTCTTGCGGTTGATGGCAGTTACTATGTCTGCCATTTGTATGTGGGTCCCGGAGATTAACTAGGTCCTCATGTTCGTGAAGCAAACACTTTACTGAGTGAGCTGTTTCCTAGCACCCCACCCCCACCTCACCCCCCCAACCCCCCACCCCCACCCCCAGTTTTGTTTTCTGCAAGCAGTAACCAGGCCTCAGGCTCACTCCCACCACCGAAGCAGTACTGAGTGTCTGTCGTTTGCTGTCATACAATGCGTATTGTGAAGTGGACAGAGGACCCTGGAAGGCCATGTAGGAAAGGGGAGGTGCTGGGTCACCCTGTTGCGCAGTGACACTTGCGGAAACCAAGGGCTGGCTGCTCTGTCATCTGTCTGCGTTGGCTCCTTTGAAAGGCTCGCATGGTTAAAATGAAACCACGCTTTTGTGCACAGATCTACAACCCGCCCACCTTTGGCTGTGACAGAATCTAGCCATTGTTCTCTCTCCATTAAGAAGAGAGCCAGTGGGCGCGCTCATGCTGAAGGCACGACGTCATTCAGATGCACTCCTGAAAACCCTGGGTGTTGACACATGGCTCGCCGCCCTTCGTCAGATTGAAAGTGAAATTGCAGCGGGTTCTGAAGATGAGCATTTCAGAGCAGAGATGACTGCAGCACATCGCTTCATTAAGAGCACTGGAGAGCTGCTGAGCCTTCCTCCAAGGCTCAGCTACAGAAATGTCAGGACATGTTTGAAGCACCAAACCCCTGAGAGAGCGTGAGAGGACCCAGACCACAGGCAGGGCCGTGACTTGGGAGGCCCAGACAGTTATCTCCTGTGAATGTCCACAGAGGCCTCTGAACCCCTGCCCAGGGACAGTGAGGGACACCTGTGTCCCACAATCTGTACTCCGCTGTTTCCTCCAGACACTAGTATTCTGTCATCTCACTATCCCATACTTTCAAGCCCCTGCACCCCATCTTCTATACACTACCTAACCAAAGGCCTGCACCCCACAACTGCACTGCTTACATCAAACACCTACACTCTACAACCGGCCCCCTACTGTCTATACCAACTGCCTGCACCCCACCCTACTGTCTATACCCCAACCCTGCACTTAATCCTGTGTAAACCTGTCTGTGCTTCTCGCACCCTGATGTCCTCACCATCCTGCTCAATGAAGGCCGGTTCTAACAGGATTCTACCAACCCTCAGAATTAGTGCGGCCTCCTAAAGAGCAGGACAGCCACCCCCAAGGTGGTCAGTCTTTAATCTTCAAGCCTCCATCGCGATCTCCTGGGACATGCCCTCCTCTAAGATGGGCCACCATCTCAGTAGTATGCACACGATCTCCAGAAGATCTTATTAGCGCTCCATTTCTTAGCAACACTGCTGTCCCCAGACCATGCATTGTTCTGTTTTGTTTTTTAGACAAGGTTTCCTTATGTAGCCATGGCTGGCATGACACTAGCTGTGCAGATTAAGCTGGCCTCAAACCCGTGGAGATCCTCCTGCCTCTTGCTTCCAAGTGCAGGAATTTAAAGGCATGTGCCAGCATGCCCAGCCTGAACCATGAGCCACCATGCCTAGCCTGAACCATGAGCCACCGTGCCTAGCCTGAACCCCGCTTTGGCTAGCAGGAGCCTGAACAGCTGTGCCCATGAAGAGGCAGGACTGAGTCATTGCGTGTGCTCCAGGGCTGCTGTCAAGGTCAGCTGCAGGAGCTCTTCAGCTTGTCTCTCACCGTAGCCCCCGGAGCTTTCCTTCAGAGAAGCATTTCCATTTGGCTACGCATTGTGCCCTGGGAAAATGTGTCCTTCTTGGCCAATGAAAAGTAAAATTTGCCAGATGTGTGGGGGGGGGGGTTCTGGGAGGATACTCTTCTTCCTCTCTGCTGCTTCCTTCATCTCCCCTCTCTGCCTAAGCACACCCTGGGTTCTGCAGGTGGGGGTGCTGCTTTTCAAGTGTGAGGACAAAAGTCATTCATTAGACAGAGAACTATAGGAGCCTAAGTCCCGAGGGTGTCGCAGACCTTGGGAAGAGAGGGAGGGAGGAAGACAGGCAGGCAGGCAGACCTCACTTGGCTACTTGACTGTTTTGCAGGTTTCTTCACACTCCATCAGGAGAGATTTTAATCAAGGATCCCCACTTGGGAGTTTCTTGGCCCATTAAAGGGAAATGTCTCAGAAGAGACCACTCTAATAGGATGCAGGGTGCATTGGAAGCACGCACCATTGACTGCCAATGAGCCTGAGTCTTCGCACTCAGCGATGCTGATCGAACTTCATTTGGGACTTAATGAAAACAGGGATTACTTGAGAGGAACGAAATGCACTCCGTGGATTACAACCGAGAGACTTAAGCAGCACATTTGGAAAAAATAAATTAAGAAAAAAAAGAAGGGCAGGTCCTACTGAGTCTGGTGCCTCCCAAGTGGGACCCAGTCCACCAGGAAAACAGGGGTGCTTCCCTTCCTTTCGGGGCTCCAGGATGCCCAGACCTTCCCACAACTCTGGGAAGGACACAGGCATCGTGATGGAATTGTCTTCTTTACCATATTCATAAAATAGAGCTGTTCTACTGCGTCTTGATCATAACTAAATGTGACTTTTTGTTTACATTAGACACTTTAGACTTATCCTTCCCCTTCTCCCCGAGAAGTCCAATTAGACATCCTGGGAACAACAAAGACAACAAAAGAAGAACTCAGAAAGGTATTCAGTGAAAGCAAACTGGTTAGGGCCCCAGCATTAGAAGATGACCTCGGCCCAGGGCTTCCTGAGATCAGTATAAGGTGGTGGGGGCAGACCACCCCCCCTCCAGCTGACTCCTGAGTTTCACCCCTATTATGGTTAGGGTTTTCAATGTCTCTCGCAGACCCAAGGTTTGAACACGTGTTCCTGAACTGCTGGTGCCATTTGGGGAGTCTGTGGAAACATGAAAAGGGATAATGTAGCTGATAGAAGTAGGTTACTGGGGGGTGGGCCTTTCCGGGTTGTACCCAACCCTCCTGGGTCCTCCCTGGATTTCTGCCTCTTGGTCTGTTGAGATGAGAACAGGCTCCCCCACAGAGTCCTCCCGCCACCAACTGAAATATCATCATCCCCTCCCCTGTGAGATGGACTGAAGTCCTCCGGAACTGCGGGCCCAGACAGACCTTTCCTCCCGAAATTTTCCTTTCCGGTGTTGTCACAGCAACAACTTCCATTGTTTAAATCTAAATGTCCCCCTCTGCAGCCCATCATTGGGCTGTGACTGTTTAGTCCCACACGTGTGGCACTGCTGGGAAGGCCGTGGGGCCTTGGGAGGCGGGGCTGGCCTGGTGGACGTCATTCTCTAGGGGTGGGTCTTTGAAGGTGGTACCAGCTTCCGGCTCTGAACTGTTCTCCCTGCTGCCTTTTGAAGACGGACACGCCAGCCACCATGGGTGAATTCTCCTCCTCCTCTTCCCCACTATGACAAACTGAAACACCTCTGAGACCACGCACCGAAATAATCGTTTCCTCCCTGAAGCTATTTCTACGAGATATTTCATCCCGGTGGTAAGAATAGTAATACAGAAAATTGGTTCCCAGTGAGGTGGGGCCATCGCTATGATTTCCTTAGCCCTTTTAGAGCTTTTGGAGCTGGTTTATGGAGGGAATGTAAAGGGTTTGGAGATGTGGGCTAGGAGGATCTAGAATGTTATAAACAGAGCTTAATGGAAAATGCAGGGGGGGGGGGGTTCAGAAGACCAGAACACTGATAGAAGTGCAGGCCATAAAGATTGCTCCTAAGGCTTTGAGTGGGGGCAAGAATTCTGTCAGGAAACAGACAAGGGGCCATTTGTGTCACATTCTGCAGATGAAAACATCTGGCTGTTTGCGCCAGAAAATCTGAGTGAAGCTCACTTAAAAAGCAATGGATTAATTTATTTGGCAAAAGAACCTTCAAGACATTGTATTGGGGCTGTGGTGTTGTTATTGCACATTGCTTTTAGTCAGATTTACAGTGAGAATCCGGCAGGAGCAGGCTGGAGACCAGAACAGAAAGATAGGCGTAAGTTAGTGAAGGA